>NC_045983.1:17875166-18534094 GCF_010909765.2 Amblyraja radiata | reverse complement strand
CATCAATGTTATCACCTAATTATCTCTCCCTTAATTTAAAATGTTGTCTCATCATAAGTGCAAGGGCACAGAATGTACTTTGTTGGAGGATTTGCATGTTCATCATGGGGAATGACTTACTAGCATCACCATCAATCAGCATACTCATGCTCCTACCCAGTGTAGAGAATAAAAAGCAAGAGGACATATGTTAAAGGTGAGGGGGACAGGATTTAATATGAAACCGAGGGGCAACATTTTCACTCAGAGCGTGGTGGGTATATGGAACGAGCTGCTAGCGCAGGTTGTTGTGGCAGATACTCTAACACTATTTAAAAGACACTTGGACAGGTACGAGGATAGGAAAGGTTTAGAAGGATGTGGGCCAAACACAGGCAAATGGGTCTAGCTTAGATGGGGCATCTTGGTCGGCATTGAACGAGTTGGGCCGAAGGGCCTGTTTCCATGCTCTATCACTCCATGATGATCATAGCGGGCAGACTGAGTTGTGAGTGAACCAACACTTAGGGATAAACATGACATGTGGAGAATTGCCCAGTTCCAATAAGTAGGAAAAATCTAATCCATCTGATTACTGCCCAACTGACACTCTACAATCTACAGTCTACATTCAATCATCAGCAAGGTGGTGGAATTGAGCAAGCAGCACTCGTCTCCAATAGCCAGATCAGTGATGCATAACTTTCATTCTATCAGGCCACTGAGGTCCAGACACAATTACAATGTTGTTCCAAACATGGATCAACAAGCTGAATTCCAGAGGTGAGATAAAGGTGACTGCCCTTGACAACAAGACAGTATTAGACCAAATGTAGCATCAAGAAGCCATGGTAAAACTGAAGTCAATGGTTGGAGCCATATATGGCACAAAGGAAGATGTCTGTCATGGTTGAAGGTCAATCATCCCAGCCCAGAACATCCTCAGGGCAATGCATAGTGTTCAATTCCATTCACAATTCTTCAGCATGTGAAGCTTGCATGCAGCAAGATGTGGACAGCAATCAGGCTTGGGCAGATGCAACAAGTAATATTCACATTACAAAGGTGCCATGCAATGATATCCTACCCAATAACAGGTCTAACAACCATATTAAATGGTATTGCCTTTGGTGAGTTCCCCACATCAACAGCTGGAGGTTCACCACTGAAAAGAAGCTCATCTGGACCAGCCAAATAAATATAATGGATGCAAAAGCAGGCGAGAAACTTGATATCCTGTAGTTAGTGATTCACCACCTGATACCCTAAAGTCTTTTCAGTATCTTGAGACACAGATGAATGCAGCTCCAATGACATTCAGTGCTTAACACCATGAAAATGAAGCAGACCACTTTATCTCCTCTGTCACACATTGGTTATGCTGTATTCTGCCTAGAAAATCTAATGCAGTTGTTCAACCCAGCTACCCTGACCACTTCTCTTTCACCTGCATCTACTACCATCTAGACAGACAAAGGTATGTGACTTGGCAAGCATACTGGGTTTCCCTCTGAGTCACAAACCATGCTGATTCAAAAATATATCCTTTGTCATGGCTTGAAGCTCATTCCTGGACCTCCCCAACGGCACTGTGGGAGAATCTTCACTCGTGGTTCAACAATGCGTCACTTTATCACCTTCTCGTGGAGGATTAGGGAACATGCAATAAATGCTGACATCAAAAATGCCCACATTTCCCCCCAAAATGAAATATATTAAAAATAAGAAAAGTATCTAGTGACTTCAGGCCTGTCATTAGCACTCATTGTTGAAGGTTGCAACTTAATTTCCAACCTCAGTGGAGTTCCCAATATGTTGCCTCAGTCTTGTGGCCTTCCTGTGAGATAATTAGACATCAGGACCAGTCTGCGCTAGTTTATAAGTAGCTACCAATCCTCTCTTTATGGAGCAGAGAATTGTGATTAAAAGCCTGGACTTTTGACCTTGAGATACAAGTTTAGATTTTGAATTGAATCCGAAATTATGATTGTTATCAGCAATGACGAGCAAGAAATTACTGTGTTGACCTCAATTAACCTACCAACCTGCACATTTTTTGAGAAAAGGAAACCCACGGAAAGAACACACAAACTCCGCACTAACAGCACCAAAGGCCGGGGTTGAACCCAGACACTTGTGCTGAAGCAGCAACTCTAGTTTCTGTGTCATTGAGCCACCCCCTAATATGATTGCTTACATTTAATAGATCCATTAATATCAGCAACAAGACAGAGTAACAAGGCCAAAAAATGTTTTAGGAGAAATAATTTGGATTAATCAGTCACTTATTATCTTAAAGCAAAATATCTAATTGATTAATTCAGCTTTTTCTTCTTGAATTTTTCATGGAGGAGACAGAATTCATTTATTTTCTGCAGTCAAACCAATTCCACCGTGCATCAAACAAAATGCAACTTTGCTGAGAGGACAGTGCATCAACAGAGGAAGCCTGATGAGCAACTCCACCTAGCTCAGGAACTCAGGAATATCTGTGCCAGGAGTCTTAGAGAGATGAGAAAATAGTTAGTGTCATGTTATTTTAAAAAGATACCTAAGCTAAGGACAGCTATCATCGAATTGAAGTTAGGATAGAAATTGGAATAATGTTACAGTCTAGAAAATAAAAAGGCATTGTATGATATTTTTGATTAGGTTTTGCTGGGCTTAAATAATCCAGTCTGAAGAATATGAAAAACATCACCTGTCTGTTCTCTCCACAGATGCTGCATGACTGCTGAGTTCCTCCAGTATTTAGTGTTTTGTTCCATATTCCAGCATCTGCAGTTCCTTGTGTCTCTCAAATAAGCCTTGTAAGATAATAACCTGAGTATTTCCTAAAGTTGGCTTTCAGCAGAGTAGGTGAACTAGTGGTGAGAGGAACCTCTCCTGCTCAGGTGCAGAAAGCAGTTACAGGACACCTGGCTTATGGATCAAACCCTTTTCACCTTTACAGGCAAATTCTGCCAACATGGGTTAAATTTGGAAATCTTCTAAAAGCGCCACTAAAGAAGCTTTAGTGCGAAGAACAGATAGCATGTCTAGGATCTGCATGCTCAATGAGCACAAACTTAATTGATCTTACTGTGCAAATGGTGGCTTAGTTCCACCTTGTTCAACATCAGATCTTAAAACGGCATTCAAGACCCCAAGATTAGATGAGAATTGATTTTATAGAAATCTGCAATAGTCTTAAATAGTAATTTGAGAGTTTGTGGTACATTACTGGCCAAAGGTTCTTGGTATCTGGTAAATTGGCATCTGATGGTCCAAACAATGATACAGCAAATGCAAACAATACCCCCAATCATAAGAAGGTGCCACTTCTAGGTGGTTTATTGCCATGTTCTTCACACTGTGTTTTCGATTTTCTGTTTTTGGATTGAATTCTGTTTTTAATTTGTGTGTCTTTTTTACATGTTCTATTCCGATTATATGTTTTTATTCCGATTACTATGTAAGGTGTCCTTGAGATGTCTGAAAGGCGCCCATTAAATAAAATGTATTATTATTATTATTATTATGTTGCTGGGTATTGCAGTGACATCAGTAACAAAATGGACAATAGGGTGCAGGAGTAGGCCATTCGGCCCTTCTCTCGGCACAAGACAAACTGCACAGTCTCACTTTTATTCCAGTTTGACAAGTCTGACCTTCAAATCCACCTGCAACAATCAGCCTGAAGCACGCATTGATCACTTGACAGATACATTGAGTGGGACAACAGTGGGACATCCAGCATCAACTTTGGCACTTCTCCTCCTGGCCACCAGGTGGTAGTCCATGCATGAAGTACATGCTGCATAACAAGGACATGGAGAGAGCTGGCAGAACCAGCCAGCACCTGCCAGGTGACCCTGCTGCTACATACTGAACAGCACTGAATGCGTCCATGGGCAAACTGGCAGCCCAGTCGTAGAGGATTAAATGACAAGGCTTGTCAGAGAAAAGATGCACTTGGCAGCATATGTCAAAACCTGAATGACTTTATGAAATGTTGTAAGTCCACTCTCCGTCTGATCAAGCCACAGGTTCCTGCTGCTGCAATTACAACAGCTACCATTCACTCACCACCTCTACGGTTTGGGGGACAGACGTGCTGAGTCTGTGGGTGGGTGTAAGGAGACTAACATTTCTAAGGTGATTTCCTGTCCTACTTCCCTGAGGAATCAGAACCTCGTTCAGTTTATTCAGATCTGGGGCTTCTGTTGTTTAGTTTGCAGGTAGTTCATGCAGATTGTGGTTTTGTCGATGCCAGACTTAAGGAACTCTGACCAAAATGGGTAATTTCAAGCGGCAAGTTAACCTACCAACCAGCACATCGTCAGGACGTGGGGAGAAACCAGAGCACCCAAGGGTGCTACACATGTTGGCAGGGAGAAAGTGTAAACTGCAGTGCCAGAGCTCAGGACTGAACCCTGGTCACTGGAGATGTATTTATATGCGCAGGTGAATGTGGAGGCAAGGAGAGTTTAAAGCACATGTAGCAGGGTTCGAGGATAAGGTGTAGAGATAAGGAACTGCGGATGCTGGTTTACAAAAATAAACTTGGTGAGTCAAGCAGCATCTCTGGAGAACACGGAGGATTTTGGATCATTACTTCAGATCCCAGCAACTGCGGTCTCTTATGGCTCAATTAAACTTGAGCAGTCAAGGCGTGATTGGGTTGGGATGGATTCCTGTAGCAATACTCACAGGAAAGGTGGTTGTGCCACGTTAATGGGCTGGAAGGCCAAGACATTAGTGATGAGTTTCCGACATATTCCAGAGGTTGGATGAGAGATTGTAGTCCCCCGTTCCATTATGCTTTGACTGAAACTAGCTTTCAGATGCCTGGGAATGGAGGTGATGTGCAGTGGCAATTAGATAGCTCTGTGGCAGTGGGGAGTTATCCATCTTCCCACCAGGGAATTGGATAGACCTGGTCTCTTCACTCTGGAGTGAAGGAGAGACTGAGAGGTGTCATGTCTGGAGGTATATAAAGTTAGCAGAGGTAATTAGCCACAGTCTGTTTCCCATAGTAGAAGTGTCTAAAACTAGAGGGCATACGTTTAAGGTGAAAGGAAGGACGTTTAAAGGAGATGTGAAAGGTAATATTTTTTCCTGTAAAGGAAAAGAAAATAATCTGGAATGAGCTGCCAAGGGAGATGCTAGAGGCTAAGAGGCATCTGGACAGGTGCTTAAATGAGCAATACGTGGAAGGATAGGGAATTAATGCAGGTAAATTGTGTCAGTATAGATGTACATGATGGTCAGCAAAGAGGCAGTGGGCTGAAGGGCCTGTTTCTATTCTGTAAAATTCTCTGACTCTATGACCTGACCAGTTCTTCAGAATACTATGGCAAAATATTTCATTGTCCGACCTCACTCTATGGTATTTGAGTTTCAGATCTATAATCTGGAGCAAGTTCCAGGGGTAAGAAGGCTGTGTACAGACATAGGCAGAAAGTGTTTTCCATTTTCCTGAAGGTGCTGCACTGCCTGCAGTCCCAACAACATGCATGGTGGTGCAGCGGTGGAGTTGCTGCCTTACAACGCCAGAGACCCGGGTTCGATCCTGATCACAGGTGCTGTCTATATGAATGTTTGTATGTTCTCCCGTGGCCATGTGGGTTTTCCCTGGGTGCTCCAGTTTCTTCCCACACTCCAAAGACGTGCATGTTTGTAGATTAATTTGGCATCTGTAAATTGTAAATTGTCCCTAGTGTGTAGGACAGTGTTAGTGTATGGGGATCGCTGCTCAGCGTGGTCTCAATGTGCCTAAGGGCCTGTTTTTGCACTGTATCTCTAAACTGGAATCACAGCTCCACCTGACATCCTCCCACTGCTCGCATCCCAAGGAAACTGTGAGGTTCGGAGGTTAAATAGGCTCCGATAGCTGTGTAGGAAATGCTGCTACCTATCAGTGGTCTAAAGGTAGCAGGCGTGAGAAGCGGTACAACAGCCTCCCTTCACTCACTGGCAGATTTTTTTTTGGGGGGGGGGAGGCAGAGTTGGATCATACAAATAAATATTTCGGCATCTGTTGGAATAGAGGCTGCTTAGAAAGAATCTGGAAACTAGGTTGCATGATTCGGATGTCATCTTGTCATTTATTATAAATTTAGTAGTGAAAGTAATAAAGCTTGTTATTATATAAACCACTCATGCATGAGTCATAGGGAAGTTGTTATCACTGGACTAACAAGGATATTATGCAGTGGTAATCACAGAAAGACTTCTCCGACAAATGGGTTCTCTTGCTTCATATCCACGGAGTTTAAGGCAGCAGTGACCGAGGCAATTCAAATCTAATTTATGTGTCTGGCATACTCAAAAGCTCTGAATTTAGTAAAGGTCTGTCTACTTTTTTAGTACTGGTTGGAGGCTAGGCTGGTGGTTGTTGTTTGGGGAGGAGGCCATCAAGATTGAGTTAAATGGGACTATGGAGTATTACAGAGAATGAAAACATTTAGTGGTAACCTTCATAATATATTCTTATTTGCCTGAATCTTAAATGGCAGAAGCCGTTTGTCTGGCCACTTTTGTTTCTTACAATATAGAAGGAATGGTAGGATAATTGGCCACTATAAATACCAGCATTACCTGCCATGGAGAACGGCAGGTCGACAGACCCGAAATAGCCCATGCCCTTCCAAATGCAAAGTAAATCCTATCCCTAAGCATCCTCTCCAATATCTTCACCACAACTGTCAGTGAGGCTTGTTGGTCTAAATTTCTTGGATTATCTCTGCATCCCTTGTTAAGCAAAGGCACAAGATTGGCTACTCCCCCACACTCCTGGACCTTGCCTGTGGCTAGAGAGACACAAGGTAAGAGTTTGATGGGTTTTTTTCTATATGTTTGGATGACCACAGCACCAACAATTCTCAAAAAGCTCAACACCATCCATGACCAAACAGCCCATTTCATTGACACATCATCAACCACACTAAACGTTCATTCCTTTCACTTAAACTGTCTACAAAAAGCAATGCAGCTACTTTCCCAGCCATTTTAGCAGAAGCCCCTTCCCACAAATACCTGGGGGAGAGGGGCTCTATCTAAAAAGGACAAAAGCAGCCGGTACTCAGAACACCAGCACTTGAAAGTTCCACTCCAGATCATACACACTTCTGACTTGGAAGTGTTTCCTTGTTCCTTCACCACCACTGTCTTGAATGCTAGAACTCCATCCTCGACAACACTGTGCGAGCACCTTCGCCAGTTTTAAGCTAAATCTCGTCACTATATTTTTGAGAGCAATGAAGTGTGGGCAATAAGTGCAAAGATCCTAAAAATGAATTAAAAAATTGTTCATCACGCATCATCCTGAAGGTGTTCCTATAAAGATCATTAAGATCAATGTGTGTGGAACCAAGTAACAGTGGATGGTCAGCTGCCTTCAAGTCACAGAGGGCAGGGAGACAGAATAACTATTTGGAGGTATGAGATGTTAAATGGTGTCTCTTGAGAATCAGAGCTGTTTTTCTATTATTAACAATCAGTTTTAACGACATATGACTCAATATGAGTCAACATGAGTTGAGTAAATATGACTAGCATTTTTTTTAAATTTACGATGGCATCATAGTGTTTGGAGTTTACAGCAGGTGCAGGGCCAGCAGTGAGAAGGACAACAACAAATTACAAGAAGATACTAATGAGCTCAAAGCATAGATAAAGAACTGACAAATTACTTAGCACAAGTGAGTCTGAGCTATTACTTTTCATTGGGTCTCATCTCATTTGGAAAATAGTCGTTTAAATGGATTAAAGGTGCAAGGAATCTCAATGTACAAGTTCACAAATCACCAAAAGGTCACCAGAAGAAAGCAAACCAAGAGCTGGGTTTATTTCCAGAGAGACAGAATGTCAAGGTAAAAATGTTATGTTAAACCTGCATCAAATTTATTAGACCACATTTGGAGCAGTGTTCATGGTTCTGGTCACCATTTTATAAAGAGGATGATATGAAGGGCATCAGGGAGGATGCAAAAATGATATAGAGGAAATGTACCAGAAATGTAATGTAATTAATAGACTTGGTGGCTCTGAAGTAAGAAAGCTAAGAAATGTTCCAATGTTTGTCTTTCAAATTCTGAGAAGTTTGATGGCACAAAAGGAACCACAAAACCCAAGGCTGCCAACCATTCAATCAACCAAACAATCACTAAGATAAATAGGACATCCAAAGAAACGTTGCCACACATACAATGGGAAAACTATGGAACTTATATCACAGGAGGTTTGAAGCAAATGGGAATTATTCATTTGTGAAGGAATGACGCAAATAAAAGCTTATGCTGAGCATAAAAGCATGAATGGAATATAAATCTCAGCAAGGACTGATGGGATGAATTGTTAGTTTCTACGTTGTGTATTGCAAGTAATGTGTCATCAGAAGTTTGGATTTGATATGTGACAAAAAAATGTACTTTTAAACTGTCATTGTTTTTTAAACATAATTCAGTCCATCGCATGTTTTAATGAAAATGGTGCTGTTGACTAATTGAAATAACTTACACCAGATCCAACATGGCTGAGGAAAGCCCAGTTTGGAAAGCTTCGGGAATGATAGGTCCCAAGTCATCTTTGTTCCATCTTACTTTAGTTTAGAGATACACTGCGGAAACTGGCCCTTCGGCCCACTGAGTCAGCACCGACCAGCGATCCCCACTACCTTACACACACTAGGGATAATTTACATTTATACCAAGCCAATGAACCTACAAACCTGTACGCCTTTGGAGTGTGGGAGGAAACCGAAGATCTCAGAGAAAACACACATGGTCACAGGGAGAACGTACAAACTCCGTACAGACGGCATTCATAGTCAGGATCGAACCTGGGTTTCTGGCACTGCAAGCACTGTAAGGCTGCAACTCTACCACTGCACCGCCATGCCGCCCTGGCTTATTTGCTTCTCTTGGCTTTTACATCAGTCAATGTCATAAAGTATCATGATCAGTCTAGAGAAGGGTCCTGACCCCAAAAGCCTACAGTTCATTCCCTGCACTGATACTGCCTGATGTGAAGCCTTTCTCCAGCAGTTTCTGAGCTTGGAGTATTAGGTTCTGGTTTGATCACCCTACTATTGTACTATAGGAAAGATGCCATTAAGCTGGAAAGAAAACAAAAAAGATTTACAAAAACATTACCAAGATTTACAAAGATGTTCGAGGGGCTGAATTATTAGAAGGGGTTGTCATTTGACAGTCTTGCCATTGACAACTTCCCACCATCAACATTGACCAGAAACTCAAGTGTTCCAGCCACAATAAAGTACTTTGGGTAACATGCAGGAGTGACTCACCTCCTGACAATCCAAAGCCTTTCCACAAGGCTACAGGCACGAGTCAGGAGTTTCCTAAACATTCACATGCGTCCTACATCACCCACAGTGTGTACCATCTGCAAAATGCAGTGCAGTTTCTTGCCTCCCAAGTAAATATGAAATCTATGGCCTCATCCACCAAGAGGACATGGACAGCAGGGTCAAGGCAACTCCACAGCCTGGGGGTTCCTGTGAAAGCTACATGCCACTGACTTGGAAATATATCAATGATGCTTTAGTTTAGTTTAGTTTAGTTTAATTTAGTTTAGTTCAGTGTCCAACCTCGTTCACACTGACGAACGATCACCCATACACTCGTTCTATCTTGCACACTAGGGACAACTTACAGAAGCCAATTAACCCACAAACCTGCATGTCTTTGGAGTGTAGGAGGAAACCGGAGCACCATGAGAAAACCCACATGGTCTCAGGAGGAACATATAAACCCCGTACAGACAGAACCCAGAGTCAGGATCGAACCAGTGTTTCTGGCACCGTAAGGCAGCAACTCTACCGCATTGACACTGTGCTGCCCTCTGGGCTGGATTATGTGGGAGCGCTTTCCTTGGAAGGACTGCTTTAATTCAAAAGAGCAGGTCACCTTCTCAAAGGCAATGAGGGATGAGCAATTAAGAAATCATATCCTGAGAAATGAGTAAAAAATAATTTCAACCTCCTGTTTACACATAATTGATTATTATTCATCTAACATAGGAAACCTGCCGAATGCACCTTTACAGCTGGTGATAACTAAGAAACCTTTCATTTCAACTTATTTTTTCAGTTACTACCCTCTGCTAACATTTTGATGACTGGAAATTCAGGTAAAGTTCCATCACCATTGAGACCCAGGTTTTTTTTTGCAAGCTCATGCTGAAAGTGTCTTACATTAAATAAATATGTAATATTATACTGCAACTTCTTTGTAAAAATCAAACAGTATTTTTCAATGTGTTGTGGTCTCAAGAGAGGATGTCGGCAGAAGGAGTACAAGAACATAATTGCTCCCATTATTATTTCTGAATGAAGTCTACAGAAACTTTAACAGCAGCTCTCCTCTGGCGATTCTTATCATAAATTCAGGAAGGATGTTATTAAGTTTAATGTTTGAAAGTACAATATTTAAACAGGTGCCGGATACCTTATAAAAGGGACTGAAAAGCAAAATAACTCAAATGGAGACCTGAAATAGTAGCAAGAATTTATCGACATTAAGACAAGAACTGCAAATGCTGAAATTTGGGGACAAAAAAAAATGAGTTTTGGAAAAACTCAGAAGATTAAGCAGCGTCTGTGGTGGTGAAAGGTGTGAGGCGATGCTTTGGATCAAGACCCTCGATCAGGACCACTGCTGGAAGTCCTCTGCAGCTCAGGCAACGTTTGTGGTGAGAAAAACAAAGTTAATGTTTCAGTTCCCTGACCTTATGACGGGCTTGGGAAAATTCTAGAATACTGGCATGGTTTGAGTTGCAGAGAAGAAGGGTAGGATGGGGAGAATGAAAAGGAAAATGGGTAATGGACTGGAAATCAAAAGAAGATGAAGGCACTGATTGGAGTCAGCAGAGGGAGGGCACAGTAGGCTTATTGATAGGAATCTGTTGAGAGATGATGCATGTAGAAGGAGAACAGAGAAGAACAGGGGGCAGAGACTCGAGATGCTGTGGCTGTTTCCCATGGAGTGAAATTGAGGGTTTATTGAAGTATTTAAAATTATGAGCGGTAAAAATAGGGAAGACTGTAACAAACCTTACCCCCTTATCAGAGTTGAATAATACTAGAGGATATCGATTTAGGGTAAGTGATAAGGGATTTAGGGTGGGGATCTGATGGGGACCTTTTTCACCAAGAAAGGTATGAGTACCCAGAGAGGGTGATGAAACAACTGCATCAACAGCATTTCAGAAGTATCGCTTATACATAGATGTACGGGCAAAGTACAGGAAAATATGATTAATATGGATGGGTGCCAGTTAATTAGCATGGATGTAGTGGTTCAATTTCCATGCAGTATGATTCCCTGACTCTAAAATCCACAAACCGAACTGTGAGGTATAGAACACAGCAACCTATGATACCTGAAGTAATGAAACATTCTGGGAAATAACTAGCCAGTCAGGCAGTATATGTGGAGAAGAAGCTGAGCTACATCAGAACTGGCAATATTTGATAACCCAAACACTTCAAATGCTGGAAATCTGAAACTAAACAGTGAAACTTTGCTCTGAGGTTTTGGACAAAGTGGATGTTTCCATGTTGAGGAGCTGGGAGGCCTGGTTACGGTAATGGAGGCAAACATATACTCCATGGAAACAGAGCCAGTTCATGTGTGAGGAGATAGTGTACTGGAGGGAGAGAGGTGCAAATGCCCTGGGGCATAGGGTAGTGAATAAAGTGACCAGGGTCAGTGCAGTGTGTAAAAGGTGAATTAAGCAAGGAATTGAGGTGGGGGTGCAGTGAGAGTGAGCTGGGATGTGGGGGAAGCAAGCAGAGGGAGTATTATCAGTGGAGGGAGAGTGAGGTTAGAACAAGGAACAGCTGAGGTGAGATTTTAGCAGAGCTGGGGTACTGGGTGAGGATGATGACGTGGGGCAGTAAAGAGGTGGTGGGTTGAGTGTGGGGTGGTATCAGTGAATGGGTTGGCTGGGACAATGAGTGGACAGTCAGTGAGTGAGGTAGGAACATCAGTGAGTGAGGTGGGGGGGAGTCAAGGAGCAGTGAATAGGGTGTGAGGGGAGTGATTGCGAGTAGGAGCTGCTACGCCAGCAAAAGGGGTTAAATCCTTTAAACAATGGACAGAGGAATAATCATACTGAAGATGGGAAGATCTTCTTCCTGGCTTTTAATTTATGGACGCATTTTATTTTCCCTAAAATGTACCAAATTTCCCAGGTCTTTCCTTTTTCTCTTATCGGAGTTCCTAATCACAGCACCACGGGGCAGATTGTTGGGATTGAGACGGACTGCAGGTACCTGCTCGTTGCTCTGATTCAGCCAACACTGGTTCTGGTTTGTTGGCATCAGTTAGTTTGTGAAGCAGATAATTCAGATAGAACAGGACTGAAGTGGAAGTGCATTACTGCTCCCATGAGGTGATGTGTGGAAGTCTCTCCTATAAGGGAAAGGGGAAATGTGCCTTCGAGTTGGTTGGGACAGTCGAGCTAAAACCTGCATTCCAGATTTGGCGGAGGCAAATGTGATAATGAGGTAGCATGACCACAGCATAATAAAATCATAAAGGCTTGCACTGTAGATGGAGGCCATTCAGCCCATTGAGAGCATGCTAGGTAAAACAGAAGCAGTGTAGATTGCCTGTACTCCACAGCTCTTAGAGGTTACACCTCTTCAAATGATTTTATCAATGAAGGTTTCTGCTGTTGCCACCTGTTCAATGCAGTAAGTCCCAGAACACACCTCCTTCTACCCCTTGATACCACTGAACATTAGTCTATGGGAGGTACACAAAAATGCTGGAGAAACTCAGCGGGTGCAGCAGCATCTATGGAGCGAAGGAGATAGGCAACGTTTCGGGCCGAAACCCTCCTTCGGCCAGGTCATCGACATCTGCAAAGGGAAACAGGCCCTTCATGATCATTCAGTGCAGGCTCCACAAATACATTATTTTAACACCTCAGTTAAATCAACACTCAGTCTTTCTTGTCCAGAGAAACCACTTGTTACCTGGTCAGTCTCTCCCCAGCCGGGCTGCAGTTCTCCAGTCCTGGCTACTTCCTCATAAGTCTCCTCCGTGCCACATCTACTCCACACCTCATCATCAGCTGTGGGTTGGAGCTTCAGCAGCAGTTTTTACATTGAAACGTTAGAGTGTTCCAGTGACGGTCTTGATGGAGATGGGCCTTTTTGCTCAGCGCAGTGCAATCTAAGATCACTGGTGATCTTATCCAGTGATCCGGTGATCACTTCATCTGATCTGGTGACAACTTCAGTGAGATTGGCAATAAATAATTTTGCAGTATTTGTGGCTCACAAAGAACAAAGCAGAACAAATATAAGTGCATGGTTGTTTTATTTATTTTTCCAAAATCGCAGAGGCACATATTCTGAATTGTGACTTGAAAGCCCACAAAATAAAATCTATATTCCATGTCTCAAAGACAATGAGAAGATTTGAGTGTAAAAAACCCAGAACATTCTGGAATAGCTCAGCAGGTCAGGCAGCTTCTGTGGAGGGAGAAAGAGAGTTAAAGTTTCAGATCAAAGAGTTAACATTTCATCATTTTCTATCATAGACCAATGGACCTCACAAGCTACTGCTTCCATGGCAACAGTGCTCAAGAGCTCCAAGTGAAATTCTTCCATTATTCTGCTTCACTGTTCTTTTAATATAACTGTTCTGTGGCCCCATTTGATGCAGGCCTGATATGTAGAAAGTTCATAATGACTGTGATGGAAATGTTTCATATTCTCATTTGAACATGCGTCCAAACTGTGCAACCGAATATGCTCACATACTGGGTCTGTTTGCACCAATACTGCTACCTCTACCACGAAAAGAAAAACACTCTCTACTGCCTACAGGGTATATATTACTTTATCTTTGTTTAAATCAATGTTTTCGTGAGGTAGTCTTGAAAATGCACCTGGTCTCGCTTTCTGTATAAATGTTCGATAAACATTGTTATAACAGCATGGGTGGCACAGTGGCGCAGCGGTAGACTTGCTGCCTTACAGCACTTGCAGCGTCAGAGACCCCGGTTCGATCCCGACTATGGGTGCTGCCTGAATGGAGTTTGTACGTTCACCCCATGACCTGCTTGGGTTTTCTCCGAGATCTTCAGTTTCCTCCCTCACTCCAAAGATGTACAGGTTTGTAGGTTAATTGGCTTGGTATGTGTAAATTGCCCCTAGTGTGTGTAGGATAGTGATAATGTGTGGAGATCGCTGGTCGGTGCAGACTCCGTGGGCTGAAGGGCCTGTTTCTGCGCTGTATCTCTAAAACTAAAACAAAAGCATTGGAATTGAAGAGTGTCTCTCCATTTGTCTTTGTGTGGTATCCACTGTGTGGTATCCACTGTGGGGGGATGATTTTTCTGTGTGTAAGTTAACATGTTAGTCTGTGTCCAAGATGGCTGTCGGAAGGGAGAGTGGACACTGGCGCGTTTTAGCTGCCGCTGCTCTCTCTTCACATTGTGTTTTTTGATTTTTTGATTTTGTGTCTTTGGAGCGATTTCTATCTTTAATTTGTGTATTGATGATGTCCTTATTATTTATTTTTCTCCGACTATATGTTTTTTTTCCTTTTTTTTTTTCTCTTCTGTTAATTTTTGTAAGGTGTCCTTGAGACTTTGAAAGGCACCCGAATATAAAATTATTTTTTATTATTATTATTATTATTATTATTATTATTATTATTATTATTATTATTATTATTATTATTATTATTATTATTATTATTATTTGTGGGAAATAAGATGCCAAATGTGTGCCATGCCTCATTTCTATCTGGCAATCTCACTCACTCTCGATTAGTGTGTGTGAGAAAAAGGGCAAGCACCTTGTCTATGCCTGACCCTTGTCTATTATTTGGTTTATAATGGCCACCTCCACAACTGAAGCTTCACATCCCAGATTTAGTGTGCAAGTGTTCGCACCGTGCAACAGGAGAGCTCACTACCAAGACTTCTGTTGCAAAAGTTGTTTTCCTTCCGCTAACTAGAGAGCAGCCTGAGCTACCATCTACCTCTTTGGAGACCCTCGGACTATCTTTGATCAGACCTTACTGGATTTTACCTTGCACTAAACGTTATTCCCTTCATCTTATATCTGTACTTGTGGACGGCTCGATTGTAATCGTGGATAGTCTTTCCGCTGATTGGATAGCACGCAACAAAAAGCTTTTCACTGTACCTCAGTACACGTGACAATAAACTAAATTAACTAATAGTACGGTGGTTGCGGCACGGTGGCGCAGGGGTAGAGTTGCTGTCTTACTACGACTAACATGCCGACCTACTACGACTAAACCTACGAGTAAAAAAAGTATTGTTTTTTTTCCATGGCGACCTTTTTTTACTCGCAGGCATTTTTCAACATGTCAAAAAATACGCCGCGACCTAGCTGAGGCCTCGAGTACACAGGGACTACTCTCGAGTATGAAGGAGAGTTACAAAGACCTCCTAGGACCTCGTGTCGACCATGCTGCATGAGTCGAGGGCAAACTCCCCGGAACTCGCGGATTAAGTCGCCCAAGTGGGACAGCCCCTCAAATTTGCTGCGTATCTTTTCTCCTTAAACAAACTCAAGTTGGGGGATGACTAGGGATACTTTCCCTTCACTTGGGGGCAATGTACCACTTTCTGCATATAACCAGCATCCTGCTGCAAATTACAGTCATTAATAAAGGTCAAATGATTCATCAATTTTTGTTTAGTAAATTTACAACATTTCTTCAAGCACATCACTGTGCAGCACAAACAGCAAATTACTATGTAAGAAAGAGGCTAATGTTCATTTGCTCTTATCAACTGATTATATCCATCTAATTATCACTGCAGCTAAAAGATTTCCACCGAGCAGGCATTTGCTGTATTTTGGTATGTGGGCGTCGAACGTCCAGTATTCCCAAATTAAAGTGTGAATGTGGAGGTTCTCTACACGTAATAAACCTGGTCATATCAGACTTCACCTGTGTGTATGTTTGTGTTCGTGTCCATGCCGCACAGGGTGACACAATGGCGCAGTTAGTGGTGGAGACCAGAGTTCTATCCTGACCCTGGGTGCTGTGTGTGTGTGGAGTTTGGGCATTCCCCCTGTGACCGTACAGATACTCGTGAGCTCCCCATCCCAAAGTTTTGAGGTTGGTGGGTAAATTAGCCTCTGTATATTTGACCCTTGCGTGTAGGTGTGTGGTGGAATCTGGGGGAAGTAGGGGAGAATGTGGGAAGAATTAAAAATGACATTAATGAGGATTAGTGGGAACGGGTGATGATGGTTAGCAGGGACTCGATGGGCCAAAGGGCTGAATAGCAAGTTCCATAAGGAACTTGGCCTCTAGTTATCTTGGATGCATTTGCCATTAGGCCTTGCTCTGACAAATCCATGTGGCGACTGGTATTTGTGCAATGCTAGTGCATGTCAGAAGTAGTCACATTCAGGCATCTTTCCCCTCTCTTGCCTGCAAAGACAGAGCCCTGTTTCCTCACTTGGTCAGTCAGGAGCCCACAAGTGTTCTCCTCAGGAATACTGTAAGTGTTCCTGCTTTCCCATGTCCTGCAGGAGAAGCACACCAGTACCCAAACGGCCATCCCTGCAGCGCTAAGACCAAGATAGAGTTACAAATCAAAACAGATCTTATCTTACTTTGTCATCATCTGACATTCAGCCTTCCTGCCTAAACCTCACGAGGCAAAGTCTCAGCACATACCCTCAAACACAGCACTTGGACCACAACACACAGCCTCTCCAAAAATGGCTGCTCCCAAATGGCCACTCCATTAGTGTCTGCCTTTTATTCACCACCAGGCGCAGATACTTGGAACGCTAATGGATGATCAGCCATGATCATATTGAATAGCGGTGCTGGCTCGAATGGCCAAATGGCCTACTCCTTGCACCTATTTTCTATGTTTCTATAATGGCTGCTTTTTAAATCTCCCGCATTGGTCCTCCTCTCAGCTACTCACTCACAAGTGAATTTAACCTGACCTCACACTAACAGCTACTCTTTAGATTTATATGTGACTACAGATTCACAGCTATGTGATTGGAGTCCCAATGCTTTGAAATGGTCTTGCAAACAGAGAGAATCAACAATACAAGCAGACCTTGCCATTTGTCAACCGTGTCCCGTGAATAAATAAATAGAGGAAAACTGATGCATGGAAGGAGAGAGACAAAAAGGTCAGCATCAAAATAACTTTAATCGCACAGCCTTCATTATCATGGACCAGCTATGGAAATTTATTTCTAAACTTCTTTCTCTTGGATCAAACTTTATAGAAGTCTCTTCTTAATCACCTTGGTGTCATGTTTTGTTTGATAACTGTGACAATATCCATGTAATTTATGCATATGAGCTGTACTCATTCTTGCACATGCTCAGTAAATCAGTCAGTGACCTTTGACTTGGAAATAAATCATTCCTATTTTTGATTCCAACACGAGTGTGTGTGCAGCCATCTTTCTCTGTATATTATATGCTAGTTTACTTATTTTACAAGTAGACAGATATTAAAACAATAACACTGTTCTGCAGCTCTCCAGTACACGGAAAAGGTACTACATAGATACACATTGGTGCTGGTGAATTTTGATACAGGTTTCAAGGACCAGAATCAAGGGATATGGGGAAAAAGCAGGAACAGGGTACTGATTTTGGATGATCAGCTATGATCATATTGAATGGCAGTGCTGGCTCGAAGGGCCATATGGCCTACTCCTGCACCTATTTTCTATGTTTCTATGTTTGCTAACTTCATTAAATTAGCCAGGTGGATTATCCAGCATTTGTTTCCCTGTACAAAGTACTTGAGTAAAGGGTTTACTCAAATACAAATACTCAGTATCTGTGCACTAAGGTGATGTTTGACCAAATCTTGCATTGGGAACAATATTCAACATGACACTGTGTAGCTTCAAAGTTCTTTCCTGTAAACATACCGCACTTCTGTTACATTTAATTGATGAAAATACATCTATTGATGCTCCTGAACACATCATCAGTGATGTAACCTGGGATCATTGGGTGTTTAGGGTCTTTCAACATCAGAAACCCTCGCCCAGGCGACCCAGCTGTGGTTGATCAGACCACGACTTGTGTTCAAGTGGCATTCGCTCCTCCCCATGGACCTTCTCTCCTGATCCAGAGCCATCTCGAGGCCTTCTCCGCTGTCTCTGTGGTGTTCTTGATGGCTCTTCTCCTCGTCACTCCGTTGATGCCCAGTGCACTCAAGGCGTTGTAGAGCGATTGCCCTGAAAACCTCTGCAGCCAACCTCGATGGGCATACACCTTGCCTTCCAGCCTTGCTTACGGCAGTCTATGACCAGCTCTTCATACTTGGCCATCTTCCTCTCGTGGGCCTCCTCCAGATGGTCCTCCCACAGCACTGTCAGTTCCAACAAGACAATGTTTTTGGTCGCCTCTGAGACCAGGAGGATATCTGGCCTCAGGGTGGTCGTGGCAATGTGCTGTGGGAACTTCAGCTGGTTCACCAGGTCTACGGAAAGCTGCCAGTCCTGCGCAGTCGCCCGGATTCCTGACGGATTCCAGGCTGCTGTGGTTCTTGGCAGCTGCAATCTGGCCTTCACGAAGGTGATCATCTGGGTGGTGGGGCGTTCTCGTCTGCAGCTGCTGATTCCCATGCTGATGGCTTCTGCAATGAAATGGGTTTAAGAACCTGGTCGTGCCGCCAGGTGTACTGGCCAGGGCTCTGCCCAAGAGCCTTTGGGCAGCAGCTCAGGATGTGTTCCAACGTCCCCTTGCCTGAGCATTGCGGGCAATCTGGAGATTTCGCTTTGCCCCAGATGAAGAGGTTCGATGGGCTGGGCAGGAAATCATACACTGCCTGGACCAGGAACTTGATGCGCTGTGGTTCAGCCTGCCAGAGCTCAGTCCATGTGACTTCTCGGTCCATGGCCTGCTCCCACCTTGTCCAGGCTCCCTGCTGCCTCAATCCAACTGCTCTGGTACACCTCTCCTCCTCCCTCACTTCCTCCTGGAACAGCCTGCGCCTCTCCTTCCCCTTGGCCTTGTCAAACTGGGAAGTTGGGAAGATTCCCAGACCAGCTCTTCCCCGAGTCACTGCTCCCACCAGGACTCTGTGGCGTATCCGGGAATCTGCTTGCAGCACGGCTTCGCCGGCTCTCCACTTCCTCCCAGTTTTCACCTCCACCCCTGCTTGAGCCACCTTGGGGTCGCTGGAGTCCCTGTACATCATCACCTCTCTGGCCCGAGTCACCTTGAACTCCTCCTCCAGGGACTTCAGGGGCAGCTGAAGCTTGGTGTTATTTCCATAAAGGGCAATGCTGCTAAGGCTCCTGGGCAGTCCCAGCCACCTCTTGAGAAAGCTGCTGACTTTCCTCTCCAATCTCTCTAGGATGGATATTGGGACTTCGTAGACAAGCAGTGGCCAGAGGATCCTTGGCAGGATACCATGCTGGTAAATCCATGCCTTGAACTTGCCGGGAAGCCCAGACACCGGTCTCAACCAGCTCTCCAGCTCCTGACAGGTTGCCTGGACAGATGCTGTATCCTTCAGGCTGCTGTTAAACACCTTGCCAAGACTCTTCACTGGCCTTTCGGAGACAGTTGGGATTGGTGACCCTTCGATGCTGAAGCGGAACCTGTCCATGACTTTGCCCTTCTTCAGCACCAGTGACCTTGATTTTCCTGGCTTAAACCTCATCCTTGCCGATCCAACCAGTTCCTCCAACCCCTGCAGGATCCACCTGCCTCCTGACACTGACTCAGTGGTGACAGTCAGGTCCTCCATGAAGGCTCTGATTGGTGGTTGGCGCATTCTTGACTTGGTCCGAGGGCCCTGGCACGCAGGCTCAGCAGACTTAATAATAATAATGGATGGGATTTATATAGCGCCTTTCTAATACTCAAGGCGCTTTACATCGCATTATTCATTCACTCCTCAGTCACACTCGGTGGTGGTAAGCCACAGCTGCCCTGGGGCAGACTGACGGAAGCGTGGCTGCCAATCTGCGCCTATGGCCCCTCCGACCACCACCAATCACTCACACACATTCACACACATTCACACACAGGCAAAGGTGGGTGAAGTGTCTTGCCCAAGGACACAACGACAGTATGCACTCCAAGCGGGATTCGAACCGGCTACCTTCCGGTTGCCAGCCGAACACTTAGCCCATTGTGCCATCTGTCGACTTGACGATCATGTACATCGCCAAGGCAAAAAGGATCACAGAAATCGTGCAGCCTGTGATGATCCCAACCTCCAGTCTGTGCCATTCTGATGTTACTGACCCTGATGAGACCCTCATGCTGAACTGGTTGTAATAGTCCAGGATGTGATCTGCCACTTGGCCCGGCACATGATGCTTGGTTTGGTATAACTTCCAAATATTTAAATGTAGTCTCTTTTCAGGTAACAAAATACAATAATTCTCCAGGAAGCACTCTCAAATGCACCTCTCTAATATTCCAAAATCTGACAGGGAATTAATGATTTAAGTTTCTGTATTTGCAAATTCATTTATTTAGTATTTATTTTAAATTATCAGGGAAATCCTAGAAATAAAATTTGATACAATACATCTTGATTCCAATTTGTTCCCGGCGAAAAATAAAATTCAAACTACACTGACACATTTTAAGGATTAAAATATTCACGTTTTCCAATGTATTTGATTGCCATGAAACTTGCTATCTATCCACACAAGTGCTGAACTTCCAAAAGTCTAGACCCAAAGTAATTTAATCAAACGTCAGCTTTTACGAACTTGGCATCGACCTACCTTGATTTCTTTGTTTATCTTGCCTTCTATTAGCCAAAGGCTCGTGTGCAGTCTACATAATTGTCTGTCAATGGTTTGCTGATGTCAGATTCTGTTTAATGATAGCTCTAAGACAAGATTGTGAATGTTTGCTGTAAGATGTTGGGCTTAATTTCTTTTTTATTTGAATTCCCCAGCTGCGTGGTGAGAATCGAGCTCATCTCCCAATCAGTAGCCCAGGCCTCTAGCACAAATTCATAATTTAACGTCGATAAACTGGAGAGATTAACGGGAATTTAACTGGAAAGTCCACTCCTGTTCCAATTGGAACAACACTCAAATAGCCAACTTGAATGAACAAATCTACAGACCTGTGATTGAGTGTTGGTTTGTGTGGATGCTGTTCCATTCATTTTGGCAGGAGCTGGCTGTGTTATTTGACCACAACATTCACCTGAGGAGGAAAACAATAGCAATATATATTTGTTTAAGAAGGAACTGCAGATGCTGGAAAATCGAAGGTACACAAAAAAGCTGGAGAAACTCAGCGGGTGCAGCAGCATCTATGGAGCGAAGGAAATATGCAACGTTTCGGGCCGAAACCCTTCTTCCGACTGATCTCTACAAAGCTGAAACCACGCGCCAACTCTCGGACACCTCCTCCTACTTACCCCTGGACCATGACCCCACTGATGAGCACCAGGCCACCATCTCCAGCACCATCACCGACTTCATCAACTTCAATGCCCTACCCGACCGAGCCTCCAATCTCATCATTCCCCAGCCCCGCACGGCCCAATTTTACCTTCTTCCCAAAATCCACAAACCTGACTGTCCCGGAAGACCCATTGTCTCTGCCTGTTCGTGCCCCACCGAACTCATTTCCAAATACCTTGACTCCATCCTATCCCCCTTGGTTAAATCCCTCCCTACCTATGTTCAAGACACCTCAGACACTCTCCATCGTCTCCGCGCATTCCATTCTCTAGGCCCTCACCCCCTCATCTTCACCATGGACGTCCAGTCACTCTACACCTCCATCCCCCACCAGGATGGTCTCAAAGCCCTCCGGTTCTTCCTCGACCAGAGAAGCAACCTATACCCAGCCACTGACACTCTCCTCCGCATAGCGGAGCTGGTCCTTACCCTCAATAACTTCACGTTCGACTCCTCCCATTTCCTCCAAATACAAGGCGTAGCTATGGGCACACGCATGGGCCCCAGCTATGCCTGCCTATTTGTCGGTTACGTCGAGCAAACCTTGTTCAATACATACCAGGGCCCCATCCCCGACCTCTACCTCCGCTACATCGACGACTGCTTTGGTGCCACCTCCTGCACCCGCACACAACTGACTGACTTCATCCACTTCACCACTAACTTCCATCCGGCACTCAAATACACCTGGACCATTTCTGACACTTCCCTACCATTCCTTGACCTCACTATCTCCATTGCAGGTGATAGACTTCTGACCGACATCCACTATAAACCCTCTGACTCCCATGGCTATCTGGACTACACTTCTTCCCACCCTGCTTCCTGTAAGAACTCCATCCCCTACTCCCAATTCCTCCGTCTACGCCGCATCTGCTCCACGGATGAGGCACTCCACACCAGGACATCTGAAATGTCCTCATTATTCAGGGAACGGGGGTTCCCCTCCTCCACCATAGATGAGGCTCGCACCAGGGTCTCTTCCATACCCCGCAACACTGCTCTCTCTCCCCATCCCCCCACTCGCAACAAGGGCAGAGTCCCCCTAGTCCTCACCTTTCACCCCACCAGCCGTCACATACAAAAAGTAATCCTCCGTCAGTTTCGCCACCTCCAATGTGACCCCACCACTCGCCACATCTTCCCATCTCCCCCCATATCTGCCTTCCGCAAAGACCGCTCCCTCCATAACTCCCTTGTCAATTCTTCTCTTCACACATCAACTCTCTTATAAAGGGTGCAGGAGCATGGAGAGAAGATCACTGAGATGAGCGCTTTAAGTTCTGCTGAAATTCCAAAGAAGGGGGCACCCATTAATTTGAACAACGTGGATAAAGAGGAAATTTGGCAACGTCATAAATTGGGAGATTTTAACCTTTTGATAAGTTAAATGTGAAATAAACTAATGGGAGAGACATCATTTTCAGCACCGCATCCATGAAGCAAGTCAGTAGTTTAAAAATAAAGTTATTAAAGCATGTAAAAAACAAAATGGATAATGCTTTCAAGGATTTGGCATTTGCTTCATCCTATAATTTTCTGTGATTTTTAGCCATCATTGCTTGATAAGAAGGCAGGCTATATTCCACACCCTCATCCATCTGGCTTGGTTTAAATATTTATCTCTCCAGCTGTCTCCTTTCCCAAGCCTGCTCTCCACGCTACATTCTGAAACCAAGAAGAACGTATTTTAATTTTAAAATACAAAACAAATCGTATCCAGATTATTTTGTAGCAAAATAATAAATTGTGACAAAATGCTAAAGATTGCTGGGAGCTGCATGAATAGACCACAGATGATCAGGAAATTTGCTCTAGATTCACAAATGTACAAGGGAAACATTTCACTTGCAAATTCAAATGGGAGAGATGACTGAAACAGCATCTTTAAATTTAACTCGTCAATTAAACATCAGCAAACCTCATTTACTAAATGCATGATTATGTATTTGTAGGTTGGAATGCTGACTGGGCACTATCAATGTTTTAGAGTTACCTCTCCGCTCAAAGAACAAAGTTGCCAATGAAAGAACTTCATATTTCTCTCGTATTCAGGATTCCCAATCCCTCCTCCAGCCTCTCACCTTTCCAAGTCTATTCATTACTAACTGGAGACGACCATTTTCCCACTGCTTTTACTCTCTCTGAGCTACCGATCCACCACAGAAAACTTGCAGAACTCCACTCAGTATGATCCAATCCTCACACTGTGATCAAACCCACTGACAAGGGTAGTGCTGTGGGTGTGGGTGAATCGACCCCTACTTTACAGTGATTGAATTTCAGCTGCTCCTGGCCCATGACCCCATCACTCAACATCAGGCCACCCTTTACCACATGTCTCACTTCCTATAGACACCTTCCTTTCACAGTCACCAGCTTCATTCACCCCCACTTCTGCACAGCCCACTTTTATATAGTTACTGTATATAGGCTAGTGTTAGTGTATGGGGATCACTGGTCGGCGTGGACTCAGTGGGCCGAAGGGCCTCTTTCCGCACTGTATCTCTAAACTAAACTAAACTAAACTAATGTACTACATTCGGTGCTCATGCTCTGTTCTCCTCTGGAAAAATCAAACGTGGATTGTGTGACCCCTTTGTACTACACATTGGCTCAGTCTGCAAAATCGACCCTGAACTTCCAATTTGCTTAACATTTAGTTCTCCATCCCACTTCCACAATGACATCGTGGAGAGGATGTTTCCACTAGTGGGAGAGTCTCAAACTAGAGATCATAGACTCAGAATTAAAGGACGTTCCTTTAGGAAGGAGATGAGGAGGAATTTCTTTAGTCAGAGGGTGGTGAATATGTGGAATTCTGCCAATGAAGTCCGTGGAGGCCAAGTGTATGGATATATTTAAGGCAGAGATAGATAAATTTGTGATTAGTATGGGTGTCAGGGATTATAGGGAGAAGGCAGGAGAATGGAGTTTGGAGGGAGAAATAGATCAGCCATGATTGAATGGCAGAATAGACTTGATGGGCCGAATGGCATAATTCTGCTCCTATCACTTATGACCTTACCACCACTCGCATTGCTCCATGTGCAAGTGGGAGGAACAGCATCTAATTTCCATCTGCCACATTGCAGTTTTCAGCACTCAACTTCAACAACCAGCCGGCGGGCTACGCTGATGCTGCTCCTCGTGGCCAAGATGGCGCCGCGGGACTCGGGCAGGCAGCGCTGGTCAGTGTTGGGACCTGGGGTCTGCAGGTGGTCGAGTCGCGGAGTGTCGGTGGAGGCTGGAGCGGCCAGGAGGCGGCCTGAAGAAGGGTTGCATATTTCCTTAGCTCCACAGATGCTGCCTCACCCGCTGAGTTTCTCCAGCATTTATGTCTACCTTCAAATAATCAGCCTTCTCAGTTTGTATAAAATCTGTCCCCTTCTGATGAAAGCTCATCAACCTATAACTTCATTTTCTCTCTCCTTTGATGCTGCCAGATAATTCGAGAGCATCCAGGATTCTCTCTTATGTCAAATTTCCAGCAATCTGGGTTTTTTCTCTCACAATGAGAGTAGAATGCCAGTACAACGCCTCTGCTTTCTGAGAAGATGACAGAGATTTGGTATGTCAGAGAGGATTCTCCTGAACTTCTAAAGGTGCACAGTATAGAGGGTATTGACTGGTTGTATCGTGGACTGGTTTGGCAACTTGAATACCGAGAGCGAAAAAGGTAGGCAACATAATCAGAGACCCACACCACCCAGGCCACACACTAATTTCACCACTGGCATCGGGAAGAAGGTACAAGAGCCTGAAAACTGTATGTCCATGTTTAGGACCAGCTTCTTCCCTTCAGCCATTCGGCTATTAAACATTACAACCTCAACTAAGCTCTGAACTACATAGACTATTATTATTATGATTATTATTGCACTATTATCGTTTTTTTTGAGTATGTACGTATGTGTGTGTGAGATATATATATATATGATCTATATATGTGTGTTTTTGTGATTATGTGTGTAAATACATACGTTTACAGCGTACTATGTTTACACATTCTGTTGTGCTGTTGCAAGTAAGAATTTCATTGTTCTATCTGGGACACATGACAATAAAACACTCTTGACTCTTGAATGTTTTTGTTTTTTCTCCTCTGCTCTCACTCACTTCCGTCTGGTTACATCTCCTCCAGGTATATCAGTTGCAATCAACAAAACTGCACCACCGACTCAGCTAGCATCAGGGCGGCACAGTGACAGAGTTGCTACCTTACAGCGCCAGAGACCCGGGTTTGATCCTGAATATGGGTGCTGTCCCTGTACAGAGTTCCTATGTTTTCCATGTGAGCATCTGAGTTTTCTCGAGGTGCTCCAATGCTTCCACATTCCAAAGACGTACAGGTTTGTAGGTTAATTAATTGGCTTCTGTAAATTTTCACTAGTTGGAGGATAGAACTAGTGTACGGGTGTTCACTGGTTGGCATGGACTCGGTGGGCTGAAGGGTCTGTATCCTTGCTGTATCTCTATATCAAACCTCTATGTCATCATCAGTGTCCCTGGTCTTCACCCTAATAGGGACACTCCCATCGTTCAATTCATCTCTTCCCCATCTCTGTAATGTAAAGTATTTTATAACTTACATTTCCCACTTTGTTTGAAAGGTTATCGGCCTGAATCATTCATTCAATAGCTTTCAAGAGAGAGCTAGATAGGGCTCTTAAAGATAGCAGGGTCAAGGGATATGGGGAAAAGGCAGGAACGGGATACTGATTGTGGATGATCAGCCATGATCACATTGATCACTGTGCTGGCTCGAAGGGTCGAATGGCCTACTCCTGCGCCTATTGTCTATTGTCTATTCTGCTTCTCTCTGCACAGATGTTGTCTGG
Source organism: Amblyraja radiata (assembly GCF_010909765.2). Taxonomy (NCBI): domain Eukaryota; kingdom Metazoa; phylum Chordata; class Chondrichthyes; order Rajiformes; family Rajidae; genus Amblyraja; species Amblyraja radiata. The sequence continues at coordinate 18,507,823 of NC_045983.1, read as the reverse complement.
CCTAAGTATTTCCACCGTTTATCTTTCTGATTTGTGAAACGAAAGAACTGATGCAGGAAGACAGAGATGAAAATGCACACTAGAAATTCGACAATATAAAATTCAGCAGAGACTTCTTGTGTTGTAAATAATTTATTCAGCTATTCACCTGCTAACTTCTCACTTTGTCATCCATGTGAGCTCATACTGCACAAATTGGAAATTTGTGGCAATAAACTAAACTGAAAGGGTTAGGGAATTCACAATATTCTGGCCAATCACTTATTTAGTGATCGCACCTCAAATGGAATCACGTAATAGCCTCTGCACTGGCTCCACTTATGATTGCAAACTATATCTGGGCAAACCATTCTCATGTGTATGTGTGTGTCGCTGTAACAGAGGCATAATGTCAAGAATTTACATGGTGTGGAAATTCAATGCTAAAGGGAAACAAGGTTTGTGCCTCCAATATATGTTTAAGCTATTGTTTAAATTTTGAACAAAAAACAAATTACTGGAGGAATGCTGTGAGCCAGGCAGCATCTGTGGAGGGAAATGGACATATGATGTTTCCAGCCGAGACCCTTCTTCAGACTAATGGAATAGATGGGTGATAGGTCTCAGCTTCGTCCGCTGGACTGGAGGGCGGCAGCTTCGACCACCCCGGGCCGCGGAGATTGAACCGGCCCGTTCGCGGAGCGCGGTTGACCCGCGGGACTTACTTACCATCACCCGGTGGGGGTCACAACATCGGAGGCCTGGATCGCCTCAGCGCAGAGGGAGAACAAGGAGGGAAGAGACAATGACTTAAGATTTTTGCCTTCCATCACAGTGAGGAGGCGTCTGGTGAACTCACTGTGGTGGATGTTAATTTTGTGTTTATTGTGTGTTTGTTATTTTATTTTATGTATGACTGCAAGGCAACGAAATTTCGTTCAGAACGAAAGGTCTGAATGACCAAAAAGTTTCCAAGATTCAAGAAGAGGTTAGGGGAAGGATCGAGGCAGGTATAGGTGATTAGCAGATGAGGGAGAGATGGTGGAGATAGTAACCATGGGAGGCGAGAAGTGGAGAAGATAAAAGACGCAAATGGTGGAATCTGATAAGAAAGGGTGAGAGAAATGTAGAACCTGCCTAGGGGTGGGGTAGAAGGGAAAGGTGGAGGCGGGGGGAGAAGGTAGAAACATTGGGGGTCCAGAGTAAGAAGAGGTGAGTGATGAATGAATGGATGGATGAAGTGCAGGAAGGGAAAGGACCTGGGATCACAGAGACAGATGGAGTGGGGAAAAAAGGTTGCACAAGATGAAGGTGGGGAGGTTTACCTGAAATTGTGGAATTTAAGGCTCATGCAATGCTGTTCGTCCAGTTTGCATGTGGCCTCACCCAGGCAGTGGAAGAGGTCGAGGCCAGACAGGTCAGTGTAGGAATGGGAAGTGAAATTTAAATGGTTAGAAACCAGCAGCTCCAGCTGGCCCAGGCAGACAGAGTGTCTCCAGTGTTTAAATTATGCTGGAGTTTAATGGAAATCAGTGCGTACATTTTCAAAGCAACTTTCACAAATCTAAAAGTTAATAGTTGCAGGTCATATATTCTGATTGTTTATTATGACCTAATTCATTAAAAATTAATGAAACATAAAATGAACTGAAATGGCAACTAAATTAATATATTTAGAAAAACCATTAACTGATGCCTGAAAACGTGGTGTGTTATAGCTGCTGCACATTTGTGAAAACCAGTGTGGTCCCAACATAGAAACATAGAAAATAGGTGCAGGAGTAGGCCATTCGGCCCTTCGAGCCTGCACCGCCATTCAATATGATCATGGCTGATCATCCAACTCAGTATCCCGTACCTGCCTTCTCTCCATACCCCCTGATCCCTTTAGCCACAAGGGCCACATCTAACTCCCTCTTAAATATAGCCAATGAACTAGCTCAACTACCTTCTGTGGCAGAGAGTTCCAGAGATTCACCACTCTCTGTGTGAAAACCAACAACCACATCCATCCTATAGAAGGACTTAGGATCAGTGCTGTTGAATGGAATATCAACTATGGACATGAGGGGAAGGTTTACCTAGCTAGCTTGATTCACAAGACACCCTTAATCTGGCAGTAGCCAAGATTTAGGCAGTGGTCAGGATCAGAGGATGCATTTGTGAGTCTGATGGCACTCAGTGGCTCCGAATGTAATATTATACAGAACTTCATCTATCCCCTTGGCCAACAGATAAAATTAATTTGTTGGCTGTAAACAAAAAGAGGATATTTCACGAAGAGGATAAAGTCATAGTATACAGCACGGAACAGACCCAATTTAGCCACGTCGACCAAATTGCTTAATCAAGCTGATCTCGTTTGCTTGCCTCTGGCCCAAATCCCTCCAAACCTTCCCTATCCATATATCTGTCTATCCCTCCATAAGGTAACTCCTCAGCCTCCTGCACTTCAAGGAAAAAAAGACCCAGCCTATCCTTGTAACTCAAACTTCCAGACCCAGTAACATCCTTGTAAATCATTTTTGGGCCCTTTCGGTTTAACAACATAAATCCGATAGCGCAGCGACCAGAACTGTAAACAGTACTCCACATGTATTTACAATGTCCTGTACAGCTGTGGCATGATGTTCCAGCTCCTGCGCTCAATACCCTGACTAGTGATAGCAAATGTGCCAAAAGCCTTTTTCACCTCCCAATCCACTTGTGTTGCCACTTTCATGGGACTATGTACTGCACCCCTGGGGCTATCTAGGTCACCCTTTGTTCTCCACCCACTTTCCCCATTTATCTCCTCCCCACCTGCCTCAATCTCTTCTGTATCCTCTACAAAACACACACAACTTCTAAAATGTGGTCTCCAAACAAGAGATAATACTCCAGTGATGGCAAACTTATCTTTTTATAAAGGCTCATCGTGTTTCCGTATTCTTCTCCTCTAATCCTCTATTTATAAAGCCCAGGATCCATTTGTTTTCAATCACCTTTTAAAACTGGCCCACCACCTTCAAAGAACTATGCATATAATTTAGCTCGGTTTGTCTACTGCACCCAAGTGAAAAGTCTACCTGCTGACATTACTTACGTTATCCCCTTACACATTTGCTTTGTCCATATCTCACATGACGTTCCTAGCTAAAATTAACAGTATCCGCACACAGGGGTAACAGCAGACAATGGGCTAGTGATCCAATGCAGTAAAACAAAGTTTGGCTTGGAAGTTAAAAGATGGCAGGGTGACGCAGCAGTAGAGTTGCAGCGCAAGAGACCCGGGTTCGATCCTGACTACGGGTGCTGTCTGTGTGGAGTTTGTGCGTTCTCCCCGTCACTGCGTGGGTTTTCTCCGAGATCTTCGGTTTCCTCCCACACTCCAAGGAGGTACAGGTTTGCAGGTTAATTGGTTTGTATACTTGGTATAAGTGTAAATTGTCCCTTGTGTGTGCGGGTTTGTGTTACTGTGTGGGGATCGCTGATCAGTGCGGACTCACTGCGCCGAAGGGCCTGTTTCCATGCTGTATCTCTAAACGATACTAAAAACTAAAAAACACCTATACAGTAAACTATACTGGCCAAGGATTAGCGATGCTCCTCCGATCATCTGGCACTCTCTCTATATCACATTGACCTATCATCCTAAATGATGTGCTCCAGACATTGAAGTGATGTTTGAACACATGGGGTCTGACTCACAGACACAATAAGTATCACTGAGACAAGGCTGATACATTATCACTCATCCAAGAACCTATCAAACCCATTTTATTGCAGCCTTGATTTTTAAATTACTTTGAACCATGTATTTTTGTTTGGTATGTGGAACTGAGCTATGAATATCAACACAAAGAAAGTAAAGGTAGAAATTAGATATATTTGTGTACAATTTTCAGATGCAAATCACAATTAAAATGTTACCTGGATTAGATCAAGCTTGCAATCATTTTTGGATCAAAATGCTGCCATTTAGAAACACTTCAGGCTTGGTGTTTGATCAGTTTAGTCCGGCTGACAATTTCCTGACGCTGCCATGCACCTAATACCATCCCAAATCATGTACCATGCCCACCTGCTCTTACCAACATAGATTAGAGTTGTTGGGTGCACCTTCCAATCTTGCACTGAAAGGAAAAGCATATCACCGTGACTGCCACAAGGCGTCTTACACTTGCCATCTGCCAGCCTGTTTTTAGATACAAAATGCTGGAGTAAATCAGAGGGTCAGACAGCATCTCTGGACAAAAGGAATAAGCTGAAGAAGGATCTTGACCCGAAACATCACCGACTCCTTATCTCCAGAGATGTTGCCTGACTCGCTGAGTTACTCCAGCATTTTGTGTCCGTCTTCTGTGTCAACCAGCACCTGCAGTTCCTTCCTTCACAGCCCGTTTTTAGAGTTCAATATTATAGAAATCCTATCCGTGGTTTGCCCGTTCGTGTTCATAGCCTTCCTGTATAATTCTAATCAGAGCTACAGGCTGCTAACTCTGCTCCATTAATCACCACAGTGGGCCACTGCTACCATTGGACCCAGAAGTGAAGATTATCAGGTGGAGGAATTTAGGGTTACCCGTGCATGCAGGTGCTCGCCAAGTCCTCCCCTTCCCTTTCCCCACTTAGGCTGATTTGTTGCAATCCCTGGACGAGCTTCCAGTTCAATTCCTGGTGACTGGAATGTCACTAATGTGGCAGTTGCAAGTTCTTCTTGTGGTTCCCAACAAAAGCCACGTGGGTCGTAACAAAGCGAGATGAAAAAGCAGTAAGATAAGATTTGGAGGTGACTTTGGTATCCAATAGCTGACCTAATACTATCACGCTGCTTAGTAAGGGTGTCAGAGATTATGGGGAGAAGGCAGGGGAATAGGGTTGCGAGGCAATGATACACCAGTCTTGATTTAATGGCGGAGTAGACTTGATGGGCTGAATGGCCTAATTCTGCTCCAATAACTTATGAATTTAGGGACACTGAAGCCTGCAAGTCACAAACAAACCGACCTTAGTCAATAATTTTTGCTGGGAATTGCAGCACTGTGTGTTTAATGAGAGACTGTAATTACTTCTGAAATGGCAAATTTTTCTTGGAGAATAATCAGATCAAAAAACTGAACTTAGAATTAGGGATTTGCTCAGGGAAGTTTACAAAAATGGCGTTGTATTGGTGACAATCCGATAAACACCAGGCACTGCCATTTGCCGTTGTTCTCAGCCCCATCGCTAAAATTGCCACCTCACTTCTTGGCAAAACTTTTACATTTGCCAACCGATTTTATTCCAATGCGCACCTCCTCCCGGGTGACAACAGTAGTAGTGCAATGCCTGAAAATTTGTCATCAGTATGATTTGAATGTAAAAATAACAAACTGTTGTTTATTCACAGGCCAACCACATTTTATTAACAAAGGCAAAGAATGTTGGAAGCGCTCAACAGGTCAATGAGCATCAGTTGGAGAGAAGCAGTCTATGTCAAGACTCTTGACCAGAAGTGTTAAAGAAGGAACTGCAGATGCTGGAAAATCGAAGGTAGACAAAAATGCTGGAGAAGGGTTTCGGCTCGAAACGTTGCCTATCTCCTTCGCTCCATAGATGCTGCTATACCCACTGAGTTTCTCCAGCATTTTTGTGTACCTCTTGACCAGAATCTTTACTCACTTGACTAGTTGGCCTAATGCATATTACCTTATACACACAATGCCAACTTAAATCCCAGCTTTTCTCAAATTTCTGCTACCTTTTCTTAAAGCAAGGCTGATTTAAGATGGTGATTTGTCATTCTCCTCTACCACTCTACTTGATTGATGTTACTGAGCGCTGAAGATGAGCAGATCATAGGAGACCTTGGAAAGCTCATCTACAGAGACAATGTTCACCACAGACCACTGGGTCTACAGGGAGCTGAGCTGGATATTCTCCATCACCTTACCACATCAATCCCAGCCGATCAGCATCAACTTCATAAGGCAGCTAACCATATTCTTCTGAAGAAGAATTAGCTATTTGCTATCATTGGCAGCCTTCAACAAAGGAATGAAAAAAATCAACAATTCCTGTTGAGAACTACCTCTTCCTTCGGCAGGAGATTACAGAGAAAATTTGATGTTAAACGTGCCATTCTCAACGTTGTGCATAGTTATAACCGCACGCTTACATAGAGCACAGAATTAGCTCTACTCTTATATTCTTTGCATGTAAGAAAATTGCTACTGCAGAAGAAAATGGTAAAGGTCCTCTCCTTAATACCAATTTTGTGTACTACAGCTTCCAGACTATTTCTATAATGACCTGAAGAATTTTACATCACCACTAATTGATACGCCTTTTAATACTTTACCTATAACGCAGAATGTAAATCATGACTCAACTGCCTTTCAGATTAATTGTTTAGCATCATATAGGTCAAGCTCTTTTGTAAGAGCTCTCCAATTAACTATACTACTGTATTCTGCTCTTTCCCCACAGCAGAATTTCATTTCTTTGTCAAATTAAATAACCATTTTTTTTGGCAATGTTGCTAAATAATCTGTTTCCATTATCATTTCAGGCAGGGCATTTGAGATTTTTTTTCCTTCCCTGTGGGTCTTTGCAAACCATCTTAAATCAGCATCCTTCTTACCTAGGAAAGAAAATGCCTTTGTATGTTCTCTATTAAAAAAATGATTTCTATTAAATCCCAGGCATAATTTTAACTATCATCTACTATCAGGTGAGAGCTCGTTGGGATGGGTTTGCCCGGCATATTCTTAAGAAACTGGCCAATCTTGCAAGTACTTTATGTACTTCTCCATCTCCAGCCACCATCGCCTTTTTTCCTCTCCCCCTTTCTCCCTCCCCTTACTCCATCATCTTTTATTTCCTTTCCTCACTTCCCCTTCTCTTCCATTGGCCTCCCCTTCGTCCCACACCAACCCTCACTCACTCACTCCCAAACCCCTCCCCCAAACCACCTCTCCTCCCTCCTTGTCCATTGCCTCTCCAACCACCATTCCCATTCTCCCCACCCATTTCTTACCACGATAACCGCACATCCACCCTCCTCCCAGAAATGTCACCCATTTCTTCTCTCCAGAGATGCTGCCTTTCCCACTGAGTTACTCTAACATTTAGCACTTGCCTTCCTGAAACTGGGTGTGGTAGCGACTCGTTTCAATTTCTTCCCGCCAAATGTGTTTGACTGAGGTCTCCCTGGACTCGCATGTTCAGTTCACTTTAGTTTATTGTCACATGTACCAGGGTACAATGAAAAGCTTTTATCGTGTGCTAATCAGCCAGCGGAAAGACTATACATGATTACAATCGAGCCATTTACAGTGTGCAGATACAATGACGCTAGACTAAACTGCTGGAGAAACTCAGCGGGTGCGGCAGCATCTATGGAGCGAAGGAAATAGGCAACGTTTCGGGCCGAAACATTGCCTATTTCCTTCGCTCCATAGATGCTGCCGCACCAGCGGAGTTTCTCCAGCAATTTTGTCTACCTTCGATTCTCCAGCATCTGCAGTTCCTTCTTGAACGCAGATACATTGATACGGGAATGTGTCGAAAGGAACTGCAGATGCTGGTTTAAACCGTAGACACAAAATCTGAAGTCTGAAAAAGGGTCTTGATCGAAAATATCATCCATTCCTTCTCTCTAGAGATGCTGCCCGTCCCGCTGAGTTACTCCAGTTTTTTTGTGTCTATCATGATAAGGGAAGAACGTTTAGTGGAAGGTAAAGCCAGTCCGATCAAAGATAGTCGGAGGGTCCCCGATGAGGTAGATAATGGTTCAAGACTACTCTCCGGTTGTTGGTTGGTTCAGTTCAGTTGCCTGCTAACAGCTGGGAAGAAACTGTCCCTGAATCTAGAGGTAGACACAAAAAGCTGGAGTAACTCAGCGAGTCAGGCAGCATCTCTGGAGAAAAGGGATAGGTGTGATTTCGGGTGGAGACCCTTCTTCAAGACGATCTGGAGCAAAGATATTTGCGTTTTCACACTTCTGCACCTTTTGGGAGAGGGGAGAGGGGAGAGGGGAGAGGGGAGAGGGGAGAGGGGAGAGGAGGAGAGGGGAGAGGGGAGAGGAGGAGAGGAGGAGAGGGGAGAGGGGAGAGGGGAGAGGGGAGAGGGGAGAGGGGAGAGGAGGGAGTGGCCGGGATGCGACTCGCCCTTGATTCTGCTGCTGGCCTTGGCGAGGCAGCGCAGACACTGTAGACCCTTCATTTGCGGGCTGATGAAAGCCACTGCAGTGGAGCGGAGCGCTAGTGGGCGGGGCGAATGACACCCATTCGCTACTTTGTTTCCAAAAGAGGAAATCCGGGGCGGTCCCCCTAATAAGGGCAGTGACGTCGGCGTCCGCGACGCCTATATATGGGCAGTGACGTCAGCGCGGAATGTTGGGGGTGTTCTGCCGGCGTGAGACTGGGAGGCACCGGCTGCGGTAGCGGTGTGAGCGACGGACAGCCCAGCCGAGCCCAGCCCAGCCCAGCCTGCTGCAGGAGGAATAAAGCAACGCCGCTCACCGCTTATTCCCCCCACAAAAAAAAAATCTCACTCCATACCTCTTTATTGCAAACGTATTCGCTGCAAACATGGTAGACCGCGAGCAGCTAGTGCAGAAAGCCAGGCTGGCTGAGCAAGCCGAGCGGTACGACGATATGGCAGCAGCAATGAAGTCGGTATGTCTTTGTAGCTTTTATTTTTTGTACACCCCCCCCCCCCCCCCCCCCCCCCCCTTCAATGTATTTATTCTCTCCCCTCACCATCTCCCAATCGCGTTTTTATTTTTCTGATCTCTCTCCTACCCCATTCCTCTCCCTTCCCAGCCTCCTTTGCTTGTAGTCAGTACATAACTGGGCGATGCCGCAACGCGATAACCCGTTTGCAATGAATGAAGCTTAGTACAGCTCATTTGACATTTCATTTTTGGGCCCACGATGGGAGGGGACTAACCGCTCTCTCTCTCTCGCACTCTCTCTCTTTATATATATATATATATATATGTGTATATATATATATATATATATATATATATATATGTATATATAGGCAAGTCCTATCTATATATCTAAATTAATATCGTGGGGACGAATCAAATAATCAATAATTCCGGTATATCTAGATTTGCGACTACTTAACTCTCAACCTGATAAATCTGACATTAGCTCTCTGGTAATGATGTTTAATTGTAGTGGGTTGTCTGGCTGCGGCCACATTGTGCTTGTGAATATACGGGCGAGATCTTGGGCAAGAAAACAACAGAATGCGGATAACGCCGGCTGGGCGGTGCCTTACCAGAAATGTCTCTCCCAACTCGGCGCTTTCTTCGATTGAGCATCATTGATCGGGTTTCCTACCCGCGGCGTCAGCTGAAATGTATATTTAAAACCTCGAATGGCGTGGCTTTGCTAACTAGCCTCACGGTGGAAAAACAGCTCTCTGGCTGCCCCCCCCCCCCCCCCCCCCCCCCCCCCTTGTTTTAGTGTCCCTCTCCCCTACCTCCACGTTTGGGGATCTTGAAGTAGACACGCAGAGTGCAGCTTAAAAAAAAAAAGGCCCGTTCGTCTCCGAGTGTCAGGGGCTTGCCCGGGTCTGTAGCCGCCAGCGGCGGTAAGGGACCCAGCCCCAGAGCGGTCCATTGTCCATGCCCCCTACCCTACCCTCTCCAGTGGCATGCTGTCGGTCCCCGGGAGTAGATCCACTCCTGACAGCGAACAAACCACACAATAAACTGGGAGGGAACAATTCTGGAAATTCTGCCGGTGTGACACTGCAGGTATCCTCATCTCCCAAGGGAAACTACCCCAGGGTGACTGTCCACTCTGGGGGTGGTGGTTTGTATTAGCGGCCGGTTGCTGGTGATGGGCCGATCCCTTGCGAATAAAAGAAGGAGACGCGTGTGGGTTTCTGTGGCGCTGGGAGTGGCGCAGTCTTTGCTCCGCATGCCCGTGCCGTTATTGCACCATTTGTTTCTTTGCTGTTAGGTACGCCCATCAAAGCCCTCTCAGCCGCATTCTGTCTCTGCACATTTTTTTTTGTAAAGTCACGTTTGCTTTTCGTGTTTCAATTCAGAAATGACAAGCCATCGAACGTATCCCAATTTAACAGTATTCTGGCAAAACGAGTTGTCTTATTGCCACGGGACGCATTTATTCAGAAAGAGGATGTCTTGTAAATCGACTTGAACCGTGGCATGGTCGGATTGACTATTTTATATACTGAAATTTTGAATGTCCAGTTGTTACCCACGCCCTTTTTTGCTGCGATATTGGTGGGGTTGGTGTATTTAACCGATCTATGCTTGTAATTTCCTCTGAATCTCCTGGCATTACACTGGGATGTGATAATGCGGTGCATCCCGCAGAAGGTTTGTGGAACCGCTACCAGACACCTCGTGGCAGACTGACATTTAACGAGTGATTGGGGGAGGAGGAGGGAAATGTGGTTCAGACACACCACGACAGCAGATTCTTGTATTTAATGCTAAACCTTAATGAACCTGTGCACGTTTTCTGTTACAGCCTCTGAATAGTTGTCAATTTTTAGACCCATCCTTGTGTGTCATTAACTGGTCTGATCATGGAGAATTTGCCAGGCTGCCACAACTTAAATCATTTCCCAAAATGTTATTACCTGCAAAATCGAGGTTTCCTGCGGCGAAGTCAGATTTCCCTTAGCATCTCCCAAAAATGATACAGTTTGAATGGTGAAAAGTTGGCATCCTGAAGAAAGGGGAGTAATATATAAGATGCATCTTGTATTGTTCAAATTAAAAACGGTGTAATTTCAACATTAATAAGAACATGATAACATTATCAGAACTCCTATTGTATAAATGCACATATGTGATAATCGTATACTATACATTTGAGGATTGGGATTTTGACATTTAAAACAAGGTTGCTTGATGGCCATTACTGCCTAGTCATGGGTGTGGCAGTTTGTGACATTGAGTAATGAAAAACAGATTGCACAAAGCACAAATGATAACATTTATTATCCAGTGAAATAAAACAGTAATCTAAGAAAAGTCTTACTCTTTGCACCTTTGGCAAAATATAAAACTGGAGAGCACATGAACACTTAAGTGTTAAGCAAATGTTAAGGTCACCTGGTCCATGATGGCGACTTGCTCTTTAAGGCAAATCAAAAAAAAAATCATTAGTCGGAACAATTAGTTGTAAGTGACAAACACTGGTTTATGGGTTTATCCTGGGCGATGATTTTGCAAATAACGACACTTCATCCCGTGCAACAGTTTGTGTAGGAAGGGACTGCAGATGCTGGTTTAAACCGAAGATAGACACAAAAAGCTGGATTAACTCAGCGGGACAGGCAGCATCTCTGGAGAGAAGGAATAGGTTTACGTTTCGGATTGCGACCTTTCAGTTTATCAGTCCGACTGACAAACTACTTTTTATCATGGATGCAGGATTTAGATTTCCTAAAACATAGCCTGAGCAAGCTCTGGGAGTTAACCATAATTGTGTTAAAAGTTATTATCACAGATGTTAACTTGAAATGTTTTTTCTTTTTGTTTAGCACATTTATTGTTTGGCAATATCTCAATGGATCAGTTTAAATTGCCTCAATTTTTGCAGACATGTTGATAAGATACAAATATCCTCGTTGAGCTTCACACTTGAACTGAACATGTCAAGCTATTGTGTCTTGTCAATACTAAAGTTGGTTTTGAGTTCAGCAAATGAGTGATAAAGTCATAAGTGTAGCCAAGCCCAGTGACCATTTGGATGAATCCGTGACACCGCACCCTGATATGAATCATTTTGAAAGTGGGAGGAAAGTGAATTACGTTTGAAAATCGTGCCTACACATCTGGGATTGGACAATGCAGCCATTTCTCAAAAGCAAAAGACGTTCTATTTTACAGTAAAAGTTGAAATTGTTTCTTACTCAAACGAATGCAAAAAATGCAGATGCCAAAGTCTTAAAATATAACAAAATGTTGGAAATGCTTAGGTTTGTGGGTGGGGAGAGAGAACCTGTTTCAAACTATATGTAGGAAGGAACAGCAGATGCTGGTTTAAACCAAAGGTAGACAGAAAAAGCTGGAGTAACTCAGTGGGACAGGCAGCATCTCTGTGGAGAAGGAATGGGTGACGTTTCAGGTCGAGACGTCTGAAGAAGGGTGGTATAGTATAATATGCATATTAGTATAAACAGATAACTCTCCATGGAGGGAAGCTGCTGCTGGAATTGTAATTATATTATAAATGTTCATAATTATGCAAATGCTAAATGAAATGGATGGGATGGGGTGTCAATGTTCATCATTTGATTTTAATATTAGTTTGTACAGTATGCGTGTGCACTTTAAACTTTGTTCTCCAGCTTGCCATTTCTGCATCTAGGAATGAAGGGATTTTTTTCCCTGCTGGGCATTGGGTGAAGGCTCCAATTCCCTACAGACTGAGGGCATCTCCCTTACTGCTGGCCCAGGTGGGACTTGATTAGGTTGAGACATTCAAAATGAGACCAAGAGCAGAGACTTGTGTGACCTGTAAAAACAAGGAACTGCAGATGCTGGTTTACCAAAGAAAGACACAAAATGCTGAACTAACTCAGCAGGTCAGGCAGCATCCCAGAAGAACATGGATAGGTGACGTTTTGAGTCGGGTCCTTGTTGGTGACAACCAACCCAAGAAACATGATGGAATAAAATGTGTGGCCAGAAAGTAGAACTAATTGCTTGACAGGGAGGTGAGAAATGGCAGGAGTACAATATTGGGTCGTCTCGTCCTGCTGCACCATTCATGGCAGATCTGATCTTGGCCCTAACTCCATTTTTCTTGTCTGATGCCCACAACCTTGGAATATCTGATCCAGAAATCAGTCCGATACTGCAGAGAGATTTTCATGGCTTGCTGCTTTCTGGTGATCATCCAGCTTTTTCCACGTATTACACATGTGTAATTTGCTGTGCAAATGTACATAATTGGTCCCATTCAGTGGAGAGAAATGAATGATTGTGACTCTATTTTAATTGTAGTGACAGGTGGCATACTTGGGGGGAATTTGAGTCATGGTGTTTCAGTGTTCCCTGGTAGGTGACTTCAGCTGGTTTTAATGTTTCGCATAGCTACCCGGGTTGTTTCCATTGTGACAGTGATACTTCTCTTTATGAGAGTGATACTGTGTGGAAACAGGCCCTTCGGTCCAACTTGCCCACACCAGCCAACAATGTCCCAGCTACACTAGTCTCACCTGCCTGCACATGGTCTATATCCCTCCAAACTTGTCCAATCCATGTACCCGTCTAACTGTTTCATAAACATTGGGTTAGTCCCAGCCTCAACTACCTCATGGCAGCATGTTCCATGCACCCACTACCCTTTGTGTGAAAAAGTTACCCCTCAGATTCCTATTAAATCTTTTCCCTTTCACCTTGAACTTATGTCCTCTGGTCCTAGATTTCCCTACTCTGGGCAAGAGACTCTGCATGTACCCAATCAATTCCTGGCATGATTTTGTAAAAATCTTGATTCTTTCCTAAAAATAAGTTTAATTGTTCAAATATGCAATTTGCTGTCTAAACTAAGGTGTAAGTGATGGCTGATAAATTGTATGGTAACTGTCTAACTTTGAATGGCTGGGGAATGTATTGGGATATAAATTGATATTTATGTAGTGGGGTCTGCCATGAACCACACCTGGATACTTTTACTTATTTAAAGGTATAATGGGGCCATGGAGTATTGTTTCTCATCAAAATTCAGTGGGATCAAATTGTGCAATAAACTATGTCGACACTCCAGTGCAGTTACTCGGAGGCCCTTTATTGGAATGCTTTAACTTGTATATGAACCATCAGATGCCGATGTACTATTTCACTTCCTGCTAGTTTTCAGGATGGAATGATGTGGTGGTGGTCATCTGATTCCTGCTAATCTTCATCAGCTCATCACCGAAGAAGGTTCACTGATCCAGCTGTTGCTGGTACTTCCGTAGTACTGCTCCCCGCTTAATGAGATGAATTCCACTTCACTCTTGTATGTTAAGCTTTGGGTGAGGTATGAGTGTTGGGTAAAGATGCTATAATCAATGCAAGCATTATAATGAAATAAAAGGATGAAAATTTAAAGGAAAAAATTGTGGTTGGGTTGTTCTTTCAAACGGAATTCTGACAGCAACTGGTTTCTTTGTCCCTTTAATTTGTGGGTCATCTGATTAGAGATGCAGTGGTTCCTATTGAAAGGCATTCTAAAGGGCCTGTCCCACTAGACCATTTTTTTAGGCGACCGCCGATAACTGTCATAGTCGTAGCAAGTCGCATTTTAGGCGACTATGACAATGGAATTCACCGAAGTCAGCACCGGCGACAACCCACGTCATCCTGGCGACAACCTACGCCATCCTGCGACAACCTATGACAGCACCTACATCAGGAGATGACAAGCTACGACAAGCCCACTGTCGCCAAAAAGTTTAGAACATTTCAAAATCCAGCGGCGACCAGCAAAACGCAACAACTCTTTGGGCGACCGAGGAGACTACTCACGACCATTCAGGCGACACTCCGGCGACTATTTGACGACAGCCTAAAAAATTGCCTAAGTGGGACAGGCCCTTACTGATTTCCCTCTTGATGCTTCCTGGAATTTTACAATGTTGTTTTGTGCCAGGGAGGAGATGTGTTTAACTTCTATTTAAGCTCTAATATCCCAGCTGAGGTAATCTGGACAGAATGATCTCAGCTTTTATATCATCCTCAAGCTTGGGTAGAACAAAAGGCAGGAAACTCGTATGTAGTTTAATACTTATTCTCTGAGGAGATTGGGAGCAGGTGGCAATTAAAATGGAACTAGACAAATCTCCATAAAATAACTGATGGACCATTAGGAACTGGCTAATGTGAGTAAAATAAGTTGGGACATGATTGCTGACTGAAACACCTGATCACACATTTCTCAGTTACTACCCATGATATTTTGTGTTCCCTCTACTTAAAAAAAAAAATCTGCTCCAAATTTAACCTTGGTTGGCAATGTCAATTTTACCTTTGCTTTGGGTAGAATTAGCATGGAAGTTTGTTGCCATTATCGTTTTACCCATTCATAAAAATGCATGGCAAGTGGTCCAGCATCTAAAAGAAAGCAAAAAGAATTGTGTTGGGTGGAACATTGCAACATAGGCCAGTTCCTGTTTCTGCTTCAGTATTGAGGCTTTTGGTGACCGCTTCCTCTATAAGTGACTGGTTATCTGCTCATCAATGAACAATGCTGCAAATGCTTCTTTTGTAGGTGATATTTAAAAAATAAAAAAAAATCCTCTTAGTTTTAGATTTCATTCATATGCTGAATTGTGAGAGTATGCGTAACCACTGATTATGGTAGTAAAGTATCATTGTAGATATTTGGTCGACAAAAATGCTGGAGTAACTAAGCGGGTGAAGCAGCATCTATGGAGCGAAGGAATAGGCGATGTTTCGGGTCGAGACCCTTCTACTTTGTAGATATTTGGAATTGGTTGGATTGTATGGATTGGGAATAATGATTCATTGCATCAGGCAACTGGCAACTGTACCATTGCTTGGGTCTGTACCATTGCTTGGGTCTACCCAGGTGATACATACACTGTAGAACTCTGTGATCTTCCTTAGGTCTTGTTAACTAAATTTTGTGAAATAAATATCAGAATCTTATTTTGTCCATGTTGTAAAGGCCATTTGTAATTGTTTAAAGGAAGAGACTAATCACATTTTGAATGTCACAGGAAGTCATGGCACTAATTTTAAAAGCAATGCTGACATTTTGGTTTCATTTGCCATGCCATGGTACATCACAAGCTTGACCTTTTGGTCTTGAGTGTCAGTTTCCCGGTAACCCAGAAAATATATCATTGAATCTATAGTACATGATTTTCTGGATGAGGAACATGTGTAATATTGCAGATTGGGAAACAATTGGATGAGCTGGTCGCTAAGGGAGGTTTAGGGAAGAGTGATCACACAATAGAATTTTTAGCCTTGGGTCTAAACAAAACAAACATCGACATACAAGATGAGTGTTAGTTATGGTAGATTGGGAAAACAATCACAGGGTAACATGGAATTGCTAAAATTCAAAAATATGTGGGTTGCAACAGATCCATGATCTGTTTTAAGGGACACAACCAAAGATTTTAGGAATTCAGCAAAGAAAGACCAAAACCTTGATAACGAAAGAGAAAAGTGGAATACATCTATAATCTGGCAAAAAACAAAAACAGATCACACGGATGTTCTAGGAAAGGTTTAGAGATATGGGACTGGTGTAAATGGGCATCTTGTTCACAAGATCACCCTTCAATCTCATATACTTCAAGAAATAGTGTTAGCCTGGCCAACCTCTCCCCATAACTTGGCCATAGAGCATGGAAGCTTAACGGCCAAGTTATGGGGAGAGGTTGGCCAGGCTAACACTATTTCTTGAAGTCTATGAGATTGAAGTGTGATCTTGTGAAGCTTTATTTATAAAAGCACAAGGGGCCAAGGTAGGGTGACCCTACATAGTCGTTTTTCCAAAGATTGTTGTTCTGGCACCATTCAATCAGATTATCAACCTCCCTGACTCATCATTGCCCATTATTCATTTGCTTATTGTCTGCGAATTTAAAGATTTTGTTGGGACCATGTCTGGTTACGCGATTGTGGACATGAGTTCTTGAGTCATAGCAGCAGAATTAGGCCATTCTACCCATCGAGATTACTCTGCCATTCAATCATGGCTGATCTATCTTTCCCTCTCAACACCATTCTCCTGCCTTCTCTCTAACGTTTGACACGCTTGCTAATCAAGAACCTGTCAATCTCCACCTTAATACTGCCCAGTGACCTATCCTCCATTGTCGTCTAATGCAATAGATATCACAGATTCACCACAGAGAAAAGAGCAAGGGACGGAGCACACATCCATAGGTGCCCCCGTGCTGATGGTCATCGAGGAGGAGGTGCTGCTTAGTTTAGAGATACAGTGCAGAAACACCCAGGGTCCACACCGACCAGCGGTCCCTGCACATTAACACTACCCTGTATGCTCTAGGGACAATTTTCCATTGGACCCACATAGGACACGGGGAGAACGTACAAACTCCATATAGACAAGCAATCATAGTCGGGATCAAACCCGGGTTTCAGGCGCTGTAAGGCAGTAGCTCTACTGCTGCTCCACCGTGCCTTTACTGATTGAAGTCTGCTGATGACACGCTGATGAGGAAGTTGAGCATCCATTTAGATCCAAAGTCGATGAACAACAACCAGGTGTGATTTTCTTGTCGATGTGACTTTATAAAAGTGAAATCAAAGTTGACAAAACTTATTTTTGAGGATGTAATTAGCAGAATAGATAAAGGGGAAACTAGTGGAAGTTTTATTTTTGGATTTTCAGGAATCCAATAAAGTATCACAAGAAATTTAGTTTAGAGACAACGTGGAAACAGGACCTTCGGGCCACGCGATTCCGCCGCTAACACTATCCTGCACACACTAAGGACAATGTACAGTTTTGCCAAGCCAATTGGCTTTCAAACCAGTATGTCTTTGGAGTGTGGGAGGAAACCGAAGCTCCTGGAGAAAACACTTCACAGGTCATGGGGAGAATGTACAACCTACGTACAGACAACACAGGAGCCTGGATTGAACCCGGGTCTCTGGCGCAGAAAGGCAACAACTCTATTGCTGCGCCACTGCATTAAACAAAATGAAAGCATGTTGGATTAATACACTTGTGCCGATTGAGTGGTTGGAGGACAGAACAATAGGAACAAAAAGGTTGTTTTCAATTGGGGAAACTGTGACCTTGGGGAACCCGGAGGAATACTGTTGAGGCCCAGCATTGTTTAGTCTTTAATGATTTGAATGGATGTTCATCTCTATCTGCTCAGGATATCTGCTGGATGCCAATGTCTTTTGAGGTGATGAGATTGGAAAGTATTGATATGCGGAGAGACAGTCAAATCACAGACTTGTGATAGCAACGAATTGTAAGGCAGAGGTGTGTTGCTTTTATTGCAAGAAGAATCAAGTGCAAGAGAACAGAGGTCTCGGTCAATATAAGAATTGTAGGACTTTGAGATTACATGTGAAACACTGAGTACCAATCTGGTGTGCAAACTATATTTGTGGCCCAAGGAGTTGTAGTGAAGATTCACCAGACTAATTCCTGCAATGGCACGTATATAGTCACGTACCACAATACAATGAAAAATGTTGTTTGCGTGCGATTCAGTCAAATATACTAAACACAAGTACGGTGAAGCCATACACAAGTACAATGGAGAGTGCAAGGAGAAAAATACCAGAGAGGAATAAGAAGGTAGACAAAAATGCTGGAGAAACTCAGCGGGTGAGGCAGCATCAATGGAGCAAAGGAAATAGGCGACGTTTCGGGTCGAGACCCTTCTTCAGACTGATGTGGGGGTGTGAGGGGCGGGAAGAAAAAAGGAAGAGGCGGAGACAGTGGGTTGTGGGAGAGCTGGGGAGGGGAAAGAAGGAGAAAGCAGGGACGACCTGAAATTGGAGAAGTCAATGTTCATACCACTGGGGTATAAACTACCCAAGCAAAATATGAGGTGCTGCTCCTCCAATTTACGGTGGGCCTCACTCTGGCCATGGAGGAGGCCCAGGACAGAAAGGTCGGATTCGGAATGAGATGGGGAGTTGAAGTGATGAGCCACCGGGCGATCATGTTGGTTATTGCGAACCGTGCGAAGGTGTTGGGCGAAGCGATCGCCAAACCTACGCTTGGTCTCACCGATGTAGAGCAGCTGACACCTAGAACAGCGGATGCAATAGATGAAGTTGGATGAGGTGTAGGTGAACCTCTGCCGCACCTGGAAAGACTTGGGTTTCAGAATGGGAGGAGCTGTTGCAGTGCTGAGCTACTTTCGGAATGGGAGGGGGAGTTGAAGTGCTGAGCCACTGTGAGGAATATGTTCCTTTTGAAATCCAAATTCTAATGGATGTTCTCAGTATATGCAGTGATGTTTTATTTGTGTCTACAACCACTGCCAGCCATTTAGGACTGATGAGAAGAAATGCTTCCATCTACAGTACAGTGAATTATTGGAATTCTCTATCCGATAAGGCCCTGGAAGCCCAGTTGTGAGTGTATTCAAGATAAGTAGATAGATTTTTAGATGTAGAGGAAATGAGAGGTGGGATTTGTACAGGAAAGTGATCATGACCTTGTTGAACTACTGTGTGGTCATGGGCAGAATGGCCTACTGGATTTTATAATCTGAAGGCAAGAAATTAGTTCAGTTTATTCAACGCATGTTGTGTCATTGGAGTTCTTGCCAATTTGATTACATCTTGGGTGAACTCTGAAACATCAAGCATTTTACCATCGCTTTACATTTAGCAAACTAATCTGTCTAGACATCTGCCTGTTCCCATGAGAAATACTGAACATAAATACTGTTACTAAAAATAACAAAACGTAATCAATCCTCTCCAATTTTATAACTATTAAGGGCTCTGCCTGGATGAAATATGGAACCCTTTGCACTGGCAGGTACATTAGTAATCAAGAAAGGTAGATTAAACATGACTGGCAAAAGGATTGGAGAGCGGAGGAGATGCTTTTCTTTCACAAACTTGTTGCGCAACTCCACTCCAGGAAGCAATTCAATAAAGTCAAAATGAAATTGAATAAAGGCCAGACAGGGCTTTCTGGTTGGGGGGTGGGTATGAAGATATGTAGGATTGTGGCACAGTTTAGTTTAGAGTAACTGCATGGAAACAGGCCCTTGGGTCCACTGAGTCCGTGCCGACCAGCGACCCCCGCACACTAACTCTATCCGACACACACTAGGGACAATTTACAATTTTACCAAAGCCAATTAGCCTACGAACCTGTAAGTCCTTGGAGTGTGGGAGATAACCGGAGCTGCCAGAGAAGACCCACACAGGTCTTGGGGAGAATGTACAAACTCCATATAAACAGCACCCGTAGTCCGGATCCAACCCAGGTTACGCTTTGGCGCTGTAAGCCAGCAACTCGACTACTGCTCAACCGTGCCGCCCGCTGAAAAGGGATAGAGTTAATGTGGAGTAGCATTAATTGGATTACTTCAAAGAGCTATCAAAAACTATGGTTACTTTCATGCTCAAAGGTTATACAGATGTAATTAAAGTAATCAATCCGATTCCAACAGTCATCACATCTCTTTTTATATAGCTAGTTTACGATTACAAATGACAGGGTTCGTTTTACCGTGTAAATGAACCCATAATTATTTTGCCACTCGTAGTTTAGGTTAAGTTGTGGGAAGGAGTCATATGGCATTAATGACAATTGTATGTTTGAGATTTTTAATATGAGTGTTACAGCAATATAGTAAACGCCCAAAGGTATAAATCCAGTGGAAGAACTGAGAGAAGAGATCTGATCTATTTCCAAAGGTGCATGGTCACAGGGACAACTTCACAGGACTATAAATCAAGAGATACAATTATACAAAGTGGGTCACTTGATCTAAAGTGGAACATGTCCCATGAGATATTGCAGATGTTCTAATCCTCTTTTCAGGATAAGAATCCGTCTGTTTTTAAATATTTTGCAGCTGAAGAAAACCATTCTTTAATTTCAACCTGTGTCATTTCTCAAAGACCGTCTTAATGCAGGCATGAATTCATGGTGAAAAGTACCACTGACCTGTTTGTTCCCAAAAGACACCAGGTGTAACTTGAGCATGCATCAGCCAATACAGCTTGACTGCGAGGAGTCAAATTCCACTCAATGAGTAGGGAGGAGGGGCTTCCTCTATAATCTCTGAGGCACATTAAACACCAGCCACAGGATGGCCAGCTGCTTCCATTGATTTTCTTTGTTAAACACCTAAATCGAGTCTCTCTCTCTCTCTCTCTCTCATGATCAACAATCTGACAGTGAGTTCTCTTGCTGGGGACGTAACTACTTTATATCGGTCGAGTGTGGAAAGATTTACGTAACACGGTTTGTCGTAGCCCCATATTGAGAAGAGGGACATGTGTAAGGGAGCAAGCCCTGTTCTGTTTGCAAAACTGTTCAACTGTGCTTTTACTGATATCCTCTTTTCCCCAACTTTTCCAAACTTCAACTCCTATCGACAATTTCAAAACGTTTGCATAATTTCTTAAAAATATATCTGATTGAAGCTTGTGACTATCCGCCTTGTTCTGAATATTGTTTGCTATCCTCGTGGTGCTCCATGTGATAGTGAGGGGAATGTGGATTTGGGCTATTTCTCCCCATGCACTTGTATAAATCAAGACTTGGCAACCGTGTATCCTGTGTACTCCAATGGGATGAGTAAATTAATCTGTTCTTCCACAAGATATTCATCATGCCCCTTGAATATTTCACACCAGAAATTTTTGATTAAACAACTATAAATAATCCTGACAGTTAGAAATGTATCCTGTTGGCTAATACATTTGAGCAGAAATAATTTAGAAATTCCTATGAACAAATGAAAATGCAAAGAACCAAATAATATAAGCATTAATTTCCTGTATATTTAGCCTTTGCTCCAGATCGATACCAAATTCTTTCAGTTATAATTCGTATAAATATATTATTATAGAATTTAGGAGATTGAGGGGGATCTTATAGAAACTTACAAAATTCTTAAGGGGTTGGACAGGCTAGATGCAGGAAGATTGTTCCCGATGTTGGGGAAGTCCAGGACAAGGGGTCACAGTTTAAGGATAAAGGGGAAATCCTTTGGGACCGAGATGAGAAAAGCATTTTTCACACAGAGGGTGGTGAATCTCTGGAACTCTCTGCCACAGAACGTAGTTGAGGCCAATTCATTGGCTATATTTAAGAGGGAGTTAGATGTGGCCCTTGTGGCTAAAGGAATCAGGGGGTATGGAGAGAAGGTAGGTACAGGATACCGAGTTGGATGATCAGCCATGATCATATTGAATGGCGGAGCAGGCTCGAAGGGCCGAATGGCCTACTCCTGCACCTATTTTTCTATGTTTCTATTAGTGATGGGCAGTGTTATCTCCATCCATCAGTTGCTGGCTCGCACCTCCAGTGACCTGGGTTTGATCTTGACCTTGGGTACAGTTTGTGTGGAGTCTGCACATCCTCTATTACCTTGTGTGACTTCTCATGTCGGTAGGTTAATTGTCGAGTCTAAATTATTACTGGTGTAGGTCGGCGATACCCCTTCAGTGTAGCTCTTGATGAGTGAATAAATACAGGAATAGGATTAAAAGAGGTGCTCTGAGAACTAGCATCTAGGGACCGCATGTCCACCTTCAATATCATATTCAAATGAGAAATCAGCAGTATTTTATGTTAATGTATGGCTGAGATCGGATGTTCGCAATTTCCTAATTTAATATAAAAAACAAGTCGATTGCAAGTAGGAAAGAGGATGTAATCGGGGTTCAAGATGCAGACTAACTAGTGGTAATGACATGGAAGGTGTAATATAGTGTGGGGGGAAATGTGAACTTATCCACTGGAAGAAAACTATAAAGCAGAGGTTTTTTTAATGTTGTATTGACAAATGTTCACAGGAACCCAGTGTACCCTACTTGCCAAAAGCCAAAGTAGAAGCCAAGTGATGAGGAAGGCAAATAGTGCATTGGCCTTTATTACAACATGATTTAGTATATGAGTGAAAATGCCTCACAACTACTTCATTGGACCTTGGTAGGACTATGCCTGGAATACTGGCCTCCCTACATAAAATTATATACTCGCTATTAAGCTAATGCCACAAGTCTTGTTGACATTTACAAAAGGTTTTTATAAATATTTGCTTCTGCTGGTGTTTAAAACCACGGGTCACAGTCTCTTAATATGGGCAGGCCATTTAAGGACGAATGGGGAAAGAAATCTATTTACTGTGGGTTGTGAATCTTGGGGAATTCTGTATTTCCAGGCAATGGAGGTCATTCATAATGGATCGCAAGAATTTTGGATTTTAAAGACCTCTGGATATTTTTGGACAGTGCAGGAAAGTGGCCCAAACATAGAAGATTGGCCACAATTTGTTTTGAACAGTGGAGTAGGCTTGAAAGGGCAAATGGCATGGTCTTACACCTATTTCTTGTTCTCACATAAAATGCTTAGCTTCCACTTTAGTTGAAGCCTTTTTTTTTATCATTTAAGGTGAAATTGTTTAGGAAGTACACATAGGTTTAAATTGAAGCCTTGAGCTTGGGGCAGTGAAATGATATTCTCCTGACTTAGCATTGAGAGAGTGTGTGAGTGTGAGATTCGCAATGATCCTTGAACTGGAGCCTGTAGTTAGTTGGATTGATTTTGTAGACCTCTTTTTGGATTGAACAAGGCAATCTGCTGCCATCTCTGTACTTTGGTAGATGGAAACCATGTTTTAAAATGAATGTGCATAGATGGGGCATGGGCCCTCTTATTTTCTTTCATGATGAGTTGCTATTTCCATCTCATTAGGTACATATTCATTCAAGGAGAATAATATAGTATAGGTAACTGGACTTCATATTTTCAGCAGTAGTTTAATGGATGTTGGAAATCATCTTTGCTCTGTGTGGTCTCTCTGGAGTTTTCTTCCTGTGTTTAGCCCAACGGTTACTATTTTCTATGCAAACTTGCATCACTTGTAGTTATAGTATTACGTAAAATATTATTAATCACACCCACAGATTTGTTTTATTCATTATATGGTAAATACTGGTTTGAATCTTGCTTGGATGCCTTATGATTATTGTACAGACAAAATAATGATAGTTTGTGATGACTTGCTGGACACAATTTTAAATGCGAATCATTTTAACTTTGGTGCACCACAAAAGTTCTTGCCCTGATTTAATTGCATCCGCACAGTGCATACAGAGGTTATAAAGAGTTCAATAAAAAAAATACTGCAGATCATGCTTATTTTCTGTTCCGGCTGGGGGATGGGGTGGACTTAACACCACCTAACCTATGAGCCCAAAGACTGTCAGTTTGTGTTTCTGCAGAGATGTTTCAGACAGGCACTTGTGTAACATGAGAGTGCTGCATGTTTAAAGTGCTTTCTTTCTGATGAATGGTAAACTGAGACCCTGTCTCCTTTCAAGTGCCAATAAGATTCCATTGCTGTATTTGAAGTGAAGCAAAGAAGTGGATGTTCAGGGAAATATCATCCCACAACTAGCAACACTAAAACAAATCATTTAGTCATTGCATTGTTTGTTGAAGTTTGCTGTACATATCAGCTGCTGCACTTTCTTCAGTGACAGCAGTTCCACAGTATTTGTTGGCAGTAAAGCACTTTGGGGCTTCCCAAGTTTGTGAGGAGCTAATTTATGCAAGTCTTTTCATTCATTGAAGTATTGTATGCATTTCCACACTGACATACTTTGTGTTTTTGTCAGAGTTCCTCTCGGTGTCAAGTCCAGTTGCACTGGTAGTTGGCCATCTGTATCTCAATTCGAGTGACACAGGTTCATTCGTGACTCCTGGTGCTGTCCGTGAAGTTTGCATATTTCCCCTGAGATTGCGTGAGTTTCATCTAAGCGCTCTGGTTTCCTCCCTCAACCCAAAGAAGGGCAGGTTGGTAGGTTCATTTTAGGTGAGTGGTGGAATGGAGGTGGATTAGAATATTTAGACATGTGATCAGGCAGGAAATGGAAGGGATGCAGACCATGTACATGCAGATGGGATTAGTTAGATTGTCATCATGACCAGTGCAGAGAATGTGGACCAAAGGGCCTGTTCTTGTGCTATATCCCTCTGACTTCATTACCAATATTCAGGTCATATGCAAACTACTTCATCACGCCTCCATAATTTAAGTCTGGATTAATTTATATGACAAAAAGAGACTGAGTACTGAATCTCGTGGAACCCCTCTGAGAACAGATGTAGTCATAAAAACAAACAGCAATCCTTTTTAAGATGGACACAAAAAACTGGAATAACTCAGTGGGACAGGCAACATCTCTGGAGAGAAGGAATGGCTTCCTGTTACTGAACCAGTTTTGGATCTAATTTTGCCACTCCCTTGGATCCCATGAATGTTTACATTTTTTAGAGCAGCCTACCATTTGCCAGGTCCTTGTAAAAAGCCTTGCTCAAATCCACAGAAACAACATAAAACACATTTAATGATCCCTGTCGTCTGCAAAGAATTTAATGTTTTGGGGAAGTAACATGAGCTTGCCTCAATCCATGCTGTGTTTCTGATTAATCCATGCCTTTCTAAACGAAAATGTATAATATCTCAGAATTGATTTCTGACGTTTGCCCATCATTTAATGTTAATTGGCCCATAGTTACTCAGTTTATATTGTTTTTTAAGCAATGATGGTGTTAAAGTGGTCCACTCTCCCAGGCACCATCCCTGGAGCCAGGGAGGATTGAACATTGTGGTCAAAGCTTCTGTAGTTTCCTCCGTTTGCGTGTGATATATTGTATCTGAAGTTGGTGATTTATCTGCTTTCAAAGATGCTGAACTCCTTCACACTTCCTGTTCTGGTGCTTTATCTCTTTTGAGATTACGCTCCTGTCCTCTGCTACACTGCCAATACTCCCTCTTATGATTGCAGCTGCAAAGAACCTTGCCACACCCTCCGCACACTTAGTCTCTAAGTGGTCTTTTTCTTTACTTGATTATTCAGTTGATCATTTTGTTCTCGTAAAAATTATTATAGACCCTCCTTGCTTTACCAATTTTTCTTCAATTTTACTTTTGGAGTTTAGGCTTTCTGCTGTATTAAACTCTTGGTTTCTCTCAAACCTTTCTTGCTTTATCGTACCTCCTGTGTTCCTTTGATCCAAAGAGTTCTAGATTGGCAGTCCCTGAGAGCATGCACTGCAAGTGCCTTCCTTTCCTCCTCAAACATTTCACAATCTACTATGATTTAGTTGCCATCAAGTGGCCCACTTTAGCTCAATCACTTTTCTGTCTTGTACATTACCCCATTTTAGGACCACACCACTATTTTTCTCTGAAGTTATCAAAGGTTCAAAGGTTATTTTAATGGTCACATACACCTAGGTGTAGTGAAATGCTTCTTGCCATGCAGCACATAAAGAAAGAATACAGACATGACATTAATAAGAGATTTAAACATAAAGAACATCCCCCCACAATGGTTCCCATTATGAGGGAAGGCACAATGTCCAGTCCCTATTGTTATCGTTCCTATCTCAAAAAAACCACCTGTGGGACCGTGTTCCGTTTTCTACTTATTTCACTGGATTGTAGGCAAAGGCCTCTGGGTTGTCTTCCTGCCACTGCTCAGTGATATCCTTGACTTTGGCACGGAGGAGGCAACATACCATACTGGAATCCCCTATGACTGCAGAAGCAGCTGCCTGCTCCTCTAATAATAGAACCCCCTGTAACTGATGAACTCAAACTCTCTGTCTCCCTTCATGGCTGAGTCACCCATGGTATGGTGTCTTGGATGTAACTGCATTCCTAGGGGAACCTGCTTCCCTCACGTATTTGAAACTGAATACTGGTTGAACAGCAAAATGCTGTCAAATATCTCCTGATGTGACTGCCTTCTCATAAAAGCCTCCCGCTGTCCCACGAACCATGCTCGTTTGAGACGCTAAAGGGCCTTGCCGATTTCCCACTTGCCGATTTAAAATTTTTTTTTTTTTTTTTTTTTTTTTTGGCAACAGCCGTTGTCATTGATTGATGAATCCTGGTCGGCGAAAGATTTTGAACATTTCAAAATCCAGTGGTGACAAAAATGCTACGACACTTGAGGAAACACCGCGTGTCAATACGTCATCACGCCGCATCATGCTGCGACTTTTTCGGTGACCTGATACGCCAGTCAATGATGCTGACAGTCGCCGAAAAAAATCGCCAAGGGGGACAGACCCTATAATGGTTTTCCACTTTGCAATCACCTAAACTCAAATACAATTACTCTTCACTTGGCTAAGATTGCAAACGTTGCAACTTGGGTTTGTGAATGACGTGAGCAGTGGGACGATATCATCTGCAAGCTGATAGTGTATTTGCTAAACTATATGCAGTACAAGATATTGGAGACAATTCCTGGAGACGGAGAAAATATGCCACACAGCTGGATCTAGCTGGGCATGAGGGTGAATGTGTCTTGAGCAGGAATGACCATTTACCCCCGAGTGTCCACCGCATCATTTTATAAGCCCATGCTGGAAATGCATCATGCCAAGCAGTTTCTGTGGAAAGCGAAACACTTAATATTTAAATTCTGGGACCGTTTGTCAACTTGGAAAGAGATTAGCTTGTTTGTTTTCAGTAAGAGAAGATGAGGAATGGGTAGAACAAAGAGAATATCTCAGATAGGGTGAAGACAATGATAATGAGCCTATTACAGGCATTGCGCTTTGTCTTAATGTGATGGTAATAATGAGGCTATTGGGACAAATTCAAGTCGGGCATCATTGAACTCGCCAACATTTAGTAAATTGCTTTCTTTTTATCTGTATAAGATATAGTCATTTCTGCCTGTCAGTGCAGGTGCAGTTTTTCCCCCATTCGTGTAATCTTGCCTTCTGGGCTTTGTTTATAATGCAATGTACAACTAAGAAGCATAATGTACATAAAACTGCTTTAACCATCCCTATAAACCATTCTGGGTTTGCTAGTAGAGGCATTCCCTTTGTCCTATGTTCCCCTCCCACATTTTCTTTGTGAAGACTAATTAGATTCTCTCCCGGTTCTATTGAACGGACCCCAACGTGAACCTGGCGTATCCTCTCGACTATGCCAATTTAGTTGATCATGCCTCGTATGGCAAACCTCCAGTCCAAGAACCAATCCAGTAAATCTTTGGTGCAATCTGGAGGAGGTAGACATCTGTACACAGTATTCAAGGTAGTCTCACTCATACCCCATATCATTTCAGAAATATTATTACTTATTCAGACCTTTTTTTTTACTAAAGCTCAATGTGTAATCTTACAACTTAATTGCCAGCTGAACCTCCATGTTAACGTTTTCTTTGTGTACAAGGTCACCCAGGTCCTTTGAACGCTAACTTTTATTCTTGTGCTTATTACAACATTCTTTGCCTTTTTAAAATTTTTATTTATGTTTCTACATTATATTCTATCTGTCATATCCATGTACAATCCATTACCTGGCAGTTTTCCATTCAAGTTCCTCTGCATCCTTGTCAAAATTTACACTGCCTAGTGCTCTGCCTTAAGCAAGGTTGAATATCTTTCACTTGCTTCCCTCATATAAATTATTAACATGGATGGTGAATAACTAAGGACCCTGCATAATTACTGTGGTAATCCACTGGTTGCAGTCTTACAATTAATGGGGGAATTATTTTTTCCTATTGTTTTCTTTCCATTAACCAGTCCTCAATCCATTCCAATATAATACCCTTACCCTAGTGCTATACATTTGTCATCCTGAAAGCCTTCAAAAAGTCCTAATGCATTACATCGATTGCTTGGAGATGGGTTGGTTAGTATGTTTACAGACAACACCAACATTGCTAGAGATGTGGACAGCAAGGAAGGTTGTCAGGATGCAGTGAGACTTGGATCAGTTAAAGATATGGGTGGAAAAATGTCAGATGGAATTTAATCTGACCAAGGGGTATTTATAGTTAATGACAAAACTCTCAAAATCATTGATGTCCAGAGGGATCTTGTGGTCCAGGTCTATAGGTCTCTGAAAGGGGCAACACAAGTAGATGGTGATAACAAATGCCTTTGTTGTGCTTGGCTTCACTGGCCAAAGCATTGAGGATAAGAGCCATGAAGTCGTCTTGCAGCCTTATAGAAAATTTGTTTAGGCCATATTTGGAACGTTGTGTGCAGTTCTGGTTGTCCCAAAGCAGGAAGGATGTGGATGCTTCAGAGAGAATGAAGAAGAGGTTTACCAGAATGCTGCCCGGATTAGAGGTTATTAGCTACAAGGAAAGGTTAAATGAAAACAGATTTTTTTTTTTCTCTGGAATATCGGAGACAGTTGGAAACTTTATTTCGGGGTGGTAATGTCAAGACTATATGGCATTGCCTTAAGGTGAGAGGGGCAAAGTTTAAAGAAGATGTGTAGAGGCAGAGGCGATTGACGTGGTACAACCATTGGGGCCTGTTCCTGTGCTGTATTGCACTGTTCTGTTCTTGGACTTTTAAAGTCTTTGGTTCAATGTGCTGTTTGACCTCTTTGCCACAGTTGGATCTTTTAGTGGACTTAAAGTGATATAAATATGTTGTAAATTACAAATCAATTTCTTACTCAATCTATGCCTTATACTCATGCCTTCTTGGTTGGTTTATTTAAAATTTAGTCCCTAATTTCGGATTGAATTTAATCACGACAATATACGTGATCTGTCTATTGTGATCACTAATTTCCAAAGCACCTTTCACCTCAACTTCATTAATTAACAATCTTTTAAATCGGTACCAGATGAAAAGTGGCCTATTCCTAAGAAACCACCTTGTTAACACTGAATTGGTCTTCCACATTTCTAATGCTAATTTGTAATGTCCAATTTATATTCAAGCCACTGTTACAATGCATCTCTACTTTTCTGGTCATCATTATCCATTTCACTATCCTGGTTAGTGCCTTCAGCTGGGAAGTCGGTGTTGATAGATGCAAAATGCTAGAGTAACTCAACGGTCTTCAAAGTGGGTCTGAAGATGATTCTCGATCCGAAACGCCACCTATTCCTTTTCTCCAGAGATGCTGACTGGCCCGCTAGTTACTCCAGCATTTTGTGTCTATCTTCAGTGTAGACCAGCAGCTGCAGTTCCGTCCTACACAAGTTGGTGTGCATGTTGGTTAAGGAAGATGTTATTGACTTTTGCTGTCTATCCATTGCCCATCTGGTTTCATAGTCGGTGGTTAAAGCAACTGAGGGCACCCGATGCCCATTAAGATGGCTTCATTAACGTATCACTTCTCAATGAAGGGATAAAGTTGGATGGCCTATTGGGTAGTATTAAATTTAGCATGAGCAAGTATTGTTCATCAGTCAGTTATATGCCCATAACAATGGACTGATTAGAGTTCAACTGATAAGATGAATATAAAAAGCACATACAAAGAATGCTGGGAATACTCAACATTATTTGTGGAAAGAAGCAGTTAACATTTCAGATGAGTAAGAAGGAACTGCAGATGCTGGTTTAAACCGAAGATAGACACAAAGCTGTAGTAACTCAGTGGGACAGGAGAGAAGGAATGGGTGACGTTTCGGGTCGAGACCCTTTTCAGACTGGTTAGGGATAATGAAATGAGAGTTATAGACAGTGAGGTGAAGATATGAAGAACAATGAATGAAAGATATGCAAAAAAAGTGACGATGATACAGGCCATTCTAAGCTGTTTGTAGGGTGAAAATTAGAAGCTAGTGCGACTTGGGTGGGGGTGGGATAGAAAGAGGGAATGCTGGGGTGACCTGAAGTGAGATAAATCAATATTCATACCACTGCCCAAGCGAAATATGAGGCGTTCCTCCAATTTGTGTTTAGCCTCACTCTGACAATGGAGAAGACTGAGGACAGAGAGGTCTGTGTAGGTATGGGAAGGAGAATTGAAGTGTCCAGCAACCAGGAGTTCGGGTAGGTTCAGGTGGGCTGAGTGAAGGTGTTCCGCGAAACGATCGCCCAGTCTGTGTTTGCTCTCGCCAATGTATAAGAGTCCACATCTTGAACAACGGATACAATAGATGAGGTTGGAGGAGGTGCAAGTGAACCTCTGCCTAACCTGAAAGGACTGTCTGGGTCGCATCTTGTTGCATCTTCTGCGGATGCAGGGGAAGGTACCTGGGGAGGGGATGGTTTGGGTGGGAAGGGATGAGTTAACCAGGGAGTTGCAGAGGGAACGGTGTCTGCGGAAGGCGGAAAGGGGGGGGCAGATGGGAAAATGTGACAAGTGGGAGGATCCCGTTGGAAGTGGCGAAAATTTCAGAGGAATATGTGTTGTATGCGACGGCTGATGGGGTGGAAGGTAAGGACTAGGGGGGCTCTGTCTCTGTTGCGACTAGGGGGAGCAAGGGTGGAGCTGCGGGGTATTGAGGAAACACGAGTGAGGGCCTCATCTATGATGGGAGAGGGGGAAACCCCGTTCCCTAAAGAATGAGGACATCTTGGATATCCTAGTATGGAAGGATCAGATGATCTTTAATCCAAACTCAGTGCCGATTGACTGATAAGTAGCCTGTTTGCATACTGCAGCAAACCAAATCAAATGCCATGTCACATGATGACCCCAATGTGGTGGTGTTTTATAATGCATTGTTCAGATCTAGTTCCGTACGAGTGATGGAGACTTCAGAGAAGAAAACAAGACTCGTCCAAAGTGTTAATAATGTCCACTTTGAGGTTGCTGTACAAGTGGTTGAGGTGGTTAATTGGGGGGAGAGTTGGGTGGCAGGAGGGACTTCAAATTGGCTATCATATGGAATAACATAATTTTGGTGAACAGGAATTACACGTCCATAGAATTTGCTCAGTAATTTGTCCCAAATCAGTCAAAACCCAGCGCAAAATTATGTAATTTCAATTGCGAGGTGTGATTGATGCAAATTAAGTTCCTGAAATCATTTGTACTCATTTTAATTAGGTCAGAGTTGGCTCCATGCAAAACTTGTGTGTTTTCTAACATTCAATGAGGATATTTCCAAGGCCTCTGAGGTAGCTAAGAAATGAATACATTTAACATTTTCTAGGAAGGTAACACCAAATGGTACTGTGTATCCTAGTTGCTTAAAACTAGACTACTCTTAGAGCAAGATAGACACATCAACAGTAGTTATTGTTTAGTGAAAATACCATTTTCATCTGATTTTAAAACTGCAGCAGATTGTCACTCTTAAAAAATATTCCTCTTGAATATTCCTATATTTTGTGCAAGGGGAGAATAGATAATTGTATTCTCAGATGTTGGACAATGTACTGGTTCTTGGAACATTAAAGCTTGCAATTATGCAGATTTGTTTAACTGGAAGCTTGTGCTGTGACTTTGCAGTGGGAGAACAAGTCAAATTAGGCTCTCACTCACTGTTGCACTTGAGTCGGCCTAGTTTTAGGCTCCAGCTCCAAAGTAGATATTGAACCCATAATCTTCTGACTTAAAAGCCAGAATGCTACAACTGAGCCCAAGCTGCTATTTTG
The DNA here is from genome assembly GCF_010909765.2 of Amblyraja radiata. Classification (NCBI taxonomy): domain Eukaryota; kingdom Metazoa; phylum Chordata; class Chondrichthyes; order Rajiformes; family Rajidae; genus Amblyraja; species Amblyraja radiata. The sequence goes on along the minus strand of NC_045983.1, from coordinate 18,475,820 downwards.
TTCACCACACTCTTCTAAACTTAGGAACCAGTGTCATCTGCTCGGGTCTCTGAGGTTTGCAGGGAATTACAGAATGGTTAAAGCATGAAAGGAAGCCATTTAGCCCTTTGAGTCGGTGCAAGTGGCATGCAAGAGTAATGCAACTTTGTCCTGCCCTCTCCTCGTAAATTCAAGTATACGTCCAGTTCCCTTTGAACATAATTGAGTGTGCCTCCAAAATTACTCCAAACTGTGCATTCCAGGTCTGTGTGTGGTTGGGAGGGAGGTTAGGAATAAAACATTCCTTGTCACATTTGATTTTTTGTAAATAGTTTCACCTGCTGATTCTGTACCCTTTCCTAATGGTAACTCTTTCTTAATGTATATAACCTTCATAATTTTAAATAATTCTCAGGACTCCCTCAAACGTTGTGCCAAATTTGCAATGAGATTGAAGTCACACCACTAATAACTGATGAAAGTTTTCCTAAACTTTATTTAGCTCCCTGTGCAACCACTCTCATCTTGCCTGGTTGCTGCAGAAACTTCCTGTGCAAACCACAATGTGTAGCTTCCATTATTCTGAATCACAGGCACGGGGTTTCTCTGCATTTCCAGGTTCTCCAGTTCACGGTTCAGTAAGAGGTTATATCCTGTTTCCAAGTCTCGCCTATCTCCTATTCTCTCAGTTCAGTGAAGCAGTACTACATTGTCCGATCTAATTCTGGGTCAATTCGCCCCAGATGGACTGTTAGCTGCTATGTACCATCTTTTTTTTTTTTCACTTCAATTTTGTAGTATCCTAATTATTGGCACTGAGCCATTCGGGTACCGGAATGTGAAATTGATTGCTCCTGACAGCTCATGCAAGGAAACCTGAGACTGCAGATGGTGGAATCTGGAGCAGCAAACAATCTGCTGGGCAACTTGGCAGGTTGAGCAACATCAGGGAGGGTGGCAGGGGGTAAGTTATTGATGTGGATGATACCCTGCCTCCGAATGTAGTCCATTGATGCTGTTTGACCTGCTGAGTTCCACCAGCAGATGGCTAGTTCATACAAGGACCTAATTTCCCATGTGGGTCTAATGATTAAAAGTCTTCACTCGGCTACTTTCATGTCTTAACCTGGCCTAGTTATGGCTTGGTGACCACCAGCTCTTCTGCTTGTTGCAGAGGCCCTGGATGCCATTGGATTCATCTTAAAGTGAACACAGTGTTTATCGTAATTATAACAACTTGATGACCTTTTCTCTATTGATTAAGTTGCTAAGACCCTGAGTCTTAGTAAAGCAAGTTAATGTCTCGATTTATAGCTGTTGATGAACAAAGCTGAAAGAATAATACTTTGGGGTTTTGTTCCTTTTCTCGTGCTCGGCAAATTTATCGGATCTATTTTGACAATTCACTTCAATTAACTCATTATCTGTCCTTTTGTTTTAGCATTCTCAGTGAACTTTAACCATCCTTGTATATTGCAACCGCTACATTTTGGTTCAAACTAAAATAATATTCATTTTTTTATTTGTTCTGGGATGACCCCTGTCTACTGGAGATAAGAGTCTGCAGATGCTGGAAGGTGGAGCAACTGTTGGAGGAACTCCTCGTTTCAGACAGCATCTGTCGAGGGAAAGGAATGACAGGTGATATGTGAAAAGAGAGTTGATGGGCAGCAGGAATCAGATAGGGGTGGGGATAGGAGACCATGTGGGGAATGTGTTGAGGTGGGTAGGTGGATGAAACCATATGGAGGAGAGGGATACAACTAAGTGGATGGGGTGTGGGAAACTGAGAATGAATTGACAGTATTGGATTGGGAGAGAGGGGGATATGAGGTATTGTTCTTTAGGTTTGTGTTTGGCCTCGAGGAGTTAGTGGAGAAAGCTAATAATAGTATGGGAATGGGAAAAGAGTTAAAATGGCATGCAGTCATGAGTTCAGCATGGCCACAGTTGAATTGAGAGCAGTTGCTCTGAGAACTGGTTGCCTATGATAAACTTGGTCTCGAGGATATAAAGCAGGCAATATCAGGAGCATTTAATGCAGTGAATCATTGCTTCACCTGGCAGGGCTGTGTGTGATACTGGAAGGTGGCAGAGCTGGAGGATAGGGACAGGTGTTGCTGCACCCCTGGTTGCATGGGAAATTGCCAGGGGTAAGGGAGGAGTGGGTGGGGAATATGTCATAGAGTGGTCTCTGCAGAAAGGGTTGGGGAGAGGAACAATAGTTTCACTGGCTGCAATGGGACTCCACTGCCATCCACATCCTACCACTATCCCCTTCCAATCTGGTTCCACATGCCCATCAGCTCTCTTATCTGGTTCCCTTTGTTACCTTCCTTATCAGAGACCAGTTCTTGCATTTAACACACCGCATCACCTTGCAGCCTGTCTCACTCTTCCATTCCCCCCACTTGCTCCTTCTGTCCGTTCTTTTCTCACTGTCTGTTTCCATCATCCTGTCCTCTTTCTTAAAATACATGCCTTTCTCCACCCCCAACTGTCTACATCGACCCATCATCCCTCGCACCTAGCACCAACTGTCTCCAGCCTTGCCCGTCCCAATCCTCTCTTTATACTAGCTGTTCTTCCTCACCTCAGTCCCAATGCAGGGTCTTGACGAAAAATGTGGACCACTCCTTTCACTCCATAGATGTAGTTTGCCCACTGAGTTCCCTCACATTTTTTTTAGCACCAATCTACCCATGTAATTGATGTTCCTCATTCCTGGAATCTTAGGAAATCTCCTCTTCATCCTTTCTGGAGCCTTCTCATCTTTCTTATGGTTGATGTCCAGGAGTGGATGCCATACTCTAGTTATGGATGAATCAGTGTAGTGTAAGGGTTCATCACAACTTTCTTATTCTTGTATTTTGTACGCCTTATGAAGCGCAGGATCTTGTACCCCTTTACCCAATTTCACAATTGGTCTTAAGAAGGGTCTCAAGCCGAAATATCACCATCTATTCATAGATGCTACCTGACCTGTCGAGTTACTCCAGCACTGTCTTTTTTTCCCCATCCGTAAACCAGCATCTGCAGATCTTTGTATATCCCCACCGCTGATGTCTGGCTCACCGGTCTATAGCTCGTTGGCTTATCCTTGCTACCCTTCTTAAATAATGGTACAACATTACCCACCCTGCAGTCTTGTAGAACTTTATCTGTGGGTAAAGATGATACAAGGGCCTTGGCAATTTCGATCCTAGCTTCCCACAAGGTCTGGGAATATACTTACTTGGTCAGGCCCTGGGAATCTAACTGCCTTAATGTGCTTTAAAACAACCAAATATCCTCTCTTTGGTAATTCAGATGAGATTAGATATTTCTACCTTAAAAGCCTCCCATGGTTTGCTAAGCAAAGCCATGAATGAATGTTGATTCCAATTTGCCTGCGGCAGATCTATTTACAACTATTTGTTCCAGGCTCCTCTACAATGGGTTTTTTTAAATCTTGGAATAGCCTGACATCTTTTATTCTTAATATTATTCTTAATATCTCCTCCCATGGTTGTCCCATTATGCTTCTCATTTCTAGCAATGTTCCCTTCCTTACTGTCACAGAAAATATTACAAAAAATAAATAAAATCTACCTCTTTGCACCCTTATGCACCGTAACTTTTAACACATCTTCACCCTGGTACACACCTGCACTTCGTAAGCTGAAACAGACTGGTCGCTGACTTGAATGACTCACAAAGAAATCATCTCTCACAGTCCACCTTGAAGCTTACAATTTCCACCTCACTGCCTACAAAGATGCCCTCATTGCTGCAAAATCTGCCTACCTCTCCTCCATATTCACCGACCCCTGCCTAAACCACAGAACCCTCTTCTCCACAGTGGGCAACTTCCTCAAGCCTCGAGCCAACACTCTCCCTACCTCTACTCCGGATCTCTGCAACTCATTCCTCCACTTTTTCGCTGATAAAATCAGCACCATCTATCAATCTTTATTCCCTGTACCCGGCTCCCCAGCATCTACTCCACCACCTACCAAGGCCCCTCCTTTCAACATCTCCACTGACCTCCTTACCCCTCCTCCACACTGCTTCCTCTCCCAGTTTGACCTGGTCACCCCTACTGAAATCTCCAAACTCATCAGCTCTTCCAAACCCACTACCTGCTCCCTCGACCCTCTCCCCACTCCCCTGCTGAAGTCCTGCCTCCCCGTTCTCTGCCCCTACCTCACTAATCTCTTCAACTCCTCATTGTCCCAAGGAATTGTCCCCTCCACTTTCAAAACTGCTGCTGTCACACCAATCTTAAAGAAACCTGGTCATGATCCCTCCTCTCTCATTAACTACCGCCCAATCTCAAACCTCCCCTTTCTTTCAAAAACCCTGGAGCGTATCGTTGCGTCACAACCATTCCCACCTCCTTGCGTATAACCTATTCGAACCCCTCCAATCTGGCTTTCGCCCCTTCCATAGCACAGAAACTGCTCTCCTCAAAGTCCTCAACGACCTCCTCACCTCTGCTGACACTGGTTCCCTCAACATCCTCATCCTCCTCGACCTGAGTGCAGCCTTCGATACAGTGAACCATAACATCCTGCTTACCAGACTTGGGGACCTTGGCATTGAAGGTTCTGCACTCAGCTGGCTCTGTTCCTACCTTTCCAACAGATCCCACTTCATCTCTCTCCATAACCACACCTCTGCTACAGCCACAGTCACTCAAGGCGTTCCCCAAGGCTCCGTACTCGGCCCCCTCCTCTTCATCATCTACATCCTCCCCCTTGGTCAGATACTCCGCCACTTCAACCTGGACTTCCACTGTTACGCCGATGACACCCAGATCTACCTCGGCACCAAATCCCCCCACAACCCCCCCCCCCCTCTCCCATATCAACTCCTGTTTGTCAGTTATAAAAACCTGGATGCAACATAACTTCCTCAAACTCAACAGCGATAAAACAGAATTCCTCCTCATAGGGGCGTGATCTTTGATTCCACCCTCTCCCTTGAGCCTCACATCCGCCATGTCATTAAAACCTCCTTCTTTCACCTCCGCAACATCACCAAAATCAGACCCTCTCTCACACCTCCCGCTGCTGAAAGACTCATCCATGCCTTCATCTCCTCCCGACTGGACCACTGCAACTCACTTCTCCTTGGCATCAGCTCCACCTACATCAACCGACTCCAACTGGTCCAGAACGCAGCCGCCCGACTCATCACCCACACCAAATCCTGGCATCACATCACTCCAGTCCTCAAACAACTTCACTGGCTTCCCATCTCCCACCGGATCACCTACAAAATCCTGGTCCTCACCTACAAAGCCCTCCACCATCTGGCCCCCCCATATCTCACTGACCTCCTCTCCCCCTACCAACCCTCACGGTCCCTCAGATCCACATCAGCCGGTCTCCTCTCCATCCACAAATCCAACCTCCGCAGTTTTCGGGACTGAGCCTTCTCCAGGGCAGCTCCCAGGCTCTGGAACTCCCTCCCCCAACTGATCCGCATTTCTGTGTCCCTCACCATCTTCCAGTCCCGCCTCAAGACCCATCTCTTCACCTCTGCCTATCCTTAGCCCCACGTCCCCCTCTCTTTTCATCTGTGCTTGAATTGCCTCGTATTGTGTTTTGAATTGAATTCTGTCTTTAATTTGTGTACTAGTCATGTCTCTACTATTTATTTCATTCTGCTTGAATGTTTTTCCTCTACTTGCTAAATTTTTGTAAGGTGTCCTTGAGACTCTTGAAAGGCGCCCATAAATAAAATTTATTATTATTATTATTGCTGTTATCTCAGTTTACTTTTGGTTAGTTATCACCACTATGAATTTTGCACATCAGTTTAATGTCCCTGCAAATGTGCTCAATATTTTTCCCACCAGCTGGTATCGTATAGGATATTCAAAGCTAGTGTGAGATTTAAAGCCGAATTATGCATACCTCTAATTCTAATTCTGAACAGATTTTAGAATAAAAAAGATGGGTAAAATAGAATACAAACAGCATTGGCTTTTTAGAAGTGGCTTCCTTCAAGTAATGTAATTTCTAAAATAAAGCAAAGAAGGACCAAATAATGTAAACTGTGAATTCATTCACTGCAGGGTGTTGAAAATGTTGGGATAAAATTCGCTAAATTAGATGCAGTGAGACATGTAAATAGGGATGTTCAATACGTAGCTGTTTCTGAAATGAAAGCCAGTGATGAGCTCTCTAGTTACCATTTTTACCCTTTTCCTTTGATGATTGATGGGACATGTTGGGAGGAGCATGTCCCATCAATGTATGCTACATGACTCGGTATGCTATATAGCTGACAAGTTCCCTCAATCAGCAAATGACAACATCCCTGTAGCACTACCATGTAAGCGGTGAATGGTGGTGGGCAATTGTCATTTATGAAGAAGGTGAACCATTCTCCCTAAAGGCAGGACACAGTAAGTAGTTGCCAAAGCATCTTCAACTCAACACCTCTGGTGGTTGGTCATTTATCTGGTTCCTCTTGCGGTCACCCTGGCAAGACAGAAACCATTCTTCCATCTCTGATATCAAGAAGCACCTATGACCAATAGATTCAACAATATCCAGAACGTCAGGTAACAACCTGGCTGTAGTACAAAAAACTTGCATTCTATGACAAGGCCACGTCTCCCGATGAGCTGTTCCGACACGCAGTAGGTATGTCTTGTCTGCAAAATGCAGGACCGATACAATGCAGTTAATTGTAATGCGAGCAGAAAAATGATGCGTATTAAATCACTCATCAATGACCTGTGTACTGCTGTTCAGTGAAATGCCATAAAGCTTCAGAATTTGTGTTTGTTCTAAATGAAAAATATCTGAATTTGAGAAGTGTGTTGAGGTTATGCTGTATCAGAACACTGTCGTGACTGCATTTTCGACGTGCAAACTGGGTTATGAGCAGCTTTCTGGAGCAGAACCTACTGTAACCTGCGGATGACCTGTGCTCTGACAGCACCTTCGAGACCCTAGTGTGATTTTCATTATCTATCCCCACTCTTCAAATCACATTTCATCCTAACTTTGAAATAATGTTGTTCTTTCAGTGCCGGATCTAATCCCTTTAATTCCCTATCTAACAATTCAAGGAGATAATTTTCCTCCTTCGTGGCAACAGGAGATGAAATAATAATCTTACCTTGCTAGAGTTGCCCTCATTCAGTAAATATCACTACACCTTCAAAGAACACAATAGCGAAGTGTTTATTGCATGTTTCAATAATATCAAAGGAGTTGTAATCTCTGTGACTATTACAACCCTATTGTTCATGCAGTAACGATATCTCCACTGGTAATCCATATCAGTATCAGATCTATATGCCTATATATTGGCCTTCAAAATATTTAGATTTTATTGGTTTTGTCCTAGATGATAGCAGCTATTTAGTCCAGTGGGTGTGTACAAAGGTGACATACTATGGGGACGAGCAAGTTAATATCCAACCTACCTATTTTAACTTTGCCTGGTAAGCTGTACAGCTCGAGAGCAGTTGGGCAATTGCTGCAGCGTCTCCCAACGTCACCTTTGTTAGAGCAGTCTGAATATCTCCTCCCTCTTTCCAGTTGAAATTCTCAGGACTGCATTAAAAATTAGCCTGTAGTACTGGACAAGCTGGATAGAACTTTGCCACGTTGCACAATTATGGTCATTCTGATTAACAAGGTGGTTAATGCTGACATCAAAAGAAAGGTGCAGCAAGTTGTATTGCATTCATCGAAAAGTTGGCAGCCTAAACCCTTTTTAGTTGGAAGGTTAACAAGTCAGTAGCATGAACTATTGTTTTTTTTTTTTTTGGATTATCAAGACATCGGGTAAGCAAATAGAATTAAATTAATTTGACCTGGATTCAAATATCAATGAATCGTGGTATGGGGATGCTCTCTGCAAAATGATGCAAGGGAGCAAGAGTGAATGACCATCCTACAGAAGGAATCTCTACATTAATGTGGCTGAAAAAAGCTAAGGAAAGAGAATAAACACCACAGTGGATGCCATAAAAAAGAATAATTGGCATAAAAGCAAAGTAACCAGGTGTGTCACTGGCTGCAATTTGTCGGGCATATTCATTATAACTGAGTACTTCTGGCTTGTGCTCTGCATCACAAGACATTGTGAATTATTACTAAATAAAACATGTTTTTCACTTGCAGATTCTCAGTGCATTTAAGGCATAAATGATTAGTGCTCCTGCTGCTTAAAGTTTTGGGATTAATTCTGCTTGCAGGGACGTGAGCATTCAAAGCCAAGGACAGGTGTCCAATGTACTACTGAGGGAGTTCTGGACCATGTTCCAAAGGAGACATTAATCAGGGGCTGGTTTGTGCTGTCAATGGGATGCTAGATATCGGCCAGTTCTATTTCAAAAACAGTTAGTCCTGTGTTTCCCAATCAATATTTATAACTTGATCAACATTAAAATATTATATATTTAATTTTATATCACTTATTAGAACTTGCTGCTGCAATTTCATCTCACATCAATGACTACATTTCAGTGGCACTTCAGTCCAAAGCATTTTCGGGTACCTCGGTGCTTGTGAAAGTTGGCATTTCAATGCAAGTCCTGTCTCTATCATTGAAAAACAAGTGATGTATGTGCATTCAACATCTTCACAAATAAAGACTGCAAGGATGCTTCCTTTTTGATCTTCTCTTTTAAAATTATAAACCTTTTCAAAATGTAACTGTTCTAGTGAAGGGATGGGTGGGATGGGAGTGAAGGCACCTGCATTTTCAACAATGAATCTCCTCCTTAGGAGATTCCATTTGGCAGTTGTCTGAGATGGTGAGATATTGACACGGATTGAAAATGCAATGTGAAATGTATGGCACCAAGTGTCCCCACTCTGTAGAGAGTCCACGGATTGGGAAATGTTGCTCTAGGACTTTTGTGACATTGCAGTTATCTGTTAGTTGTAAATCAGCTTGGTATAGGATTAATATAATATAGGATTAAAATAAGTTTGCTGGTAGGTATAATGCATTTTTTTAGAGACCTTACACCTACTTCCAAAAGTATCTTACTTGTGGAAACTGTTTTTCCTATCAATGTTAATGAAAGTTTTCAATTTTGAACATCTTAAATCTCCCATCGTCAGAAGTTCGACTGTCTGGGTGACATGGGATATTTTTACGGTAGAGATGAATAGATTCTTGATTAGTACAGGTGTCAAGGGTTATGGGGGGAAAAGGCAGGAGAATGGGGTTAGGAGGAAGAGATCACCCATGATTGAATGGCGGACTAGACTTGATGGGCCAAATGGCCTAATTGTGCTCCTATCACTTATGACCTTACTTTGAGATGCATGCTCCTTCACCTGACCAGCAAGTGTTCTACAGGCTGCCAACTGTTATTCAAGCCTTATAAATTCTCTAAACGTGTGATTATTGTAAACCAGCAACTTTGACCAGAACAAAGTTGTGGAACCAATCATGTGATGGTACCACATGGATTTTTTTTTTTGTTCTAAGAGGTGCTGCCTCAACTACAGCAACCTGGGTGCAATCCTGACCTTGTGTGCTGTCTAAGTGGAGTTTGCATGCTCTTCCTGTGACTGTGTGCGATTCCTCCAGGTGCTCCTGTTACTATCCGCAGATGTGCTGGTTTTTGGATTAATTGGCCAAAGTAATTTGCCTCTGTGTAGGAATGATGGTATCTGGGAAGAGTTAACCGAAATGTGGGTGGGATAAAATGGTGTCAGTGTTGATGGTGTTTGATGGTTGTCACAGACTGGGTGGACTCGATGGTCTGTATTTCAGTGCTACCTTTGGGCATTGTGCCAATATGTCAGCTCAGAGCATATGCTTAAATATCTGTGGGTTTGAAACGTTGTCACACTCCTGAGCCATCTACAGTGATCAATGATTAATTTATAGACCCATCAGTATTACTAGACTTTAACTTGTCACCTTGGAAGTAGAGAGTATTTGTTAAAATTTAATTATCTATTTATTCAATAGTATACATTTTTCTTCATCACTTAAGTCTTGGAGCGAGCCTATATATTTTGCGCAATGTCTGAATGAAAACGTAATACGCTGCAGCATTGAAATTAGCATGTCATCCATTGTAAACTTTGTACACGCAGTTAAGCAATTAGTTAGTAAAGTAGAAATGAAAATGATTTGCATGAAACTAACTTTTAGAAACACTGAGCCGGTCTGGTCACATTTGTGGCATAGTGTTAATGTTTCATGTCAAAGATCCTTCAAGAGAACTGGGAAGGAGACAAAAGAAGCTTAAGCTGGAAGGACAGTGGAGGGCAAGTAGTTGGAATGAGAACGTGGACAAAAACGACAAAGTAATGCGGGTCTTGTGAAATGCAGAGCAGGGTGGGTGTTCTTCCAGAATAATTACACCAAAAATTCTGAGTGTCCTTTATTCCAGTTAACATTGGGGAACCATAATGCTTGGATGATGCGCCTATAAATAATTGGTCCTAGCACTGAAGTTTCATCCCTTCCTCTCCTGAATGTCAACTCGTATAATTCTGCAGCATTTGCCATTTTTGTGATTTGTTTACTTTGAGGCATCAACTTATCTCTACCTCAAAAAACACATGGGGGAATTTCACTGCCAAATGCAATCCTCTCCACGCCCCGTGTTTAATTTCACAGATAATAATCAAGTGTAGAAACTTTGCATTACTTTCTGGTTTCCAAGTTTTTTCAAGACCTCTTCTGCGCCCGCTCCAAAGTCTCCATATCCTCCTTGTAGAAACATAGATAGAAACATAGAAAATAGGTGCAGGAGTAGGCCATTCGGCCTTCGAGCCTGCACCGCCATTCAATATGATCATGGCTGATCATCCAACTCAGTATCCTGTACCTGCCTTCGCTCCATACCCCCTGATCCCTTTAGCCACAAGGGCCACATCTAACTCCCTCTTAAATATAGCCAACGAACTGGCCTCAACTACCTTCTGTGGCAGAGAATTCCAGAGATTCACCACTCTCTGTGTGAAAAATGTTTTCCTCATCTCGGTCCTAAAAGATTACCCCCTTATCCTTAAACTGTGACCCCTTGTTCTGGACTTCCCCAACATCGGAAACAATCTTCCTGCATCTAGCCTGTCCAACCCCTTAAGAATTTTGTAGGTTTCTATAAGATCCCCCCTCAATCTTCTAAATTCTAGCGAGTACAAACAGAGTCTATCCAGTGTTTCTTCATATGAAAGTCCTGACATCTCAGGAATCAGTCTGGTGAACCTTTTCTGTACTCCCTCTATGGCAAGAATGTCTTTCCTCAGATTAGGAGACCAAAACTGTACGCAATACTCCAGGTGTGGTCTCACCAAGACCCTGTACAACTGCAGTAGAACCTCCCTGCTCCTATACTCAAATCCTTTTGCTATGAATGCTAACATACCATTCGCCTTCTTCACTGCCTGCTGCACCTGCATGCCTACTTTTAATGACTGGTGTACCATGACACCCAGGTCTCGTTGCATCTCCCCCTTTCCTAATCGGCCACCATTCAGATAATATTGTTGTATTATGGCAACCAGCACGACCACTAATATTACTAATGTGGCCTAACCAAAGTTTTATAAAGCTACAAATGGCTTCCTAATCTGTATTCTTAATGCCCTGATTTCTGAAGGCAAGCACGCTGTACAGTTTCTATCTCACCTATCCACCTGTGATGCGATTTCATAGTACGTTGGACATACACCCCCAGATCCTTCTGTAGTTGTAGCAGTACATCATTTATTGGCAGTAAGAACAATGTATTGTCCCTTATTATTGCGAATTGTCTTCACCTAATGTATATTGGTTGATTCCTATATGTGCCCATTTCTATTTAGGTTATGCTTTAGGAAGGATATGGTTGGGTTGCAGAGGGGAGTTTCAGTGACACCGGGAATGAAGGACTTTGGTCATGTTGAGAGGATGAGATTGTTCTCCTTGGTGCAGAGGAAGTTATGGGAGATGTAATACAAATATAAACTAGTAGAATAGGAAGGAAGGATTTGTTTCCTTTGGCTGGAAGTGTGGTAGCCAGAGGATGATGACTAATTTTAATTACAAAGAGAATGCATAATTTAAAGCAGATTTTGTGTGCTTTGTGATAGCTTGCCCGAAAGGACTTGGGAAGAAGGTCCAATAGTAATGTTCCTTGATCCTTTCCATTTAATGTTTTCTAAACCCTTATCAAAGAGTTATGGGAATATAGTTATCAATGATCAGCTACCTCTTGAATTATTAAATGTGAGCATGAAACTAATGGTTTCTGAGTTGTGGGAGAAACTTGGTCTGAGAGATGTACTTAAAATTTTCTCTGCAGAGCCACATATTATCCAGGGATGCAGATATATGACAACAATTGACAGTACAAATTGGCATGGGAAATGTTGGCACTGCAATTTTCAAAGGGAAATGTCACTGTAAAAGTATTGCCAGAAATTATAACTTGACATATTAAAAATGGTAGGAAATATGTATTCAACACAAGATTTTTGTAATGCGTAGAAGTTGTACCCTGCGCCTATGAATACAATATTTTCTATTGCTTCGTGCCCACGATTCTTCAGATGTCACATTTGGGAGATTTAAGGTTAAATAACACTAAACCTGGCTATTTTACTAGAGAGATGAATAAGACTATATGGTTCTTAAAAAGGGACCAAATTATACCTATGGTGTCAAAGCCCTTGGAAGGAGTTGTTCAGACTTCAACACGGTTCCTCACTGTTCAAGGCTATGAAACCATAGGTAGCATTCCTGCCTCTCATTTCAGAAGATTGCAGGCTTGTGCACTAGTCTGAAGGAGGGTCTGACCCAAAACATCACCCATCCTTTTTCTCCGGAGATGCTGCCTGACCTGCTGAGATACTCCGGCACTTTGGGTCCATCTTCACCATTCGCAACCTATCTTACAGCTATAGTATTGAGTTCTTCCCTCCAACAGCCTTTGCCAAATTCCACCTTGAATGGATCCTGGAATTCTTTGTGTATATAAATGACAAGTCAATATGATTTTTGTTGTTGTTTAAATCCCTCCTTTAATGTAGGAGAAATAGTGCCCAAATTTCTGGGAGTGTCCCAATATAGAGACTTGCCTGCCAAATATTCTGCGAGTGTGTAAGAAGGAACCGCACGTGCTGGTTTAAACCAAAGATAGACACAAAAAGCAGGAGTAACTCAGCGGGGGCAGGCAGCATCTCTGGAGAGAAGGAATTGGTGATGTTTCAGGTCGAGAACCTTCTTCAGACTGATTAGGGTTAAGGGAAACGAGAGATATAGATGTTGATGTGGAGAGATAAAGAACAATGAATGAAAGATATGAACAGAGACTGTTCCTTCTGCAACTCCCTGGTTAATTCATCCCTTCCCACCCAAACTACCCCCTCCCCAGGTACCTTCCCCTGCAACTGCAGAAGATGCAACACCTGTCACTATACCTCCTCCCTTGACTCTGTCCAGGGACCCTGACTGTCCTTTCAGGTTAGGCAGAGGTTCACTTGCACCTCCTCCAACCTCATCTACTGTATCTAGAAGTGGACTCTTATACATCGGCGAGACCGAACTCAGACTGGGCGATCATTTCATGGAACACCTACGCTCAGTCGCGTGAACCAACCTGATCTCCCGGTTGCTGGACACTTTAATTCTTCTTCCCATTCCTACATAGGCCTTTCTGTCCTCGGTCTCCTCCATTGTCAGAGTGAGGCTAAACGCAAATTAGAGGAACAGCATCTCGTATTTCGCTTGGGCAGCTTACAGCCCAGTGGTATGAATATTGATTTCTCTCACTGTAGGTAGCCCTGGCATTCCCTCTCTCTATCTCTCCCCCACCCAAGTCACACTAGCTTCTCATTTTCACCCTACAAACAGCATGTTTCCTTTATCATAACGTTTTTGCATATCTTTCATTCATTGTTCTTTATCTCTCCACATCACCGTCTATATCTCTCGTTTCCCTTATCTAACCAGTCTGAAGAAGGGTCTCGACCCAAAACATCACCCTTCCTTCTCTCCAGAAATGCTGTCTATTCTGTGAGTGGTTAATTTAACTGTCACAGAATGATGCCAAATCATTTGAGATCACCCAAAATGATGCTGTCTTGAAAATATAGTCAGTCTGAAGAAAGGTCTCACCCTGAAATATCACTGATCCATGTTCTGCACAGATGCTGCTTGACCCGCTGAGTTATTCAGCACTTTGAGTCCTTTTCTGTCTTGAAAAGACATGTTCTGCTCACTCTTTACTCCTGGTTTGCAAATCTATTGAGGCTCTTGGTGCAGCAGCGGTAGCTTTTGTATTCCTCAGGCTTGGTTTTCAGATCTTGGGTCAGCATTCCTTCAATTCAGGTTTCTTGCAACATCCCACTTTTGATTGTTCCATTACTGATAACATGCCCTTCTGCATCTGTCTATCACTATCTTCTTTTAACCCAGGCTTAGTGTTATTTAACCTTAATTCTCCCAAATGTGACGTCTGTAGAGTGGTGGCCATGGTGTAATAGAAAATATTGCATTCATAGGTGCAGGATAAAACTAACACGCATTATAAAAATCTTGTGTTGAATACATTATTCCTATCATTCTGAAATGATTTGAAACCCATCTCATTTAGCAACCAGTGCTCAACAATAGGTTCCCTTATCGTCTTAAACACTTGTGCTTATTATGTTGTGCAATGGACATTGTCTAGTTACAGGTTCTATTCCAAAACAGTTCTAGTCCCTTGCACATACTTCAATAACAAATACATTACACCCTCCCTATACAAGTACGTGTACATTTCAGGAAAAGTAATTGTCACCATTGGGGGCATGAGAAGAATTATAATTTCTTCAATCGTTCAAACCATCTTTCAACGTTGTAGCATCAGATTTAAGTATTTCGCTTTGTTGTGTCCTATGAGTATTAAGAAAACAAGCTGTGCATTCTGTTTATTAATCAAAAAAATAATAATAAACATTTGATTAGCATATGAATTAACAACCAGTCACAAAACTGGTGTAACTCAGCTTGTAATTTAGCAGTTAGTACATTTTCTGTTCTGGGCATTAGGACTGATAGGACACTCTTAAATTAATTGGTACTTGTAACTGAAATTATGATGTTTCCTCATCTCTAGATGTGTTTGAGCGGTTGGGTCCAGTGGGCAAATCTGAAACCATATTGCTTTAAAAACACACAGAGCATTGATTAAGGAGGCCTACGGTAACTAAAGCAATGTCGATGATGGCTGAGGAGCAAAATTGTAGCTTGATTGTGACAAACAAATCAATAAAGCAAAATAAGCACTTGCATAGATCCTTCTAGAGCTTCCCAGAATGCTTTGCAACCTCCAGTTCTGTCAAAGTGTGGTCACTAATGTACTTTGGTGCTGGTGCAGAGAAGATTCACTGGATTAATTCTTGAGATGAAGAGGTTGTTTTATTGATAAATATTGAGTATAATGGGCCTATGTTGTCTGGGCTTGACAAGAGTGAGGTGATTGAAACAAAATTCAGAAGGGGCCAGAAGGATGGCATTTAGATATTTCCATTTGGAATTTATAAAAAATAGAATGATTTGGAATAAAGAATAAAGTCCCATTTAAGACTGATAAGGAGGAATATCTTTTGGGTTGGGCATCTCTTTAGCCCAGAGAGCTACGGATGCTATCATTAAGTCCATTGAAGACCGGAGAGAGAAATTTGGATCAAAGGCAGATCACGTTTACTGATTGGACCAGGCACCACTTCTAAGTCATTGTGTGAAGTGCCAATATAGCCCCAGTGGTTTCTTTATCCTGATCAATTATAACATTTGTTTTCTTGTGGGGGTGAAAAAGCACAATTTTTGTTGTAGCATGAAACAACAGTAATACATTATTAGCAGGAACTCAAACCATGTGAATTGTACTCGCCAGTTAAAATTGGTTGCCTTAAGGTGCCATTGCTTCCATCTTCAGCTGGTAAAAATTACAATGTTATGCATGGTCCAACATGCCCAGTGGATTGGAGTCGCTCAGTTATGTGAGTGAATCTCACACAACCAAAGGAGTCATTCACTTCACTATCCCTGAGGCAGCTCATTGGTGGCGCTACTCCATTAATTCCAATAACATGCTTTTTGTGCTTAGGCCTGATAAAATGTAAGGTTTTATTCAACGGAAGTTGATATTGCATATCCACTGCTGTTCTTTGGCAGTGAATACCAGGCCCATACTTTGTGGTTTTAAAATATTGTCCTTGTTACTATATGCTGCTTATGTTGTCTTACATCTGTCAAAAACAAGAGACATGGATAATTGGTTGCATTCGGCTGGTCAAGTAGCATTTGGGTAAAGAAAGAAAATTAACATTTTGGATTTTGGATCCAAGACCTTTTGTCCGGTTGGAAGGAAATCGGACGAAAGGGGAAGGATCGTTAAGACAAATGAAATATCATAGATGGGCCGAGGGCAGAAATTATCTTATTGATAGGTTGCTGTGGGCAGAGAGAAAAATAAAAGAATGTAAAGTCTTTAAAATGGAGAGCTGTAGGAAATGCTCAGCAGGTTAGGCCATCCTGGAGGGTAAATCTGAATTAATATTACAAATAGCTTGTTTACTCTCTCCAGATCTTATGATCTTGAACGACTATTGTTTCCCCTTCCACAGATGCTGTCTGACGTGCTGAGGATTTCTAGCATCTGTAATTTTGATTTGGTTCTGTGTCCTCGGTTGGTCGATGTCGGAAAAAGTGATGGTACGGATTTAAATTATTTGTTTCTGCCTAACATGAGACTCTTTGTGTCTTCACAACAGGTAACAGAGCTGAATGAAGCCCTTTCCAATGAAGAAAGGAATCTTCTCTCCGTGGCCTACAAGAACGTGGTAGGGGCGAGACGCTCATCTTGGAGGGTGATCAGCAGCATCGAGCAGAAGACCTCGGCGGACGGCAATGAGAAGAAGATCGAGATGGTGCGGGCCTACAGAGAGAAGATAGAGAAGGAGCTGGAATCCGTGTGCCAAGATGTGCTCAACCTCTTAGACAATTACCTGATCAAAAACTGCAGCGACACACAGTATGAGAGCAAGGTCTTCTACCTGAAGATGAAGGGAGACTATTACCGCTACCTTGCAGAGGTGGCCTCTGGCGAGAAACGTGCCACAGTGGTGGAATCCTCGGAGAAGGCGTACGGTGAGGCCCACGAGATCAGCAAGGAGCACATGCAGCCCACGCACCCCATTCGACTGGGTCTGGCCCTCAACTACTCGGTGTTCTATTACGAGATCCAGAATGCCCCCGAGCAGGCCTGCCACTTGGCCAAGACCGCCTTTGACGATGCCATCGCCGAACTCGACACCCTCAACGAGGACTCCTACAAGGACTCGACCCTCATCATGCAGCTTCTCCGCGACAATCTGACACTCTGGACAAGCGACCAGCAGGATGACGAAGGCGGGGAAGGGAACAATTAAGCCATGGGGGGGGAGGGGGAAACTGGCTGCTGCAGCTGCGACCGCAGTCTTTTTTTTTCCACTTGGGTGGGGGAGGGAGAGCTTCTGTTTACCCCCTCCCCTCACTCTCTGACGCCTCTTCGACATTTGCCAAAACACCACTAGCGGAAAGTCAGACTTGGCCGTGCTGGTTCGGAATGGGAGCCACACACTGGCATTTGGACTGTTCTGTAGTTAAATAAGTGGAGTTGTTTCATTTAACGTAAAGCTAGAGAGAAGTAAAACTTGAATGATGAGGTCTGCACAAAAAAATACTCTTGTGGTTTCAGTAACCTCCACTCTTTCAACAAAAACTCGTATTAACAAAATACAGTACAAGATATTTTATTTATATTAATTTGCCTATTTAAAAAAAAAAGACTAATTTATAAAGCCGTAGATGTGTTTCCAGGCTCTCATTTCCCTAAATTAGAAACTGATTATGGCTCAAGTCCTGAAATAAATGATTTGCAAAGACCAATATTTCTAGATTTAAATAATAGAACAATTGAGATCTAGTAGCATCAGACCTAGTTCAAAACTGCTGGCAGATGTACTTTTCACTGGAAAGACCTGCTTTTTTATGATTTAGAGCAACCCTTGTTAACCAATTGGATTTTTTGTGCCTACCATTGTTTAACTAACGGCATTTCAGACCAGAGATTAGTTATTGCTACTACTTAGACCCCTCTACATGTTACTGAAAGCATAGGATCATTTGTTTGGGTCAGGCTGAATCGAGGGCAGATTTCATAAAAGAAAAATAATGGGAATTGATCTTCAAGCAGCTTATTTGTTTTTTTAAAAAGAGATGCACTTGCCTATTATGCTGTCTTATCAAGTGTAATATGATTATTATGCTTCAATATTGTGCATGCTGGTGATGTATTTAAACAGTAGCTCAGATTTATTAACTTATAGATGTGATGTATTCTAATGGCAAAAATACTAGTCTTCATATGTAACTGATTTGCTGGAGTATGCTCTACCCAAATGATCGTAACAGTTGATTGGTCTGTTATGGACGTTACTATAGTGACATGCAATTATGTAATTGACTTGTTGAAAGCACCAGTGTTCTAGCTTAATCTTGATGTCTGGTGTTTTGTTATAGTGAAATTATTACAGTGTAGGAGCTTTTACCAGAACTTGTTAGTATGAGGCTTCTGTTTGTGCTTTTGTCATGTTATGCAGTGAACTCTTACAGTTTGAGCAAGTGACTTGATTATTTTATCTCCAACCCAGTGTATCTGTGGGGAACCCCTTCCACACAATGGACCATTCCTTGGCAATTTTCTCAGTGATGGAATATCTTGAATGTGAGTCATTATTGTAGCAGTCGCACACAGGCTAATAAAATCGCAAATCAGTTCTTCTGCTTATGTAGAGTTCTTCCGCCTGCTTCACTGTCTGTGTTCAGGGGTGCTCCAAAGGCAATGGAAGTTGAGGATGGAGGTGTAAGTGTCCTTTGCTTATTGATCCACATGAGTATCAGCTCGTGTGATGTCTGCATAGGCCTCTGTCGGCACAATCTGCAGAGTTACTTTTTATGCCCACCAGGACAGGCAGAATTGCATGATTAATTCTTTCTGATGATATCATAAGCTGTTCATATCAGAGATAATGCCACTGGAAACAATTCAATTTGTTGATACTATTCCTCTTTATGGATACCTGATGTGCCAATTTGCCTGCAGCGCTTCCTCAAAACAAACCTTTTAAAATGAATGGGTCATTTATAAGTGCTTTGGGATGTACCATCAGAACTGAGATCTTTCTTTCACAATGCCACTAGGAATTGTAATCCCCACGGCAGTACATTTTGAACCTCTTTACAATGAAGGTGTTGATGGGACTAAGCTCCTATCTCAAATATTTTCATACCACATTAATGTAGGTTTGACCACAACTTTGCTGAGGGAAGTTTCTCGTGCACTTTGTCTAATTTCATATTCTGACTTCAATAACATGAAGTACATTAAAACTTCAATACTTAGCCAAAAGTTGGCAATAGTGACCTATACACTCTACTTATTTTAAAGATCTGGGACGTGCTTGGTGTAGTTATCAGGATTATGATAATTAACATTTCCTGTTGAACACAATGGGGGAGCAGTTTTCAAACTGAACTGGAGTGAGCTATATCCTGAAATAGTGTCTTCTGCTTCCTCAGTTTCCTCTCAAGTAGGTTGGCTTTTTATAAATTTAAGCTTTGTGATGCTTTACTACTATGTCGGTGCACCATATGCTACGGTTTGCACACTATCCATACAATCCAATATTCCCCATTTCCCACAGTAGCGCAGTGACAATTATAGCTACTGCGGGCTCATCCTTCCTTAACACAGTGAGCCTGCTTGCAGCTGCTGAGACTCCCTGACCATAACAGGATGACTCCTTCTGGGCCATTCAGTCAGAGTCCAACTTTAGCTGACATTTGAGCAAAGCAACTTCCTGCCTGGTATGTGACTGCGGTTCTTTAAAAAAATAAAATAAATAGCTGATGTTAATTTCTTGAATTTGTTGCAATAAACCCCATTCTGCAATAGGGTCTAGGCATACTAACACTATCGAGATTATGTATAGATTTCAACGTGGGTATTGCTCAGCGGGTAGCTTCTGACATCTAGCCGTGAAGATGGTAACGGATTCAGCCAGAGGGATTCAGATTTATTTTTGTGTGTGTGTGTGTGTGTGTGTGTGTTGCTTGCTTTCATTTTTGTAGAATGCCAGACACTGGCAAATTAGGGAGTTCTCGCAGTCCCACAGTTTTGTAGTTCAACTTTATACAGATAATGAGTATGATCGAGCATTGCCAAATAATACTGATATGGAAAGGCATTTCCGTCTGGGAGCAACACAAGACATGACGTCATGGTGAATTCATGCTGACTGAGCTGCTAGTGATTGAACAGCTGAGGCTATTTGGTGCTGCTCTGGCCCAAAACCAAGGCTTTTACTGACAAATTAATTTTTTGGCGAACCTATAATTATGCTTTGCCTTCATTTTGACAGAAAATGTGGGGGCACCAAAGCAAAATGCTAAGGATGTTGGAAGCCTGAAAAATATTTGCGGGGGGGGGGGGGGAGGAAGGGGGCAGTTGTGGAAATAGGTGAAACAGCATCAGTGGAGAGAGAAGTCAATATTTTGAGAATGTCAGGATTTCAGAAGGATTGAGGTATTCCCACCTCCAGCCATAATCCTTCAACGGACCACCATTTAAGGAGCACAGTGAAAGTTTTGGATTGTAAAGAAATTGCAATTTTTAAGATACAATGTTTCTCCAGCATGGTCAAAATATTATTGATCCTGTATTGGAGATTTTATGGAGCATGATCTAAAAAATGGCAGAGTTGAGCCTTTCAAACTAAAATTTGATGACATATGAACCACCAATGCCACTGGCAAAGCAGAAGGAGTACTATTATTAACACTTAAGTGCGGAGACATCTTGCTTGTATTATACGACTTTTTCTGGAAGTTGGCTATGCTGTACAATCTGCTGAGAGATTATGATGGAAAAGTCTGAAATGCTGGCTGTGAGTATAACTGTGAAGCTGATTTTAGAGTGTCAGTAAAGACAGCTGTGACATTTGCAAACATCAAAAGGGCCCAAGGCCTCATTGTGCACTCTAGCTGTAACAGGAAGGCTAATGTCCTGTCTGACACTGGATCTGAAGGGTTGGGTATTGGGATGCAGAGACACCAAGTAATTGGGTGCCTGGTTAATCAGAGCCTCAGAGAGGTTGAGATCTGGCATGATTAAGGACTGGGTAGAGCAGATTGTGAGAGGCTACTTAAGGAGGATAGGGGTTGGCTGGGGGCATGTGGATTAGGGTATTGTATGTGAGGTGATTGGATTAAATGCACAGTGGATGGGAGAGGGTTCCTTCTGTATCTTTTTAATGATTCTTTCACATGTAGCTGCCTCTATTAGAAGCCATGTAATAAAATGACAGGATGATTGCAGGTGCCTCCAAACCACTCTCATCATCAGAAACAAGGTACACCAACATGGGAAGAATGTTACCAGTAAAGTATTCACATCCACCTCTTGAGGGAAAATTTGTAATAGAAATATCACCAACGTTAAGTAAAATCTGCAAGCAAAATCTATGTAGAAAACCTGCGAGACTTAAATAATTATATTCCAGTTATTTTAAATATCAGACATGAAATAGTATAGACAGCGCACAATGTGCAGCACAGTGGTGCAGCTGCTAGAGCTGCTGTCTCACAGCACCACAGACATAAGTTAGATCCTGACCTCTGTGTGGAGTTTGCATGTTCTCTCTATAACCGCATGGGTTTCCTCCCACATTCTGAAGACGTAGTTTTGTAGATTAATTGGTCTCTAAGTTTACCCCTACAGTAGGGACTGGATGTGAAGTTAAATAATATAGAATCAGTGTGAATGTGTGTCGATCATTGGTGTGGGATTTAGGGCCTGTTTATCTTTGGGCGTTTATCTTTAAATTCGAATAAAATCTGCTGGAATCATCTCATCCGGCACTATAATAAGGAAATCAAGCAAGAGGTAGCTGGTCATTTTTAGAAACTTACTAACAAAAACTGACACTGGTTTCATGGGTGAAAAAAAAAAATATTTCACTAATTTGCTGCAGTTCTTTGAAGGAGTTCAAAGCAGTCATGAAAGGAGAACCTGAAGAAGTAGTGTATTATGAATTTCAGAAGACATTTGACAACTTGTAATGTTAAAGCCAGATGCACAAGGTAAAAGATCCTGGAATCGGGGAAATCAGCCCTATCTCCAACATGGAGTGCAGAGAGGTTAATGTGAGTTATTAGTCCAATGGCAAGGATATCCAAGCTGGAATAAAAATGCAACACATGTGGAGAAGGAAGCAGCTTTTGTTTCAGATTTCCAGTATTTGGAATTCTTTAGCTATTCACACTGGAGGCTCGGATCTGCTGCACAGTCTATAGACGTACACTCTGCATAAAAACGCAAGCATATACAAGCGCTAGTCTGTGTCCTTTATAAGAGACTTGCCCTTCACAGACACAGTTTTCTCCTAAGATCGACACAAAATGCTGGCGTAACTCCGGGTTAGGCAACATCACGAGAAAACATATGGGTGGTGTTTTGGGTTGGAGACCTTTAGACCCAACAAAACATAGTTCTCTCTTTCCTTCTATTATCTCGCCTCCTTCATATCCCAAAGCTGTTACCACTAACAGCCTCACCCCAGTCCCTTCCCTCAATTCTCCATCTCAATTATCTTCCCCTAAATCACTTTCCCTTTTAGCCCCATCTTCTGCTCTAGATTCTCCTACTCCACTCCTAGACTTCACCCTAGTCTTCTCTTCTCCAGTTGCGACTGCTGTATCTTTCAAATAATGAGGTAAGTCACCATCTTCAAGGCTTCTCCCTGGTTACCAATTACCTTTCACGCCCCTCAACCTGAGATCCATGCGTTCTAGTCCAGAATCACTGAATGTCTCCTGGAACTCTTGGGGGAGCCTCCAGTTGCCCATCGGTGCCAGCAGATTGTTAACCCCCAGTGCTCTGCACAAGAGATAGCAGTTCCAATGTGCAATTTCCTGTCCACTGGATGTGAATTCATTTTGAATGGGTGGGAGCATCTCATTTGGCTGACATCCCCAATTAGTGTATACAGATTCTATGCTCAGCTGATCTCTGTCTCTGATGCTCTTAGGCTCAACAATCGTCTGTTTCCTGTGCACCCCTAAAAAACACGGGGCTTATAATATTTACAAAGACATGACGAATCTCTCTGAACAACAATGTTGCAGTACCTTATAGTTAAGTTTCTGTATAGTTAGGTATAGGCGCAATGAAACTCTTTCAGCAGCATCACTGGAACAGATGATCAGACCACATGCAAAAACATAAATGATGCATAAATTACATAAACCCTACACAACAGTAAATGTAAAACACTATTAGAATACACGTCCAGAGTAGTGCAAGATGTGTCTGGTCGTATTCTAATCCTGACTAGGAACAGGATTGTGCAGGTCTATTCAAGAACCTGATAGTTGTTGGATAGTGGCTATTCCTGAACCTGGTGGTATGTGACTTCAGGCTTCTGTACCTCTTGCCTGATGGTAGCAGCGAGAAGAGGCCACGGTCTGGATGATGAAGGCCTTTCAAAGTCATAGATCATCACCGGCTTTATAAACATAATTTGCCAAAACCACCCACATCTTGAAAAATGAATAAGTGATGAAAATAGGGTCAACATGCTGCATATGCCAGAAGTTCAAGAGTAACTACAAAAAGAGATGATGACTGCCAGGGTAGCATTTAGACCATGACCTGTGGGAGCTGATTTGTTGACACACAACCAAAAAAAGGCATTTCACAGCTGCAGACTTCTAATCCCAAGTTCCCACATTAGAGGAATGAAAGCTTTGAGTCACAACCATTATTGCAGCAGTTCAAGACAAGGAATTTCTGAGAAATGTGTGTCTGCAACCAGACTCCATGCACCTCTAGGGAATATAAAGAACATGTAAAGGGATGCAAGGAAACTGCTGTGGCCATATCACCTGGCTATTCAAAAGGGCAGTGTGTTACTGAGAAATATACCCAAACATTCAAGAGAACGCAAAGTGACAAATAAAAACCCTATCTTAATGTTAACCTGAGCAACGCCACTGACCTGAAGTTGCCAACCACACTACTGAATGGGGAAAGGAGCAGGACAACTTTGTCAAACAAATATATTCTCCACAACACCAAGGAGAAGGAAGACAATGATTGAATGATGCACATGTAATTAGAGGTTAATAGAGTCACAAAGTCATACAGTATGGAAACAGGCCTTTCAGCCCAACTCGCCCACACCAGCCAACAATGTCCCAGCTACCCTAGTCCCACCTGCCTGCGCTTGGTCCATAACCCTCCAAACTTGTCCTATCCATGTACCTGTACAACTATTTCTTAAACGATTGGATAGTCCCAGCCTCAACTACCTCCTCTGGCAGCTTGTTCCATACACCACCACCCTCTGCGTGAAATAGTTACCTCTCGGATTCCTATTAAATCTTTTCCCCTTCACCTTGAACCTATGTCCTCTGGTCCTCGATTTCCCTACTCTGGGCAAGAGACTCAGTGTATCTACCCGATCTATTCCTCTCATGATTTTGTATACCTCTAAAAGATCTCCCCTCATCCTCCTACTTTCCATGGAATCGAGACCCAGCCTACTCAACCTCTCCCTATAGCTCACACTCTCTAGTCCTGGCAACATCCTCGTAAATCTTTTCTGAACCCTTTCAAGCTAGACAATATGTTTCCTATAACACGATGCCCAGAACTGAACACAATATTCTAAATGCGGTCTCACCAACATCTTATACAACTGCAACATGACCTCCCAACTTCTATACTCAATACTCTGACTGATGAAGGCCAAAGTGCCAAAAGCCTTTTTAACCACCTTATCTACCTGCGACTCGACCTTCAAGGAAACATGCATTTGTACTCCTAGGTCTCTCTGCTCTACAACACTACCCAGAGGCCTACCATTTACTGTGTAGGTCCTGCCCTTGTTCGACATCCCAAAATGCAACACCTCACATTTCCATCAACCATTCCTCCGCCCACCTGGCCAATCGATCCAGATCCTGCTGCAACCGTTCACAACCATCTTCACTATCTGCAAAACCACTAACTTTTGTAGCATCAGCAAACTTGTTAATCTTGCTAATACTACAACAACCATGGTAAATCATTTCCTGAAAGAACAAGCAGTGCACAGACAGGGTCCAGCTAAAGTTAGCAATAAAGTTGACCCCAGATTGCATAGTACAGATGAGTCTGCTGAAACCTAAGTTTTCTTAATGCTAATGGATATAACACCGTTGTTGAATTAGGGAACACTACTTACATTATGCGGACAGAATTGGTTATAACACGATTTCAATCAAGAAAATCGTTTGAAGTCACTTTGGAATTGTATAAGCAGAAAAATATGTTTCTTGGAAGAATAGAGTTCAAGGAAAATAAACATGGTTTCCATGTAACCAGCAATGAGATACCATTGTCTCTTAAGGACACAGCTGCTAGTTTCACTGTGGGTGACCAAACGGATATATATCAAGGTAGATTAAAATATATCAACAGCTATATATCAAGGCATCGCTTTCATTTAAACTTATGCAATGACACCCTATTAAACAATGTAATGTAAAGCCTTTAGTATTTTTAGCTTGCAGTGACAAAAATAAACCTATGTTTATTGCTGTGCAAAAAAATAACTTTGTTATTGTGAGTATGAAACTCTCTAACCCCTTCCCCCATTGTTTTTATAATGCAATTTTCTTTAACGCTAGGTTTCTTCGAAAAGAAAAAGCACGTAATAGCAGAACTTTCAAAATTGAAATGCATGGGATCCAGGGTGGCTTCTTAGTTTGGTTTCAGAACTGGCCTACCCGTAGAAAATCGAGGGTTGTGGTGGCATGGTGTTATTCTAGCTGAGCTTGGTGGTGTTCTCCAGGGATTTGAGCTGGGACATCCGTTGTTGGTGATATATATCAATGGCTTGGACGAAAATGTAGATGGGTAGGTCAGCAATTTGCAAATGACACAAAAATTGGTGGAGTTGCAGACGGTGAATATGGATACATCAGGATATAGATCGTTTACAGATGTGGGCAAAGAAATGGCAGATGGAGTTTAATCGGGGCAAGTGTGATTTGCTCTGCATTGGAAGGTCAAATGTAAGGGCAAATCACCATTAACAGCACTGGTGTACAAAGGGATATTGGGATCTAAGCCCATAGCTCCTTGAAAGTACCAACACGAGCAGATGCAGTGGTGTATGGTATGTTGCTTCTATCAGTTGAGGCATTGTGTAAGAGTTAGGAACTCATGTTACAACTTTATAAAACATTGGTTAGATCCCGTTTGGAGTATTGTGTGCAGTTCTGATTGCCTTATTACAAGAAGGATGTGGAGGCTTTGGAGAAGGTGCAGAAAAAAGGTTTATAAGGATGCTGCCTCCATTAGAGAGTATTAGCTATCATG
Source organism: Amblyraja radiata (assembly GCF_010909765.2). NCBI lineage: Eukaryota > Metazoa > Chordata > Chondrichthyes > Rajiformes > Rajidae > Amblyraja > Amblyraja radiata. The sequence goes on along the minus strand of NC_045983.1, from coordinate 18,449,419 downwards.
TGAGGTTGGACAAAGTGGATTGTTTCCTCTAGAGATTCAGAAGCTGAAAGAAGACCTGGTAGAAGTTTGTTAGTTAGGTTCGGGTAGAGAGTCAGAATCTTCTTCCTAAGGTGGAAATGTCAAATATCTGGGGGTAAAGCTTTAAGGTGGGAGCGGAAATGTTTAAAGGAGATGTGCAGGCAAGATTTTTACACAGACAGTGGTAGGTGATTGGAAAGCATTGTCTGAGATGGTGGGGGTTGCAGAAACAATAGCGGCAATTATGAGACTCAAAGTAGGTGGGAAATGGAAGGATATGGATCATGTGCAGGCAGAAGGGAATAGTTTAACTTGGCATCATGTTCGCCACAGACATCATGGGCCGAATTGTCTGTTCCTGTGCTGTACAGTTCTATGTTTTACGTCAGAGGTGAGATGCCGTAACGTAATGAGAAAAACTGAGAGAACCATATAGATAACGACACTGCCTCTTTACTGAGGCTATTGAACAGCATCACTGACTGGTAGATTATTCTGTGCAGTAAACAGCACCTCAGCAGAATATGGTCTGCAGTTTGTAAATAAACAAAACACAGCCACAAATGAATCTTAGTAGTGTAAACAAGAATGAGAGTTCTGGGAGCAACAAAATGTAAGAGCTAGAATGTCACATTTTGTTTTTAATAATACAGAATTATTTCCGTTACATTTCCCTTTGAATCATCAAGAACTGGAGCAACACTGTTATGTAGAGTAATTGGAGCCTGTATACATACCACTGTTCATTTCAACACTTTGTATTCTGAAATTGATTTCACCCAGTGTAATTTACATTAGTGATCATTTCCAGGTGGAACGAAGCCAGATGCGAAATTGGACCAGGCACTTCTGGTTGGAATCCATATTAAGCATCTGAAGACATCAATCATCATGCAATGCACATTTCAGCTCCTTCTGCTATAAACTGGAGCTCATAGCCCCAGGCAACAAACATGTGGGACAATCTTCGGAGAACTAAAAGCACAGTGTGCTGCATTCTTGATTAACTTGCAATTTAAAGGGTCATCATACTAAAATCGGCGCGGCCTCAGAACTGACAGCAAACTGCACAAATGACTGCTAAGGTCATAAGTGATAGGAGCAGAATTAGGCCATACGGCCCATCAAGTCTACACGCCATTCAAGCATAGCTGATCTATCTCTCCCTCCTAACACTATTCTCCTGCCTTCTCCCCATAACCCCTGACACCCCACCTCACCCACTCTTCACATATTGCTGATATTCCCAAACACACATTCAACAGCAAAGGCCTTTACCAAGAAAATAAAACCACGCACTGCAATGATATCAGTACCTGTGTAAATCACAAATTGAAATAGCTTTCTGTGCAAGACAGAAAGGAAAGTGAGATCACCTAGCCTATTTCGTGACAAGTGCTAATTCTATCAGATTTTGACTATACTTTGGGGGTGGCATGGTGGCGTAGTGGTAGAGCTAGCTTCTGCCTAATAACCCTGTCCCACGGTACGAGTTCATTCCAAGAGCTCTCCTGAGTTTAAAAAAAATTGTGGTATGCACGGAGAATGAACGTAGCTGGTACATCGGAACTCAGGGACGTCTCTTCGCGGCTCGTAACGCTAACAGCAGGTACTCGGGAAGACTCGCTAATGGCAGGTAAGCACGGGAAGACATGTGAAGATTTTTCAACGTGTTGAAAAATGTCTACGAGAGCCCCGATTACCGACGAGTGGCCATTACTGTAAATCTCCGAGTTCGAATCAGGGCAAACTCGGGAGAGCTCTTGGAATGAACTCGTACCGTGGGACAGGGCTTTTACAGCGCCAGAGAACCGGGTTCGATCCTGACTACAGTGCTTGTCTGTATGGAGTCTGTACGTTCTCCCCCGTGACCTGCGTGGGTTTTCTCCCACACTCCTAAGACCTACATGTCTATAGGTTAATTGGCTTGATATAAAATGTAAAATTGTCCCTAGTGTGTGTAGGGTAGTGTTAATGTGCTGGGATCGATGGGCCGAAATGGGTCCAGTGTGCAGGCATTAATGTTTCAAAACATGGTTGTTCACCTTATTCTGGTCCAACTGTAACAAGGGTATGACCAGATCGGTATCAACAACTCCAGAAATCAACACTGACAACTCAAGAAATCACCACTGGCTCAAAATTGTTCGAACATCCTATCTAAACATAGCACCATGATCTACCCATTACTCAGAGTATTGAAAAACCATTCCATTAATATTTCACCTGTAAAATGCAGCTAAGGCTGTTCACTGTAGCTTGGTCTGAAGAAGGGTTTCGGCCCGAAACGTCGCCTATTTCCTTCGCTCCATAGATGCTGCTGCACCCGCTGAGTTTCCCCAGCAATTTTGTGTACCTTGCATAATTGTGAGTCAGCTTTCATATGTTGAATCACTAAAGTCAATATATTAGATCACTACTCAACCAAGATGAATAATGCAGGGTCTGGTGCTTAATATTAATAAATACCATGCCTCATTTTGTAAACAAAGGGACAGAAATAAGAATGATGCTGTTCAAGAAGGATGACAGAGTGGTAGACCGAAGTTAAGTGGGGAGATTAGAGCATTTTTACTTACAACTGAGGAGGTTAAGGTAAGTTTAAATATTCAAAATTATTGGAGGCTGACGGAATACCAACAGATGTGTCACAAACCAGCTCAAAACCAGTTTAGCATCGCTGGTTAACATACTGACTCAATGGACTTCTATACAGGTCCATATTTATACATCATGCTACCTTGGCAAGGCCAGCAGCATGATCAAGGATGAGTCGCACCCAGGCCATTCCCTATTCTTCTCTCTCCCATCAGGCCAATGGTATAGAAATGTGAAAACGCACACCTCCAGATTCACGGACAGTTTCTTCCCAGTTGTTATCAGGCAACTGAATCATCGTCCCACAACCAGAGAGCAGTGCTGAACTACTATCTACCTCATTGGTGACCCTCGGACTATCCTTGATCGAACTTTGCTGCCTTAACCTTGCACTAAACGTTATTCCCTTATCATGTATCTGTACAATGTAATGGCTTGATTGGAATAATGTATGGTCTTTCTGCTGCCCGGATAGCACGCAACAATAGCTATTCTCTGTACCTTGGTACATGTGGCAATAAACTAAACTGAAACTCGCCAAGTCATACACAATTCAGCCAGATATCTGTTCTATTCTTGGAGCACAAGAAACAGAAACAATGATGGACAGTTTGACCCTTCGTAACTGCTCCACCATTCAATGACCATGGTTGATCTTTTCCCACAACTATCCTACACTAGCCCAATTTCATTCTGCCTACATTGTAATCCATTTACCACAGTTCTGCTCATTTGGCTGAATTTGTTAAGAAAACACAGATATGATAGCAAACTTTAATAAACATAACTACATTCCTATTAAATGCCATTGGTACTGTTCAGAATGGGATAGCCACTAGATGCTAGATTAGAGAAAAAAACAGATAGTGCTGGAATAATTCAGTGGTCAGTCATCTTCTCTGGAAGACATGGATAGGTGACGTTTCACTTCGGGAAGCTTCTTCATATCCTTGATCACCATCTTTCAGCACAGTAAAGTCTGTAGAAACAAGACATTTGTACTGTCTTTTTGCTGACTGGATAGCATGCAACAAAAGCTTTTCACTGTACCTCGGTACATGTGACAATAAACTAGGCTTAACTAAACTGAACTGAAATTGCCAACTTATCCCACCAGAGATATTGTACCCATGTAGCCTAATATGTAGCAGTTAAACGCAGAAATATACATGTCGTAGATTTCTTCCCACTGCACCAATAATTTATCTGACTTCAACTCCCCACCCTCACTCAAACCCACAAACTTTTTCACCATAAATTTCAAATCATAGGAACAAGAGTAGCCATTCAGTTAAATAATGGCCGATCTGTAATTATCCACCTTGGTCCCATAACCCTTGGCCAACAATAATCAATTTCAGTTTTAAAAGGTGATGATGACAGCTTCCACAGTAGCCTCATTCAGACATAGAAATAATGCATGGCTCCAGAATGGGGTCAGAGACTCGGAAGCGATAAAAAACCGGCTCGGCATACAAGCCAGAATGGTTGCATGTACACAATAACAAAGACACATTCATTCAATATTTTTTACGATCTCAGGATGTTCAAAAGCAATTTCAAACTGTTAAATTGCTTTTTTTTTAATGAACAGTAGTGACTGTTGTAATGTATGAAACAAACGCATCGAATTAGGGACACCACGATCCCACGAAAAGCAATGTATTAATTAATTAATTGGATCATCTACTTGTGGCAACACAAGAAACAGCAGACTGAAGCTCCGAAACATTGTCTGTCCACTTTCCTCCACAGATGCTGCCTGACCCACTAAATGCGTTCAGCTGTTTTGTTTGCTCATCTGTTTGTAGTCTTGTGTGAGACAAATATTGACCAAGATAATAGAAGAACTCTACTGCTCATTGGAGCATTGTTATAGGATATCAGGCTTCCTACATTACATCAGTCTTCTTCTTCTTGCGTTTGAGGCAGCAGAAGTCTGCAGCAGGGTGATGCCATCCGGTTCGACATCTGTAGTTGCCCGCCGTAAAAAGGGCGCATGCTCCGGGTTGGCGCCAAGCTGCGGCGCTGCTGCTTTCTCTGTTTGTTGTCGCTCGCCCGACTGTGGTCAGTTGACAGGGCTCACCATGGGGAGGTCGACAGCATGAGCCCCATTATATCAGTGACTACAATTCAAACAATGTTTTGAGGTATTGAGATACTATGAAAGATATCATATGAGTAACCAAGCTTTCTGCTCTTTATTGCAATGCAGGGAACCCTGCAGAAAAGTTGGCAAATGTCAACATTATCTGAGGTTTAGACTTTGTTTGTATGAGATGCTTGTATTTTTTAAGAGCCCAACCAATTGCATTGTATAGACTTTTACAAGAAAGATAGCTATTTGGTTGAGGCAGGGCAGAGAGCCTAGTGATCAGGGGACAAACATGTTTCACACACGACTGGTGAAATAATTCAATTATTGATTTGAGATGTACTGTTATATACTAAATCAAATATCAGCTGCAGCTCATAGCACTGAATTCATAGCACTTTTGTGTCTGACAGTGGTTTTAGGTTCAAGACTCACTAAAGAAACTTGCATAAAAACTTAGATTGATATCTCATTGCAGTATGAAGGAAGGGCTGCCATGTTGGAGGTAGTCTTACAAATGAAGTTAAATCAAGGCCATGTCTAATCTCTCTGGTGGACGTAAAACATGCAATAGGAATTTCTTAAAGGTGGACAGTAGTTATCCTGTAGAGCCCTAGCCAATATTTTTCCCTCAGCAGTGCTTTTGTTGTCAACCAAAGGTGCCAGTTTGCATATAATGATTCAATGGTGCGTTATTGTCACATGTGCAAATACACAGAGAAATTCTTTTCTTCCAAACAGTCCAGTATAATCTCCAGATTAGCAAAGTGTGCAGAAATAGTCCACTGAGCCTGCATGCAAAAGGCACCACGTCTTGGCAGTTGCCTCAACACTATTCGCAGCTGTACATAAAACTGCAATGAACTTTTTAGGGGAGCAGTACACCTTACCAGCGCATACAGTCACAAGAAAGAGCATTGCCCCTTGGTGACTGTCACAGATGCAGATTGCTTTATCATTATTACAGTGCTGCTTATGTGAGCTTGTAGTATGCACATTGAATGTTGCAGTTCCACATTACAATCGTGACTAGCCTTCAAAAACGGGTTTACTATTCGAAAACCAATTTGAGCGATAGTCAAATGGGCTCCAGAAATTAGAGCCTTTCCCTTTTAGTTATTATCCAAACGCCCACACCTAGATGGAAAATTACATCAAATGTTATCTTTGAACACACATGTCATCTTCATTTGGAAATATGCTGTTTTTGCCTTTGTTCTGCAGCATCAAAATCTACCTTTACCACACAAATTCCTTTACCACACAGATTATTCACGTAGTGCACCTAATCTGATGGAAATCAGCTGCAAGCTGCAGATTGGCAACCAATCCTACCTTAACATTCAGCCATTAGAAGGTAAACATACTGACTCTTGCTCAATTCATATAGTCCTGACAGCATTACCAATGTCTCAGCAGCTGCATCCCCACCACAGTGATGTTATCCTTTAACTGTTACCAAGGAGATTGCCACTGGCAACAATGATCCAATGTGCGCTCAAACGAAAACAGGTTAGGCCCCAACTCTTGATAACTGAAAGTAGCTCATAAGTAATATTCACAGATGTCTCATGAAGATAGGGGTAAATGTCTTGTTTCTACATACTATATACTGTGCAGAAAGATGGTGATCAAGGATCTGGAGAAGGGTCCCGAAGCGAAATGTCACCTATCCATGTCTTCCAGAGAAGATGACAGACCACTGAATTATTCCAGTATCTGTTTTTCTCTCTAATCTAGCATCTAGTGGCTATCCCATTCTGAACAGTACTAATGACAGTTATGTTAATTAAAGTTCGCTATCTCCATGTCTGTGGGTTTTTTAAAAAAACAAATTCAGGCAAATGATCAAAATTGTGGTAAATGGATTACAATGCAGTCTGACATAAATTGGGCTAGTGTAGGATAGTTGTGGGAAAAGATTAACCATGGTCATTGAATGGTGGAGCAGGTACAAAGGGTCAAACTGTCCATCATTGTTTGTATTTCTTGTGCTCCAAGAATGGAACAGATATCTGCCTAAATTGTTTATAACTAGAGCAGTTTCAGTTTAGTTTATTGTCACGTGTACCGAGATACAATGAATGGCTATTGTGCATGCTATCCAGTCAGCAGAAAGACAATGCATTATTACAATCGAGCCATTACATTGTATAGATACATGATAAGGGAATAACGTTTAGTGCAAGGTTAAGGCAGCAAAGTCTGATTCAGTTGTCTGATCCAGGGTGGGGAGGAATCTGCCTACAGACAGGAAGTGTCACAGCTGGCGTCCTGGTGCCGTAGCAACAACCTAGAGCTCAATGCTCTTAAGACAGTGGAATTGATTGTAGACTTTAGGAGAGCTCCCCCTCCCCTCACCCCACTCACCATCAATAACACCACAGTCACATCTGTGGAGTCTTTTAAGTTCCTGGGAAACATCATCTCCAAGGTCCTTAAGTGGGGGGCTACCATCGACTCCACAGTCAAAAAGGCACAACAGAGGATGTACTTCCTGCGGCAGCTGAGGAAGCACAATCTGCCACAGGCAATGATGGTCCAATTCTACACGGCCATCGTAGAGTCTGTTCTCACCTTCTCCATCATGGTCTGGTTTGGCTCAGCCACCAAGCACGACACCTGGAGGCTGCAGTGAATCGTCCGAACAGCAGACAAGATTATTGGCTGCAACCTTCCCTCCATTGAAGAACTGTACACTGCAAGGGCCAGGAAACGAGCGGGCAAGATCATCTCTGACCCCTCTCATCCTGGCCACAAACTCTTTGAATCACTTCCCTCTAGAAGGCGACTCCGGACTGTCAAAGCTGCCACAGCCAGACATAAAAACTGTTTTTATCCACAAGTAGTTGCTCTACTCAACAGCCAAAAATCTGTAGCCTCCCTTTCATCTGGCATTTTGTTGCTTCACATGCTTGATCAATGGTGTTTTATCATTAATGTTTTATTATTATTAATGTTTAGTGTTTTCTGAATCATTCGTAACTGTCACTGTATGTCATGTTGTTACTTGTGGGCGGAGCACCAAGGCAAATTCCTTGTATGTGAATACTTGGCCAATAAACTTACTTACTTACTTACTGATAACAGCTGGGAAGGAACTGTCCTTGAATCTGAGTATAGAAAAGCCGCAGGAAAGAACATAGAAACAAAAAGTGGTAGCCCTGAGGTTGTTGCACCATTAAGTTGGATCATGGCTGATCTGCTACCTATCTCCATGCTCTTTGTTCTTCCATACCATTTTCTCCATTGCCCTAGATACACAATGAGAAATGACAGGCACTGTATAATACTCAGTAACAAAGAATCAATGTAAGTCCAATGAAGCTTAGAGTTTTCTATCTAATATCAATTGAAATGGCTTGGATGGTACAAAAAAAATGGTTAAAAAAGACAGAATGCAAGTTTTCAAAAGAAGGAACAGAGTGGGGTTTGAGTTGGGAAATGATAACGGGCAGAAGGAGGATGGATGATGCTCAATGAGAAATTTAAAAAATCAAATTAGTCTGGCAGGAAGAGATGTTGGATTGAAAAATAGAAAGTATACTCTGGATTTGGAAAGCTGAAATGAAAATATAAAATGTGAAAGCACTCAGCAGGAAAGAGAAAGAATTCAATAACTTATCAGAACTGTGAAAGAGGGAGAACGTTACTTTTGGTTTGCAGATAGGGTGGAAGAGGGATGGAAAGGACATAGAGAATATCTCCGGTTAGGTGGTGCTCCAAGATCTCAAGATGAGCAAATCACCTTATGATCAACTTATCTGTTTTAACAATTTAATTGATATCAGCGAAGTCAAAGGGAAGAACTGCACTAACATTCTTCCAAATGGAACCAGGGGACATTTAACAGAAGGTTTAAAGTCTTGTCCAACAGACTTACTTCCTAGACAGTGCAGCATTCAGTCTCCTTCTTCCTCTCATGCATGAAGCATGAGGCTCTTCGTAGATTACTTGGCAAGGATTTTACTGATTTGATGAGCTACGATCTACTGAAATAAAATACAAAATAGCTTTCAATTTCAGTTACCAACCTTTGATCTCTCTGAAGACTATCACATTTTGCTTGTCATGTGGCAAGGCACAGGACTTCATTATGTATCTATTCCTGTATCCTTCGGCATTCTAATTATGTAAACTGTTCTAGTTATTTAATCTAAAGCTACTTCCCTCAAACAAAACGTCCTTATTTAAAATTCTTAGCCCCTGCCTAAAATGCACCATCAGCTCTTTTCTATGCTGCAGTTAATGGTTCCCTTTTCCTGCGTTTATTGCCCAATCAACGAAAGATTTAATTTTTATATCAGGGTCCTGGTGAGACCACACCTGGAGTATTGTGTGCAGTTTTGGTCTCCACATTTGAGGAAGGACATTCTTCCCATTGAAGGAGTGCAGCGTAGGTTCACAAGAGTAATTCCCGGAATGGCGGGACTGTCATATGTTGAAATAATGGAGCGACTGGGCTTTGATACAGTGGAATTTAGAAGGATAAGAAGGGATCTTATTGAAACATGTAGGATTACTTATAGAAAGACTGCTTGGGTCCTTAGATGGAGTCGAGGGGGGAGGTAAAGCGACAAGTGGAGCATTTCCTGTGGTTGCAAGGGAGAGTACCAGGGGAGGGAGTGGTTTGGGTGGGAAGGGACGAATTGACCAGTGAGTTACGGCCCCCACCACTGACCACATCTTTCCATCTTCTCCCCTTTCGGCTTTCCGCAGAGACCGCTCCCTCCGTAACTCCCTGGGCAATTCGTCCCTTCCAACCCAAACCACCCCCTACCCTGGTACTCTCCCTTGCAACCACAGGAAATGCTCCACTTGTCGCTTTACCTCCCCTCTCGACTCCATCCAAGAACCCAAGCAGTTTCCAGGTGAGACATAGGTTCACCTGCACCTCCTCCAACCTCTTCTATTGCATCTGCTGCTCTAGGTGTCAACTGCTCTACGTCGGTGAGACCAAGCGCAGGCTTGGCGATCGCTTCGCCCAACACCTCCGCACAGTTCACAACACGTTCTCCCGGTGGCTCAGCAATTCAACTCCCCCTCTCATTCCGTATCTGACCTTTCTGTCCTGGGCCTCCTCCATGGCCAGAGTGAGTCCCACCACAAATTAGTGGAGCAGGACCTCATATTTCACTTGGGTAGTTTACACCCCAGCGGTATGAACATTGACTTCTCCAATTTCAGGTAGCCCTTGCTTTCTCCCTCCTTCCCCTCCCCTTCCCAGCTCTCCCACAACCCACTGTCCCCGCCTCTTCCTTTCTTCCCCCCCCCCCCCCACCCCTCATCAGTCTGAAGAAGGGTATCGACCCGAAACGTCACCTATTCCTTTGCTCCATAGATGCTGCCTCACCCGCTGAGTTTCTCCAGCATTTTTGTCTAATCAACTAGTATTGTCACTTACATTACTTCTTTGAATAGTGTGACCAGAAATGGACACTATGCTCAAGGTTCAGCATGACGAGAGAATAGGAATGGGTGGAGGTTTGTTATTTCTCAAAACCTACCGCTCCACCAACGTTCAACTGGGGCTGGCCATAACTCCCATGCTTATCTCTCTTCCCCCTTTTCCTTGAACAGCATGTACCATTTGAACCAGTCTTTTTTTGTCCACTCCTCTCAATCTCATCCAGTTCTTAAAAATTCTGGGATGAAAACCAATCCGTCCTGAGGAAATTATTCTTAACTATTATTTTTTTCATTCCAATTTATCCCCATATATTATTTATGAAGCATCCAATCCCTGAATTAATATTTGCTCTCTTCGGACATGTGCCGTTTATCTTGTCGCACTGCTATAAAAGGTATCACAAATTAAATATTTAGCATGCCCATTATTTTCTTGTTTTCATTTGCAACTTCTTCATTTGGAAAAACAATTCAAAAGAAACATATCTAGTTTAACCAATTGTATCCAGGTTAAACTAGATACAGTTTACTCTTATTTTTGAAGACACAAATGCTAGTTGCTTAAAAATTAAGTTTATTAACAGATTAATAAGGCGGACACTAGTGCAGCAGTAGAGTTGCCACCTTACAGCACCAGAGACCCATGTGCAATCCTGACTATGGGTACTGTCTGTGCGGAGTTTGTCCGTTTTCCCTGTGACTGCGTGGGTTCTCTCCGGGGAGTCCGGTTTACAACCACAATCCAAAGGAGTACAGCTTTGTAGGTTAATAGGCTTCTGTGAATGGTAAATTGTCCCTAGTGTGTAGGATAGTCCTAGTGTATGGGGTGATTGCTAATCAGTGCGGACACGATGGGCCGAAGGGCCTGTTTCCATGAGATCTTTAAAGTCTAAAGTCTAAACGTCGGTTACATTCAAAACACTCACAGCTTAATTATTTAATATGAACTGTAATTATTAAAACAACACGATGCCTACGTCCTCCCTGCCTCTCCTCATGTCCTTTGCCACATTGCCATGGACCTTGTGAACAACATGCCCCATTCTCTTAAATCTTACATTTCTCAGGTAAGGAGGTAGGTTTCTTATTTAAACAGTCAAATCAAAAATAACAAGTTATGCACAGGGCAGTGAGGGGCCCCCATGACATGTGTTCCATGTTGAGTTTTCAGAGCATTGCTCTCCTTCTGATGGACCATTCCAACATAACATAGTCTCCAGATGAGCCAACCTCAGGATATTAACTGGACAAACAAAGATTATGTGGAGTAGTCAATGTGGGCAGGCTGGGCAAAAGCAACTCTTTCAGAGCAACGTGTGGCGATCACCAGCAGCAATTTCCTGCAGACTAGACCACTGATAGTATATTGGACTGGATGGATCCACATTACAGGTGGTATAAACACAAAGAGCTTTGGAACGCAGCAGGTCAGGCAGCATCTGTGGAGGGAATGGATAGACAACATTTTAGGTGGGGACCCTTCTTCAGTTTGAAGTGTTGTTTGCCCCATTCCCTCCACAGATGATGCCTGACCCGCTGAGTTCCTCCAACACCTGCCGTTTTATTCAAGATTCCGCATCTGCGTTTTCTTGTGTGTCCACAGTTGGTGCAAAAGTGCACATTGTCCTTTTGTAACGTCCTGCTGCCTTCCCTAAGTTCCACTCTCCCATGTTTGCCAAGTCGTGGGTTAGTCTAAGACCAGAGAGCGCATGCTCAGAATAAAATGACAAACCTTTAGAATGGAAATGAAGAGGAACTTCTTTAGCCGGACGATGGTGAATCTGTGGAACTCATGGCCACAGAAGGCAGTGGAGGCCAAGTGATTGGGTATTTTTTTAAGTGGAGATTGATAAGTCCTTGATTAGTAAGGGTGTCAAAAGTCACGGGGAGAAGGCAGGAGAATGGAATCGAGAGGGGAAAAATAGATCAGCCATGATAGAATGGCAGAGCAGACTCGATGGGCCGAATGGCCTAATTCTGCTCCTCTGACCTACGGTCTTATGATCTTATAATTCTCAATGAAATGAAATTCAAACTTCGCCCTGAATCAAAGTCAGTGAAAGTAGCTGCCCCACCCCCCCCTCCTCGAACCTTCCCAGGGGACAGCTCAATTCAAGATTCAACTACTGCTTTCCATGTGTTTTAAATGTGTCTAAATTGCATCCTCAAGCACACCCCCCCCCCACCCATGTATATCATAAAGCAGACCCTGCCATTTCTGGAATAATACAAATGCCGGATATTCTTTAAGCTTACATCATGCAGATAAATGTGGATTGATTTGTTTATGGGCTTTAGAGGCTTGTACGCCGTTGAACAAATGCTTCATTTCAGTCTCAGTTTCTCTTCTATTATCCTCCACCCATTCTTCTGCATCAGGAATGTAAGTCACGTCTCACACATAGCAACAATCAGCCAATGGGAAGCGAGTAGTGGATACCAATGTACCAATAATTTTCCTGTTTCCAGGGGAATAGCAGAGTGGCAGAATATCGACACAAGTTCTTACACACAGATTGGTATCCCTTTGAAAAAGGACAAAGAGTATTCAGCAATAATCTCGAAGAACAAGGATCTTCACATATTAATCTATATGCTGATCCATGCTCTCTCTTCATCCAGAATACCTGAGGTTTCTTGATTTAAGATAAATGCAGTTAAGCCTCCCAGCCCTCTTATTTTTCCCCATCTGCCTCTATTTGCTCTGCCCACTCGACCTTGTATTCTATTTTCTATACTTGATTCTGATTCTCTACATGCTGCACCATCATCCTGGGTCCCAACCGACAGTCCCACTAATTTAAACACTTCTGAACAACACTAACAAACCTCTCTCCCCTCCAGTTTATGTGCAACATACCATACTCCCTCCATTAATGCAAAACACGTTCCTTCCATTACTTACTGATATAAACACTTTCCTTGTTACTGAAGTTCTCGAATAATTGTTAGAAACCTCCCTCCATCAATAACTGATGTGTACTTTCCAACCATTGTATCATGACCAAACACTAACAAGTTATACCCTGGCTACTGAAGGCCAGCCTTCATGTGCCTTATTCGCCACTATTGAAAGAATCCCTCCATCAATGACTGGCACTCCTCCTCCACCATCATTTATTGACACAGTTATTTACATGATTTATTTAGACTGCTGCTGCATCATTATTGACACATTTAATCCTTAACATACACACTCTCCCTCTCTCCTCTAATCATTTCCTGGCAGATTACCTCCATTATGCTTGCTATTGTCCATCAGCCATTTCCTGGCACTCTCCTTCCATTAATTATTGAAACATACCATCCATTACATACCAACATTCTTCCTCCATCACGGTTGACCTTCTCACTACTCTACTTCCTGACACGTTGCCTCGACTACTTAATTCCATTTGTCACCATCACAAGCTTACGTGAGACCAACTATCCCTCCCTTCATTTATGACCATTTCTATCGATCAATAATGACCATCTCTATCGATCAATAATTGGCAAACACCTTCCAAACTGACACATTTCTTCCACTAAATCCTGGCACATTCCCTCCTCATTTATTGACACTCACTCTCCATCATGTACTGTCTGTTTACCTCTATCACTCACTGACACACATTACACTATTTACTGTATTTCCCCTTCATCACTTGCTGACGATCCCAATTCCTTGGCATATCCGTATATATTTCCGCCTTTTACCATTGGAACACTGAAAGAGAGGAGGCCCTACAGCTCCTGAAACCTATTCCTCCACTGAAAGATTTCTTGGCTTCCAAAAGACAAATCTAAATTCCTATGCATTCTATATAATCCTGAAGTATTGTTGTTTAAGCTAAAGCCATCAAATGAAATGCAGAAGAAGGGTTTTGGCCCGAAACGTTGCCTATTTCCTTCGCTCCATAGATGCTGCTGCACCCGCTGAGTTTCTCCAGCATTTTTGTGTACCTTCGATTTTCCAGCATCTGCAGTTCCTTCTTAAACAACCGAAATGCAGACTTCTAGAGGCTAGATGTGCACAATACTGAATATTGTGCCCATCAACCAAGTTCTGCACTATTTGCATCCATCAGCAATGATTTGATTTGTATGATTTGGGTCTGGTATTTTCTTAAAATAATTAATTCTCCCTTTAACTGGTGACATAATTAGGCATGAGTTTTATAGCAATTACCAAATATGTAATGAAGACTACATTTTTGACATCAACCAGTTATTTTTTTTAAACGATCCAGCAATTCTTATGTTGACATTTTTTTGTACCATTATTTCCTCAGAACCCATCACCGTTAGAATTATCTCGACATAGCAGATAATGAAACTGTATGTTGGCACAAGGTGCTTAGTGACGCAGAGTAGTCCAAATGTCAAGAAAGAACAGAGAATGTCAAAGAAGATATTTATTGATTTACTTTAGCTTTTGAAAGCTGTTTCTTTCTCTTCTTGAATTTTCCTTTTTATGCCTTTTTCTACTCTCTCAGAAACAGTGACTCAGTGTTGAATCACTTCAACGTGTGAAAACATCAATAGAGAAAGTGTAGTGTCCTATTTAGAAGCCCATCACTTCCCCTGTCCTTGTCCTTACATGACAGCCACAGGTGTAGTTACAAGCAGGACTAACTACACTGAGATCAGGAATTGGATTGTAAAGCAGAGTTTCACAAATTGTCTCACTTTGTCCCAAGTCAAGTGATTGCGAGTTTGAATCTATCTACCTTAACAGGATATTGATTAACACTGCAGTGCAATTCTGAGTGCTGGCGAACCCCTGTGGAGATGCTAAACTTTTGGAACATGTTTGTGCCTTACTGATTGCCTGTTTTATGCAGTGGTGCTGCCTTTTAACCTTCTGCAGCTGATACAGATGAAGATAGGATGCTCCAATCCTTAGAGAATTGATAATGTAGGATGCTGGCATACGTGAAGGTGAAGGTCACAGCTGTTGAGAGACCAAAAGGACTGCACTGTCTTTGAGCTGGCAAGTGATGCCTCTGCAAGATATATTAGTGAGGACTGTGCAGCTTTTGCTAGCCAAAGTATTCTGTTGCTTTGAGTACCAAGAATGCAAAGCATTTTCTGATATGCAAAATTAATAATTCAACATGGAACAAAATTGGGAGGGAGCCAATCTGCCTAATATTATGAAGAAGAGTCAAGTGGAATATGCTAAATATAATAGGAGAATAAACAATGCTCTCCATTGGCATGGAGAGTGTGGAGTTTAGTTTACAACATATACGTAGGAAACTATAAATTCTATTCAACATTGAATTCACACAAGGGAAAGGGAGGGACACCTCTGAACATTGGGAGAGAGATGACTACGGTGGCGGGACTGACAAAGGACGAAAGAATGGATCGACTGGGCATATTCACTGGAATTTAGAAGGATGAGAGGGTATCTTATAGAAATATATAAAATTGTTAAGGGATTGGACAAGCTAGATGCAGGAAAAATGTTTCCAATGTTGGGGAGAGTGTAGAACCAGGGGTCACATTTGAGGCGCGACGGTCCCGCGAAGTTCGCACGCGACTTCATTCGCCCGCACAGCTGTCTGGAGCGCGTGACGTCATTTGAAGATGGACACAAAATGCTGGAGCAACTCAGCAGGACCGGCAGCATCTCTGGAGAGAAGCAATGGGTGACGTTTCGTGTCGAGACACTTCTTCAGTCTGAAAGAAGGGACTCAACCCAAAACGTCATCCATTCCATCTCTCCAGAGATGCTGCCGGTCCCGCTGAGTTACTCCTGCATTTTGTGTCTATCTTAAATTTTTCTGGCCCCGCTCTGGGAGTAGAAGTGGGGGCGGATCCGGACCGCAACGGCTGTGAGCCCCAGGCTGAGCCTGGCGATCATTTGCCTGCTTCTGCTGCTGTTAAAGGTGAGACGTTGCGTCGCGCCAGGGTCTTGGGCCTGTCCCACTTTGGCCGTCAATTACGCGACAGGCCGTTGGCGCGCAAAGATTTCGTTCGCGACAAATATTTTGGAGCTCGGCGCGATGTCGCGTACAACTACATACCCCTCCGTGTTTCTCAGTGGGAACGGCCCGGCGCGGCCATACGATGCCCGTGCGCCTCAGGTCGTGTAATTTGCGTGCCAAGGACACGTATGTGGGACAGGCCCTTTAGATTTAGCTCTTAAGGCGAATGGAACCAAGGTATATGGAGATAAAGCAGGAACGGGGTACTGATTTTGGATGATCAGCCATGGTCTATATTGAATGGCCGTGCTGGCTCAAATGGCCTACTCCTGCACCTATTTTCCATGTTTCTATGCCTGAGTGTGTAAGAGGGGGACAACTTTATGCTGAGAAAGACTACATGGTTAACAGGGATAGGAAGTGTTCAACCAGAGAGAGATAAAAAGTGTGACCTCTACATTAAACGAGAAATATATGTACTTCTGACTTTTATACGAAGGGTTTAGTATTTGCTTTGATTCTGAGCACTGATATTATGATTCTGCCCAAATGAAGGACAATTCTTCACTTTGCACATGCAGATTTATTCAGTTTCCTCAACGTGCGTATGAAATGTTCGATTGGATTGAGCAGCCTTCTAGACTGATCCAATTTTCAGACGTCACCAAATTGTTGTCATGACCCTGTATTCTTAAAGTCGACCGCAACAGTGGATGGCCATTGTCTTGCTGCCCTCATGATCAGATTCATTGCTCTGCTGAAACTCAAGGTTGTTTGCCTGCTCTGTACAATACTGTGATGATGCAATAGTACTTCCTGCACCAAGGTCACTGAATAGCACGGGCCTCATATGTTGCTGAGAAAATCCTTTCCTGGTCTTAGCGGCCACTTTTAAAGAAATACAGCCGCTGAGTTTGTCTTTATGTCATTGACAGTCACAGACTCAAACCCTTCCATTCTTGGTCAGTAATTGTATGGATGGTAATAGGCGTGCAGCATTTCTTCATAAAGATCCTCTTCACTGGTATGATTATTTTCCCTAGGTACGCTGCAAAATCCTTGTGAGCATACCTGCAGGTGATGGAGCCATCCATCTCAGGTTACCTTCTTTAAACAGAAATCATCAAGACCGACTGGTTAGTTGGACAGAGGATCTATTGGAAGGCAAGAGAGGGTCCATTGTTTCCTGTTATAAATCCTTATTGTTTAGTTTATGCTGCATGGTGTAATGTCATAGCTGGCCACTGTGGACTTCAAGGGGGATCGTGGTGCAATGAAATTGTTTATGACATTTTGTCCAGAGAAGGCTCCCATAAGCTGCTATTTTTCCACATTTCTCTCTACATTTCTGTCGCTGGAGGGCATCACCAAAAGGCTTTAGACTTTGGACTTCAGAGATACAAAGTGGAAACAGGCCCTTCGGCCCACCGAGTCCGCACCCACCAGCGGCCACCCCATACACTAGCACTATCCTACACACTAGGGACAGTTTACATTTTACAGAAGCCAATTAACCTACAAACCTGTATGTCTTTGTGGTGTGGGAGGAAACCGGAACACCCAGAGAACACCTATGTGGTCACAGGGACAATGTACAACCTCTGTACAGACAAACCCCCTCAGTCAGGATCAAACCTGAAACTCCTGTGCTGTAAGGCAGCAACTCTACCGCTGCACCACAGTGCCGCCCTGAAGAGTTTTAGGGGGCAACATCTGACAAGAAGATGGGAGCATGTTTCCAGCGAATACTTGAGAGGTGAGCTCTGCAGATACAATTCCCTTCTTCCAGTTCTCCCGTCAGTCCTCAAGTATGTTTATCTTGCCCTGATGCCACCCCTTCAGCTCCAACTTGTACTGCACTCCCAGTGTGATTACCGCAGAAGCACCCGTGGCAAAGAGGTAAGAAACATGCAATCTCAGTGCACCTCATCCTGGGCACTGAGGTAAACTGCAGCAGCTTCCTGAAACAACAAACTTAAAGAATGATCTGCAGACATTGGAGTGTGTGAAATAGGATTCTGGAACCTGCAGTACTTCAGCGGCACCATGCCAGAGCTCTCCTGAGAGTTTTAATCTTTGAAACACAGCAGTATATTTTTCTGGAAGCTTTGCCGTTCTAAGCCAGTGGTGACCTTCTGTGATCTTCTGTACTGGAGTTCCACTTTAACTCCCCCTCCCATTCCCACACTGACCTTTCTGTCCTGGGCCCCCTCCATTGTCAGAGTGAGGCCAAACGCAAATTGAAGGAACAGCACCTCATATTTATCTTGGACAGCTGACAACCCAGTGGTATGAATATTGATTTCCCTATCTTCAAGTAAAACCTCGCATCCTTCTCTCTCCATCCCTCCCCTAATCGTCGTACTAGTTTCACTGTGGTCCTGTTTTGTTTCATTGTCAGTATAGCTCATTATCACCTACCCGCCAACCCTTGACCATTGTGGACTCCATGTTTCCTTCAGCATTGTTAATTTTTTTTGTTGCATATCTTTCATTCATTTGTTCTATATCTCTCTATATCACCATCTATATCTTTTTGTTTCCCTTCCCCATAACTCGGGTCAGGTCAGGGGGAGATTACCCCCCCCACCACGGGAACCATGTAATCCCCTGCTACCTGCTCCATGGTCGGATAGTCAGCGACTAAACCGTCTCCACCACCTGGTTTGCCAGGTGAGGAGGGGACTGTGGACCCCCAGCAGGACCAAGAACAAGACCTGTCAAAGGGCGGATGAGTTTCTAGCGAGCCATCCACACTTCAGTAGAAGTTGCGATCACTGTCGTACATGGCATTGTAAGGAATGATGATAAAGCACACACACCAATATCCTATACTTCCAGCAGAGGAAGTCCGCAGGTACAGGAGGCCGCAGATGTGTGCTGCGTCCGTCACTGTTCCCATTGGAAACCAGCACCACTGCTTCGCTGATGTTTTCAACGATAATGAATGAATGAATAACTCTTAGTCTGAAGAAGGGTCTCGACCCGAAACATCACCTATTCCTTTAGAATGCCAGAGATGCTGCATGACCCGCTGAGTTACTCCAGCTATTTGTGTGTTTCTTCGGTTTAAACCAGCATCTTCAGTTTCTTACTACACCAAGATCTGGACGTCGTCAGGTCTTTTGCAAAGTTATGCTGTGGCATAGATCCTACAGTTTCTGCAAGGTGCTCCACCCCCTTGCAGATTGTACACATAAAAGATAGTATATATCCAAACCTACACTTTCTAAGAATACGCATAATGCATAATGCATAATATCTGATCAGATATTTGGGGGAATTGTCATCCAAAGGTTTCACACACAGATTTCTTCTGGACAATGGTGTCAATAAGAATGGAACACTGGTGGACCTATGGAGTTGATTTGCAATCCACTCAAGATCTATTGAAAGGGAGAGCAGGCCTGATGGACTGAATGGCTTCTTCTTATCCCTAGTTAATTCACTGAGTTGCAGGTACGACCCATCTGTGACTGACAAGAACTGTAATATAATTACAGAGGATTTGTGACACAAAAATAAGTTAGTTGGTCCAGATAATCCAATGGTTCAATGGTCCTTTATTGTCATGTATACCGAGCGAGACCCAGTGAAATTTGATTTACCATACAGTCATACCAGAAAAAGCACCAAGATGGGGTGGAAGATTGCAACCTTCAAGTGGTCCGCCCTGTTTCGACGAATGCAATCAACCCGGCGTGCACAATCAAATAAGATCAAATAGAACAAGTCGTCCTACAACTTTAGGCTGTGCACGCCATACGCAAGAAGAAGAAGCAACAAGATACAAAACTAGAAACAGAATAAACATAAACAGCCAACACAGCGGAGTGTGTGAATCCCTAGGGCACACAGCAGAAGCGGAGACCCACAGCCATCAGTCCAATGTCCGGGCCACACACACGCTCCTTCATCGTGATGTGATCAGAGTTGTACCGACCGCTGTCACTCTCTCTGCAGTGCCTGTCCGCCCGAACAGTCAGTAAGCCGTCCACACTCGCACTAGACTCCGGGATGTCCTCATGGAGCGATGTCCCCACAAACACTGAGATCAACAAGATCACTGCACTCACGGCAATCCCTCCAAGTCCCCACCAGCGCAGGCAGCCCGTCCATCATGGATTTTCGGTGACCTCACATTCCCCACTGTGATGGAAGGCAAAACATCCATGCTGCCATTAATGCTCCACTTGAATTCCTTTCATCTTTCCTCATCAAAATCATATCAACCATCTATCCCATTCTCTTTCATTTTCTTTTCCATCCTTGCTTAGATCTGTCTAAACTATCAGTTATTCCCCGTGGTAGTAATTTACATACTAGCATATAAAATAGGATCAGTGGTCAGCTCCTGAAACTTGCTTTTCCATTTCCACAGTTCTATCTATCGGCAGTAATCAATTTCCTTGCTTGATAAGAATTTGTCTATACCAGCCTCCCGACACCCTGAGGAGAGAATTCCATAGATTCACAGACCTCTAAGGGGAAAAACAATCACCTCATTGTTATCTTAAAGGGGCAACCCCTTATTTATAAACAGTGATCTTTGAAAGGTCTTGACAGGAAACATTGGCCGCCCCTTTGCCTCCACATATACCACTTGACCTGCAGAGCTGCTCAGCAACTTGTGTCATATTCTTGGTTCCAGATCCACAGTCTTCTGTGTCTCCAGCAGGTACATACCCAGCCTGTCTAACATTTCCTCTTAATACAATCTACTAATTCCAAGTATGTTGAGTAAACCTTCTCCCAACTGCTTCCAACGCATTAATATCCTTCCTTAAATGTGACCTAAATTGTATTTTGTATTCAAGATGTGGCCTCATCATGATCCCATGGAACTGAAACATTACCTCCTTCCGTATTCAATTTGCCTAGTAATGGACGATAACACACATCCCTACTTACTTGCTTTACCTGCATTGTAACCTTATGCATATTGTGAACAAGCATAACTAGACCATCTACTTCTCAGAGCTCCACAATCACTCACCAATATACCCTTTTTATATTTTCTGCTAAAATTGACATTGTTCCGCATTCTACTAAATTTGCCAAATCTTTCCCACTCACTAAACCTTCTCTGTTTGTAGCCTCCTTATATACACTTCACAACTGATTCTCCTCTCTATTTTTGTATCATTATCAAATTTAGGCAACATACCTTCAGTGCCTTCATCAAATCATTCAAATGAATAGTAACAAAAATGAGACTCCAGCATCAATTCCTGTGGCACAAAGCTCATTATATCAACACTTATATGACACTTGTTATGTTAACCTGGTAGTTGTTTCCTGCTTACTGTCTTTTTTTTTAAAATAAAGGAGCTACATTTGCTATTTTCTGATTTAATGGAACGTTCTCTGAATCTAATGAATTTTGAAAGTGTAAAACAAATCCAATATCTATCTCACTAGTCACTATTTAAAAAAAACTTTTGGATGAACCGCCAGGACATACAGCTTGGAAGTGGGTCATTTGGTTAACTGCATCAGTGCTGACCAGTGGGCATTCCTGTGTATTAATACCATCTTCCAGCACTTTATGTCTAGGCAATACAAGTACAGGTACTTATCTAAACACTTCCTTAATACATCAGGAACTCAGCTTGCACCACTTTCTCAGGCTGTGTATCCTAGGTGATTGCCACTCTCTGGATGAAAAATAGAGAGTTACAGATACACTGGATACTGAACACAATGGATGGAACACAATGGACCTGGTCAATATTTTGATGGCTCCAATGCTCATCCCGAGAGAAGAAACTAGCTTTTTTGTCATCAACAAGCGTAGGCACTGAACTCCGCTTTAAAGCTTTTATGTGTGTGATTCATGACATGTTAACTTAAGCATATTGAGCACTATTAAATAAATGTAAACTCTCAATGCATAAAAATAGGACTGTGTCAATGATAATCTAGTAAATAATTTATAGCGCTTGAAACCTCCCTTTATGTTAAAGTTTGTCATCTTTTCTTGAATCAGTCAGGTAAATATTAAAAACAGGGCCAAAGCATCACAGGCATGCCAGCAAGAGGCAATCTATGTCTTTGTTTGCCAGCAAGTGTTCAAATAAAACTTTGAATGACTTTTTCCACAATGCTCAGCCTTGATCCAGACAATTTCAAAAGGTATCAGAAGAAGATGGGTCAATGCCCTAATAATTGACACACATTGACACACACTATATTTTTGGGGCTACCATCCCTACATATGAACATTAATGTTAAACTGCAATATCTGGCGTCCAGACTAATTTGAACAAAATCTACAAGGTGAAAGCCAACCATTTAAAAATTGAACGAGGATCATGCCAATATTGCCCTTTTTGCCCTTGTTGATCATGTCAACAAACATGGGCAGTGGCCTAGGAGGAGAATCATGTTGGCCAAATTTCTAAGCAAATGGAAACAGAAATAGACCATTGAATCCAGGTCACATGAAATTAAGGAGCATCGTGGCCCAGTTATCCTCTTTGTAAGACAAGTAATTTAATTGAGGTGGCGAAGCAGATTCGAACTTATACTGGCACCAAATTTGTGATTCTTTAATTTAACGTTAGAATGTGAACAAACTTCTTCGCAAAACAGAGTGAGGCATCCTGAGCCAGGCAGCATTCTGGTAAACCTCCTCTCCAAAGCCTCCGCATTTTTACCGTAATGGGCGACCAGAACTGCATGCAATACTCCAAATGTGGCCTAACCAAAGTCCTATAGAACTGCATCTAATCTTCCTGACTCTTATATTCAATGCCCCTAGTAATGAAGGCGAGCATACCATACACCTGATTTATCACTCAAATTATTTTGTTTGTGAGATGTCCCATTGTCTGTATATATGTGCTTTGACTAATTTAATTATATTGGATAAAACCAATACTGCGCAAAAAAACATTGTCTGTGTGTTCCTAGACCTGAGATACTCTATAGAAAGTGTTACATTCATATTTTCCCTCTCCAGTCACCATAGAATTTCCCCTTATTGGTGTTTCTTTCTCATTTTAAGTAGAGATGGTGAGGGTCTTGTAAAAATTTCCATTATTTGCTTGTATTTGTTGATGCCCTTCTTACACCCCCCTCCCTCCCTCCACCCCTCCCCTCACCTACCCCCTCCCCAATCCCACTCCCCCTTCCTCTACCACCCTCCCTTCCCCCTATTCCCCTTCCTCTCCCCCCATTCCCACTCCTCCATCCCTCCCTCCACACTCCCCTCCCCTCCAGCAAAGATGGGTTAACAACTATGGCACTAAGAACTCGTTGGGCCTTCAACTGATCCTTCAAATGAAATAATTAAATCTGAGCGATTGCATGTCCACTCAGCCTTAAACAAGGGTAGATAAATTTATGAAGGGATGAAGCTTCTTCCCTTCATTATCCAGGGAACAGAGAGGCCAATTAGGGTAATTTAGTGTTCAAGAAGGAACTGCAGATGCTGGAAAATCGAAGGTACACAAAAAAGCTGAAGAAGGGTTTCGGCCCGAAACGTTGCCTATTTCCTTCGCTCCATAGATGCTGCTGCACCCGCTGAGTTTCTCCAGCTTTTTTGTATACCTAGGGTAATTTAGTGGCCATTGCAATTAAAATCTGTGATCAAAGATGAAAATGATTCAATTCTCCAAATGACAATGAAGACAATTGAGCCACCAGGCCAAACTGTAGACAGGAGCTAATAAAGAAAACGTAATGTAGAATGGGCACAATTAAACTGGACACATAATGTTCATTTAGACATCTCGAGGCATAATTCATAGCTCATTAATTCTGTAGATAGCTTTAAATTGGTGATTGAATGATTGTTAATTGGTCACTCATGGGTTAAGTCTTGATCAAGCAAGAAATACGGATCTTTAATTGCAACCTAAATCACTTTCATGATGGTTATTATGTCACGCTTCAGTCATTAGCTATATTTTGACTTCAGATGTTGTGACCAATAAAACTGCAGAGAATGTAACAGAGCTGCTTGTGTATTGGTATTTAATTAAATATATTTCAATAAATGCAAGCACAGTCAAGAAACTGCCTTTGTCACAATGATTATGGGCAGCGGCAATGGCTGGGAAGGGATGACAGCAGCAGAGCACTATCATCAGCATGACCCGCCTTGTGACACTTCTCCGCCACAGGATCACCAGTGATCTCATTCCAGCATCATTAAGGTTGCATTGACAGAATGACATTTCTGGGAAGCAGGATTCCAGAATATCTGCAAAATGGTTTGCTGTCCTCACACAGCAGCTCAACCTTAAAAACGTCTGTACTGGAATAGTGCAGTGGTCTTCAGGGAGATGGCCCACTTTATACTGGCAGCTGAGACAAATGGACTCTGCCTGTTCTTTCCTACCTTACTGTTTTAGTGAATATAAGCAGCTACCTACACGATTCCATCCATGCAATAATGAACGAGTAGCGCTATGATCTCTGCACTGGTGCGCTGGCAGTCCATGTTGTTTACGTCCGACACCAGAAATCCAAAGCAGACGTTCTATTCCGAGTTCTGTCATGGGAAGAGATTATTACCAGGTGGATAGAGATAAAGATTCAAGATGCGCTTAAACCCTCCTTCACAAATGTAATATTCCATTGATACCTGGGAATTTATAACCAATGGCTGCTTGAAGGGGCTGTCCCACTCCAGGGACCTAATCTGCGAGTTTAGAAGAGTTTGCCCTCGAATCAAACTCGCAGCATGGTCGGCACGTGGTCCTAGGAGGTCCTATGACGTCACTGGAACTCTCCTTCATGCTCGAGTGAAGTTCCCGCATACACGCGGCCTCAGTTTGGTCGAGGAAACATTTTCAGCATGTTGAAATTTTTTCCGCGAGTAAACATTGGTCGACATGGTTCTTTTGAACTCATAGTGAAGTGGAGTGGGGTCGCGATGTAGTTAGATGCTCTCGAGGGCAGCCGTAGGCAATCTCCTTCGCTGAGCGCGGTTTCATCGCTGACGGTCGATCCAGCTCAAGGTTATTCTGGCGAGTGCCCTCGAGCTTGAAGGTCGAAGACAGTCGCTGAAAGGTTGCGTCAGTGGGTCGCGTCGCGTCACTCTACGCTACCCTGATCCCTTGCTTCTTTATATGTAGAAGCAAGGTTTATATTAATATTACTGTGTTGGGTGCTGAATTGCAATGTGTCAGCCAAAGCAATTGAATTGGGACAGAACTCATGGCTGGGGTCAAATGAAACATATTAACAAAGTCAATTTGCTAAACCTACTGACTTTTCTATAGAGACTACTAATACAGAGTCCATGTAGAGTCTATTTGAAAGGAGTTGTTTTGATGTAAGAAAACCGAATTCATGACCCAAACCATATTGTCACTTGATAAGAAACTACATGCTTCCTCTGAAGTTCTAAAGAATGACCATTGGTCTTATGGAATAATAGAATGGGCTTGAAGTAAATTTTGGATGAAGACTACAAGGTTGGAGCCCTGTTTAGACCGTCGTGCAGAGGGAGGTACACAGTCAGGTTAACAATTGTGATGAGCAATTTCTTCACTGTGAATGTTTACACTGTCTCAGAGGACTATTGAATATCCTGAAGACTGAGTTGCCTGAGATTTTAGATATAGTGGAACTGAAGGATGTTGTAGTAAAAAGGGGAGGTAGGCCAGTAATGTTTTGTATAATAGGCAGAGCAAGCTTGAGGCCCATACGATCGATCTCACACTGCTTCTAATACTCCCGTTCTTTTGTGATTGTAGAATAAAATGCCCTATCATCTCCATTCTGGTCAGGGAATAGTGGTGCCAGGATATGTAAAAAGATTGCCAGCCATATGATTAGTTTGTCATGCAATGCTGATCCAAGCCTGTACCAGCAATGTACTGTTTTCATTCACTACTCTGTACTTATCCAGCAGCTCAGAGTTTCCTAGCCTATAATTACAATGATCATTCATTTCCATATTGGTCTGTATGAAATATCTACTCTGCTATGTAGTTCCATTGTGCAATGCTCAGTGGTCTGTCCACTGTACCATCTTAATCCTCATAATGCTACATTAACCAGTGTTCAATTCTATATTGTACTATATTGATGGAATAATAATCCAACCATGTAACTTAATTACTTGCTGCACATCTAGCTCTGTGATACTCTGATCTTTTTCAATGTAAAAAACTGATCTGAGAATTCAGTGAAAATACATTGTGTTGTACATTGATATCAATATAACTAACTATTCCAGCATTTTATGTCTATTTATCTTCTTAATGAAGATATTTTATTCGACTTTCTGGCATTTTACATCTGTGTATCATTTGGTTCAATGATACACAGATGTAAAATGGCAGAAGGTCTAATAAAATATCTTCATTAAGACCATAAATGGACACAAAATGCTGGAGTAAATCAGCAGGACAGGCAGCATCTCTGGATAGAAGGAATGGGTGACGTTTCGGGTCGGAGCCTTTCTCGACCCGAAACGTCACTCATTCCTTCCATCCAGAGAAGCTGCCAGTCTCGTTGAGTTACTCCAGCATTTTGTGTCTATCTTCAGTTTAAACCAGCACCTGCAGTTCCTTCCTACACATTTCAGTTAAGACCATGTTCATCAAAGCAAATAAAGTGGGGTGTCCGTAACAATAATTCATTGCCATGACTGGGATTGATATAATATCCATTCCTGCGATGCTTTCATTAGCCTGCCATGATATATGCTACTTCACAAAGTCCATGACAACAATCCTGTTGAACCACATCTGGAGTATTATGTACAATTTGTGCCTTCTGACTGAAAGAAAAGATGCATTTGCAATAGAGGCGTTACAGTGAAGATTCATCAAAC
The DNA here is from genome assembly GCF_010909765.2 of Amblyraja radiata. Classification (NCBI taxonomy): domain Eukaryota; kingdom Metazoa; phylum Chordata; class Chondrichthyes; order Rajiformes; family Rajidae; genus Amblyraja; species Amblyraja radiata. Next base: position 18,422,586 of record NC_045983.1, on the reverse strand, counting down.
GGATTTGTGGAATGACAGATCTTGTTTGGGACCTGATCAATCACCCTAAATGTTCATTCCCTCCCCCATTGGTACATAATGTCTGCAATGTGTGCCATCTATGAAGTGCACTGCAGTTGCTTATCCTGGCTATGCCGACGATCGCTCAGAAACCCTCAACATCTGTCACAGAGGAAGAGCAGCACAGCAGAAGCTGGGGAATATTACCACTACCGGTTTCTTTCCAAGATGTACCCACCAACCTGACTGAGAAATATATTGCCAATCCTTCATTGTCAATGGCCCCATATCTATCTGTGTTGTATTGTGGTTTCTGGAGCACAGTGCTGTTGGCAATGATAAGAATTTCCAGTGGGAATGGAGGGGAAAATGCAATGTCCCATTTTCCCATTCAGCCCCTGCAAGATTTCCAAAAGACTATTTACACAGTGGATTGAGGGAGGCCAATATCCTTTTCATTCTCACCAAATGTGAAAGGCTAAAAGTGGTTTGAGGCAAATGATTGCTGGAAAGCACATACAGCATGAGTAGAGGTCCCTGGAAAGGACCCACTGACTCACATGGCTATCTGGACTACACGTCTTCCCACCCTGCCCCCTGTAAAGACTCCATCCCCTACTCCCAATTCCTCCGCCTACGCCGCATCTGTTCCCAGGATGAGACATTTCATACCAGGGCATCGGAAATGTCCTCGTTCTTCAGGGAACGGGGATTCCCCTCCGCCACCATAGATGAGGCTCACACCAGGGTCTCATCCATACCCCGCAACACTGCTCTCTCTCCCCATCCCCGCACACGCAACAAGGGCAGAGTCCCTCTGGTCCTCACCTTTCACCCCACCAGCCGGCAAATACAACACATAATCCTCCGCCATTTCCGCCACCTCCAACGTGACCCCACCACTCGCCACATCTTCCCATCTCCCCCCATGTCTGCCTTCCGCAAAGACCGCTCCCTCCGCAACTCCCTCGTCAATTCTTCCCTTCCCTCCCGCACCACCCCCTACCCGGGCACTTTCCGCTGCAACCGCAAGAAATGCAACACCTGTCCCTTCACCTCCCCCCTCGACTCCATTCAAGGTCCCAAGCAGTCGTTCCAGGTGCGACAAAGGTTCACCTGTATCTCCTCCAACCTCATCTACTGCATCCGCTGCTCTAGATGTCAGCTTATTTACATCGGTGAGACCAAGCGTAGGTTGGGCGACCGTTTCGCCGAACACCTCCGCTCAGTCCGCCTTAACCTACTTGACCTCCCGGTGGCTCAGCACTTCAACTCCCCCTCCCATTCCCAATCCGACCTCTCTGTCCTGGGTCTCCTCCATTGCCAGAGTGAGCAACAGCGGAAATTGGAGGAACAGCACCTCATATTCCGTCTGGGGTCCTTGCGCCCTTATGGCATCAACATTGAGTTCCCCCAATTTGGCTAGCCTGTGCTGTCCCCTCCCCTTCCTTCACCCTCTAGCTGTCTCCTCCCACCCTCCCATCCGCCCGCCCTCGGGCTCCTCCTCCTCCCTTTTTCCTTCTTTCTTTCCCCACCCCCCATCAGTCTGAAGAAGGGTTTCGGCCCGAAACGTCGCCTATTTCCTTCGCTCCATAGATGCTGCTGCACCCGCTGAGTTCCTCCAGCAAGTTTGTGTCCCTGGAATGTAAATAAGGAGAGCATTATTGGTTTATTGTTGTCTGCCTTGTGATCAGAATAGAAATTAGGTTGTAAATAAATTCTGGCATTTGTGCCTTCAAACATTTAACTGAAATTTTTATTATCTGATAAAATAATACACAGTTCTCACGAGTAGCTTCAGGAATTGTTTGCATTGTCATTCATGCTGATTCTCAAAATAGGTTGTGCATCACTGATCTCGGTTCAGTTGTAAGAATGTCTGTCTAGATTAGACTGTGTATCTAGCTTAAATCCTTAAATCACAGCTCCATGAAGAAAGAAAGTGGCAAGAATGTGTCACCCCTAATGTCATCTCAGTTCCTGCCACATGCCCGTACCAATGGCTAATTCCCTTAAAGTCTAAAAATCTACTAATCTCTGCCTTGAATTTACTCATTGACTGAGCCTCCATAGCTCTCATTGGGTAGAAAATTAAGGGATCCTCCATTCTCTGTTTAAGAGAAATTCATTCTTATTTCCGTTCTAATTAGCCAACTCTTTATATTGAGAATGTGGCCCCTGGTTCCATAGTTTCCAGCCAGAAGAAACATCATCCCCAAATTTAATATGAAGAAGGGTCCCAACCTGAAACATCAACTATCCATGTTCTCCAGAGATGCTGCCTGACACACTGAATTACTCCATCACTTTGTATCCTTCTGTGTAAACCAGCACCTGCAGTTCCTAGATTCTTAATCCCTGTATCCTTGTATTTACCGTGTCAGCCTCTAATGAATTTTATGTTTCAATGTTATAATGTTAAATTATGTTAAATACTCAATAGTATAAGCCTAGTCTGCTTAACCGCTCCTCATACAACCCTATCACCCAATTTAGGAATCAATCTGTGGACCATTGTATTTGCTACAGCTATATCTAATTTTTTGGGGTTGGGACAATCACTGTGGACTGACATCAAGATTCTTGGTGCAAAGGGAGTTGATGTGAAATATCATTGTCATATCAGAAGAGTCCACGAATGAGTTCAGATACAAGGACCGCCAAAAATGAAAAGAATTGAACCATTGAAGACCTGAACCTTCTCCTTGAGACTTTAGAGATACGATATCGAAACAGGCCCTTCGGTCAACTGAGTCCACGCCAACCAACAATCACCTCGTTCACTAGCACTATCCTACACACTAGGGGCAATTTACGATTTTTACTGAAGCCAACTAACCTACAAACTTTTACGTCTTTGAAGTGTGGGAGGAAACAGGAGCTCCTGGAGAAAACCCACGTGGTCAAAGGGAGAATGTACAAACTCCTTACAGGCAGCATCCATAATCGCAATTGAAACCGGGTCTCTGGTGCCGTAAAGGAGCAACTTTACCACGGTGCCACTGTGCCGCCCTAATGCTGCTCTATATGTGAGGAATAAATGAAGGGATGGGAGACCATTGCAGAGCCTTCTCTTTCCACTGGGGGGGAACAGGCACTGGTTATTGACCCTCCTGTGAATGTCAGTCATGTGGCAACTGAGAATATCTGAGTGAAACAAAATCTGCTTTATTATTGGTGTACCATTGACAAATGTTCCGAAGCATATCATTCAAAAGTGGACCCAAGTAAGCAAATATTTAAATAGGTTAGTTTTAAGGAAAGAATTAGCAGATTAAAGACAATCATTTTAATGGGGGGGGTTTCTGGATTTCAGAGTTTAGAGCATGGACAGTAAAAGGCAAATTATATTAACTAAATCATTTTGAGATGTATCACTTCAGCTCATTTGCAATATAATGCAATCATCTTACACAGAGAGTTGCTCTTTTAATAATCATCATCCACAGAGAAACAGCACAGCATAGCATATGCAATATAACACAGCATAGCATATGCAATAGTCAGTGTTAGAGAGATGCCTGAATATTAGCAACATAGTGAGCAATTGATATCACATGAATTATGTTCTGGATAATGTGACTGAATTAACTTCTACAGTTCAATATTAACGACATTAATTAAATGTTTAATGTGACATTCTGCAGAGATACTTTTTGTAACCTGTGGCATAATGCTTCAGTCTACAATTTAATTTAGTTTAGTTTATTGTCATTTGTCAGGTACAGTGAAAAGCTTGTTGTTGCGTACTATCCAAAATGTGACAAGGACAAGGAATGGATCAAAACTTAAGTTCCAGTTTGTTTCTCATAAAATGATTACTAAGCCTGCACATCTATTTAAAATTCTTCTGTTATTCAATCTTGTGTGTTTTTTAGAAATATGTATGCACTCCACACAGAAATATTTCTTCTCTCATTTTTCTTTCCTTCACCTGAAACTATGTAAATAACCATGTTAAATTTATCTCATTTGTTTTTGAGTGAAAAAGCAATGAACAGAATATGTTGAAAACTCTCAGAGGCTCCATCAGCAGCTTTAGGCAGAATAGATAATTTAGTTTCTCCGATGCCTTTGTTCACCAGACCAAAGGCAATTACTTTCAGCAATCATTATTCAAGCTTAAACACAAATCAATATAGCTGGGCTTTGGCTGCACCCGGCAGATATATGAGTTATGTTGGCAATAAAACAGAACTGTACAGCAAAGAAACAGGCTCTTCAGCTCCTATCATGAATCCAGTCTAAACTTGTACCTCTGGCGTTGGGTCTTACAATGACATGTAATGCTCCTCTGAATGCTGATATTTTCTGGTATTTTCACTCATTTGGTGCTGGCCACTCATGCACAGTCAGGCTTTCATTCCACTGCAAGGCCTTCTTCAGCGGGAGCTAACCAGAACTTTCCCATGAGGGTCATAGCACATTGCTGGGAGGACGTAGAGTCCCTTTAAGCTGTTTATATACACTCCCCTTCAAGTCCTCACCCACATCAGTACTAAAGCTCTCTCATACAAAGCTCAAAACTCTCTCTCTGTCCATTGATTTTCCATTGTGTGGTGGTCAGTTGAGTAGGTTAACCTATGATGAGCGTTTGTTGGCACTGGGCCTGTACTCGCTGGAGTTTAGAAGAATGAGGGGAGACCTCATTGAAACATACAGAGTGGATAGAGTGGATGTGGAGAGGATGTTTCCACTAGTGGGAGAGTCTAGGACTAGAGGTCATAGCCTCAGAATTAATGGACGTTCTTTTAGGAAGGAGATGAGGAATTTATTTAGTCAGAGGGAGGAGAATCTGTGGAATTCTTTGCCGCAGGAGGTTGTGGAGGCCAAGTCAGTGGATATATTTAACATAGAAACATGGAAAGTAGGTGCAGGACGAGGCCATTCGGCCCTTTTTGAGCCAGCACCGGCATTCATTGTGATCATGGCTGATCGTCCCCTAGCAATAACCCGTGTCTGCCTTCTCCCCATATCCCTTGACTCCACTAGCCCCTAGAGCTCTATCTAACTCTCTCTTAAATCCATTCAGTGATTTGGCCTCCACTGCCCTCTGTGGCAGGGAATTCCATAAATTCACAACTCTCTGGGTGTAAAAGGTTTTCCTCACCTCAGTCTTAAATGACCTCCCCTTTATTCTTAGACTGTGGCCCCTGGTTCTCGACTCGCCCAACATTGGGAACATTTTTGCTGCATCTAGCTTGTCCAGTCCTTTTATAATTTTATATGTTTCTATAAGATACCTCCTCATCCTTCTAAACTCCAGTGAATACAAGCCAAGTCTTTCAATCTTTCCTCATATGACAGTCCCATCATCCCAAAGATCAATCTCGTGAACCTACGCTGCACTGCCTCAATCACAAGGATGTCCTTCCTCAAATTAGGAGACCAAAACTGTACACAATGCTCCAGATGTGGTCTCACCAGAGACCTATACAACTGCAGAGGTAGATAGATTCTTTATTAGTACAGGTGTCACAGGTGATGGGGAGAAGGCAGAAGAATGGGGTTAGGAGGGAGAGAGAGGTCTGCCATGATTGAATGGCAGAGTAGATTTGATGGGCCGAATGGCTTAATTCTGCTCCTATCACATGACCTTATGACCTATGGTCAGAACTGCACGCAGTTGAAATTAATCAGTGTTTAAGAAGGAACTGCAGATGCTGGAAAATCGTAGGTAGACAAAAGTGTTGGAGAAACTCAGCGGGTGCAGCAGCATCTATGGAGCGAAGGAAATAGGCAACGTTTCAGGCCGAAACCCTTCTTCAGACTGATGGAGGGTGTGGGGGGGGGGGGGGGGGATAAGAAAGGAAAAAGGAAGAGGAGGAACCCAAGGGCTGAGGGGGAGCTGAGAAGGGGAGGAGACAGCAAGGGCTACTGGAAATTGGAGAATTCAATGTTTATGCCATTAGGGTGCAGACTGCCCAAGCGGAATATGAGGTGCTGCTCCTCCAATTTCCGGTGGTGCTCACTCTGGCCATGGAGGAGGCCCAGGCCAGAGAGGTCGGATTCGGAATGGGAGGGGGAGTTGGTGCTGATCCAGACAAGCTGCCTGTCCACTGAGTTACTCCAGCATTTTGTGTTTATCTTTGGCTAAACCAGCATCTGCTGTTCCATCATACACAATGTTGTTTGCTTGCCTCTGTGATCAAGTTGTTTCCCCTGAACTGTATCTGACGATGCTAGGCTGTAGATTTGAATTTAATGTGGGTTTTTTTGTTCACTTTAAAAGACACTGCACGGTCTGAATAGTTATGAAGCTCTGCATTAGCTAAAAGACAATTCCAACAAAAATGGTTACCTTTTCCACATATTACACTGATTTCCGTCAGCAGGATTTTATTTAGTGTGAATAGCAGGCACCGCAGCAAATGCACTGCTTTAAATTCTGCACATCTCCCTGACTATTGTTGTCTGGTGATGGCCATGAGAGAAAGAAAATCTACCCAGGTCTTTCTTCTATCCGCTGATTCTATTCAAAGCATTATCCTGCAGATTTTCTCTATCTACTTTTTATTTTCTGAAAGTGACAATGATCTTGATAATTCAAATAGCATGGGCAGTTTGATATTCTTTCCAAAGGTTTTGATATGCATCCTCTAATAATCTGTGCTTTCAGCTCTTACTCAGTATCAAAAAGTTCAGATTTTGCAGCAGTTTGTGTCAGATGAGTGCAATATTAATCTATTGCTTCCATTGCTGCTTACCTTTTGTGACAGAATACAATCACTTCACACACCATTTGTGCAGTGGTAATACCTGTTATTGATCTATGTTGCAAGTGAAGGTATTCCATGCACATTGTGTTTATATCCTCCCACAGGAGCACCTTTTTGTTTCTCATCTATAATCTAAATCTTGACATTTTCCCTTCTGATGCACAAACCACTTTCTCAGTGGGACATAATTGAGGACGGCTCAGAATATCTGTTGAAGATTGTGAGATTAGCATGGTCGACTCCATCTGAACAGGTTGTGAATGCATTGTAAGTGCACTAAACCTACTGAGCTCTAAATTGAAGAAACAAGGAACTGCAGATGCTGGTTTACAAAAAAAAGACACAAAATGCTGGAGGAACACAGCGGGTCAGGCAACATCTACAAAAGAAGACCCAAAGTGCTGGAGTAACTATAAAAGAAGACCCAAAGTGCTAGAATAACTCTAGCACTTCGTGTCTTCTTTTGTAGATGCTGCCTGACCTGCTAAGTAACTCCAGCACTATGTGTTTAAGAAGGAACTGCAGATGCTGCAAAATCGAAGGTAGACAAAAATGTTGGAGAAACTCAGAGGTTGCGGCAGCATCTATGGAGTGAAGGAAATAGGCGACGTTTCAGGTCGAGACCCTCCAGCACTATGTGTTTTCTTTTGTCGATGTTGCCTGACCTGCTGAGTTACTCCAGCACTTTGTATATTCTGTTGTATCATTTTATAGATGATGCCTTCTTTTTTGTGTCTTCTTTTGTAGATGATGCCTAGCCCACTGAGTTACTACAGTACTTTGTGTCTTCTGCTGAGCTCCAATGTTTATTCAAAACTATATTATTGATGTTAGTTAACTTACATAAGGTAATATTAAATAGATCAGATGTGGGAATGTAATTTTTCCTTGGCAGTTGCAGGGTTGAATGATGAACAGTCTCAATGACAGTCATGCACAGATGATTTGGATCGGGACCCTTCGTCAGACTAAAGAGCCCTGACCTGAACATCATCTGTCTATTCCCTCCACAGATGCTCAATGGTTTCAATGGTACCGATGGTTTATTTATTATCACATGTACCAAGTACAGTGAAATACATTTTTTGCATACAGATCATCAAAACTATCCCCGTACATAAGCACAATCGCCCCAAATCAGTACATTATGCACAGAACAGCTCACTGAGTCCATCTGCAAAACGCACCATTTTGGCACAAATAAACGAAGGGATGTGAGACCATTGCAAAGCCTTCTCTTTCCACTGGAAGCAACAGGCACTAGTTATTGACCCTCCTGTGAATGCCAGTCATCTTGTTTGTGGCAACTAAGAATGACTGAATGAAATAAAATCTGCTTTCGTATTGTTGTACCATTGGCAAATGTGCTGAGGTATATCATTCAAAGGTTTCAGAAAACAAAATACTTAACCCAAGTAAGCAAATATTTAGATAGTACCTGAAAGATTGCTTTTTTAAGGAAAAAATCGAAATATTTTAGGGGAGAGGGTCTGGGTTTCAGAGTTTAAAGCTTGGACAGCCAAAGGCAAATTGTATAAACTAAATCATTTTGAGGTGTATCACCTGCTCATTTGCAATATAATGCAAATATCTTGCACTGTGGGGAGTTGATCTTTTAATAATCATAATTTACTGTCCCAGCTGCATCTGACTTGAAGCAATGGCCGCCATTTTTGTTCTCCCATCCAGATGTTGCCTGACCCGTTGAGTTACTCCAGTGTTTTGTTCAAGATTCCAACATCTGTGGTTTCTTGTGTCTCAATTACAGCAATGTTGCGAGGAATCCTGCACATTAATTCAAACATCAATGTGGGTCTCGCACACACATACAAAATATTTGAGCTGTCGGCCATTGCTTTAGGTCCACCATCCTCATTGCCAGAGCAAACACAAAAAAAATGTTCTTTAAAAGATGTACTATTTTATAGTATAGTGTAACAACACGGCAGGCAGAGGAACATTGTGTTAATCCAGTGTCTAGGAATATAGTCAGCAGTATGATAATTTCTGGAATGAAACTCAGACCTGGCCTTCAGTGGTCCCTGACAGAAAGTTAGTGAATGATCTATAATTCAGATAATACTTCAGACACATAGTGCTTCGTTGAATCGTGGCAGGCATGATTCCTTTTAGGTAAATATTTAAAGATTTCCTGATAAAAAAATTGAGAACAGAAAATCCAACAATCTTGCTGCTGACCTCGAATGCTCTTAGTATATTCCATGTATAATTGGATATGTCTTGCTATACACAGACGTTCGTCATATGGATATGCCATAAATTCAATCACTTGACCCGATGAACCTGGTCTGTTTGTTTTATTAACTCATGTATGACAAACACCAGTTTCTCTGGTGAGATGATCAAGGAGTCCAGGCTCAGTTTGCTTAATGACTGGACTCGTTGTGCAGTAACTAACGCCATGAGCATAACCATCTTCATGGTCAGTTTCTGCAGTGATAATGCTGTTATGGGCGACCAGCTCCTCAGCATGTTCAAAACGACACCCACATCCCAGATTTTGGAGTACCTGGTTTTAGGGGGATTTGCATTGAATATGCCCCTCATAAGTTTTGTTACCAGGGGGTGCGTTCCCACCGTGTGCCGCTCCGTTCCTTGTGATAGGTAATTGGAGAGTGCACTTCTGGTACTATTGATGGCACTGTAGCCCAATCGTTTATCATAATGGAGGTTTGTTAAGAATTCCAATACGGCCGGAATGTTCTTGGCCCTTTGGTCGAGGTTGTTGTCAAAGTAGTATATGCCCCATTTCTTGATGTGTCCGAGGTACTGCTTCCGTGTTGACAGTCTTTGTGCGGATGTGATGAGATTCATCGTCCTGTCTGACAGCCCCATGCCGTGTAGTGGGTCTTTCAGACTCTACAAATCAACAAATCCATTGTCTTATGGCATGGGTGACTGCCCCCCCCCCAGTTACTGGATGAATTAATAAATTCGGGCTATGTCCAATAATGGAACATGGTTCTAACACCATCCCCTGTATGACCGAATACCACGGTTGAGTAGGCCAATCGGGTACTATGAGAATCCCAGATGCCGAATATTGTTGAATTTTCCTTTGTACCCGATTGATGAGGCAGAATGGGAGAAAAGCATAAAAACCGCCATTTCCCCCAATGCAGTGAGAAAGCATCTGTAGCTTCTGCCCCAGGGTCTGGTTCCCAGGACACATACCTTGGTAATTGGTGATTCAACCTGGACGCAAAAATATCAATATCTGGTCTACCATATTTTGCTGTAATTTCAGCAAATACATTTTTATTTAACATCCATTCCGTGTTTTCATTAAATTTGCGTGACCTGGTGTCTGCCACTGAATTTAGCTTACCTGGTAGGTATGTTGCCGATATCCAAATGTTTCTTTGGATACACCATTTTGTAATACCATAGACGAGTTGTCAATAATGATGGGGTTGGAGCAATACCTAATGCTATGTTCCCACCACTGTAGTTCAATTATAGCTTCCGTAGGCAGCTCCATAGGTCTATCAAAATGACCTTTGTTAAATTTGAGTGCTCTAATTTTTGCTCTTTGCAAATTTTGATAATGTAATGGCCCAAAATGTGTGGCTGGGAATGTAGCCACAATCTTCCCAATTATCCGGCCTACCCGTCTAATGGAGGGTCTGTTGGTGTTTAAGAAGCTCGCTGCAATCCTCCTGTAGGGCTGCGGCTTTATCTATTGGTAAAGTTACTAACATATTGACCGTGTTAATGGTGAATCCTAGATAATCCATATTAGTTTCTGGTATCAATTTACACTTAACTACCGTCTGTGTTCCCCTCTGATGGGTACTGTATAGTATGCATCTTTTAAGTCAATGCTTGCCATATAGAAAACCAGCTGATACTAATTCTTTAGCAGTGATAAAGGTATCCATCTTAAAATGAACATATTGAACGAATGTGTTTAGGGTTGAAAGGTCAATGATAATCCTGCAACCCCCATCTTTTTTATTTTTAATAAATATGTTTGATACAAATTTTAATTGTTCATGGGTAGTATGCTCAATCACACCTTTTGTATACAATCGTTGTAGCTCCATGTGGGCTTTAGATTGTTCGGTTTTTGTAAGGACGAAATGCCTTTCTGGTGTATGTTGTACTGGGGGGTTATTGGGATGAGTAAATTCTATCAGATAACCCTGAATACTGCTTAGAACATACGAGTCTGTAGTGATTTTACACCATTCATCACTGTAGTATTGCAACCTCCCTCCCACCGTCGTGGGTCCCTTTTTTACAAAAGAACCCCACCCACCAACCTCCATGGTTACTGGTGGTTGTATTATTTTCTTTGTTTTTTGTTTTTATTCGTGTTCGTGGTTGTACTGGAGGTTTAGGCTTCCGCATCTTCCAGGGTGGCCGTCCCTGGCCATACCCTAAAAGAAGGCTGCTGCGGGTTATATTGGTTTCTGGCACTGCCACTGATATAAGCCACACTTTTCGGTCTTCCATGTGGCTGGTACCGTGATCCAAAATAAGCCTTTGCGCTGGTTTTGATGAGCCCCAGTGTCTTGGCTTCCCCAAACAAAAGGGTTGGGGTTTTAACGGCTCTTTGTTTGCAAATTGTTGCATATTTAGGATCCAGTGCTGGCTGAATAGCAGCCCTCCGCATGCTATTCAGCTCATATTGTACATTACAGAACAGGGCTAGTGCGTCTTGGTGGCCTTTAGTTTGCTCTGTTTTGTCCAGGGTGCGGATGTAAGCTGTGATCCCTGCCGTAAGCCCCTTTAAGGCTTTCTGGATTTTGAGATCATGGTTCCTGATGTCCCTCCCCATATGCTTCCAAATGCATTGGTTGACACTGGGGATTTGTAATGCATCACAGTTACCAGGTGGCAGATGTCTGGCCAGTGTCTCTGTGAATATTTGTTGTTGGAGTTGATGGCCAGACATGTAATTAATACTGGCTGCCATCCTGGAATCCAAGTCTGCCCCTGTTTCACTTGGTTTGAAGTAATCAGCCACCATGTCCAGCAGTGTATGTTTTTCTGCAGATTCAGGATCATGGGAAGCTGTGTGATCAGGGTCTGGCCCATCAGGGTCCTGCCCACTCTCCTCCGAAGAGGTCGAGATTTCAGGGGGTCCCTCACGGGGTACCCATATGGGGCTTGCCTGCCCACTGTGGCTAGTCTCCACATTCATGGGACTGCCACTGTGAAGGAGCTCCTCCAGCAGCTCCTTTAGACGGTCTCTACGTTGAGCTGCACTTGCTATTTTTGGCTGCTCCCATTCCTGCAGCCTTTCAGCAGTGTGCTGCTCTTCTCTGTATCCACGCTGTTCCCGTCCCCGGTACTCACGGGTGCTGGTTTGCGGGCTTTCCTCGTCCCGCCGCTGGCCACACCGGTCCTGACTGTCGGTCCACGTCTGTTCCCGGTCAGCTGTTTCTCCTGGCTGCTCCGTATGCAGCCACTCATAGCGGGTTTGTTCCGTCTGCCGCACCCGTTCAGCCCTGGTCCGATATTGATACGGGCTGGTCGCCCGCTGCTGCTCCAAGTCGGGCTCTGCTAGATGGTGCGTTTTCGTTTGAACTTTGCCTCCCGGCCGGTGAGTAAGTTTCGTCGGTGCCAGAATGATTTCTGGCACAGCTGATTCCTCTACCGAGGCCTCTAGAGCCGACGGCTGCTGTCTCTGCCGTTCATCCACGTTTACAACGCGTTTCTCGGGCAGCTTTTTAGCAGACCGTCCTTTTTACTCTGTCCATTTTGCTGTGAATAAAAATGCAGAGTCCTTACCTGCCTTTTGCTGGTCCTTTTCATCCTTCTCCCGTTACTGGGGGACGTCCTCCACCCTTCTGTTGACTCGTGCAATGCGTGTAGCGATATGACACGCATGCGTTGGAAGCGGGTTCTTCACGTAGTCACTCACGTGACTCCGAAGTAAAATACTAGATAGCCATAATAGTGCAAAAAAAACAAAGTCAGTGGCTACAGAAAACACAATCCATAGAAGTCCGAATATCCTCAGTCTTTTGAGGAAGTAGACGTGTTGATGAGCTCTCTTTGTGATTTCATCAATGTAGCCAGCACAGTTCTCCTGAGATATGCACACCCTGGAATTTGAAGCTGTTGAGGCGTTACTCAATACTTCCATGCTGGTAAAGATGGGCTCAAAGTACTGGAAAAAGTCCCATGTGGGATTGTTGATAGTTGGCATAGCTGGATTTCTGGCCTACCAATGAACCAAACATTTCATTATGCATTTCTATCATTTTTCTTCCAAGCCCAAAATGACAGAAATGTCTCTTATAATCCTGCCAGATTGCTCGGTCATTGAGTTAACAAAACAGACAGAGGATTCAGTCTGATCTGGACTGCACAGCTCATGTTTCAGATGGGCAATAAACCTACCTGTAATATTTGAAATGCCTGATTCAAAGAGGTGAGAAAGTATTCTGCCGTAAATTTAGACACTAAATTATTTTTACTATATTTACTATTTCAAAAACAATACAATTAAAAAGTACTGAACGTTGTAGATATCTTGAACAAAGGCACCTCAAGAGGTAAAAACAACTTAAATCTAATTATAATTATACTGTAATTATGCACAATATTCTTGTACAATTATTCTCACTGTCAGTGGCACATTCTGCTTCCATTCAATCAATTATCCCTGGGCCTTCAGTCAAAGGCGACCGAGTCATCCATGCAGATTTTATTAGTACAGCACCTTTTAACATTACTGAAGTTAGCACATCAGTTAATAAAAGGTGTGGCTGAATATTTGCAATATTCTCCACAGTTCGATAAATGTAAATGCCTGTTGCTCACTGTGGTAATTTTATCTCTGTTTTTGGCTTGTTATTGTAGTGAAAGACTTCCACAGATCACTGGATCAAACTGCAGAAGTTCCTGCCTAGCATCTTCAAGGGAGCTACTTCCCAAGAGGAATTGTTGCAGTTGAAGTAGAAGGCAGAATACTGCTGTCTCACAATAAATACCCGTTTTCCAGACATCCCACATTCCAGTAATGAATCATACTTCAAAAACGAAACTCTGGCATCACCGAGGTAGAATCTCTGCAGGGTTTAAGTGGGTTATATAAAGGATAATCAATTGCAGTCAGCTATATAAAGGATGGGAAACAGCTGGTAGTGGGCTACACAAAAGGCTAGAAATTGCAAGGCATGTCAAAGCAATGCTACACAAGTGGCCCACTCTATTTTTGATCAAATCCCCTAGCCCTCATAGTGATATTCTATCCTGTAGGAGACCAGGAATGTTGTGTGAGAGAGCAAGCCTTACATATTGAAAGCAACACAAAGGCCTTTTGGAGGATTCATTAACTGATCAAAAGATTACAAGTAGGGGGAGGAAAATGGCCATGATAGAAAGAAGCAAGTCAAGAAAGGTCGATGGAAGGGTGTAGATTGATGTAGGGTGCTGGTTATAAGATAACTGGGTGATTGGTGAGTGCTATTATTGTTCAGTAAAAGATCAGGAGGGCAAGAAAGATGATGGGTGGTGGTAGAGAGTGCTGGTGTATACGGTCATTCAGGGAGATGGTCGTGTGATGGTTTGGTCTAAAGTCAGGGAGACATTGGTAGTCAGGAGTGGAGGGGCAGCAAAACACAAAGACACTCTAACACAAACCGAAAAGAGTGCTTCACCCAAGAAGTGGGTTATATACAGGCTACCCCCCAAGTTATGAACACACAACCCATACATACAATCAACCACGCAAAACGTTATTAACTTTGACAGCCCATACATAGATACATACAATTGTTCCTATGTTTGGCTGAACTAGTTTCCTTTCTCTCTCCCTCTCTCTCCACTTTTCTTTGTTTTCAGTCTCATGTACTTTTGTTGTCCTGATTAAAATACTGATGTGGGGGCTGGTTATGAGATAATTGGGTGATCGATGAGTGGACTGATTGCTCAGGTGGAGGTATGGTGATCATATTGGTGTATTTCCAACTTACGGACAAAATCTACTTATGGACATCTGTAAAAACCGAACTGGTTCATTACCTGAGGATGGCCTGTAAAGGTTTATAAATAATTGAAGAGTGGGCTATATAAAGGGCATTAAACGTTTGAATGGTGGACAATGTAAAGGTTAATAAACAATGACATGGTGCATTATACAAAGGCCAGTAGGATGCTGACAGTATTTTTATTATGAAGAATAATAATCCTGGTATTAAAGGTAATAGATAGCAGACAGTGGAATATGAAGGTATAATGGATAATTGTTAATCTGGTCCCTGAAAGGTGAAAACCAGCTGATTGTGAATTATACAAAATATAATAAATAACTGGCAGTGGATTATGTATAAATATAATGGATTTCTATCATCAAGTTATATTCTGGACTGAGCAGTCAACACAATGGATTTTGTGTGATAAGAAGCCGATCTGTGATCTGTAAGTTCGGGCGCGCATATCACACTGATGGTTTGGCTCTGTGTTGACAGTAGGTGCCCCATGTTCACTCTTCTTTGATCATTCCCACTCTGTTCCATTCCTATTCATAAACTGTAACCTAGCATCTGTTTGTCCACTTCCTATCACCAACACCACAAACCATCTAATTAGTTTGTACCAAAGACTGACACAAAAAACTGGAGTAACTCAGCGTGTCAGGCAGCATCTTTGGAGAAAAGGAATAGGTGGGGTTTCGGGTCAAAACCCTTCTTCAGACTGAGAATCAGGGGAAAGGGAAATGAAAGATATAGACGGTAATATAGAGAGTTATAGAACAAATTAATGAAAGATATGCAACAAAGTTAAAAAGTAGCGATGATTAGGGGGAGGTAGAGTCCACAATGGTCCATTGTTGACTGTGGGCTAGGAGTTAAAGAGTTATACTGACAATGAAACTCAACAGGACGACAGTGAAAGTAGTACGATGACTGGGGGTCAGTTCCTTCCTCTACATAATTAGTTTGTTCAATGTCTTTGTGCTTCTTTCTCAGAGCTCTTGGATTGTTGCCATTTTGACCATGCTGACCATTTTGTAGAATCTTTGGAATGCACGACTGCTGCACACATCCGACATGACCAGTCCAGCGAGGCTATACTGAAATGAGAGCACCTGCCTATCTGGAATGCTGCACAGCTCAAGAACAGCGGGGTATGGAATCCTGTCCTGGTACATGTATTATTTTAATAAAGGCAGTGCAGATGAAAGCCATTAAGAACAGAAATGTAAGACAAAGAAACTCCAAATATTGTGCCATAAAACAGTGGAGGCGATATTTTGTCGGTGTCAGCTTCGTCATTTTTTTCCAATGCCAAAAATGGTTCTGCTTTCAGAAAGCAAGCATCAATGTCACCATCAAAGATAGCACTGCAATGCAGGACACTTCCAAGATGGAAATAATTATTTGCTATTTGTAGTTCATAATCATCCATGTTGACAGTGGCCGAGACATGGATTTAAGGCACTTCAGATTAATCGTCAATCCACGAGCCTACTTATGTAAAAAGATCCAGAATTCTTTCTATATCCACAAGTATGTGAGGCTATTAGAGCACAGTTATAACTCAGTAACAGATCACAGGTGGTTGCAGTCAACATCTATAGAATATTCATCAGGCAAATAGTTTGTCATCTATGATGTTGCTAAATGCTTGTTGTGTATGCTTGATGGGCAAAATGATTTATTTTGAATATCGAGGTATACTAAATAGTTGATGGGTGAAATTAGCCTTATTTTGGGCAATAGGGAGCAGTAAAAATCATATTTAAAAAATAAAAAGGAACAAATGTAATTGATTTGGTGCGATAAATAGACAAAATTACTTACATGTCAGTTATGGGCCTGTCCCACTTAGGCGATATTTTGGGTGACTACAGGCAACGGCCACAAAATTTTCAACATGTTGAAACATTTTCGGCGGCAGTGGCAACAATTTTTGCTGAAGGTTGTCGCCAGGTGTCGTAGGTGAATTCCATTAAAAATAGTCCCTAGCAGTCGCCTAAAGAGTCGCCTAAGTGGGCCAGGCTCTTTAAAAGATAATTGATTATATGGAATAGTGATAGAAATGAATTTGTATAATTTAAAATATTAAAAGAGGCAGAACAAGTAAAGTTAGTTGGGGGAATTAATTTGATTTAAACGAGGAAGCACGTTGCACAGCTCATAGCTGGTGCATATTGCTAGGGTATCTTGACCCAAAACTTCCTTCTCTCCAGATCTGCTGCCTCTCCCGCTGAGTAACTCCAGCTTCTTGTGTCTGTCTTCGATTTCATCTGCAGTTCCTTCCTACACATTGGTTGGACACAGTTCTGTTCAATTTTGCTGCAACAGTAGATACAGAGATGTGCAAGATAATTGTACTGCCTAATTACTTCATTTAGTGGTGAACACTACGTCTTTTCACTTCAATAAGCCTGACCTGTAAGAACTTGTTGAAGTAATTTATATTTACAGTCTGGTATAACATGGAACAATACCATATTATATCAGATTTATGTGGTTGCTGTTACTTCTTTCCTTAATTTTATTTTAATTTGAGCTCACTCCTAATTCCAACAAGAATTCCTTTATTGTCATAATTGCATAATTGGCCTTTTTGATGTACCGCACAAAGCACTCTGCCACTGATGGCTGTGATTGCCATAATCCACTGCTGAGTGGGTAGAAATCTGTGCTATAGCCATAATCATGATTGACAACTGCACTGTGCTGGCCTCTTTTAAACAATTGGATAAAGCTGTTTGGGAAATAATATAGGGCTTAATTTTTTATGAAGGCAAGAGAAAAGAAGTGTTAACGAGCTCACAGAGCATGTTGCTGCACTGATCTTGTTGTGCTCGAATGAGGTGCCATTTTCCCATTTTTCACCCAGAGAGTTGTGAATTTGTGACAGAAGGCAGTGGAGGCCAATTCACTGGATGAATTTAACAGAGAGTTAGCTAGGGCTATTGGGGCCAGTGGAATCAAGGGATTTGGGGAGAAGGCAGGCATGGGTTACTAATTGTGGATGATCAGCCATGATCACAATGAATGGCGGTGTTGGCTCGAAGGGTTGAATGGCCTCCTTCTGCTCCTATTTTCTATGTTTCTATGTATATCACACTTCAAAAATTACTTCATTGGCCACAATTCACATTGAGATTTTGAAAGGCGCAATAAAAATGGATTTTCGTTCTTTACTTCAGTTAAACCAGAGAAAACATACCCTCATAGCTCAGCTGCAGTAAATGGCAGACCTCAACAATCAGAAGCTTTGGTCTAGAAACTACAACAAAAACTGAGCAAGGTTGTGCCCACCCCATTGATCCTATTAATAATAATAATAATAATAATAAACGTTATTATGGACTCGAGGTCCAGACAAGGGGCAACATTACATTAAAAATGCATTGCATATCAAATATCATAAATATATATAAAATCATGGTATATCACATAAAAACATCATAATTTATATTTAACAAAAATCCACAATACTTAAGTTAAAAATCCAGATTAAAAGATGACCAATGTCCTACAACGAGACAACGATACCAGTGTCTCCACAACTGCTAACCCTTATGTTTGTCAAGGCCACAATAAGCACATTTTTAGAGTCATTTATCCTGCAAATGAATTTATACATGTGGTGTCTTAGGATAGCTTCTAAAGTACTGACTCCTGCAGCCACAAACATATTACTGGCACTACACCATCTAGGTTGCCTTAGCAGTGTTCTCATGGCATCGTTATATGCCACCTTTAGTCTCTGCATACTTGTCTTTAAATAGTTCGACCACAGGTGCGCAGTGTAGAGTGGTGTGCAGTATGCTCTAAATAGCGACATCTTCACCACATCTGCACACACACCAAATTTACGCAAGAGGATATTTGCCTGTACATACAGCATGTGTCGTTGCCTATAAATATCCTCATCATCTGTCATTTGTTCTATAATAATATGCCCTAGATATTTTATCTTATTACAGACACTAAGATTGTTGTCAGACAATTTAAAAACAGGATATTTTAGGCATTTATCCTCTTTGGTTCTACAGACCATAACAGCACTCTTACTAGCATTATATTTAATGTCATGTTCCACACCATGCACGGAACATATAGTAAGGAGCTGCTATTCTACCCGTTCTGTCGATTTCCCCCAATGCCAGCCGCAAGACTTTGCACAATGAATGAAAAGCTCAGAAGATAGACGAAAAGCGCTGGAGTAACTCAGCAGGTCAGGCAGCATCTCTGGTGAAAAGGAATAGATGAAGTCTCGGGTCGAAGCACTTCTCCAGACCTTCAGAGATGGCAGGGGCTCCACGGAAGAAGATCTGTCTTCGCTCATGCTTCCCTCCCTGGCAACTACTTCAGCAACGCAGTATAAGGAGCAGAACAGCCAGGTTTTGCAACAGCTTCTTCCCCCGAGCCATCACTTGAATTCCATATAATGTGCTGCCACTAATATCTATTTTATCTTTTTATTATTTTATGTTGCACAGTGAGCCAGATGCAACAAAATTTCGTTCAGACTTGCATTTGTTGGTGTATTTTTGAATGACAATAAAGTCTTTGATTGATTGATTGATTGATTGATTGATTGATTGATTGATTGATTGATTGATTGATTTACCTGTGGTGTTCAACTAGCTGATCAGGGCTGTGATTTTGCAGCCTATTGCTGGGCCCTCCAGATCAAAAACTTCCCAGTCATCCTTTGAAGCTTTTCCATCGCTTAATTATATTAGCTGGGGAAATACCTTGCATTATTTCCTTCTATAAGTAACCCCAAGCTCAGTGACAACCCCTCCTGAATAAGCCCCAGCACAAGTGGTGACACATGTTCAACTCTGAATGCATTCATGGAATGTTACAGTCAGCAGTGAGAAGCGGCAGCTTATCTTCAGCAAATGGCTTTATCTCAAACCAGCAACTATGTTAACTCAGCACATGGTCATTGTTTCATTGTTTTGGATGCATTTAGTAATCGAGCCATTCAGTGACAATTTAATATTTTGTAATATTATGAAAATTCCTATTTAATAGTATAATGTCAGTGTAAACTGCTTTGCGTGGTGAAGGATGGGCTCTACCCTGCCCTTCCATTTAGAATTTAACACAAGCTCAGAACTTCCCAACGCACTTTAGAGCTAAATACATTTGAAGTACAATTACTGTGCTGATACAGTAAGAACCAATCTGTGAACAGCTATGACACCCCCTCCACAAACAATTGCTGTATATTAGCTTATTTGTTCCAGTTTGGTGCATAAAAGGATAGAATTTGAACAAAGCTCTGAGAGCTCTTTCTGAGTTGGACTTGAACCTCTACTCTTCTGACTCAGGGACATGAAACTCCCACTGGCCCACCATCAAAGGACAACAAATCAGCACGATAGTAAAATATCAGAACACTGAAACAATTCAATCATCAAGGGAAATATTATTCACCATTTCTAAAAAATTGTAACTTGAGAGCGAATGCAACAGAAGAACAATAGCTCCCGGAGTCTCTGCTGATGAGTATCAGTAACACCAAAAGGGAATTGAAGAACTTGAATTCTTCCCATTATTCAAATGGAAGAAAAACTGAGAAGCCCATTCGCAAGCTATCTTTTCTCAATGTGAAAATTTAGAAATACACGCTTCGAAATGTCAGAAATGCGGATTTGGAAAATTAGATTTTGAATTGGCGTGATATTTGACTCAGCACTGAAATTTGACAAACAAGTCAATGCCGTGGTAAAAGCTAGCTTCTTTCAGCTTCGGACGATAGCTAAAATAAAACAATTCCTCCAGTTTGATGACCTGGAAAAGATCATCCACACATTCATCTCCTCCCGCCTAGATTACTGCAACTCCCTTTACACTGGCATCAGACAATTTTCCCTGTCCCGCCTGCAACTGGTCCAAAACGCCGCAGCGAGACTCCTGACGGGCACCCGTAAAAGGGACCACATCACCCCGATCCTGGCCTCTCTCCACTGGCTCCCTGTGAGGTTCCGTATAAACTTCAAGATCCTCCTCCATGTCTACAAAGCCCTCAATGGGCTTGCCCCCACCTACATAAAAAGTCTTCTCACCCACCACTCCACCTCCAGGCCCCTCAGATCGGCCGATTTGGGGTTGCTGAATATCCCGCGGTCTAGGCATAAGCTATGGGGCGACCGTGCCTTTGCGGTTGCAGCCCCTAGACTCTGGAACAGCATCCCCTTTCCCATCAGAACTGCCCCCTCCATCGACTCTTTTAAGTCATGACTAAAGACATCTATACTCCCAAGCCTTTCCTGAAGTCATCTGAGTGAGGGCTACATGTATATATGTATGTAGTCTGTTTTTGTTGTGCTATTCTTATAACAAATGTTAAGCACTTTGGCCAACGAGAGTTGTTTTTTAAATGTGCTATATAAATAAATGTGACTCGACTTGAATATAAAAAATAAGAGTGGAGAAAGAATGGTTTAGATGGAATGGATATTCAGTTTGTGGTCATGGTGTAGCGATTCTTTGGGCGGTAGAATGGAAATCATCACTCCTGCAAGTGACCTAGAGTTTTGGAGAGTGCCCAAAGTTATTCCCTTGATTAAGAATAGAAAAATCGATCATCCAGGAAAGTATAGGCCATTATAGGCTTCACGTCTTTGATAAGGAAGCTATTCGAGAGATTACTTAGGGATAGGATTTATTCACGTTTGGAAAAAATGGGCTAAATTAAGGTCAGTAGGCATGGATTTGTCTGCGGCAAGTCATGACACAAACTTGATTGAGTGTTTTGAGAATATGATGAAGGTGATTGACGAGAGAAGGACAGTGGATGTAATAGATTGGTTAGTAAGTTTGCAGACAATGCAAAAAAAATTGGTGAAGTTGCAGACAGTAAAGATAGGTAGTAAAGAATGCAGCAAGATATAGATTAGTTACAAATATGGGTAGGGAAATAGCAGATGGAATTTAATCTAGGCAAGTGTGAGGAGTTGCACTTTGAGTGGCCAAATGTAAGGGGAAAGTGAACATTTAATGGCAGGCCCTTTCACAGCATTGATGTACAGAGACTTCTTGGGGTACAAGTCCACAGCTCCCCGAAAGTTGCAACGTAAGGAGATAAAGTGGAAAGATGGTATATGGTATGGTTGCCTTCATTATTTGGGGCACTGAGTGCAAGAATGAGGGAGTCATGCTGCAACTTTATGAAACTTATGAACACATTTAATGTATTGTATGCAGTTCTGGTCACCCCATTACAGGAAGAATGTGGAGGCTTTGGGTGTAGAAGAGATTTACCTGGATGATTAGAGGGTGTTAGCTATAAGGAGAGGTTGGACCAACTTGGATTGCCACAGGTTAAGGGGAGAAATTAGATGTTTATAATATTATGAGATAGGCATAGATAGGGTAGACAGTCAGAATCTTTTTTCCCCAAGATGGAAATGTCATAGACGATGGGGCATAGCTTTAAAGTGAGTGAAAAAGTTGGCCCCATAGCAGAAGCGTCCACGTCACGGGGCTGGAAACTGGAAGTATCCTCAGTCAATCAATCAATCAATCAATCAATCAGTTTTATTCGCCACTTGCACATAAAGTGCAAGTGAAATGAATTTGCCAGCAGCGGTACAATAAAAAAAGAACACACAAAAACACAATAAAAATTTAACACAAACATCCACCACAGCATTCATCACTGTGGTGGAAGGCACAAAAATTGGCCAGTCCTCCTCCATTTCCCCCGTGGTCGGGACCTCAACCCTCCGCAGTCGTCGCTGCGGGCGTCCAGATGATCAGACAAGGTAAAGTCCAGGTAAGTCCTGAATCGGTGCCTCCCCACCGGAGGCCGCGGCTTCAAGTTGGTCGGCGGTCGAAGGCCGGCGGTCGAAGATTTAAAGTCCCTGCCACGCCGCTGCCAGAAGCATCGCAGACCGCAGGGCCAGCGGTCAGAGCTCCCCTCCAGGGATCCCCGGCGAGGGACCCCGCTCAGGCTGGTAATTATCCTGAGATAATTCTGCTACCACCATCATCTATTGCGACCTGTGATGGCTCCCACTGATTGTCGCCGGAAGCTTGGGTCCTTTTCAGGTCGGACGATGACAGCGATATAAACATTTGAAACATGGAAGATGGACACAAAAGAAGAAGAAGTGAAAAAGTTTAAAAGAGATGAGTGGGGCAAGTTTTTTTATACAGAGTGGTGGGTGCTTGAAAGAAGTTGTCAGGCGGAAGCAGACATGAGGCTTTTTGATAGGCACATGAATATGCAGGGAATGCAGAAATATGGACCATGTGCAGGCAGAATGAATTAGTATCTTCTTCCTTGCAGAAAATTTGGGCGAAAGGGCTTATTCCAGTGTTGCACATTTCTTTGTATATTCTATACAAAGGCAAAAGATAGTGTGTCGGCCATATATATGTTTTATATGCATATAAATGATTATTTGCATCCATGCCTGAGTTTTGGATATACCTGCTTGTTCATTGTGTGTTTCGTCTGTTATAAATGCATAAATTTATATGTGTAAATTTGAACCTTTTCATAGTTTTTTAATTTGTCTGTAACCGTGTATGTGTATGTGTGCCTGTCTGAGTGTATTTGTGTAAAGGTACAAGTGATATTGCTAGTTGGGGGAAAAAACATTTGTAAAAGCACAACCAGTTGGAGACTATGTAATTTAACACCTGGTAGCTGTGTAGGTTTTTAGTTGAGTTGAGGCATTCGCCATTTCCTAAATTCTCACCACAATCTTGAACACGAACGGCAAGCATCATTCAATTATTTGCGACACAAGCTTAATTTCTCAGAGGGAGGAATATTGTGTGTACACAATGTACTTCTCAAATCGATTCCTCCATTAAAGCAATTAAACAGTTTTCAAGAGTGACGCCTGGTGAAAGGGGCAGTGTCTTGACAGCTGCACGTCCTGTCTCATTTGCCAGGTGAATATCACTGGCTGTGCTTTCAGGACAGAATCGTGAGTCTCACCTTAGCAGATTCCACAAGGACTTTCAGCATTGTGCTGTCGGCACAAACAATAGCAGCAGTTGGGAATGGAGCACTAGCACGTCAATGCAGCTGTCAGCACAAAGGCTTTCAACACCTGCACTAACCAGTTGTTTTCAAGGACTTGGCTTTTAGGTCGACTTTTTCTTTAATCATATGATGCTCCTGAATGGATAATGAGAAAGTTGAAGGAAACCTGATTGGCTGCCGTGCTCTGACCACATCTGTCACCATGGCAACTAGATCTTACACCGACTAGCTCGATGTTTTCCAGGAACAAACTGATTCTGGAAAAAATTTAACCCTGTGGAGTCATTTTTTACATTTTAGTCTTTGTTTACTTGGTTGATATTTTACATAGAATTACATGTAATTTGCGCAGAGAATAGATCTTTCAATGATACTCACTTCAATTCGCCACTATGTGCTGGTATGTGCTGAACATTCAAGTCTCAAACCTTACTTCATCTAATAATATCAACATTTCCTATTTTTCGTGCGCCCCTCATGTTAAAGTACCACATATGTCAATGGTATTCGACGGAAAAAGGCAAGTTTGATTTTAAATTGATGCATGGGATAAAGGTAAGGGTAACAATTGATGAGAGTCTTACTGCCATGAGAACAATAGTGTGGGGACCGGCAAAGGAGTGTAGCTGGTATCCCAAGCGATACGAACAAAGTCAAGGTCCACAGAACCTGCTGCCAGAAAATCTTACTAATATCTATTAGAGTGGTGTGAACCTTCCACTCCCCTTCAGGCACTGGAATCCATGATAACAGAGAGATCTCTTACTGCAGCATCTTGTCTGTGCTGCAATGGTAGTGTGACCTCAGCCTTCAGACATGCATCAGTGTTGGTGTGAAGCTGGCTTTCGACATCACAGGCCAGGTTGGAAATGGACTCCACAACACACTCAGAAGATTCATACAAGCTTTCTTACAGAGCGTGCAATGCTCCATGTGTCTCAGTGCTCATCAGCACTAGTACGTAGACTGCACCAGTGCAACATGGAATCACACAACATGGAAACATGCATAAATCACCCATTTTACACTGATTATATATTAATCCCATTTGCTTTTGTTCTCACTGCATTGCCATCAATTTCCCCCAGATTCTAACACTCACAGAAAATGGTGACACAGGTAGATAGGGGAGTGAAGAAGGCATTTAGTTTACTTGTGTTTATATACAAGTGTATTGAGAATAACATTTGGGGCATCATGTTGCAACTTTACAAAAGATTGGTTAGGCCACTTAGGATATTGTGTGCAGTCCTGGTTACCACAGTATTAGAAGGATATGATTAGCATTAGAAAGTGTATAGAAGATATTCACCAGGATGTGGCCTGGAATGGTGGGTTTTAGTTACAAGGAGAGATTGAATATGACTGGGGATAGACACAAAAAGCCGGAGTAACTCAGCGGATCAGACTGCATCTCTGGAGAAAAAGAATAGGAGACGTTTTGGATCGAGACCCTTCTTCCGACACATTGTTGGGATGAGGCAGGGATTGTTAGTGGAACACAGACTGAGGGGTGAATTTATGGTGGTTTACAAAATCATAGGGGGCATAGATTGGGTAGATAATCACACACTTTTTTCAAGGGTAGAGGAGTCTAAAACTGGAAGACATAGTGAGGGGAAATATTTAAGGGGAATCTGAGGGACAAACTTTTCACACAATGTGATGAGTACATGGAATGAGCTGCCAAGGGAATTGCTGGAGACAATTACATGCACTTGGAAGGTACATGAATATGAAAGGATTAGAGGGATTTGGGCCAAATTCAGGTAAATTAGATTAGGATAGATATACATCTTGTCGGCATGGACAAGTCTGGCTGAAGAGCCTATTTCTGTGCTGTATAACTCTAAGATTTTGTTATCTGCACATTAGGGACAATTTACAGTGACATTTTATAATTTACAGTTAACTTATCTGTCAGCATATCTTTGGGTTGTGAGAGCAAACTGAACCATAACCACTTGGTCACAGACAGAACATGCAATCTTCACACAGGCATTATGTATAAAACCCAACTTGCTGGAGCTGTAAGGTAGTAGGATTTCCTATTGTGCCATCCTGTGGTGTGTATCTAAACCATCAGTGGAAGCAGTACACAATCTCACTCTCTGGAGAGTAATGCATGAATTCTGCTTTCCTACTAATCTGACTGCAATCCTCTCAGTCCACATGTTGCCAGTTTTGATGCAGCTGTTAGCCAGCAGCATCTTCTCCTTCAAACTCATCTGACAATGCAGATAGCAGCAATTATAGAAATGACGGTGATGTTCAGAATGCTGATTCCGAAATGTCACCCATTCCTTCTCTCCAGAGATGCTGCCTGTGTCACTGAGTTACTCCAGCTTTTTGTGTCAATCTTCGGAATGCTGATGATGGAAATGTTTTGAATAGTAGAAATGTTGGATTCATGCAAGTTCTGATGATAACACTGGCTGTACTCTGGAACAATTTTATGTAGTGTGTTGAAAGGGATCACTTGAAAACTGGAAACAAAAATCTGAAAATTGTCCAAAGTTCATTCGGTTTCTGAATACCAGCTTAGTGTCTTCTTAATAGCTTTTCCTTCAGAACACTTGTTAGAAGGGTAGCAGATGAAAACATTAAGACACACAAAATATTGTATTAATATGATAAAATTTATTTTTTTGCTCACCATTCATTTTATTAATAAAGTTTAATATTGATCCAACAAATAATTTGGTAACAAATTTATATGGTTATGTCAAAGCAAAAGATACACAAGGGTTATGAGAAATATGCAAAGTGGACATGAACTAGAACCACTGCCTGTAATTGTGGTACAAAGTCATTCCGTGATTCTAAGGCACTTGAAAGAAGATGGACTCATTGTATGCTGTAATCATTTAATGATTTATGATTTTAACTTTTGAAAAGTTCAAATTATTTTTGCCAAAGTCTAGAATATAAACAGAAAATATTTAATAATCTGACTACAAACTATTGAGACAATAAGTATGATTAGCTCACGCCCAATTAATTGCATTGGTGTTAGCTGGTGGTAATGGTTGACTATTGTGATCCTGCAATAGCTATCTCAGTACAGTATTGTGTTAGCTACTTTGGATCAGGTCAGTCTATCAGTGCAGTTCTGGGTATTATGTGCTGTCTTGGTGCATTGCCTGCTATTTGAGATGGGTACACTCTTCTTTGCTACTGCAGTCACTTCTTTGTTGCTTCATTTGTCTTCTTTGAATCCTGCACTCCAATCTCAGCTTTAGTCTCATAGGTAATAGGGATGGTGACCTCAGAAGACTGCAGAGCTGGTTTGACCATTGATGCTTCGACCGTTAGCACACCAGTGGGTGACAGTGCTGAAGAAACTATACCAGGGTCGATGCCTTGAGGGAGGCTGAAATGGAAGGGAAGAAAAGGTTAGACTGAACAATATTATTAAATGCATCAATAATAACTGCTCGCAACCAAGACTTGAGTGACAGACAACAAGGCCTTAAAATTAGATTTCCATCGAAGAATCAATCACTTTAATAATTACACCTTTGAGACAAATGTTCTACTTCTCCTAATGGGCAATATTCTGTGCAGACACTAATTCTGATGGTCATGGATTAGACCAGGCAATTTAGCGTTAAATATAAATCATTACTCTTTTGAGCCAAGAGGGAATTTCTGGTGAAATTTATATTTAGATGAAGGGATTCAGTGTAACATTAACAAATTTGGAGATGACATAAAGCTGAGTGGCAGTGTGAACTGTGAGGAGGATGCTATGAGAATGCAGGGTGACTTGGACAGGTTGGGTGAGTGGGCAGATGCGGTTTAATGTGGATAAATGTGAGGTTATCCACTTTGGTGGCAAAAACAGGAAGGCAGATTACTATGTAAATGGTGTCAAGTTGGGAAAAGTGGAAGTACAATGGGATCTGGGGGTCCTTGTTCATCAGTCAATGAAAGTAAGCATGCAGGTACAGCAGGCAGTGAAGAAAGCGAATGGCATGTTGGCCTTTAGAACAAGAGGAGTTGAGTATAGGAGCAAAGAGGTCCTTCTGCAGTTGTATAGGGCCCTAGTGAGACCACACCTGGAGTATTGTGTGCAGTTTTGGTCCTCTAATTTGAGGAAGGACATTCTTGCTATTGAGAGAGTGCAGCGTAGGTTTACAAGGTTAATTCCCGGGATGGCGGAACTGTCATATAGTGAGAGAATGGAGCGGCTGGGCTTGTATACTCTGGAATTTAGAAGGTTGAGAGGGGATCTTAGTGAATCATATAAGATTATTAAATGTTAGAGGTAGGAAACATGTTCCCGATGTTGGGGGAATCCAGAATCAGGGGCCACAGATTAAGAATAAGGGGTAAGCCATTTAGAACGGAGACGAGGAAACACTTTTTCTCACAGAGAGTTGTGAGTCTGTGGAATTCTCTGCCTCAGAGGGCGGTGGAGGTCGGTTCTCGGGATACTTTCAAGAGAGATCTAGATAGAGCTCTTAAAGATAGCGGAGTCGGGGGATTATGGGGAGAAGGCACGAATGGGGCACTGATTGGGGATGATCAGCCATGATCACATTGAATAGCGGTGCTGGCTCGAAGGGCCGAATGGTCTACTCCTGCATCTATTGTCTATTGAAATAAAGCTATGCCACAACTAGTTGTTTAAAAAAACCCAATCAAAAACCCAGTAGACTTCATTATAAATAGTGGACATTCTGTATTAAATAACGCACTAGGAGGTTTCTCAAACAAGTTCGCGATAATGAAGAGTGTTTCTGCCAACTTGTCAACTGTCAAGTTTTAAATAGCTGTACAGAAAGTGTGGGGAAATTGTTTCCCACAACCCTATCTCATGTATACAACGGCAAAAAGTTGGTTGAAATGATCTGCAAAACCAATGTAGATGGGAGAGTATTAAGAAGAAATAGATAGAGAGCTTAAAATGGAATTGGGGTACAAGTGAATAGGTAAAGCAAAAATCAACAATTCATTCGCTGGATTCAGTGGGGCTTTTGGCCTTCCACAAAAAGCAACAGGGGGCTTTTATTTTCAATGGCGGTTTTGGGAACAGCTTGTGCCTCCAAAGACCAGTATTGAGATCATTCTCTCCCCGATTTAATAAAGACACTTACACATCGGACCACTCAAAAATTAAGTAGGGCTTAGTTAGAAATTGTTCGATGGGTGTTTATTCGATGGAAATGCAGCCACAGATTCTACTTTATGGCAGGGATTGGAAGGCAATCCACTTCGCAGGAACATCTGCACTTTAAAATCGGAAGTGAATGTAAATATTGCATGGATGTGCAAATTTATACCCACAAGATTTTTCATGATGAAGGTGCTAGACATGTTTAAGGTCATTCTGTATCTTACTATATTGCGAATGAAATGTAAAATATGGCCTGCAAAGTTCTTTTTGATAAAGCTGTAAAATACACTGGAATGTAGAGATCTGAGGTGAACCTGGTCTATTGCATAAACTGTTATTGATAGTTGGTTTCATATTTTCAGGATGAATGTAATGTAGTAATTACCAATTGTTAATATTGCCTTTGCTGCAGACCTAAGATATTAGCTTGTAATAAAAGCACGATGGCTGAAAAGTCACACTCGGAGATGAATTTATGATTTTAATATATATATACGATGACAGATGGCACAATGGGCTAAGTGTTCGGCTGGCAACCGGAAGGTAGCTGGTTCGAATCCCGCTTGGAGTGCATACTGTCGTTGTGTCCTTGGGCAAGACACTTCACCCACCTTTGCCTGTGTGTGTCCTTGGGCAAGACACTTCACCCATCTTTGCCTGTGCGTGTGAATGTAATTATGTGAAGCACTTTGGGGTCAATGCACGTTGACTAAAAATGTGCTATATAAATAAAGAAATTTAATTTAATTTAATATATCTGTACTAAAGTAACCTGATGATTAAGGAGTTGGGGATGACAGGAAGAAGACTATTTTAAAGAGTCCATTGTTTAGGAGGAGTTGGTTTGACTGTGGGTCCAATCAACAGGGTGAGACATGTCAGAGCTATGGTCAGCTTCAGTACCTGGGGAAAGGAGTTGGGGGACAACAGACAGTCAGTGGTGTGGAAGAGATGGTATCAAATCTACAGCCAGGATTAGGGGTCAGGGTGGTCATTGATTGTGGAGACGGTGAGCGTGGTTTGATGATGAGATGGTGGTCAGGTGAGCAGGCAGGCATTCGGTAGTAAGTGAGTTGACGGGTTGGTGCAAGGCAGCCTTGGCAGGTGTTGGGAATGTGAGAGTATGTGGGGGAATGGTGGTTAGTTCCAGGGAGCAGTGTGGGTGGCTGGAGCCTATGGGAGAGATGGGTGAGTATCACTTTTGAAGCACACCTACTTGTTCACCTCCCCACGCACCCTTTAAGTCAGGCAAAAGCAGCCACGTAATTTGATAAATGCTTGTAATATGATTTATAAAAGAATTCACTCACAGATATTTTCGAGTAAAACATCTTGAAATGAAGCCATGTTCATCTTGTCTCTCCTCATGTTTGCCTGTAAAGGAGAATTATTGAACTAATTTTAGCTGTTAAAAAAAAATTATAAAGACCATAGTCATAGAGCTATACAGCATGGATGGTGTATAGAAGGGTCTTGATCCGAAACGTCACCCATTCATTCGCTCCAGAGATGCTGCCTGTCCAGCTGAGTTACTCCAGCATTTTGTGTCTACCTGCAGCCTAACTCGTCCATAGCGACCAAGTTGCCTAACTATGCTAGCCCAAAATGCCTGCTCCTGGGCCATATTCCACCAAACCTTTCCTATTCTTGTAGTCATTCCAGTGCCTTTCAAATACCATGATTATACCCACCTCTACAACCTCTTCAGGCAGCTTATTCATCAAAGTTTGTGTCAACATGTTTACCCGCTGGTCCATGCAGTGTCTTTGTTCTACAAGATCAGACATGGTAAATCACCATAATTCACAGGTAGTGCTAAATATTTTTCTGTGAGCATATTCATTTATTGCAAGAGAATACTTCCCAGTATTGGCTGAAAATTGGACACTTGAAAATAAAACAGACTGTTTAAAACACGTTATTATGAAATATAATGAAGAGCACTACATATAGTTCACACCTATTGTATACCCCACATGATGGCTAGTTAAACTCATCTCCTCTGTCTGCATGTGATCCATTCCCTGCATATCCATGTGCCTGTCTAAAAGTCTCTTCAATGCCACTATTGAGTATGCTTCCACCCCCCCCCCCCCCCCCCCCCCCCCCCTGGCCGGAACATCTCCTTTAAGCTTTCCCCCTCTAACCTTACATATGCCCTCTAGATGTTACCCTGTCTTTACCACATAATTTTATACACTACTATCAGGTCATATCTTAACCTTCGATGTTCCAGAGAAAAGAATCACATTTTTGCTCAACCTCTCCTTATAGTTAGCATCCTGTAATTCAGAAAATATTCTGGTAAGCTGCTTCCGCACCCTCTCTACAGCCTCCGCATCCTTTATTTAATGGGGTGACCAGAACTGCGCAAAATACTCTAAATGCGGCCAAATAGTCTGAAGAAGGGTCTTGACCCGAAACATCACCTATTCCTTTTGGATACAAGTTAAATAAATGTCGGCACATTCACTTGCTATCATTGAACTTTATTCTCCATGTGAGAAATATATTGTTGTTCTACTGTGACACTGCAAGAAAAGATTATTACTGGACTTCACAGAATTCAGTAACAGCAAAGGCACCCAGGGTAGAGGTGTGTCAATTCAATAATACCAAGGGCTGGGATGTTTCTGGAGGACACAGGGGTGATGTTATAATCTCATGATAGGCATTATGTCAATCCTATGTTGTGTAGAGTAGACTTGGTGCTTTAGGCAGTGATGTTCAAATCCTACTGTTCCCAGGGTGAGCACTATTCCAAACCTACTGTGTCCATGTTGGGAACTGTTCCAAACCCATAGTCTACAGGACAAAGATCCCCCACTCCCACAGTCTACACTGTACAATGCGAGCCCCTGCATTGTCGTGTTTTAGACCCACTGCCAGCTTTACTGCAGAATGGGAATCTCCATATTGTCTAGCCCCAGCAAGGGTAGACTGCCATGAGCAGGGGCAGGGTGGGGGTGGAGGGGGGAGAACAAAGGAGGAGCCGGCATGGGGGAACTGCCGTGAAGAGGGGTAGGGGGGTGGGAGGTGGGGAACAAAGGAGGGCCGGGTACTGCATACTTTACCAACACCCTTTATGTGGTGACTATTTGCATACCTTAGATATTTATCCATATCTTGGTGAATTTCACTGTGACTTGTCACATGTGACAATAAAGTATTAATTCATTCATCACATTCCATAATACATTCCAAGGGTTGGTTTTTGGTCAGCACCACTCACCCCAACAGAACTAAGATAATGCATCAGGGAATTGAATATTCCTAGTGCATAGATTTTAATATCATTGTGATTTTTTTAATTGTTTTAATTTGTCCAATTGTTTTGTTCCAGATGTTTTGGATCAGATGGGGAGTCAAGTTACCCAGATCACAATGTTACTGATTTGTGAGAGATGAACACAACGCAGAGGTGAACCCCTCAACAGGCACAGGTAACCATTTTAGCTTTTTTAAATTTTGAACTATTACTCTTTAGTTATTTTTTGAATATTTCTGCCAATTGCCGTTAAAGAATAGGGTGGGGTTTTAATTTAAGTTATGTTCATAACATTTCGCGCTTAGAATACATACTAAGAATACGTACTAAACATAATCAGACGGTTGCTTCGCCCTTAACTTTAAAACATGTGTGGTAGCGGTGTGTTGCCTAATGACATACAGTAAGGGGCCGTGGTGCGGACGAGGCTACCGAGCTCGGTGGGAAGTTTGCTATGGAGCGGGAGCGATGCATCGGAGACCGTGACTCAATTTGGAAAGACCCTAGTAATAATACACCCCCATTTGGACCAATGAATGAGGCATGGACTCAATTGAGTTCCAGCAAGATCATGCATGGACATCAATGCAGGCGGAGTAAGTAACACCCAAATGGTCACCCCGGGGAAGAATTAGATAGGAGATAGACACAGAATGCTGGTGTAACTCAGCGCGACAGGCAGTATCTCTTACTCCAGCATTTTGGGTCTAACTTCGGTGTAAACCAGCATCTGCAGTTCCTTCCCACACAATAGTTAGACGGGGTTGAGGTTGCCCGCTGTTAGTGTCAATTACCTACCGTCAATCTCCACATATCCATCCTTGGTTTTGACAGTAATCTCCTCGGGAGCGAATTGGTTGACATCCAAGTTGACCCTCCACTTGTCCGAGGTGACCTTGATTTCCGAGATGCCGGTGCTCTGCTGGCGACTGAGAACAGCAACGGCGGTGGGCGCTGGGGTCTCCGCCACCGGTGTTGCCGCCGGGGCCCTGGCTCCAACTGCAGGGAAGGGACGCAGGTAACCCGGCCACATGCCCTGCCAGTCCGCGCCCCAGTCGCTGCCCAAAGCCGGCATGCCGAAGGACTGGTCGAAAAGCCGGCTGGGGTAGTGCCAGTCCCGGAAAGGGTCCCAGCTGGGGCTGCGCAAGAAGCTGAAGGGAATCCGCCGCTCGGACATGCCTGCAATTAGAGGTGGGCGCAGGGCTGGTCAGGGAGACGTGCTCGGAGCTGGTCAGACTGCGGTCAGGACTGGGCTCTTATATATCTGCTGCCTGTTCTATAAATGGAACAGGTGCCCCAGTATAGGGGAACAGTCATTGTTGTGGAATGCGACCGGCTTCCAGAGCATTCACAGTGGGAAGCTTCCAGTGCCCTTTAATAGTAAGATTAAACGAGAACTTACCAGTTTGAAGTTTGATCTGTATTTTATGAGGAGTTACGATGAGGGATTACGTGAAGAACCCCGCCAGGACGCATGCGTGCCATTCTTCAAAGCAGCGGTGTGAAATCACAGATAACTGTAATGACTAAACATAGTAAAATTAGAGAAGAGATACCAGTTAAGTATATGATCAAGGGTGGGAGCGGAGGGCACGTAATCCCTCATCGTAACTCCTCATAAAATACAGATCAAACTTCAAACTGGTAAGTTCTCATTTAATCTTACTATTTTACTTCGGAGTCACGTGAGTGACTACGTGAAGATTTTAAAGCTCTGTGATTTCATGCTGTGGAAACGAGTCCATGCATCACGTCTGCCTTGACTGTGGGAGGAATTGTGTTAACATAATTTGGACATGAATTCGACATTGAAATCATAAAATTTGTTAACACAAATTTATAACCCCTTTTTATGGGTTTAAATTAATTTACAGAACTTAAAATTGTTTCTGCAAACGTTCCAGGTTTCATTACTGGTTTATTATAAAATAATTGGAATGTTTTCCCCTCCAGACCATCCTGCTGCCTTGAGGATTTGGTCCATTGGTACATCCAACTGTATCACTGCCGATGTAGCTGCAGCCCTGGTGGAAAGAGATTTAAAAAATATTAGTATCCACCCCAGCCTGTGTTAGCACCTGTTTCAGCCATCTTGAGATGGTCTGGACCGTCACTCTTGGTGTGGTTGCTAGTGGCTGACCAAAATGTGCCTTTTCATTGCCTCTTAGGATATTCGTTTTCTCCATGTATAACGACAGATGTCTTACTATACACAGGCGGTCATCTGTTGGGTATGACCTAATTGTATATTGAGGCCTGCTGATCCCTTTCTGTTCTGCTTACTAACTCATAAATATGAAACATAATATTTTCTGTTGAGGAAGTCATGTTGTCCAGTCTAGTTTTTGCAGTGACTGTATCCTCTGTGCCGTGACCAATACCATTAGCATGACTGTTTTAATGTCAGTCTGTGTAGGGACAGAACTGTTGCTGGAGACCAATTCCTGAGCATCTTCAGGATTATTCTTACATCCCACATTTGGGAGTATCTGGTTCTTGGGGATAGTATAAAAAATTCCCCTCATAAGATTTGCACCAGTGGGTGAGTCCCAACAGTGTAAAGCTCTGTCCCCTGCCATAGGTAAGTCGATAGGGCACTTCTGGCGCAGTTGATGGCACTGTAACTGAGCCCCTCATCATAGTGGTGGCCTGCCAGATATTCCAGAACAGACGGGATGTTCATATCTCTGATACCATGTTTGATACCACTGGGAACCATGGTTGTGTAGGCCAATCGGGTACTACCACTACCAGATGCAGAGTCTTGTTGTATTTCCTTAATACCCGACTGATGAGGCAGGAAAAGGAGGGAATGCATAAAAAAACAATTCCCCCCCCCCAATGCAGCAAAAATGCATCTGTCGCCGCTGCCCCAGGGTCTGGTTCCCATGAAACATAATTTGATAACTGGTGGTTAAGTCTGGATGCGAATAAATCGATATCTGGTGTTCCATATTTGCTGTGATATCAGCAAATACTATTTTATTCAACATCCATTTGGTGTTTTCATTAAATTTGCGTGACCTGGTGTCTGCCACTGAATTTAGTCTTCCTGGTAGGTAAGTGGCTGATATCCAAATATCTCTCTGGATACACCATTGCCAAATTGTATAGCTAGATTGTCACATGATGTCGATTTGTTTCCACCCTGTTGTCAATGTATGCTCCACGGTGGTATTGGTATTGGTGGCTCCCCACCCAAGTGCACTGGCATCAGTTTGTAGTACCATGGAAGGGTTACTGACAATGATTGGATTGGATTGGAATAAAGCCAGATGTTATCTATCCACCATTTTAGTTCCATTTTAGCTTGATTGGTAGTTTCACAGATCTGTCAAAGTGACCTGCATAATTTAGACTGCTTGTATTTTGCTCTCTGTAAGTTTTGGTAATGTAGAGGTCCAAATTGTGTGGCTGGAAAGGCAGCCATCATTATGCCAATTACTTTTGCTACCAATCTGATGGATGGTTTGCTGATGTCAGTGAGGTTATTGCAAGCCTCTATTAAATCTCTAGCCTTTCCCTTAGGCAGAGTCACCGACATGTGAACTGAGTCAATGGTGAAACCCCAGATAGTCCATAGTAGTGGAAGGCGTTAGTTTAGATTTAACTGGATGAAAAATGAATCCCAGTTTTCCAAATAACTTTTTTGTGGCTGTTACAGTTTGTTTGGCCAATTCCAAAGTTTTGCCCACAATGAGTATGTCATCTAAATATGCCATGACCATGTGTGTACGTTTCCGTAGAAACGCTAGGGCTGGTTTCAAAATTATTGTGAAACAGCCTGGGGCTGATGATAACCCATTTGGCAGTGCTTTATACTGTCAGAGTTGT
The DNA here is from genome assembly GCF_010909765.2 of Amblyraja radiata. Classification (NCBI taxonomy): domain Eukaryota; kingdom Metazoa; phylum Chordata; class Chondrichthyes; order Rajiformes; family Rajidae; genus Amblyraja; species Amblyraja radiata. The sequence goes on along the minus strand of NC_045983.1, from coordinate 18,386,687 downwards.
CCCATCCAGTTGAATTTTAAGTAACATCTGTGGTCACCTCGTATAGGCACTGAATAGTAAGCATCTTTTAAATCGATGCTGGCCATTGAAGTAACCTTTGGAAATTAATTGTTAAGCAGTAACAAAGGTATCTATTTTGTCAGATCTATGATGATGCGATAACCATCATCTTTTTTGTTTTTGATAAATATATTGGACACGAATTCTAATGGTTCGTGTTGAGTTTTCTCAATTACACCTTTTATGTAAAGCCGCTTCAGTTCAGCTTGCGCTTTTGATTTCCCTTTATCAGAAGGCACGAACATTCGGTTCAGTATATGTTGAACTGGAGGGCTGTACTTGTGTATAAACTCTATTGTATATCCCTGGATACTGCTTTAGATGTAAGTATCGGTTGTTATCATGCTCCATGCATTCAGAAAAGAGTGTAATCTCCACCCAATCTCCATGCTCCCTGTATATTGTAGGGAACGAGACCCACCTACCTCCATAGTTACCAGTGGCAGGTTTACTTTTTGTAGGTTCTTCGCTGCTGTTGTCGTGCTGGGTCTGGATTTTCGGTTTGGTTGGCGTTGGAGGTCCCCGCAACTTCCAAGAAGGCCGGCCTGGGCCATGGCCTAAAAAGACTCATGTTTTGGGTACCGGACCTTCGAGCTTTCACCAGTTCTGCTGGTGGGTGCGTGGGGGTGCTGTCTTTGGCCGTAGTGGGTTCCAGTAGGTTCTCTTGTTCCTGCACCCCCTGCACACTTGTCTTTCCTTCTGCGGACCCCTCTTCCAGGTCAGCCCAGAGCTGACCCGCAGTGCTCCCCTCTGATGAGATAGAAGCACTGTGCAGCCCTTCAAGAGGTACTGCTGTGGGTTTATCATAGGGCCCACAGTGACCCGACTCCATCTCCCGGAGTCTGTCACGTTGGAGCAAAGCTCCATACACCGCTCCATCCGGCTCCAGCGCTCTCGGTCGCTGGCCGCCCGTGGTTGTTCAAAGTCGGACTCCTCTGAGTCCACGACCTTGTTTGTTTTGTGTCTAGCCTTTCCGCCCGGCTGCGTGGATCTGGCCGGTGCGGAGGCGACATTGGGCACAGCTGATCCCACTATTGGTGATCCGAGTGCCGCTGGCTGCTGCTGGCTGCCCGCTGCTCCGCGGTCCTCCCTCTCCAGCTTTGTCCTTACTGCCCTTCCGTGGAGTGGATATGGCCGGTATGGAGGCGACATCGGGCACAGCTGATCCCATCTAGCCCACCAGCTTTGTCGCAGCCCGTTGGTTTCTCCACCTGCAATCAACATGGTAAAAACACAAAAAGACCGCAGCTCTTACCTGCAGGTCCAGGTTAAAATTGACGCTACGGGCGAACGTCGTTCCACCCCGTCTGCTGCCGTTATTGACTTGTCCAAAAGTCAACGGCCCCATTTAAATAGCCTCCCGCCCGGCCGTGGTGTTCTGGCCGGCGCGGGACCAAAAGTCGGCACAGCTGATCCCTTACGGGGCTTGTGCCTTCAGCTGCTGCTGGCTCCCGCAACTTCGCGGTCCTCCCCAGCCAGCTTCCTAGCAGCACTTGTGGACACTATTTCGTCCAGCTTTCCCCCCTGTGAAACACCCAGCGCGGGGAACATTAGTTTTGCTTCCCTCTCCCGCCCGGCCCGGTGCGGGAGTGAGTCGGGAGCGAAAGTCGGGCACAGCTGTTCCCATTACGGGAGATTAGCGTGCCTTTGGCTGCTGCTGCCGGCTGCCCGCGACTCCGCGGTTCTCCCCCGCCAGCTCTCCCGCAGCCTTCATGGATCTGGTCCATGTCTCCACCTAAAAGGTAAGTGGAAGGAACGCAGAGTCTTCTTACCTGCTGTTCCCGACATTCAAATTCTGGAACGCAGAGTCTCCTTACCTGCTGTTCCTGGCTTTCAAATTTTGCCGCTAGGGGAACGTTGTTCCCCCTTGCTGTGACTTGTTGCAATGCGTGTAGCGATATGACACGCATGCGTCCTGGCGGGGTTCTTCACGTAGTCACTCACGTGACTCCGAAGTAAAATTGTGTAGGAAAGGAGAGGGAACCGATAAACAAGGGTGGACACAAAATGCTGGAGTAACTCAGCGGGACAGGCAGCACCACTAGAGAGAAGGAATGGGTGACGTTTCGGTTTTAAACCAAATTAGAGGCATAGTCATAGAGTGATACAGTGTGGAAACAGGACCTTCGGTCAAATTGCCCACACCAGCCAACATGTCCCAGTGTTAAATCCAAGGAAAAGGCATATAAATTGGCCAGAGGAAACAGCAAACCAGAGGACCGGGAGAAATTTAGAATTCGACAGGAGAGGGCAGTTTAATGTGGATAAATGTGAGGTTATCCACTTTGGTAGCAAAAACAGGAAGGCAGATTATTATCTAAATGGTGTCAAGTTGGGAAAAGGGTAAGTACAACAGTATCTGGAGGTCCTTGTTCATCAGTCAATGAAAGTAAGCATGCAGGTGCAGCAGGCAGTGAAGAAAGCGAATGGCATGTTGGCCTTCATAACAAGAGGAGTTGAGTATAGGAGCAAAGAGGTCCTTCTGCAGTTGTACAGGGCCCTAGTGAGACCACACCTGGAGTATCATGGATGCATTGGTAATCATTTTCCAATGTTCTCTCGACTGGATCAGTTCCTGTGGACTGGAGGATAGCCAATGTAACCCCACTTTTTAAAGAAGGGAGGGAGAGAGAAAACAGGGAATTATAAACTAGTTAGCCTTACATCGGTAGTGGGGAAGTTGCTTGAGTCGATTGTCAAAGATGTTATAGCAGGGCATTTGGAAAGCAGTGACAGGACACCCCCAGGGTGCCGCTAACTAGGGAGTCTCAGAATTTAGACCAAGCAATGATGAAGGACACTCAATAAGTTTCCATGTTAGGATGCTGTGTGACTTCACATCGAAATATGGAAAACCGATGTAGGAGGAGGCCATTCTGAACTTCAAATCTACCTCTATTCAATGTGACCATGGCTGATTATTCAAATTAAAACAAAACAAACTGCTGGAGCAACAGTGGGTTGTGCGGAAACATTCTCTGCCCAGTTTCCTCCACTAGATGCTGCCTGACCTGTTGAATTCCTCCAGCAGTTTTTTTTTTTGCTCAGGATTCAAGCACGTGTTGTCTCATGTTACTGCTTCACTTCAACATCTCCTCTGAAGAAGGATTCCGACCTGAAACGTCGCCTATTCCTTTTCTCCAGGGATGCTGCCTGACCAGCTGAGTTACTCCAGCATTTTGTGTCTATCTTCAGTATAAACCAGCATCTGCAGTTCCTTCCTATATGTCTCCTGAAAGAATGCCCACTTTGAAAACGTTCTCCTCCAGAGTCTGAAGACGGGTCCGTACCCGAAACGTTGTCTGTCCAATGTGATGTCCCTTTCGCAAAATCATGCTGACTTGTCATTTTTTTGCTTAGCAGATTCTATGTTATAATGGACTCTTTGCTTTTATCACAACTAATTTCAGACTAATCAGACACTAATTTCCATTTTAAACAATGGGGTTACATGACTGGAACTAACCCGGAATCTAGGAATTGTTGGAAAATAATGACCAATGCATCCACTACTTTGAGACCTTATGTATTGTGAGATGCAGATTATCAGGCTTTGGGGATATATTACCCTTCAATCCCATCTATTTCTTTAACATTGCTTTCCAATGAACACTAATTTCCTCTCTGTTCCATAGAAAATAACTCCCACCTAATTTATCTCTCCTCATGACAATAATTCTCCAACCCATCAGCAGCATCGTAAATCTCCTTTGCACTCTTGCCAATACTGCCTCATACTTCCCACAGTGGTGCCCAGAAATGACCATTGTGCTCTAACGAGTGTTTTATACAGTTCCAACACAATAGAATTTGAGCTGGGGAGGATAGCTTCAGCATAAGCGATTGGCCACTTGAGGCTAAATTGAGAAATGGCTTTTTTGTTGAAGATTGAAAATGTATGAATTCTGTACTTCGGAGGGTTTTGGATGCTCAGTCATGAAAATATTCGAGGCTGAAATTCATAAGCTTTTGGACACTAAAGAAATCAAGAATGATGAAGGTTGAGAAATCAGTGGATAGAGGTAGAGAACTGCGAGTGAATTTGAATGGTGGAGCAGCTTTGTGGAGTCCTAACTTCTACCTCTAGAAACAAGGAACTGCAGATGCTGAGTCATTAAAAAATATATACAAAGTGCTGGAGTAAGTCAACGGGTCAGGTACATCTCTGGAGAACATGGATAGATTACTTTTTGACTCGGGACCCTTTTTCAGATTCCTGACTTATGATGTTTGCTTATCATCTTTGAGCAATATATGCTATCAATATTTTAAAATAATTATATTCTGAACATAGGGTATCATCTCATACTTATGTCAACACAGAAACAAAGCATTCAACCTTTCAGGTCCACGCCAGTTGCCAGGGGTCCAATCCTGTCCCATTTCTTTCCTGTTTACCTGTCTCACTGCAATTTATTCTCTCACCATGCCTATCAATTCTCCTTTGATTCTATTTTGGTTTTAGTTTTAATCTATACAAAGGGTAATTTACAGTTGCCAATTAACCTATCATATAAAAAGGCAGTTGTCACAACTGATGTTGGAACTTTTGTAAACTCCGTCAGAACAGAAATCTCAACAGAGACAGGAAGAGCTAAACATAACACTGTTTTTTGAATGATAGAATGTTTAATGAAGGATGCATTTCCTCGCCCCACGTTTCCATTCCTTCTCAAAGATTTGTTAGAAAGATTTCTATTTTTATTCATTTTTCAGAATGCTGTCATCGCTTGCTAGTTGAGCAGCGGTGTTGAAGAGACGGATTTTTAAAACATCGTGACATCAGGTTGATGGTGCTAACACAATTATTGGAAAGTAATTTCCAGGATGTGGACTCGGATGACAATGAAAGCAGAGCAAAATATATTCCAAAGCAGGATGCTGTGTGCCTTGTTGGAAATCTGCAGATGATAATATGTCTCGTGTCCTTCTTGATGGTAAAGGTGATGGTTTTAAAAGATATTGTTAAATTATATTATCTGGATAACTGCAGTAAAGTTTGCAAATGGACACGTGATATCCTGGTGCAGGTTAGCAGTAATGAAACTTCAGGATGATGGATGGGATAGCAATCATGTAGGCTGCTTTGTCTTGAATATTGTCAAGTATCCTGAATGTTGAATTTCACACTTTCAGGAAGACAAAGGCAAGGCAAGGCAACTTTATTTATATAGCACATTTCATACACGAGGCAGACTCAAAGTGCTTCACATAAAAACATGTCATACAATAAATGAAATAATAAAATGAAATAAAATAGAAGAACTAAAAGAAAAGAAAAGCAAAATTAAAAATGCATTATAAAAAGTGCAAAAGTTAAAAGTGCAATGTAGTTAAGATTTAGCTGAAAGCTAAAGTAAACATAAAAGTTTTCAGTCTTGTTTTAAAAGTGGTCAAAGTTGAGGCAAGTCTTAAATCTTCAGGAAGTTTATTCCAGCTATTTGATGCATAGTAACTAAATCCTGCTTTCCCATGTTTTGTATTTACTCTGGGAATCACTAACAGATTGGTTTCAGAAGATCTTAGCGGTCTAGAAGGCTTATATAGTGGAAGCATGTCAGTGATATACTTTGGCCCTAAACCATGTAGTGATTTATAGGTGAGCAGCAGGATTTTAAAATCTATTCTCTGACATACAAGGAGCCAATGTAAGGATTTAAGAATTGGTGTAATGTGTTCAAATTTTTTGGTCTTTGTTAGAACTCTAGCAACAGCGTTCTGAACAAGCTGTAGCTGCCTGACAGTTTAAACATTTTTTTTAAAAAAAAAACAGTTTTTTTTTTTTTTACACAAAACACAACTTTCACGTAAGTGATGAATATTCCATCACGCTCCTGATCTGTGCTTCATAGTTAATGCTTTGTGGAGTCAGGAGTTCAGTTATTCACTGCAGATTATCAGGATCCTGATCTGCTTCTATGTGTGGGAGGTCCAGCTGACTAGGTGGTCAATAATGACCCTAGTATATTGATAGTGGAAGACCATGTGGTGGTAATGCCATTGAACGTTCAAGAATAGACAGTTGGATTCTACCTTTTTGGTGATGGTCTGCTACTGATAGCATAAACATACATACCACTTACCCACACGTGCCCTAGTCTTGTCTAGGGCTTACTGCATGCGGCATTGAGTAAATTCTTTTCTGAGGAGTCATGAATGGAGTTCAACATGGATTAATTACCTTTATTTCTCCAACTCTAACCTTGCAATGGCCAGAAGGTCACTAATGAAGCAACTAAAGCTGGTTGAGTTTAGGTCATTGTGCCAGGAGCATTTGCAGTGATGTTCTGGGGCTGCGACAATTGACTTCCACCAAGAACAACTACTTTTTGTGCCACGTTCGACTTTCCCCCATTGGAATGTTTTATCCTTCATGGTCATTGATTTCAGTTTTACCAGGAGCCCTTGGTGCCCTATATACTGGGAGCTGACTTTTAAAACGAACAATGCCCTGAAAGGTTAGTGTCCACAAATTAGCTTTTCTTTCTGTGACGTGTGTTCTGTAATTTCAGCTGAATGTGAGGAGGCACACGAGCAGCTGTAGTCAATTGTAACTCTACTTCCCACTGACTTGGTGCATGGAGACCTGAGCAATTGCAAGCCAAGTATTGTGCTGGAATCAGTACCGTAGCCCAGCATGATATGTCACTAAAGTAATTGGGGCCACCATGCAAGCCACTATCACTGAAAAATACTTCAATAGAAATGAAAACTGTTCTATCCTAGTTTTCTGCGCAGTATTCTCCACGGAACACAATTGAAAAGACGTATGTGGCAATTAAAGGTTTGGAACTAAGCTTCTGTATACAATTCAATTGATTACTTGGATATTGCTGCTCAGAATTACCAATGAATGCTATTATACTGCAGCCACAGTCCACACACCACAGGGTATCTGGGATTTTGACTGACTGGTCCTTCTGTGAATAACATCGGTATAATTCTTGCCACTGGGCTATTTTTAGCTTTGCACGGTGAGTGCATGAGTAATGGACCACTTTAATCCTTCAGCCGTCCAATGGGGGACCAAGTTGAGAAGTGAGTTGCAGATGCTAGTTTAAAGCAAAGATGCAAGGGTGTTTCCCATGATTTTGGAGACAAGAATGGGGGGGGGCGAAGGAGGGTCACAGAATCGGGAGTGGAGGCCGTGTCACTGAATACACCCAAGGAGCAGATCGATAGATTTATTGGCACAAAGAACATAAGAGGAGAGAACAGGACTAGGGAAGGAATGAAAGACTACCAATTCCACTACTTCCATGTAAGATTGAGGAATCTAGATACAGTATGTTGACAAATACTCTTGTGAACTTCTGCAGGTGTATGGTAGAGAGCATATTGGTTGGTTACATCATGGCCTGGTTCGGCAACTCAAAAGCACAGAAACAAAGGAGATTCCAAAAAATTACGGGCATTGCCAAGTCCATCATGGGTACTGACCTTCCCACCATTGAATGTATCTATAGGAGGAGCTGCCTAGAAAAGGCAGCCAGCATCATCAAGGCAACATGGCCACATTCTCATTTCACTCCTATGACCAGAAAAAAGGTATAGGACTCTGAAAGTTGTGACCTCCAGGTTCAGGAACAGCTTCTTCCCAACAACGATCAGGCTCTTAAACAGTACAAACACCAACGAAAATACAAGCTATCTTGGTTGCACGAGACACTTTGGCTTTTGTTTTGCACTAATATCGAGTTTCTCTTTAAGTTGTTGAACTTTCTTCTGTTTATTGTATTGCCTATGAGTACATACTGTGTTTATAGACCTGTTATGCTGCTGCTAGTAAAAATGTAATTGTTCAATTTGTGGTACTTATGACAATTAAACACTTTTGACTCTCTTGAATAGGGCATTGAAATAATCAGCTACGTTTGTATTGGTTGACAGAACAGGCTCAATAGTCCTATTTTCTACCTTTCTATAAGGGCCAGACTGAGTAAGGTTTGTGGATTTACCTCCCTGAAGGATATTTATGAACCAGGTATATTTTTACAGTGTAGTGTTTCATGGGTACTGGTGCTAACTTGATCACTATTTTTTAAAAAACGTTTTATTTTTCTGCCTAATTTAAATTCTTCAGTTTCTAAGGTGGGGGTTTGAAGCTCGATGAATGGTCCAGAACTCGAGCCACTGTCTAATAACCTAACAACCAGCCAGCATTATTTACCACTGCAGAGGCTAAAGTCGGACCTGGGGAAAGTTCCTCACTAGGATGAGTTATCTAATGTATTTTGGCTGGACAGGCGAAGTGCCTCACCGCTCCTTGAACTTGCATGCCAGTCTGTCACCCAATCCCAGGTGCCTTGCCGGTACGTTGGGAATGAGGAATCACTGGGTGGCATAATCCGGATTTTGCAGAGATTTACTGCTGCAGCTGAGCATCCCCAGACATTGGACTGATTGAGAGCCCACAGAACCAGTGGCAGAGTCCATGGTGGAGTGGTGTCGTGGATGGAAGGTGTGAGACATTGGGTTGGAGGGGCACTTGTAGATGAGTCGGTGGGCTAGGAGGGTGAGGGGCTGTGGCGGTGGAAATGGGTAAGGAGAAGTGGGGAGCAGATTGCAAGAACCATTCTATGCCAGATATTACCATATATATAATGTAACAGTAAATGTCATATTTTGCAAGATAAATGGAATAGACACAAGCAGCTGCTTTCTACTGACTTTCAAATTCCATTTGTTTCCCAAAGCAGAGAAAATACTTCCACGTTGGCTTTAACTGGAGATCAATATTCCCTGGACAAAACTAATTAGCCTCGAAAGACATTTGTGTACGTGTTTGTGTAGAGCACCTCTCCTAAGAGGAGAAGGATCCGTAGAAATTCTTTGAGGTATGATTTGCTTAATGGACCAGACATCTTAAAGGCCTATTTTGGAATAGATTAGATGCACAGATTGAAAGAGGAAACATGTGCTATTAAGATAGTTTATCCACATTTCTGTCTTAAATGGAGATAGAATTGGAGGGGATCAGTTCTTTACGGGATACCTAATATGACAAGTACAGGGATAATCAAATGTGCGTATTGTGTGTACGTAACACAAATGTGAAATGTGGGGCAGAGAAATAAAAGGGGATCGTGGAAAGGATAATAGAGAGACAGGTTTGAGAAAGGGGATCGGGCTAGTTAATCGGGCAGAAGATTGGGTAGATTGTTGGGGTTGATGGTATGTGCTCAGTTCATTTATATAGACGGGTCTTGTTAAAGAGGCTGTCAACCACGCCACTCAAATGGCTCTACATTAAACACATGTTCTGTTTAAGGCAAAATTTCATAAAAACATGTGAGCATGCAAAATTCTGGCAAATATGAGAAACTGTGAAATCTTTCATGTTGGCAGGAAAATTTAACAAATAGGCTTGTTGTCTAAGTGGTGAAGCATGACAGAGCTGAGATGCACAGGGATCTGGGCATGATTCATAAAGGTTTGAAGGAACAACATAACATGATAAAAGTTATCAGAGTGTTATGGTTTATTGCTAAGGAAATTGAATATGAAGGTATAGAGGTTAATGTTTCCATTATAGAAGGTATTTGAAGAGATCATATCCGGAATACTTCAGAGAATATTGACTAGACTGATTCCTGGAACAATTGGGTTGTCCTATGAGGAAAGGTAGGATGGGCTAACGTTGTAGTTGCTGTAGTTTCAACAGGTAAGAAAGACCTTGATTGAAACATATAACATCCTGATAAATTGTTTCCTCTTGTAGGAGAATCTAGAACTCGAGGGTTACTTTTTAAAAATAAGGGGAAGACGATGAGTGGAAATGGTGGAGGACAATCAGGTAGAAGAAGTGTGGAAAGCATTGCTGACTCCTATACCTTGAGGGAGTCTTCACTCCTGTAATTTTCTGTGGTTTACTGCCAGGAGGTTTGGATCCCAAGGAGCAAAGGCAACCTTTTCCCTCTCTGGCTTTCACTCACCTGTGACATTCCAACCACAGTAGCAAAGAGTGCAAACACCAGAATAAGAGTGGTGATATTAATACCTAAGAAGCCGAAATACTGATTTAAAAGCAGTTGGTGCTGGAGATACCAATCAGGTTGCTTGGAGAGCGGGATATTTTAGTGATGCATATCTCACCATAACAAACCGTGTGAGACCATGACAATTCTTTTGACATCCTTCTATTGTGCAGTAATTTTCCTTCCTGGAATCACTCACCTGCCCAATACTTCAAACTAGATCCCTGGTTCCCTTTCCTTCCAACATCCTCACCTCTTCCCACTTCAACCTACAAAGACCACCTTTCTCCTATTTCATGCACCAGGGCTTGCATACGTTGCACCAAATCAGGGAACTCTCACACTCTTCCCCGCAGCGTCTCTGCTCAGTTGCAGCTGTGATATGTGCTGCTGCTGTCTGGCTGCCACAGATCATGCACTCTTCAGCAATCCCTGCACACTAACTGTCAGCAGCTGCATTACAGTGAGTGAAGTCCCATTGAAACCTATGCAGTACCCGAGTAAAGCTGCTTTCTGGGTGTGAATCGGTGTTCAATACAATAATGGTCAAGTTCATCAGAAAATGGTGAAATCCAATCTCTGGGAAAATAAAGTCTTCAAACGGATAAAGACAGGTTAAATGAGTGGGGGAAAGAAGATAGCAGATGAAATCCAATGGGCAAATTGGGGTAGAAAGCTTAGAGAATAGAATATTATTTAAATAATGTTGGACTAAATGAACGTTGGTGATCAGAGGGATCTGGTTGTTCTCAGACAAGAAACTGCTTGCAAGGACAGCATTCAATTAGGAAGACAAATAGGATGCAGACTTTTATCACAAGCTAGGTGAATTCAAAGAATCATTTTATGTACAACATGAGTAAGAAAAATACAAACAGGCCCAGTTCCTCAGCGGTGATCTCCACTGATGTTGTAGAGTTAAGAATGCTTAAAGAAGTTCTCCTTCAAGGAACTGTTCCGGTTATACAGCATTTAATTGAACTATTTCATTTTGAGTGACTTGACCTGTTTTATACTGCTTTTACTGGAGCTCTTTTGGATTACCTTCCCAGGAGCTAAATTACTTTAGGATATTCTTAAAGGAACTATATTGGTTTAGAAGATGCTAAAAATAGTTAATGAAGAGTGAAATTGCTATACATTGACTGCAAATGAGCTTTATTATTTAAGATTAATGTAATATTTCCTAGTTTTGACTGCTCTTGGAAGAGTGGCAGTCTTTCCAAGTAAAAGTGTTATATAGCACTTTAAATTCTACAATCTTGGTTATAAGGCAGGTTGGATGGACTGTGAGTGTTTTCCCTGGAGCAAAGGAGGCTGTGAGGTGCTTTATAGCAGGTTATAACATTATTAATGCTATGGATGGGGTAAGATAGTCATTTGCCAATTAACCTGAATCCACCTATTACTTGTCAGTTCTTGTTCCACTCTTTTCACTCACTACTTTATTCCATCTCTTCTTTATTCCATCAATCTGAAGAAGGATCCCACCCCAAAATGTCATCTGTCCATTTCCTACCACAGATGCTGTGGAAAATATGACCCTCTGAGTTTCTCCAGCAGTTTGTTTTTGGTCAAGTGTCTAATATCTCCAGTCTCTTGTGTTTTTGGATAGTCACAGTCTTTTGCCCAGGGTAGTGGAGTCTAAACGCAGATGGCATCGATTTTTGAGAAGGGAAAGATTTAAAGGAACCTGAGGATCATGTTTTTCACTCAGAGAGTGTGGTGAGCATTCCGAACGAGCAACCAGAGGAAGTGGGAGAGGTGGGTACAACTGCAATGTTTAAAAACATTTGCATAGGTTCATGGATAGGAAAGGTTTAGAGGGATAAGGGCCAAATGGGACTAACTCTGACAGGTACCTTAGTCAACATGAATGAGTTGGGCTGAGGGCCCTGTCTCCAAGTTATAAAACTCACAGACTCCATGTTAAATCACGACCCTGTCTGTTATCTCAGGCAGATACAATAAGTCCAACAGTTCATAATTAAAAAAGAGCACATTGCTTCTGTTTCTCCACCTGCAGATTAACTAGTCATTACCACTGTGGTAACTGTAGGAATTTGCTCTGCTCAAACTATTATGGAGTTGCAATGCAAGGAAATAAGCCTTCAGTTCATTGAGTTAGTACTGGCTATCAAGCACAGTGTGAAAGCTACTTCTAGATGGGCTGGGATGCATCCTCAGTGATGTGACCTGGGGTCATCGGGTGTTTCGGGTCTCACAACATCAGGCACCCTCGCCCTGGCGACCCAGCCGGGGTTGATTAAGCCCCGTCTTGTGTCCGAGCAGCAATCGCCCATGGATCAGCCCTCTTAATCCAAAGCCACCTAGTGGCTTTCTCTGCGGCTTCGCTTGCGGATTGAAAGGCCCTCTTAGAAACATAGAAACATAGAAAATAGGTGCAGGAGTAGGCCATTCGGCCCTTCGAGCCTGCACCGCCATTCAATATGATCATGGCTGATCATCCAACTCAGTATCCTGTACCTGCCTTCTCTCCATACCCCCTGATCCCTTTAGCCACAAGGGCCACATCTAACTCCGTCTTAAATATAGCCAATGAACTGGACTCAACTACCTTCTGCGGCAGAGAATTCCAGAGATTCACCACTCTCTGAGTGAAAAAAGTTTTCCTCATCTCGGTCCTAAAAGATTTCCCCCTTATCCTTAAACTGTGACCCCTTGTTCTGGACTTCCCCAACATCGGGAACAATCTTCCTGCATCTAGCCTGTCCAACCCCTTAAGAATTTTGTAAGTTTCTATAAAATCCCCCCTCAATCTTCTAAATTCTAGCGAGTACAAACCGAGTCTATCCAGTCTTTCTTCATATGAAAGTCCTGACATCCCAGTAATCAGTCTGGTGAACCTTCTCTGTACTCCCTCTATGGCAAGAATGTATTTCCTCAGATTAGGAGACCAAAACTGTACGCAATACTCCAGGTGTGGTCTCACCAAGACCCTGTACAACTGCAGTAGAACCTCCCTGCTCCTATACTCAAATCCTTTTGCTATGAATGCTAACATACCATTCGCCTTCTTCACTGCCTGCTGCACCTGCATGCCTACTTTTAATGACTGGTGTACCATGACACCCAGGTCTCGTTGCATCTCCCCCTTTCCTAATCTGCCACCATTCAGATAATAATCTACTTTCCTGTTTTTGCCACCAAAGTGGATAACCTCACATTTATCCACATTATACTGCATCTGCCATGCATTTGCCCACTCACCCAGCCTATCCAAGTCACCTTGCAGCTTCCTAGCATCCCCCTCACAGCTAACACTGCCCCCCAGCTTCGTGTCATCCGCAAACTTGGAGATGTTGCATTCAATTCCCTCGTCCAAATCATTAATATATATCGTAAATAGCTGGGGTCCTAGAACTGAGCCTTGCGGTACCCCACTAGTCACTGCCTGCCATTGTGAAAAGGACCCGTTTACTCCTACTCTTTGCTTCCTGTCTGCCAACCAGTTCTCTATCCACATCAATACTGAACCCCCAATACCGTGTGCTTTAAGTTTGTATACTAATCTCTTATGTGGGACCTTGTCGAAAGCCTTCTGAAAGTCCAGATACAACACATCCACTGGTTCTCCCCTATCCACTCTACTAGTTACAGCCTCGAAAAATTCTGTAAGATTCGTCAGACATGATTTACCTTTCATAAATCCATGCTGACTTTGTCCAATGATTTCACCACTTTCCAAATGTGCTGCTATCCCATCTTTAATAACTGATTCTAGCAGTTTCCCCACTACCGACGTTAGACTAACTGGTCTGTAATTCCCCGTTTTCTCTCTCCCTTTTTAAAAAGTGGTGTTACATTAGCTACCCTCCAATCCTCAGGAACTACTCCAGAATCTAAAGAGTTTTGAAAAATTATCACTAATGCATCCACTATTTCTGGGGCTATTTCCTTAAGTACTCTGGGATGCAGCCTATCTGGCCCTGGGGATTTATCAGCCTTTAATCCATTCAATTTACCTAACACCACTTCCCGGCTAACCTGGATTTCACTCAGTTCCTCCATCTCATTTGACCCCCGGTCCCCTGCTATTTCCGGCAGATTTTTTATGTCTTCCTTAGTGAAGACAGAACCAAGGTAGTTATTCAATTGGTCTGCCATGTCCTTGTTCCCCATGATCAATTCACCCGTTTCTGACTGCAAGGGACCTTCTTTGCCAGCCCTGTAATGCCCAACTGATTGAGGACGTTGCAGAGTGAGCGTCCTGTAAAGCAAAGACATGTACACGGATCCCAATTTATTCTCATCAACCTTCTCCAGATTCTACCACTCACCTATACTCTGCGGTCACTTTACGGAGGCCAATTAACCTCCCACTCCTTACAACTTTGGGAAGTGGGAGGAAACCAGAACAGCTGAAGAAAATCCATACCGAGCCTGCAAATAGCACCAGAGGTCAGGATTGAACCCGGGTCAGTGGAGTTGCGGGACAGTAATTCTATACTTATTGTCTGCCATATTTCCCATACAATAACTGTTGGGGACACTAAGGTTGTAGAGGGTGCTTAAGAAATGCAAGTTATTTTCATTTTTTACAGGTTAAAATGTAGAAGAAAAAGGACAATAAGGATTTAAAGCATGATAAATAAGGACACTGCATTCCTTGGTTTGTTACCCATTCTTTTTTATTCGATCATTTTTTTGCAGTAATGTTGCTCTGTTATTGACACTGCTGGCAGACGTGACGTTGAGATCCCACTGCGTGAACTGGAGCTGAAGGAGGAACCAAGGTCCTATTCTTAGCATGCAGAATGGATTGAGAAATATTTGTATCACAAATGGAACAAGTCCAGTTTCCAGTTGCTAGTCTGTGCGCCACTAAACAAAACCAAAAATAAAAATAGAAGGTTCTGGAAAACCACAGTAAGTGGATCGGCATCTGACAGCAAGATTAATGATTAATTCGAATTGGTCAATGGATGTCAGCCACCAGACTCATTCAATGGGGCTGCCTGCAGAAGTCAGTGTGAAAAGGCATATCGATCAGTGTCTTCGTTCCCTGACTAACAGCCTGAATAAAACATGACTGACTCTCAGTAGACCCCTTCCTGCCTACTTAAACTTCCCTGTACATCCATCACAACTCTGGCGATGTTATCTCACTCAGTAGAATACGGATAATTATCATGTAAAAGAAAAAAACCTTTCTGATTTGTTTCCGCGCTCAGATAATATTTCACTACACTTTCTCCAGTCTGTCCATATCAGTTTCTAGAATGTGTCATTGGGAGCAGGTCAAGATATCTTCCATTAATAGCATTTTCCATTTTGAAAATTGTTTTAGCAAGTCAAACTTATGTCATTACAGTTAAGTACTCATTTTGTTTAGGCGGAGATATAATAGAGAGCTAGAATGAGCTGGCAATAGTGCTGTAAAGGAGTTGGTGGGCATGGGTATGTTAAGGTGTGGGAAAGGGCGCATTGAGGGGTAGGTAGACGTAAAATGCTGGAGTAACTCGGTGGGACAGGCAGCATCTCTGGAGAGAAGGAATGGGTAACATTTCGGATCAGACCTGAAGAACGGTCTCGACCCGAAATGTCACCCATTCCTTCTCTCCAGAGTTGCTGCCTGTCCCGCTGAGTTACTCCAGCATTTTGTGTCTATCTTTGGTTTAAACCAGCATATGCAGTTGCTTCTTACACATTAAAGGGTAGGGTTGTGCAGTTGTGTGTAAGGGTCCACAGGTGGGATATTTTATCATTATTCCATAAGACACCAAGGCAGCACAACACACCAGGCCTTGGAGATTTGTGTGCAGGGGGCTGTTTCCACCACAGAGAGTGGAACTCGCACTGGAAATCAGTCGGCCTGTGGGGGGCGGGGTGTAAGAGAGGATTGCAGGCAGAGGATAGTTGGAAGAGATGGTGGAGGGAACAAAGGAATGTAAATAATGGTGGAGAAAATCACAGGGGAGACAGGATGGGATCGGTGGTTGTCAGGAGTGGTCGGAGGAGCCACCAAAGGTCATTAACAGCAAGAGGTGGAGTAGTTGAAAGGAGTTACCACTAAGAAAAATAATTAAGGGACCTTCCTCAAACAAGATAGATTTACAAAATGGACAGGTGTCAGGGGTTATGGGGAGAAGGCAGGAGAATGGGGGTTAGGAGATAGATCAGCCATGATTGAATGATGGAGCAGACTTGATGGGCCGAATGGCCTAATTCAGCTCCTATCACTTATGACCTAATGACCTTAATTCCTAGCAATGACCGAATCTGACCGGTGGTGAATGACAAACCGAGCTCTGTCTCTGGTCTAGCTCATTCACGGAATTTATCTGTCGAGGGCAGTTCTGCAGAGTGATGGAAGAGTGATGGAAGAGTGAGCTTTGTGCAACATTTCAGATCCCCGAATGTTTCCATGGTCTCCAATACACTCCAAGGAACTGGAGCAAACTCAAGAAATACCTGGTCAAATTGTTTTTAATAATATTCATTTCCACAGAAAACCTTTTGCCATTTGATAAACACTAAGATTCTAGCACATAGCCATTGAATATATTCTCGGGATGATCATCATAGTGGCAATTGTGTGTTCCTACTTTCCTTTGCAAAGTTGAAGGTGAAACTTCTCAAGTTGCAGCATTTATTATGCTGGAGGCAGATTTTAACCCAATGATGATAATTGGTACTCAACTGAAGATCCTTTACACTTTTAGATATTGAAGTCAGAATATTTTGGAGATTTTCAGTTGCAATGTGGAAGCATGCCATTGGGACTGATATTCACTCTACCTATTAGACTCTGCTTTGAATCTGTATATAGCACTCTTGGAAACTTCATTGTGGCTTTAGGGCATTGAGATGTTATGCTGAAGATCATCATGAACCATTTAGCAGTTGAATGTATTGCCGGTGAATCATCCCTTCAGTGGATTCAATGTGATTTATGTCTGCAATAAAATAAATATAAAGCATATAAAGAGAGAATATATTTACAAATCAGCACTCTAACTAAATATTGGGACTTCAAGAGTTGTTGTAGACTCCATGTTTGAAATGGCCTGTGAAACTGCTAGATTGAGAAGCAGACACACTAACACGACTCTGCAGTCTTAAGGATTACAATACAAAAACAGCCACAATTACAGCATGGCCCAGATATACGAGAACAGCGTACAAACAGAATAATGAGCTTGCCCCACGACTCTTTACACCATGGTATTCGATGTTTTCTGTGATTGTTAGGTGTCAGTTGGAGGCCTGGGAGAGTCTTGAATGTAGTTGGCAATGTGAGGGTGTATGTGCTGATTATGGGCTGTGGTAAGGATGGATGCGGCGATTTGGTTTGTGATTGTGGTGCTAGGCAGGAAATCATGAGCTGGGGATGAGATGATTGATCATCCGTCAGGGTGGATTAGTGTCTCGGGTGGGGTTTAGTTGGACTTTAGGATTAATTGGAGCATGGTGGAAGTGGTGAGATCAAACCCTGGTATGATTGGGAGCTGGAAAAGTGATCAAGGGGCGCAATCACCACTGGGTGGCGCCCGTAATGGCCGCCTCGCCAGCAGTTTGTCTTGTCCCTTCTCTGTTTTTATTATTTTAAGTATGTCTTGAACGTTTGTTTTAATGTTTCTTGGTATGTTTTATGTGGGGGGTGAGGGGGGATCGGGGGAAACCTTTTTCAGTCACTTACCTCGACGGAGATGTGATTTTTCTCCGTGTCGCATCTCCGCCCCCCCCCTTTGTGGCCTACAATGTGTAGTGGTGCGGCCTTTCCTGGGGACCGGCCCGGAGCTTCAAGCTGTGCGCGGACTTACCATTGCGGAGCCTGGGATCTTTTGCCGAGGATCGCCAGTGTTGGAGTTCTGACCGCGGGGCCTGTGGACTTTAACACCGTGAAGCAGCGGTCTCCGGTAAGAAGCGGCCGACTCGGGAGCTCCATGCCGCGGAGTGTTCCGATCCTTTCGATCATCAATGCCGTAGTTTCCATCATCCCGACGAGAGGACTTGAACAGCGGACCGTCGGCAACGGCCCGGTTCAAAGGCCCTGACCACGGGTGAACAAAGAAGGAAGATGACTGAACTTTATTGCCTTCCATCACAGTGAGGAATGTTGATTCCACTGTGGTGGATGTTTATATTAAACTTTATTTTATGTGCTGTGTGTATTTTTTACTTAGTATGGCTGTATGGTAACTCAAATTTCACTGTACCTTAATTGGTACATGTGGCAATTAAATTGAATCTTGAATTGAAAGTCATGGCGGTTTGATTCCATGTGAGGTCAGGCCAGAATATAACGACCAATCAAGGAACTTATCTTATAGGGAGTCCCTTTCTACATAGCCCAAAAAATATAGATGGTTGATGATCCAAGAACAATGTCATTCAATTTCATACTCGTGTAAAAACCTAATTGGGAATGATGTAACCAAAGCTTGTTGGCCTTATTTTTGATACAGGGCTGATACACAGCTGGGAGCATCCAACAACGTTAAGTGTGGAAAAAAAATGTTGTCGCTGTAATTTGTGACCTACTGCTCCATGAGTAATCACTTTTTACACCACCAGCCTTTCCATGATTAGAGCTAAGCAACCACCAAATAATGAAACATACCATGTCTTGGACGGTTGGTTACAAGCAAGGTGGTTAGAGGCCCTGTAACTCCAGTTACAAGGACAGATCAATTGACAATCACTCATAAACTGTGTTAAGCTACTCTATGTTACATAGCAAAGCACTGAAGTTGGACAGCCAGCCTCAAATCCCAGCGAAGCAACATCACTCCCCACCATGCATAGCTTTGCTCTTTTCCCTTTATGCCTCAACAGATAATGCAGAATCCAAAAAAGATGCAAATATAATAATAACAAAGAGAGAGGGAAACATTTTCGTCTAATAATTAGTGCTGGAACTTTGCTTGTATTAAAGCAAAATTTCTATTTTAGATGGTATGTATGCTGCCAATCACTCATACATTCCACTGCGACATACATTTAAAGCCAAAATAGACTAATTGCTTCAATGTTATTTACATCTCAGATATACCTTTGCAAACCATCTAAAATTGTAGGATGAATTTACTTGTGGACCCTGCCTATGGACGTCCAGACGCTTTTGAAACTCTCTACTTTTCCATTTATAAGATGATGCTTAAAATCTACTGCTTTGACACGCTTTGTGGTCTAATCTTACCTTTTGTGACTTGGTAACAAATTTTAAAGCACTCATGAGGCCTTTTGGGATATTTTGCTGTTGTAAAGGTGTCAGATAAATACAAGTATTATATTCAGTCCAACCTCTCCAATAAAGGATGAACAATCATCAATTATTCTCAAATAATATTGATTACTGTTTGCTTATCTATGCAAATAAAATATTATTGCATTCTGCTTCACCACATGGTTTATTTTGCAATTTATTAGTCCAATGCAAAGGCAATGTAGGAACATGACCTTGGGACATAGTGTAAAAGAGGCATTTGCAACTCGGAGACCTGTTACCCCTTTACCCATGTTTATTACCAATAGCAATTACCAATACCAATAAATCTATTATCAACTGTTTAACACTATCACTATAAGTGACAACTTCTCTTGGGTATTAATCAAAACCTTACATGTCTGTATTTTTTAAAACAAAAGACACTTTTCACACCAATGATTTTCATTTTTTAACAAAAAAAAAAAGGCTCTTAACAGGACGTTAATGACTATTTGCATTCAGTTAATCCAGGTACCTTCAAGCTTTATTGTCCAGCGAGGTGCATGAGAAGCTGCAAAACTGTGCTCATGCATGGCTCTTGGGTAGTGTGGTGCTGGTGAGATGATGTTTGGGCACCATAGACTTGTGTAAGGGCACTCATACACTGTTTACTGAATGTACATTTTCTACTTCCAACCTGAGTTACACATGTGCACCTGGTGAGGCAGTTGAAATTGAAACCTTGCTAACTAAGAAAATGATAACGACTTTCACAGTGCCATGCAGTCAGATGTCATGCATCTAAAGAGACTACTCACTACTTTGTGTAATTGGGTTTTTCCCCCCGAATTGACCAGGGGATCAATTCTATGTCACTCGAGTTCTAGCAATATTCATAAATCAAAGCCAAATGTGAAGAGGGCCCAATTAGTGATCTGTGAGATCATTTCATCAATTGCATTCAGAAAACTTTAAGCTCTGAATTTTTTTTTAAATTTCTTCTGATGATCATCCCTGACCAATTTTAAACAGTATGCTGTTAGCACCACTTCATGATGCATGGAGCAAATGACCGTGTGTTCATTAATAGGAATTTCTTATTCATTCATAGGTTGTGGATATAACTGGCTGCATTGTCCTTCCCTATTTACCCTTGAGGAGGTAATTCAGAGTCAACCACATTGTGGGCCAGGAGTTGTAGGAAGACCAAGCTAGATAAGATAAGGAGATCACTTTCTTTAAAGGCATGGGATTTTCTGACAGCTATGTTGGGCAAGCTTTAAAAAAAGAAATCACTCCTATTGAATTCCAATTACCTGGCTGTCATAGTGAGATTGAAATCTTAAATCTCCGGATAAACTAGTCAGGTAATTTAATCAGTATCAAACTTGTGCTGTTGACATGTTATTATAGGCCTGTATATATGTCTAGATAGGCAATAGGGGAAAATTCCAGGCTCTACCTGGTTTCAAAATTAAAGTCTGCTCTGGTTTCCTGTATTCTTCACAGCTGAACTTTTATTAGAATAAATTTAAGGCCTGTTTTGGGTGGGGGTCTTTTTAAATGAAACCACATGTCTAATGGAGAATAAAACGGAATGATTCATTAACTTGTGATACATAGTTAGAGTAATGGGAACGGCTGAATAGATAAGCACTCCAAACCAGAATGAAACTGGTTTGTTTTGACCAGATTCAGGCCTCCTGTATTTTAGAACATTAGAGGAGGGTGGATCTGTTAAATATTTCAAAAACTTAGCCCATCTCTGATACACGGTTCTTCATGATAACCAAGTTAAGAGAAACACATTTAATACTGTACAGGAAAAAAAGCAGCATATTGGAACTTCTACATTTCAACAATACAAGTCAACATAACACAGATTAAACCCAAACCGTACAAGGCTGAAGGGGGCTTATTACATGCCACCTTTATTAAAAAAAAACATTTTTTATATATTTTGTTGTCAATAAATGCATTTAACTACTGAGGTACATATTTACAAATAAGTTAATTGTTACCAAATAAATAAAAGACAAAAGGACAAATCTCAGAACTCAAACATTGAATGTTTCTTATTGGGTTAACAATAAATTCTATGAATGAGATCTGTGCAATAAATTAAGAGGTTTGCCAAGTTCCTTTTATAAATATATCTTCCAATGCTATTGTTGAAATACATTTTTGGGGGGAAGGAGCCTGGATTTGCAGGCAATCTTAATAATACGTTATAATGTAACATGCTGTGAAAAAATTCTACCACAATAAGCCCCTCCCCCAATGAAATGTTTTCCGCTACTGAATATCTAGCTAATAAATTGATTGTTGGCATAACCATTGTGTTTGGAAATGCTTGGATTACAGTTGGTCTAACTCTGTTAAATTATATTGCTGGTAGTGGTGGAATCATTCATTGTATCATTGCCACTTTTTTATTGTTTGCCAAGGTAACATCCCAAGGACTCTTTACCCCCTAAGAATGTTTGAAGGTTTTGTTCTAGTTTGCTCTTGTTTATCCTTAGAAATATCAGACAGTAGGTTGTATTCTATTGGGATAGGCCTGCTGTTTTTTTCATATCTTTTACTGCATGGTCACATACAGTAAAACTCCACTAATCTGACACACTTGAGTCTTTGGTGGTGCTGGACTAGCAGAATTTTGGGAGAATATATAGGACGAAATGTGATAAAACCAGTTACTGAGTAAAAAAAGGGGCGATCAAATAAGATTACAATATTCTGCTGAATTGCAAGATAATAAGTAAATTAGTGCCATTGAATGTAAAAATCCAATTAATATGGATCTGCATCAGATCTTATACTCTTGCTTTTCAGGTTATAAAACATTATGCTCCAGGATTGACATGCAATTTCTTGTGTTAAATACATCCCACCTTTATTAAATTAAATACAACCTATCTTTCATTCTATATTATTTGACTTCCTGGACTTTAATGTTTCAGTTTGTTGTACTGGAGATGTTACAAACAGCAAGGCTTGCAGTATGCACTGAATGTTATAACTGCAACTGGAAAAAGCTCTGCATAAAATTGCACATCCATAGGACATACCTAAGTCAATTTGATCTCCTTTCCTCTGAGAATGTAAAAATAAATGTTTGTGTTTGAGATATCATCATTCTTGTGCAACTCGTGGGCAGGAACATTAGATTTTTCTAGATTCATCCCTTATTTTAGGACACTGAAAAGTCAGTGATTATCAAAACTACAATTCCATTCTGCCAACTTCAGAATTACGGATGAGTTTTCCAAACTCTTGGTTCAAGCCTTCAGTCTGAATGGCAGTATTGGATTCCAATTTATTCAATGCTTCAAGTTGGACTGGACACTAGTGCCTCATATTTAGCATACTGCGTGCAATCAGAGTGGCACAACTCTATTCACTGGAGAATGGTCATCTAGTGGATGAAGGGTTAACCTAAAATAATGAGTTTCATGAAATAAGCATTTTGATTAACAAGATAATAAGTTAAGGTATTGCCTTTAAAATCCTAATAATGAGAACAGAAAAGTAATGAAAAGACAATTGCATTTGCTGCACAACATTTAAACATATATTTTTTGAGGCATTCTTAACAATGTTGCTTAAACAGGCCTCATTAGCAACCATTTGTAAGTAACTAGAAGAAGGGACACAATTCCACATACATCTGCATTATACAATTCCCCTTTGATATCATGGGTCGCTCACCAGTTGTCCCCTCACCTCCCCCCCCCCCCCCCCCCACCTCCCTCCCCCCCCCCTTCCCCAACCCACATTGCCTAATTATACTATATTTACAGTGCATAGTTTTCCATTTTTGCAACCAGTGACTTAATCCTAGTTTCCTTCCCATTGGTACAAGGTCAGTAGGAGGAATTTGATAGACTACTCTTGTAGCTGGCATTTACCGAATAAGACCAAGTAGAGAACTTCCATGCTCACTTGTCCACTTGTTCATCTGAAGTATTTCATCCAGAGGTTCTTCAAAAATATAAGCATGGAAACTCCTGACGATTTGTTCAATGAAAATTCCAGTCAACCAGAAAATAATTGTTTTTTTTAAATAGCTGCATGTTTAATATTTGGAGGAAGTTGCTGACTTTTGGTTCAGATAACTTCATGGAAGAATTCATTTGCAGAGGTTTATAATTAAAGTTTTTTTTCTACAAAAAACGTATTCACTTAAATCCCAGCACCAGGCAAATAGTTTGAATCTCCTGAATGATGGTGACCAGACAAACATAGGATGGAGAGAGTTTGAAGACTGCAAAACTGTTATGTACTTCATTTTATCAGTGCTGAAAGTTGTGTGAGCCTGGGCCAAGAATTCATCAAGGCTGTCTTGATATAAATATATACTTGTTATAATATAAATCTGGTTGCACTGACCTACTGGATTTACTGACGCTTGCAGTTTCTCTTCAGTTCCCATCTTTTGAAAACGAGTCCATTGATGATACTTACTTTTGTAACTCTCAGTTTTATTTGTGCACATTTTAAAATCCAATCCTAGAAGCCTGCACTTTCTGAGCTGGTACGACTGTCGTAGCTGGCGGTCCGGCTGCGAGTCCGGCTCCGGCTCCTGCTCCTGCTCCTGCTCCGACTGTACGAGCTGTAGCTATCGTAGCTACGGCTTTGACTCCTGCTGTAGGAAGAGCAACTGCTGAGGGAGCTGGGTGACGATGGGCTGGGCCTGTAGTATGGGATTGGCCGCTTACGTGCACTGAATGAAGGGGGACATCGAAAACAAACAAGGAAAAGAGACAAGAATGGAAGCTGGGTTAGTTACGACTCTACACAGCATGGGTATTAAAATGTTGCCACTTATGCCAATGGCAGATTTTCCTGCTCTGGGCATCTGGAGCTTTGGGACATGCTTACAAGGGACAAACATGCCCTTCTCCAAATTCTCTGCCCAAACAATCTAAAGACCAATGCAGGAAAAGTTGCTCAATATGGTTCTTCCCTTCAAATAATTGCTGGGATTTTCAGACACATTAACAGGAAACATTACAGTTCCACAAAGATGATATGTTTATAGACTTATGTTAGCACATACGTGATGTCTGATGTGTTCAGTTTATCCAGTCTTTTAGCAAGTCTGATTCTTTAGGAACCTGGCCTATGTCCAATTTAGCATCCGCATTTATGTCAAAAGGACCAGAGTGAATATGAAGATATTTTGCTTTTACAGTAACATCTGAAAAACATCACTTTAAATGATGGTTTGAATAGACCAAATAATGATGTTCAAATGCGAATTAGACATGCATTTATAAGAGAGAGGACCCATGTGTTAAAAATTGTCAGTATTTCATAGAGTATTTAGATTAGTTGCTGTTAACTGTTATTGGCTTGAAACATTAACCTTGTTCCTCTTTCCACAGATGCTGCCTGACCTAAGTATTTACAGCATTTTCCTTAGTTCTTGATTTTATTTCAAATTTCCAGCATCTGCTGTGTCTTTTGATTGCTGTTTATTTAATTTATTTTTGTTAGAATGCAATTAATTAAACTTGTCAGTTGTTATTTTTGGATGTTCCAAGGACAACTGGTGAGATCAGAATTGGTTTGGGCTCTAATGCCCCATGATTCAACAATAGCTTCAACAATTAAAGCCTAGGCTCACATAAACCAGAGGCCTGTTGTCAGCTATAGAACCAATATCCTGTATAAACTAGAGGAATGGGGAGAAAACTAGAGAAGTAATCTGGTGCATTATGTCAAATAAGCTTTAGTAGGCCACAGAATGTTCACAAAGTGCTAGAGTAAAGGCAGCATCTCTGCAGAACATGGATAGGTAATGTTTTGGGTCCGGACCCTTCTTCAAACCCGAAACATCACCAATCCATGTTCTTTGGAGATGCTGCCTGACCCACTGAGTTACTCCAGCGTCTTTTTTTGTAAACCAGCATCATCAACTTCTCGTTTCCACCGAGTAGGCTTTGTTTGATGCAGTTAGGAAATAGGCCTTTTTAAATAGCGAGCTCTTGTCAAACTCACCAAAAGACTGGATTGTACTTTTGAACACTGATTATGTTCTGGTGTGCAACGGTAATTAACAAGTAATGTAATTAGAAAGCCCCCATAAAGCCAGACTCAATTATTGAAAAGAGTCAATTGAATTGCTTCTGAAAATGTCAATCAGTGAAGATTATAAAATCTATATGAATACAACGTAATTAAAATCACTGTTAGATTAGAGGGTTATCTCATATGAAGAAATGCAATCTGAAAAAAAATATTTCAGGACTCCGTTAATCAGGCAGATTGGCTTTTCAAAATTTGCAAATTAGGCAAATCATCAAATTAACAGATTAGAAGAAACATAGACAAGACAAAATCAACTCTACGGCATCTCTATTATTTTGTGTCAGTGTTTTCCACAGAGCTCATTGAGGTAACAGCTCAGCCTAGTATAAAATACCAGGTTTCATCAATTCACTAGCCATCAGAACCAGAACCATCACTTCATATCTTAATAGGAAAGTAGATATTCATAAAAGTGACGGAAAGTAGATATTCATAAAAGTGACTACTTGCGGCCACTCAAAATGACCAATTTCAATTAAAATCAAGAAGTGAATTATTTTAACTTTGTATGTATGTGGAGAACACTGAAACATTGCACATTTCATTTGATTGTGAGCGCAAAGTTCATTGAAAGCTATTTTATTAATATGTAGAAGTTACAAAAATGATTAGTTGAAAGCCTGTGCTGTCCTTCGGAAAGATCAGGTACGCCAGGTCTACAAGAGGTGAATATAACATTGGTTAGTAAGCATGTTAGATTAGATCAGAGAGGGCCTGCTCAGTGGGGTGGGAGGCAATTCCAAAGATTTATCAAATTGACTAGAATGTTTGTCTGTCATGTGGGAAGGAGAAATTCCAAAGGCATTTTCTAATATTCCTTCCTGCAATAAAACCACAAGTAAAACTAGTTTCCAAACATTTTCTGCTGAAAAAAACCTGTTTAAGATGTTTTGTCATAAATTACAGATATCAGTTCAAATTAGGAGACTTGGTACTTGAAATGTTTCCGGGGTTAGCAGTATAGTAGAGCAAAGTGGAGATACCAATGATCCAAAAAGCTATTAGCATTCAGCTCATTTGCCTTTTCCTTTGGGTCTATGTGTTCTGAAATGAAACTGCTACCATGTGAGCAGGTTTAGAGTATTTAATGACGTCTGAATTTTCCTGCCTTCAGTATGCCGAATTGCTAGCAGTTCAAAATGGAAATTAAATGGAAATTAAAAAAAAGGTGAAAGTGTTATTGGGGAAAAATGAGCAAAATGAACCTGAATTGCTTTCAAATGAGGATTCTAAAGAATTTTATGAAATATTCACCAGTGAGCAGTCCTTCATAAACTCGCAGCCCCAAAGAGCAAGACCATAATCTGTTAGTTGGCTGTGCAATTTGCTGCTGTTAGCAAGGAAGCAGATTCAATTTTGTACAAGACCAGATCTGTACCAGACTCAGATGATGTCCATGTGGGATGCCCTTTGTTCTACATAGTACCTTTTAATGTTTATTCTATATAAAGAATATCACTCCAATAATAAAATTCTGATCTGAAAATGCATCGTATTGAGATGTTATTACTCTATTCTGCCCCCATCAGAAGCTGAAGTGTAGCAATCAGCCAAATGGCTGAAATGGTCAATTACTAGCAAATTGCTTGACTATATGTTTTCATTGGTTGAGAAGAACATCTGAGCGCATTAAAATGGACAACAACATCTAACAGGGCGAGGTTGGATTGCATACCTGTTCTATGCCTGGCCTGATTTTATTCTCTACTGACTGGGAAATTCAACTTTCTATTTTATAAGGTGAGACTCGGTGACTGGGTGAGGAAACTGATGCTGTAGTTGGACAATCTCATGGTTGCCTGGGAGAATAAGAGCTTCGTAAATAGGAGTTACAATGAGGTGGGCACATCTAAACTGTAGGCAGAAAGTAGATAGGTGACCACAAAGAAATGTAGTATGCAAACTGCAGGAATCCCCTACGGCCATTCCCCTCCAAAACAAGTGTGTCCTGTTCGGGGGGAGAGGGAGTGATGGAGGGGGAGGTGGGAGGGTAACCAGTCAGGGGGGAATAGCAGCAGCAGTCAGTTCTGTGGCACCAGGCCTGGCTCTGAGGTACAGTGGAGAAGGGTGAAGTCAGACAGAATGATAGTGACTGGAAGCTCGTTAGTCAGGGGAGCAGACAGGGGATTCTGTGGCCGCAAGTGAGACTCCAGGATGATGTGTTGCCTCTCTGGCGCCAGGGTACAGGATGTCTCGGGGGAGTTGCAGAACATTCTCGAGGGCCAGGCTGAGTGGCTGGATGTCGTTGTGCATGTTGACAGAAATTATATAGGTTGTAAAAGGGATGAGGTCTTGCAGAGTGAATATAGGGAGCTAGACAAAATACTAAGGTTCTTAGGAGTCTTGAGGTTTAGTAATATCCACTTTCAGTGCCATGTGGTAGTGATGGTAGGAATAGAAAGATAGGACAGATGAATGTGTGGCTCAAGAGTTGGTGCATAGGGCAGGGATTCAGATTTTTGCACCATTGGGGCAGGGGAAACCTGTTCAAGAGGGATCTGAACTGGTGGATGGTGCTAGTGCTACTTGGGAGGGTTTAAATGAGAGTGGGGACCAGAGTGGAAGGTCATCAAATGGAAGGACTGATGGGAAGGTGGAAGTTAGACCAATAAGACTCAAAGAAAGGACAGACAAGGGAGAGGTTAAGGAATATGGTGAAAGTGAGGGGCTGAAGTGTGTGCATTTAAACGCAGATGAACTGGCAGCTCAACATTCCAGGATTTCAATGTTTCAGACATGATAGAGTGGTAGGTAAAAGAGGTGAAGGAGTTAATCTCTGCTAATCAGGGAGAATGTCACGGTGGCACTCAGAGAGGGCATACTGGAAGATTCATCCATGGAGGCAATATGGGTAAAACTCAAAATAAGGAATGTGAAATCATTCTAAATGTATTATAATATAGACCCCTCAATAGCAAGTTGGAGATAGAGCAACAGATATGTAGACAGATCACAGAATGAGAAAACTCAGTAGGGTTGTGGTGGTAGTGGGTGACTTTAACTTCCTCAATATTGAATGGGACTTAGTGCAAAAGGCTTAGATGGGGTAGAACTTATTAGTTGTAACCAAAAGGGTTTCCTGAAACAGTAGGTCACCACTTTGTAGTCATGCACAGAGTTATTCCTCAAAGTTCCCTTAAATATTTGCCTTTTTGTTTTGCATGTGATCTTTCACGGCAACTTTGATGATTTAGGTGGACACAACCCAGTTTCATTCATCACACAATACTTACAGCCAGCAATTACTGCACTACGTTTATTGCTTGGAAATGAAAGGCAACTCTGCCAACCTGTTGACTTCCCCTCCCAAGTGATTTTTTTTAGACGGGTAACCTTAAGACTTAGTGTGACTAATGTTGGGTCAGAATCTTGCTACAGGTACCTGCATCTACTGTTTGTGGATTGTTCATTGTTATCTTGTGGGAAATGGGGATTACAATAAAATATGGGTCCTGTGGACAGAGGCAGCGATGAAAAGTAGTTAAAGGCAACAAGTTCCAACACCTCGACATCAGCTGAATTGTAAGTACACTCTGAAAGTTTGCACAATAGATTAGGTAAAAGTGACTCGTCAGCAGAGAAGCTTCCACTGTGATTAGATATTACTTAAATGTTTCAGTATGGACAGAGCGACAAATGTTGGCCGTACAGTGATGGGATGCTCTTCTTTAACTGCCTCACAATGGGGGTTCAAGGTGGGAAAGCGTCACTCCAACGCAGAGCAGCGGTTACCCAGGTAACCAGAATCGATGGAGCAATCTTCACCAAACCTTCAAATGGGAGGAAAAAAATGAGACAAAAGACAAACTGAAACAAAATTAAGCAATTTGGAGCATCTTAAAACAAAAGCCTTTTCAGGGCCTTGAGTTTAATCATCCACATGGAGAATTATAATGTAAAATATGGAACACCTTTATACGTGGCCCAAATCATCCAAAGGAACGTAAGCCCCAAAATGTTGACAATGTAATGATGCACATTGAGCATTACCAGAATCAGATGTAGGTGGAACAAATAATTACTGCCTCAAGTTCATCAACCGACTTATCAATTATCACCAGTGTTCAACATTTACCAACAACAGCAAGTGCCTTACTTTGTCTTTCACACATCTCAAAAAACAATTCACTTCCAGTGAGTGTCTTCAGTTGTTTAGTAACCAGTGTACTTTAGTTTAGTACGATTGTTATGTTGTGCAGAATTTACTAACCAGTGGTAATCTAGAACAGTCAACAGGCTGTTTTTTTTTTTTTTACCTGAGTTCTTGAGATCCTGTGAAGGATCAAGGTGACACTAGGTTAGATTCGGACTAAATTAAGGGATTTTCTTTAATTATAATGTGAAAATCTGAATGAAATAAAACTTCTGTTTTGTTGCTGTGTTATCGTGCAGGAAGAAGGATAACAATTTAAATCTTCTCCAAGATCAGATTACATTTTAGATCCAGCAAATAAAACAGCACGTCCTTGAAGTTAGATTTCCTTTTTACTTGGTGGTTCAGTGGGTACAGCCACTATCAAATCTGGGTTTAACCAAAAGAAAAATACAAATCTGCGGTATTTTACGTTAAGAAATTGTTATAATAGTGATTTCCTCCCTCTGAAATGCATTGAAACCTAATCTGTGGGATTAAGTGGGTACCGACTCATGGGAGAGGTGGTGACACTATGACAGAGCTCTCTCTGTAGCAACAATACGTTGTCTTGCAGTGGAGAGGATCATGATGGCACAGGGCAGGTTGAATCGGTGGGGTAGTGGTGCACATATCTCTAGGTGGAAAACTTCTACTCCCCTGATGCCCTTCCTTGTGGTTTTAGCTTTATATACCTGTGGCTCCATCTGCCTGTGCGGACCAAGATGATCGGCATCACTGCATCTGGCTACCAGTTGACACACAGAAGCTGCTGGACTGCAGCTTACTATCAGCTTACCGCTCTATGTAATGTAGCAGATATATATTTAGCTAAGTGAGGTCAACAGCACTTTCAGCGGGCACTGTGAGCTCAAAAACCAGGCTTGCTATAATTTGATAGTCAGCTATTTTGAAGGCTTTCCTGCCAAGATCACTGAAGCAAGGAGTATAATTCCACCACTGAAGGGCTTTCCATTCCAGTAAAAGTTGTCAATAAGTATACTTAAATGTACCAAACTTTAAATGTACAAAGAACGTCGCTGGTGAGGAGATAGAAGAACATACATACTTTGGACGATATGCTGCACCTCATCTTCTTAGACTAGCTGTCTAATGGCCAAATAGAACAAGCCAAAGTTAGCATTCAGAAGCTTTACAAGTACATAAATTAACGATAAAGAATGCAGTCTTCACATCCCACCTGCAACTTAATACATTCCCTATGAAAGAAGGTTTAGTAAGAAGGTTATAAATGAGAATAAGTAGTACAGGAGGAAGTCCAAAAGTCGCCCTTTGGCCATGTAGGGAATCTGTTATATCAAGCCTTATATCCTTGCTAACATATCACTATACTCACGATAAGATGAAATCTGAATAGCTGAAAAGATGCAGTCAGTAATGTTTTCTTCCTTTATTGAATCCATGCCTACATCCTAAACAAACCCTACTGAAGAATGGCAGCTGGGGCCTCCAGGTGGTGTACCTTGTAATCCGACGGGGCTCCATGAAGCTGGGCGAATCCCTCCTTCGTTTTCTGATCGGTGAATAACTTCTTGATCGGCGGCGATGTCTCTCTGCTTCAGAGTCATGGTGCCGTGGTCCTATGTCACTATCTCTTTCTCTGTTAGGAGGAGAAAATGAATGAATGACTGCACAGGTGCGAAAGAAAGAGAATCCCTCCTACTTTAACTCCTATTCCAATTGATTTCTTCTTGTGCTGTCTTAACAATAATTGTGTTGTAAATATTAATGCACCAACTTTACTCATTGAAAGACAAGCCCCAGAAGCAGTCTCATTTTTGTCTACAATGCTTTCAGTTTCAGTTCAGTATCAGTTTAGTTTATTGTCACGTGTACCAATAGACAATAATCACATTGAATAGCGGTGCAGGTGTAGGCCATTCGGCCCTTCGAGCCAGCACCGCCATTCAATGTGATCATGGCTGATCATCCACAATCAGTGCCCCGTTCCTGTCTTCTCCCCATATCCCCTGACTCCACTATCGTTAAGAGCCCTATCAAGCTCTCTCTTGAAAGTATCCAGAGAACCGTCCTCCACCGTCCTGTGAGGCAGAGAATTCCACAGGATTTGAGGGGAGGGGAGAGAGAGGGAGAGGGTGGGGGGAGAGAGGAGGGAAATGAAAGGGGAGGGGAGAGGAGAGGAGTTGTGGGGAGAAGGAGAGCAGTGGAGACGGGAGCGGAGGGGAGTAAAGGAGAGGAGAGGAGATGAGAGGGGAGAGGAGTGGAGTGGAGTGGAGAAGAGCCCTATCAAGCTCTCTCTTGAAAGTATCCAGAGAACCGGTCTCCACCGTCCTATGAGGCCGAGAATTCCACAGACTCACAACTCTCTGTGTGAAAAGGTGTATCCTCATCTCCTTTCTAAATACCTTGCCCCTTATTCTTAAACTGTGGCCCCTGGTTCTGGACTCCCCCACCATGTCCAAGCCCTTAATAATCTTATATATTTCAATAAGTTCCCCTCACATCTTTCTAAATTCCAGAGGATACAAGCCCAGCCGTTCCATTCTCTCAGCATATGACAGTCCCGCCATCCCAGGAATTAACCTTGTGAACCTACGCTGCACTCCCTCAATAGCAAGAATGTCCTACCTCAAATTAGGGGACCAAAACTGCGCACAGTACTCCAGGTGTGGTCTCACTAGGGCCTTGTACAACTGCCGAAGGACCTTTTTGCTTCTATACTCAACTCCTCCTGTTATGAATGCCAACATGCCATTCGCTTTCTTCACTGCCAGCTGTATCTGCATGCTTACTTACACACATGCTCAATTGTAGGAATTTATCCCCAACATTATTTAGATTGTTAATACAAATGTAATTGAAGTGCAATAAAACAAACTGCTGAAAGGACTTGGTGGCCCAGGTATCATCTGTGGAGACAGGGATGATGGATGCTTCAGGCTGAGACATTGCAACAGAAACTGATACAGGTCTGGACCTACAATATCGGCCACTCCTCTGCCTCCATAAACGCTGCCTCTGCTGCTGAGTTCCTCCGGCAGCTTGTTTTTGGTCCAGATCACAGTACCTTCAGACTCTTTAATTGAAGTGCATTTTGTTCTATGTTCTACATATATCCTCACAGGGCATTTGCCGGTGCTTTTAGGAGAAGTATAAACTCACTTAAGACGGGGCCTGCGACCTGAGAAGGTTTATGGTGGAAAGAAACAGAATCTGGAATTGAAACGTGTGTATGTAGTGAACAAATAGGCAACGGAAATGAAAGCGTAAGTTCAACGAACTGTAAACTGTTAAAAAAAGGCCACATTTAAAGGTGACATATCTAAATGTATGCTGTATCCACAACGATGGATGAATTAATAGGAAAAATAGCTGAAAATGAGTATGTTATCAATGTCTATATATGATCTGCAGGGTGGCCCAAACTGGGAGCTAAATATTTCAGAGTCTTTGACATTTAGGGAGGACAGGTGCAAATTAAAAGATGGTTGGGTTGTGGTCAGTGAGGGATGGCTTGAATACAGAGAACAGGAAGAATTTTGGCTAAACAGGTTGTGGTATGGAATTAGACTCAGTTTGTGTTGATGTTTCCCTGGCAGAGGAGTTGTGAATTAGGGATCGCAAACTTAGACAAGTTATTTAACACTGAAATAATGAGAATTTTTTTCAATCAAAAGGCTGGTGAACCTTTGGAATCACACACTAATGTCATTAAAAGTCAAGATCAACTTATTCCTAAATAAAAAATGAATTGATGGATATGGGAATAGGGCAGAAAAGTGGTACTGACTTAGAAGTTCAGACGTGATCTTGTTAAATGACAGAGCAGACCCATGAGGCTGAATGGTGTATTGCCAGTGCTATTTCTATTGTTCTTATGCTCTTCTCTACATTTCTATAATCTGCCAGTGGCAGTATTTGCACTCATTATTTGATGTAGGCAGTCTAACGCTTTCTATCTGTGGAATATATTTATCCTGAATTCTCTGAATGTAATTATTTAATTCTTCTTATTTACCTTTATGAAACTAATTTACCTTCAAGTAGCTGCTTAGAGTTCTACTTTTCATAAATAAAGTCTAATAAAATAAGCCATACCCAACTTGGAATCTTTTTACCTAATTTGTCTTTGTCTTTTTGCATAATCAGACTGAATCTAACCACATAGAGGTATGGATGCAGCATATAGTTTTCTGTTGACACAAAATACTGGAGTAACTCAGGACAGGCAGCATCTCTGGAGAGAAGGTCTCGACCCGAAACGTCATCCATTCCTTCTCTCCAGAGATGCTGGCTGTCCCACTGAGTTACGCCAGCATTATGTGTCTATCTACGATTTAAACCAGCATCTGCACTTCCTTCCTGCACATATAGTTCTTGGTTTTGGGTCTACTATGTGAATGTGGAAATATCAAATGTACTAGCCTGGCTCTGCACACAATTTCCATGCTGCACTAAATCCATCCCTTGGATGCAAGATGCAAGAGTCCACAATTGGAGCTAGAGCTTCCTGAAACTCTCAAGCATTTATGCAGGATTGCAAGTCTATTCATTTGAATTGTGGTTGTATTGCTTTAAGGAAGAATCGCATGAATGCACTGTTACATTTTGTAATTTTTATATTTTACGACCAGTTTTAATTATTTCATAATAAATCATGTTATCATTTTATGACAATTGGTGGAATAATGCATCCCTCTTGGGATCAAATCGTCCCTTACTAACAATTGGCCTATCAGGGAACCACACTGCCTGTCCTGATCTGTTGCTGGCCCTGATTTGTCCCAGTCTGTTCTTGCTTCCTGTTCCCCTCACCCCTAAATCAAATTGAAGAAGGGTCTCCACCTAAACAAGAATTCCAAAACAACACCTATCCATTTCCTTCAAAGATGCTTCCTGACCCGCTGAGTTACTCCAGCATTTCGCATCTATCTTTGTTACGTTTTATTAAATTGTTTTAATGTTTTAATCATTTAATATTCAATGTTTAGCCACTCTTAAATTTTCACAATTTAAAATCTATAAAATTATTTATTTCATTAAAAAAATCTTCTTAAACAGTCCATCAATAAGCTTGATGGGCAGCTCTAAGTTCCAGGGCAGCCTTGGCCAGCAAGATCAGTGATCTGATCTGATCTGGACCTGGTCAGATGAGCACCAAACTCAAGCTATGTGTGTGAGCAGGAGGCTCAATGCACTAAAATCTGAGCCTTTGTGATCCATGGGTAAAATGGA
The DNA here is from genome assembly GCF_010909765.2 of Amblyraja radiata. Classification (NCBI taxonomy): domain Eukaryota; kingdom Metazoa; phylum Chordata; class Chondrichthyes; order Rajiformes; family Rajidae; genus Amblyraja; species Amblyraja radiata. The sequence continues at coordinate 18,352,030 of NC_045983.1, read as the reverse complement.
TGAACAATGGATGAAAATGGATTAACCACCACATGCTGCAGTATGTTGGTAATCCAGCAGAGGGAGCCAGGATAGATGTTGCAGGGAATTAATGCAGCAAGATATTTTAGCAGAGCAGCATAGACTTCCACCTCTGCATTGTGTAAGCAAATCACTTGATAGAATAACTACAGTTGGGCGCTGACAATATGAAAATACTGTGCGCAACAGCATATTGTTATTTTACATTTCATCAGGGGTGCATGATGAGTCTTCTCGTTGTCATCCCTGTTTAAACTGGGTTTCTCAATATGAAAATAGTTTTATCAAAATGATAACCAATCACTTAACATCATCACCCTCAGGTCAAAAAATGAAACTTGAAACCTGGTGCAGAGCACCACATGAATAAATAAATAAAATGCAATATTAAAAACACCTTGGCTATAAGGAATTAAATCAAAAACAATGGAAATAAATAAGAGATTTGGAGGAGAGAAAGTGCAAAATAGCATTTCTTGCAATATTCAAAAATCTATCGACCTTAATTTTTGGATTAATGTAATGACTGAGCTTCCAAAGACCTCCAAAGTGGAGAATTGCAGAGATTCATCATTGCCTGCATCGAGAAATCTCTCTTTATTTCAGTCTTAAATTGTCTACCCATCATTTAAGGTCATGGCTTCTCAATTCCTTAACCAGAGGAGATGTCCTCCCTGCTGTATGTTGCTACATGTAATAATAATAAAACAAAATCCAAAACCTCTCCTAGAATTTTCTATGCTTCAGTGAATTAGGTTGTCGCATTGCATGCAGAATGTGAAGGCTTTGGAGAGGCCCCATAAGTTGTTCACCAGGAGGTTGCCTGGATGAGAGAGTATTAGCTACATGGATATCTTGGACAAACTTGGATTATGTCATCAGGTCATAAGGTATAGGAGTAGAATTAGGCCATTCGGTCCATCAAGTCTACTCCACCATTCAATCATGGCTGATCTATCTCTCCCTCCTAACCCCATTCTCCTGCCTTTTCCCCATAACCTCTGACATATTTACGAATCAAGAATCTATCTATCTCTGCCTTAAAAATATCCACGGACGGCCTCTACAGCCTTCTGTAGCAAAGAATTCCACAGATTTACCTCCCTCTGACTAAATAAATGTCTCCTCATCTCCTTCTCAAGAGAGCGTCCTTTAATTCTGAGGCTATGATCTCTAGTCCTAGACTCTCCCACTAGTGGAAACATCCTTTCCACATCCACTCTATCCAAGCCTTTCACTATTCTGTATGTTTCAATGAGGTCACCCCTCATTCTTCTAAACTCCAGCGAGTACAGGCCCAGTGCTGACAAATGATCATCATAGGTTAACTACTCATTCCTGGGATCATTCTTGTAAGAATTATGTTCTCTCGAGTGTCGAAGGCTGAGGGGCAACCTGACAAGAAATTGGTGGAGGGCTCTACCCGAGCCGGCTGCCTGCCCCTTTTCCGGGGATACGTCCCTGCCCGGGTGCGGATAGAAAGGGAATACGCCCTATCTACGGGCACCCTGAGGGAGTTCCGCGACTGCTGGGCACCGAGGGGGGTTGAATGTATCCTGGACAAGGATTGCAATATAGTTGTTTAGCAGTTGCTTAGCATATTTGTTCAACTTGTATTATGGTGGTGTTTTGTTTTATTGTATTGTAAATACTATTTTAATATTTGAATAAATATTTTTGATTAAAAAAAAAGAAATTATGAAATTATGAGAGGCATGGATAGAGTAGATAATCTTTTTTCCACAGTGGAAATTTCAAATATTGGAGGGCACAGATTTAAGGTGGGAGGAGGAAAGTTTAAACACGATTCATGTGACACATTTTTTTACACAGAGATTGGTAGGTGTCTGGAATATGCTGCCAGGAAAAGTAGAGGAAGTAGACATGACAGCAATGATTAGAAGACATTTATGTAAGACATGAATAGGCAGGGAATGGAGGAATATAGATCATGTGCAGACAAATGTACAGTTTAACCTGGCATCATGTGCAGCATAGCCATCATCGGCCAAAGGGCTTGATTCTGGGCTGTACAGTTCTACGTTTTATCATCCCTTACTCTTATAAATTAAAGAGAGTACAGATCTAGTCTAGTTAATTTCTCCTCATCTAACACAGTATCTTTGCTGCAAGAATATCCAAAACTGCATGCAAGAATATCCAGATCTGCACATTTGATTAGGTTTTTTGAGATGATGATCTTCCATTTATATTACTGCAAATAGCATTTATTTTCTTAAATAATAAATTTTGTAAACAGACATCGTAGCAGAGCAATTATCTCAGACAGGATAAAAAGATTATTTGACGGCTTTTACAACTCTAAAACAGAAATGCAAATAAATTAAATGAAGGCTGAGCAATTTTAGAAGACATGAACATCTTGACCAATTAAGGAAAAAAGTTTGATCTCTTTAACTGATTGAAACTCGTTAATTTGGCTTCCTTCCTCAGATTGCCAGAAGCAGGCCCAAATTTTGCAAAGGGCAAGGTGATCAAAGTTCTCACATTTTTTAAACAAACATAGTAAAGTTCTGCAAATCAAACTCAGAAGTACTAGCGCGTTCCATTTCTCTGGTATTACATACAGTAGGCAAATGGAATTTGCACAATTATACCTACAATAACCATGTGTGTAGGAAGGAACTACAGATGCTGGTTTGTAACGATGATAGACACAAAATGCTGGAGTATCTCAGCGGGACTGGAAACATCTTTGGAGAGAAGGAACCCGAGATCCGAAATGTCACCCATTCCTTCTCTCCAGAGATGCTGCCTGGCCCGCTGAGCTACTCCAGCATTTTGTGTCTATCGATATTAACCCTGCTCAGCATGGTCGAGGGAAGAGACTGACCTGGACTGCTCCTTCCGAAGTAGTGACCGTGATTTGCTCCGTCCATCTCTCTTATCGTGCGATCGGGAGCATGAGCGGGACACGGACCTACTGGAGCTCCTGGAGCTGCTCTTGCGCCGGGGGCTGTAGGAAGCGCTTTTCTTTTTGTCCGAGTTGTGGCTGCTGGGTTGTTCGTGCTTCCTTGGAGACCGGGTGCGGCTCTTGTTCCTGCTCGTGTAATGCCTTCGATGGTGACGACTTGAAGCATGCCTTAACCTTCAGAAAACCAAACAGATGTTCTTAATTTTTGTATTGTGATCTGACGAGCCTAGGACAATGGGGATATGAACAGATCTTCTGCCTCATCCAACTTTGCCCCTACATCTGTGCATTGTGCATCGCGGACACTCCAAGCAGAGTTTTAATGGACTTGCATGTCCTGGATTCTCTAGGAAATATTATTCATTTCCTGGACATTGTTGCAAGCAAAAGGAAAGGTAGTGATATTAATAATGTGTTTATTTTGCACTTTTTGAACAGCAAAATACAGACAGTTCTGCGATAGTGTGATAGCTGCATTCCTGAGAATCTTTGCATTATAAAAACTCGAGCCATCAAAGCAATTATGTCAACAGGGATCAAGGGGTATAGTGTTTCAGATACCAAAGATTTTCAAATATAAAGTTATTTTTAATAGGTGTAAGTTTATTTATGTTACTGCAATTTGAAAATACTAAAGGCGGTATGTTACCCTTTTTATTAGAATATCCATAAGTGTCAATAAAAGCAAATATTTGTCCATTTCAATGAATACTGGTGGTGAATCGACAGACTGCATTCTTAAGAGACAATGGTATCTGATTATTGTGGGCAGGTGAAATGGAAGCAGTTTTCTCCTCCCTAGACTCTTTTTTTCCAAGCTTTACCAGCATGTCAATTTAAAATGCCTTTTAAGTAGTTCTCTAGTTCCTGATCAAAATAGCATTGTAACCAATTCCACCCAGGTAATAGAAATAGCGTTCCCTAATTCATCAATCTTGTCATACCTGATTCGCTTTGCAGAAGTATGTATTGTAGGATAATTTAAAATGCTGTAAGGCTGAATGCAGTGAGGCTTGGCAGAAATAACATCATCTAATTTCCAAGAGCACCTCTGCCTGAAGCAGGAAGCAATACTCAATAGCCAGGTGACAACTTGGGAGAGGTGAACACCTTGATCAAATAAGAAAACAAAAATCTTACTGTTTTATGAGTCTGAAATTAGTTCACTTGGCCATCTTCCTTTTAGAGATGAATGCAAGGTTAAACATATGCATCTATTAAGAGTGGCAATCCACATTTACTATTGGACAACTGGGGTGAACAGCAAAGGTACACAAAAAAGCTGGAGAAACTCAGCGGGTGCAGCAGCATCTATGGAGCGAAGGAAATAGGCAACGTTTCGGGCCGAAACCCTTCTTCAGACTGATCGGGGGTGGGGTGAACAGCAAACACATTTGCCAATTGAACTGCATTCACAATCTGGATACTTTGCTTTAAAAGTAAAATCTCAACTTTCTTGAGATTGAGTTAGCTAAATTCTGGCCTGCTTTTTGAGATGCTGAACGGGTCATTCTTTTTACTGTGACTGCAATTTAAAAAAAAGACAGATACAGCGTGGAAACAGGTCCTTCACTGCTCTTATGAATGGACAATTATTGGTAAAATCAGTCAATGGTGGCTTTGTTGAGGATTCTACAAAATTCCTGCAGCAATTTCCTCAACACTTATCTTTTGTATAATGCATGACTCTAACCAGTTCATTTTTGATTCATATTGGCCAGTTTGACCAGAGCACTTCATGAAAGTATTTTAACTTTTCACACTGGCCGCAATGCCTTCACAACACCTTAAATAATAAAAATCAGGCATGAATGGAACACAAAGGATTTTCAACAAAATGAAACCCAAACTCACAGGAGTGCTTATAAATAGTGTATCCTGCCTTTGGTTGAATAACTATGTGTTGTGGTTACATTTCTGCTAAGCTTGCGTTAATGAAGAAGAATATGATAACATAGACAGAACGTGGGTCACTGCAAGGTGGTATGAATAATTACATGATTGTATGCTGACTGTGTGGATATAAAAGTCTAGAAAATGGATTTGAACCATTTTTGGTGATCTCAGTTATGCTCTAAGATTACATGGACGTTATCCAATAAGTAAAATCTGCTTACAAGGAAGCGTATCAGCATTGTTAAAGAGCTCACGCTACACCAATCACACAGGCTGCCATGTGTAAGAGGGAAAAAAGAAGACAGAAAATCTGCATAGGGGAGGGGGGCAGCGCAGAGAATGGGATGGGGGAAAACAGAGAAACAAGACTGAAATCAAGGGAGGAAAGTGGAAATCGTGGGGCCAGGATGGGAAAATAATTTCAAATGAAAGCGTTATGGAGCTGCTGATTGGGCTTCATGTTATATTCAAGCCTCAAGCTGCACATAATTATTGGGACTAGCATTTGTCACTGTAGACCGCCTGCTAAAGGGCAGCATGCATTAATCAATGTGGCTCCCCCTCTCTGTGTGTTGTACTTTTTGTTTTGCTGTGATACACAAAGATCATAGGCCACAGCCTTGTTATTCAATGTCTGTCAGTGAGTCATAAGATGAATGTTAATGATTTCATAGCATGTGAAATATGATGGAAAATGACACTTGGAGGGTGAATCGTGACAGGAAGTGAATAACTGACGCACACCGTACAGACTGCAGATAGCCACAGATGTTTATTTTCTAAACCAATTTCCAAGATAAGTTTGTCAATGGACTGCAGTTTCCCCAATACTAAGAGGTTGCATTTTGGGTGCCGTGTCAATTTATTGGTATTAAGGGAATCGAAATGTGGTTATAGCTACATTTCCATTCCGTCATGTCCAATGACCCAGAAAACCAGATTTGTAACCTGAAGTACAGGTTCCATGGAGGGGAGGAGTACTTTGGGGCATGTCAACACTGAATTACCTAAAAATGGGTGGACAAGAATTTAAGACAGCTGGGGATGCAGAATGTGAAGACCGTGTCTTTTGAAAAGCAGAAAAATAAGAGAGGACTAACTTCTTTGCTCGTGTGCTTTTACTCCGGCCTGACGTATGGCGCGATCGCGACCGACTGCCGACACTTCCCGCAGAGTCACTGCTGAAGTCCGATTGACTTGGAGAGCGAGAAGATACTTTGTGAGCCGGCAGGATCGACTTCCGTCTGCTTGAGCCTCTGTGAGTGGATGCTGATCTTGACCTGGGCTTTGCGTGTCTTCCCTCAGCGGAGGACCTCCTGCTGTGGCCGGGAGATTTGGACCTGAAACTCCTGGAGTTATGCTTCGAGTGTTTGCCTTCCTTTGCCTTTGGCGACTTTGATGCAGACCTGGGCTCTGCTCCTGGGGACAATGACCTGGAGTCCGTGCTCTGCAGCAGGAGAAAAAGGCTAACCTTAAAAGAGACCCTGACATATTAGCAACACCATTTTCCAATTCTTGCCATATCCCTATGACACAGCCTACGTCAATATTTTATCTAACACAGTCCTCTACAGTGCAGCTCATGCAAGATTTTGCATGCAAACCAAAAACTAATTGAAAATAAAAACCTGGAATTGGAAAAAATAAATAAAGAGTCAACAAAAGTTTAAGAAGGAATAGAATGGAAGAATAAATAAACTTTAAAAAGTGAGCTTAACAGGTTGCTGTAATTTTTGAGGAAAGGACAAGTTTTCTTACAATTCCTGGTTTAAAAAAAACAAGGTGAAGATAGACAACTTGACTGAACAGCACAGAAATGGAAGGCAAAAATTGAAAAAAATCCACAAATGTATTAATTATCACTCAAACAAAACTCGCTGAATAAAACTGTTTTCTTTTTGTGCTTTTTCCTGCAGAGAACTGCTCATCTGTCATCAGCGACCCAGATTATTAATTTTTTTTGTACCCCCGTTTGGTTAACATACACTTACCAATCAGGTAGCATTTCCTCCATTAGTAGGTAAGGTGTGAGGAAAAAGGGAAAAGCGGGGCAACATAAGTGCATCATTAGAGTCACAAAATGCAAGAGAAAAAAAGACACAAAAAAGCCCTTTCCAAGTAGTGAAATATGAACAATGTATGAAATTAAGAATGTGCAAAGGAATTTTTTAATACTACAATAATGCAACTGCTTCAATGCCTAAGTATTGATGCACTAAAATAAGGCCAGTCCGGAGTCTCTGGGCTACCGTCCACATTAGGGAAATATATGCACATGGATCATCAGATTATACCTGTAAAGCTTAGAGCAGGAGGTTGTAAGAAGCAAGGTGAAATGCAGAATGTCTAACTATGCCTTAAATGCAGAAATGGGCCCCTCAGCCTCTGCGACCACTAAGACTTCTTCAGGGTTGAACAGCCAAAGGGAAACATTGTGTCGACAAGTTTCAGAGTTGAAGTTAACAATTGGAGTCCACAATTGTATATTTTTATGTTCAATGCTTTTTAATCGCAAAGCTATGTAGATTGGTTCAGGGCAATTTAATCGATCAAATCTTCTGGTTTTCCCCTTGATTCTGGAGAGGATAGAATTTTGTTCTAGAAACCAGTCACTGCTATTTTCTAGCCAGAATTTATGTTACTAAGATTAAACCATTCTCTACTAATTCTCCTAGTTAATTTGCCCTGTTATAATTGTTGCCCTGACCCATATCCTCAAAGTTGGATTCCAGACGACATTGCAAGTTAATTGTTGAAACAATAAGGTTTTTTTCATTTTTGAAATGCTTCTATTTGTACAACGTATTTGTAAAATAAACCATCCCAAGATGCTTCATAAAGAATGTGGTTGAGTTGAGGTCTGACTGGTTTAACTGGGCCCAGCTTGATGATTTTGCACTGCCGATCTTAAGTCTGTGACAGTTTCCAGATGTGTTTCTAGAATGTCAGCTTGGGGCCTTTCGTCTTCTATGTTAAAACTGTGGTCCATTATAAGTGATCCGATTTCCTTTCTCAAAAGGAAACATGCTGTAAACATTCAAACACCACACGTCCCAAAAGCCCTATTTCATCATAATAACTATACAACAACGACCATCAATTAGCTTAATTGTTAATTATGTTGATGGAAGATCCCAAATTACCTTCTGGTACAGTGATGTTCTGTGGTGGGCATGTTTTGCAGTGCCATCTTATGAAAAGCACAATATAAAGTGGTCAATACTTTATTTTTTTTTGGAATAATTTAACATTATGAATTATCTGAGCAATAATTTATTTTTAAATTTTATTTCTCCATCAATTTCTTTTCAAGCCTTTAGAATAGCATAGGCGCAAGGAATATGTATTTAGGCTTCGATCAGTTGCAACTACTTAACTGGCACCAGCAAATGGGAGAGAACTAACACAGCTCCAAGTAACCCTCCCATCCACTATTCTACTGAATGTTCCTTGAATTACAGAATAAGAAGTGATGGTCTGGTGGCCTAATGCTGCCATTTTATATCGCATCAAATACTTTGGAATAGAAAAACAAGATGTTTATTTGTAAATTGTAAATTATGATTCTTTTAAAAGAGATTACACATTGGAAATATTTACCTATTCACTTGGCTTTCATTGGGTTTCAAAAGTGAACGGTTGCAAAATGACCCTATCAAATTGAACTGGGATTGTACACACAAGAACATCAGAGCTTTCAGTGGGCAGGGATTGTTGTTGTTGAAACACATCTAACTTGATTAACAAATTTCAACCTCACTTATTGTTAACATAAAAGAAAGTGATTAAGAAATAACATTACAAAAACTATCTTAAAAATTGGAAAGCAGAATTGGTTTCAGGACTACTTGTAATGAGGATTGTTTTGCTTTTCTATTCATTGTTCCCTGCCTTATCAGGATTCTATAATATTACAAGAGGCCAGGAGCTCCAGGCAGTAGCACAGATGACTCTCCTGCCCTCGACCAAGTTCATGGGCAACGTTACAGAAATTCTTTTTGACCATTTTCATTTTCTCTCTCCCTAGAGACAGCATTTTGAACACTTGGTAATGTAGCAAAGCAACACCACTCCATGAGACACATATCCTATTTGCTTCATCCTGGAGCTTTGATATCCGTTTAGTTAAACTGCATTATGAACACCTTTGGTCTCCCATAATTTTCTTTCATAGAAGTCAAAGTGTTCATTTAATATCACTTAATTAAAAATAACTCCAACAGCTTCAAGACTTGATTGTAACCCAATTATGCACGGATTTCTTGACTTTATTGTGAAGCCACAAAGCAAAATACGAATCAAGGAAAAGGTATAAGAGGCAACCAGCCATGCATTTTAAGAATGCTGTCATCAGCAGCCTGAAAGCTTGCCCAAACATTCAAAGAAGATGTAAAAGGTGCTAAATAAATATTTGCTTTCCTAATAATCACCTTTTCAAGGTAGAGTTATATTTTCTCACTTGACACCAGAATAAGTACAAGAAGGTGAGGACAATGGGATGAATAAACCTCTGCCTGGCTCTATCTGTAATGATAGCTGATGATCAAAGGTTATGAGGGATGTTTATTATTGTCTTAACCTCACGTTTTGTTTTCTTTTTAAATGTATTACTCCTCTAGGATAGGACAAATCCAGTGTCGAAAACAGGGAATAGCTGGAATAATAATTCTGCCTAATGTACTGGCAAAATGCCCACACACTTTATACATACATTTGGTCTTTACTTTTTGAGATCTTTCCCTTTTTTAAATTTTCTATAGTTAGAGAAGAACAAACAACCACTATATTCAGGGTGCTACTACATATGTTAGTATAGCGACTGAAAATAAGAGAAATAAAAGAAAATGGCTTAAAAGGCATCATTCATGGATCAATGCTACAAACGACACACAGATATGCATCTTAACAACTCTAAAGAACATGAAGGTTAATAAAACACAAATTCAGAGCAGGGGGCTTATGGGAGGATTAATAAATGAAGCAGAAGAACCAGAAAATTAAAAAAAAATCAACCTATAAAATAGAAATCAAATAGATTTAACTTCAAGCCAGGGTGCTTTAACAGACTCGTCTGCAGATGTGTTGCGTGCCAAGGCAAATAAATACCTACCTTTTAACCACTGATAGGAGTGCAATAATAAAAGAAAACAATATTCTCCACAATGGAGTGCAGTATGGGAAAGAGACAGTGACTCTTTAGTAACGTGCCTTTTCACTTGATGCTAACTGTTAGTTTTTCCTCTTTTTTTTTAATGCTCAAACATTGCAGCCATGATATTTCATTCGCAAAATGCTCAATAAAAGAAAACGTTTGTTAAACATAAAAGCCCATCTGCATGCATTGCAATTACATTACAAGACAACTGGCTGAGGACAACAGAAGGTGCACATGGATCATATGCACATTGGGAAGCTCACAGGTGACAAAAAGCACACAGAGAGGGAAAGGAAGCTGTCGATGAGAGAATGGGTGACACAACCAGAACACCTTATGGATACTTTCTAATAGGGAAAGTTAACTCTTTGAGAACTATTTAGCAAATGCTGTTGCCAACCTGATCAGCATTTAGAAAACTATATGAGTTCCCAGGCTTGGAAATTGTCAACAGAGGTTTGTGCCATATTTAAGGTAGGTTCTTGGATACTCAGGACCAAAATTGTGCTATAATTGTAAACAAAATATGCAGACAGACAGTGAAAGGCAAGACTGAATGTAAAGATGCAGACTCCATGTGCTTTCCCTTCTCCTACACCTGGGTGGTGATCTGACAGTCAGCTGTTCGCTATTATGGAAACTGCTTGTGATTTGGTCAATAAACATATTGCCAGGGAAGATTTACGAAAGCATGTGATCACTCCTTCAAATGCCCACCTCGGCAATGGGAGTGAAAACACAGTTCATTGTGTTTCACCTGCTCCTCTTAAATGAACGTTTCCAACTAAAATTATCCCAGTTGATGATTAAAGCAAATTTGATGTTAAAAATTGTGAAGACACAGTACATTGAAATCTGCCTATTTTTGTTTTCTGTAGAAATATGCATTGTGCCTAAGTGATTATTCTCCATCATATCGAATGAAAGTGACAAATTAAATGATACAAGAGTTGAGTAAGTGGAGGCCAGGACTCGTCACTGATGACAACTGAACAGACACTAATATCTAAGAATGGTACAAATTTCACCTTCTGATAAATTGGATAAATATTCTTAGTATATAGATGTTGCTGGCAAGGCTGGCTGTTATTGGTTTCTTTGCAATAATGCTGGCGGACCACCTTGTTGATCAACTGTTCCCCATTCTTTGTAGTGATCTGGTACAAGTGGATTTTTACTAGGCCACATCAGAATGCATCTCACAGTCAATTAGACAGGGGATAGCAGTCTGACATTGCTCTGAACAGTTTAGTGTGTTATATTTCTTTCCGTTAAGGAACATTAGTGAACTTATGCATAGTCTCTATTTTTACTGATACATAACTATATTAAGATGCATATTAATCGTAAATGATCTAGCCGTGATGACACCTTACCTGGTTAGTGCAAGTAGAACAAACACAAAGAAAGTAATTCTCTTCAAACTTGAAATTGGTGAGGTCTTTGTCAACCTGCTTTTAGTTTAATGCATGATAGCCCTCAACATTTTTATTTTAGCATCTTTGCTCGGTTTAATCAAGTTATATGTTAAATGATCGTTATTACTTAATGTAGATAACCCCAATAATTTAATGAACAATGTCTAAGGTGTAAGTGATTTAGGTATTTGGTATAATCTGAAAACTGATTTGCTGGACAATTATAATGTCGTTTATGCAACAGTTACTTCAGTCAGTGGAAGTGAAAAGATAAAGGACATGTTCAGGCATTCATGTCTATAATTAGTAAAAGCCGAACTGGTCAATTAAAACTCATTGATCAAGGTAAGTAATGCATCCAGTGTCATGTCAACTTCATTTTTCTGGTACAGATTTGAAATTAATGCTAAACTGAATGTAAAAGCTGAAGGTGATATCATAAATCTTATATGTGGCATTATTTATTATCAATTTCTCAAAATACATCCCCAGTTAATGCTAATATTCCAACTTCCTCTCAGAATCCCTTTAATTTGTCTTCTCCAAATCAATGAACATTATTAACCTTTATCCAAATTTGCAGATCAGTAAATTTGTTTTACATTAAATCAATTTCAGATAATTATTATTTGATTTCCTCTTAAAACAAGTGATTTGAAACAGTATTTCATGTGCTGACCAGTACAGAGAACGTGTTAAAAAAAATCATTGTTTTAACATGCACTTTAAAAAACAAAACCTCTCTATTCTGCCCAGGTGCCATGCAATAAAACAAAAGCAATGATTTACATTCATTTATAAAGAGAAGCAATAACAGTTTCACTTTTTATTTTAAATGGACATCGTAGCAACTTTTTGTATAGAGTTTAGTTATGTATGAATAATGGTGTTAAATTGAAATTGGAAGAAACTAAAACTGTGATGGCCCGAAAGGTAGTGATACAACGGAGACACGGGAGACTACAGATGCTAGAAACTGGAGCAAAAACTTCTGGGGGAACTCAGTGGGTCAAGCAGCATCTGTGGAAGCAAGCTGACGGTTGACTTTATGGAAACCCTACATTAGGACTGAAATTATAGAGGGCACATAGCCAATGTGAAACAGTGAAAGGGAGGAATGAAACAGGGGCTGGTATGTGATAAATGGAGCCGGTGAAGTAGTGATTGATGGGCAGATGGAGGTGGAAGATGTAGTTTAGAGATGGTGGGTGGGTGATGGGTGGAAACAGTTAAAGAAAAAAAATTATGTGCAGGGGTGGGCGGGGTGGGGGGTGGGGGGGAGGGTAGCACAAAGGCTGGAAAGTGATCAATGGAATATGGGAGAGATGGTGGGCAGATTGTACCAAGTGGGAAAGGGAATAGGAAAGGAAGGCTAAGGAGGAAGAAACCAAAGTGGATAGAAGTGTGGGTGATGGTCAGATGGAACCAGGTAGCGGACTGTAACTAATCCAGGTAATGGGGCAGTGGGGTGTTAGAAGAGGTGAACAAACGAGATAGAACCTAAGAGGACTGGAAGGAGTGGGAAAGGAACACTGCAATTAAGAATAGCCTAAAACTGGAAAATCCAATGTTGATACCACTGGGTTGTTGGCTACTCAAGTGGAATAGGAAGAGTTGTTCTCAAATTTGTGTTTCGCCTCACCATGGTAGTGGAGAAGGCCAAGGGCAGACACGCAGGGCAGGAATGGGAAGGTGAGTTAAATGACATGCAACTCAAAGATCAAGATAGCGGTTGCTCCACAAAACAGTTGCCTAGTCACGCTTGGTCTCACCGATGTCGAAGAGGCTGCATTGAGAGCACTATATGCAATGTTAAATACCTTAGTGAGCTATGTAAAGTGGAATGCATACTTTAAGATTGACAGGTCTTAAGTTTCTTACAAGGGGGGAGTCAGTTGTGTCCAGAGAATTAAACCAATGGGATGATATTACTGTATATGTTTCAGTTTGCTTTCTTATATACCAGTGTTGCATGGGGGCAATTGCCACAACTACCATAGTGACATTAGATGCAGATTTCTCCTGGGGATTATAATGGCTACAAAGAATGTTTGTATTTCATGCATCGCAAAATCTACAAAACCTTTAACACCCATTGAATGTTTTCATTGTACCACCCAGGTGATAGCCAGCTTTGTATCAGCAAAGCGAAACCAGTCCTAAAAGGGCTGAGCCACTTGGATTTAAAACACATCACTCACAATAATCAATAACCGTTGGCTTACCTGTGATGCTTAAAAGGAATAAAATGAATAGATACATTTCAGACAAAATTCTATTTCATGGAAAAGAAGCAGTAATGATTCTTAATTGTTTGCTTCAATGTCATCCCGTGCAGATTCCCAATTTTATCCTTTCTCTTTTGTAGATTTTTACCTCCAACTATTCCTGTTGATCAAGTGGATTTGCTTCCATCTTTTTCAGGCCCTGATTTATGATCAGTCTGCTTTGGAACCAGGTAGATTTCAGAATAGGACATGCCAAAAATTCCAGCGAGATAACAAAAAACAGGTAATTTTGGAACAAAAGTCAGATACCATACCTGGTATGTAGATCCATTAATAATGAAATGTTGTGGCACTTTTTGTTATCTCTGCAGCAAAGCTCAAATGGGAACACAAAATCCACATAAAGTGTTCAAATTCCATGCTGACACACCCTTAAACCACAAGAACTGGAATGATTATGAGTGGAAACTGATTTCTTGTACCCATGGACGAATATGCCATAGTTGTTACCAATTTCATAAGTAAATGTGTGGAGGAGCGTGTTCCCACCAAGACTGAGTGTTTTCTTGAATTCTCTTGAATGCCAGATGCCTTGAATGAATTAGGAAATCCATCATATACTGAGGACCTGATAGGCGTTCAAATCTGGCTTCGCAGGTTCATATCAGAAAGGTTAAGGGACATTTTTGCTTTTAACTGGAGGATTAGACAGACATTTGGCAGCTGTGGCAGGGCCCACATGTCATCACTTCCTGCAAGGGTAAACCGAGTGGTAGCCCAAACGGTAGCAAGGCATCACTGGTCATTGAACGAGCTCAATGCTTACTAGACTCACTTTGATAGATTGAGAACATCGATGCACATTCTTATGCCACCAGAGTCCTTGATAGCAGTGTAATCACAGTCATCAAGGCCGACAATAGAGGATTCTTCATGAATATGAACCCTGGAAAAGCAACCGGCCCTGATGGCATTCCTGGTTGCGTTCATAAAGGATCCGTGGGCCAACTAGCTGGAGTGTTTGTGGATGTCTTCAACCCCTCATTCCTAAGTTTTGAGAGTCACATATATGCATTAAAAGGACATCAATAAAACCGGTGCGCAAGAAGAGTAAGGTGGCATGCCTCAATGATTGCTGTCCAGTGGCACAAATGTACGTAGTGATGAAGTGCTTTGAGAGATTGGTTATGACATATATTAATTCCTACCTTATTAATGACATGGAACCATTATAATTCATCTACCACCACAATAGATCAATGGGGTATGCTATCTCACTGGCTTGCCAGTCTATCACTGGACCACTTTGACAATAAGAGCACTTACTTTGTCAACGTGGATGTTGTTCGTCAACTACAGCTTGGCATTCAACACCACCATCTCATCCAAACATTATCAAACTCAGAAAACTGTGTCTCTGCTTATCCCTATATAATTGGATCCTTGACATCCTCACTGGCAGACCAGCATCACTATAAATTGGCAACAGCGCCTCTTTCTCCACAACAATCAGCACAGAAACCCTTCAAGCCTGTGTGCTCAGTCCCCTGCTCTACTCTCTCTATATCCATGACTGGGTAACCAGACACAGCTCCAATGCCATCTTCAAATTCTCCGACAAAACCACCATTGGTGGACAATTGGCCTGAAGTGGTCTGAAGAAGTGTCTCGTCCCGAAAAGTCGCCTAAAGATGCTGCCTCACCCGCTGAGTTTCTCCAACATTTTTGTCTGCCTTCGATTTTCCTGCATCTGCAGTTTCTTCTTAAACATTGGTGGACAATTAATGGGTAATGATGAATCAGAGTATGGAAGTAGGATTGAAAACTTGATTGAATGGTACCAGAACAATAATTTTGCTCACAACATCAAGAAGACTAAAGAGCTGATTGTTGTCTTCAGCGGGGGAAAGCCAAGGATCCGTGAACTGGTCTTCATTGATGGGATGGCAGTGGAGAGAGTCAAGTCAAGTTCCTGTGCATGCATATGTCTGAATATCTTTCCTGTGCCCAACACATTGATGCAATCACAAAGAAAGCTCATCAATGCCTCTACTTCCTCAGTTGATTAGTGAATGTATTCTCCACTGAGCTTCTACAGGTGTACCGTAGAGAGCATAGAGACTGATTGCATCACGTACTGGTTCAGTATATTGAACACCCAGGAATGAAGGAGGTTAAAAGAGTGGTGCCAAGTCCATCAGAGATACTGACCTCCCAAGTATAGAAACTTGCTGCCTCAAAAAGATAGCCCATATCATCAAAGATCTAAACCACCCTGGCCACGTGCTCATTTCACTCCTACCATTTGGAAGAAGGTACAGCAGCCTGAAAATCATGACCACCAGATTCAAGAATACCTTCTTCCCAACAACCATCAGGCTACTCGACACTAACCTTAGCAACTATGAACCTTCATGGACTCTCTTTGTTTGCACTAAGGACTGCAGTTTCTATTTCGCCTAGTATTATGGCTATTAATTCATTAAAAATTATATTATATATTAACTGTGTGTTTTATGTTTATGGGCCTGTTAAGCTGCTACACACAAGAATTTTACTGTTACGTTGTTCGTACAAATGACAATTGCGTTCTCTTGACTCTTGTCTTGACTAACTCTTTTATATGTCTAAGTCACACAAAAGTTTGTAACTGGTAGAGTATGGTATGTTGTGATCATTTTTCACATTCCCACTTTCAGCTATTACACTGACCTCATTGGAAATGGCTTTGCTGACCACTTCGATAAGTGCAGAGACAGATGATAGGCACAGACAACTTTGCCTGTGCACACAGCAGCATGAAATCAGTGTAGATAATTTAAGTTCTGTGGTAATGAACTGAAGAAAAAAAAGATCAAAAGGACAGACAAAAAGTGCTGGAGTAACTCAGCAGGTCAGGCAGCATCTCTGGAAACATAGATGGGTGAAGTTTCGAATCGAGAACTTCAGTCTGATGAAGGGTCTCGACCCGAAACGTCACCCATTCCTTCTCTCCAGAGATGCTGCCTATCCCATTGAGGTACTCCAACATTTTGTGTCTACCTTCGATTTAAACCAGCATCTGCAGTTCTTTCCTCCACATCTAACCAAAGAATGTTAGTTAAAAGAATTTATAAAATAAATGAACAAAAATAGCATTTTATTGCACTTTTCACCTTTGTTTTCTGGACTTGCTAAAATATAGTAGATCAACCTGCATACTAATTATATCTCTACCATCGCGGATCAAGGGGCATGGTTGCTTTGCTGCTACCCATCATGAAAGAGGGAAATATAAAATTACAAACAAAATATACCAAACTGAATTTCAAGGCTTCTAATTAGACCAAACTGAAGTAGGTAGGGACATGCACATATACACTGTGCATATACACTGTAAATGGATAGATTGTAATCATGTATTGTTTTTCTATTGACTGGTTAGCACGCAACAAAAGCTTTTCACTGTACATCGGTACATGTAACAATAAACTAAACTGAGCAGAACAATCAGTAAAGGGGAAGATGTTGAAACACAAGAGGAAGTTGGCATCCATGGTCTGGAAATTTCTCAAGGAGAAATCAAGTAACAAAGGAGGAGAAATTAATCTTTAGTGATCCAGTCTAAACATATACAATACTAACTGCTGCCTGCTGGACTCACATTCACAAAACCAATTATGCAACTAGCAATCAATGTTCTGCTTTATATCTAGCGCTAGCGACCAAAATCAATTGTTTTTTCATCATCCATGAGTCAAATGATAAAGGACTCCTGCACAATTCTTGTTCAGCTGATGTTTCACAGAGAGCAGGCAGAATATTTGTTATCAACAGTAAATGACGGCTTCAAGTCGACGGTATCAATAATTTTAAGAGGGATGCAGGCATTTAACTGGAGAACTAACTAAGGAACATGGCTATTGCATGATGTGTTTTGTTTATGAATTCAGCCTCTGAGATAGATGAAGATGTCGTTTAATGTTCCCAGGGTGTGAAGCACCAGTGTCAGTTACAGTTGTTTGTATATTACAGTTTTTTCGATTATCGATAATTCGCTGTATTTTTTGCTAATAGTTTCTGGCTAGTGGAGAAAAATTGTAAATGCCCTATGACATCCATGAATTAGATGTTGCACATAGAAGTGAATTTACCACTAGCCTTGTCCCAGTCCTATGATTATGCCAGTTCTGTGGACATGGTTCGCTTGAACTTTTTGCTATGGATGTGGAGAAATGGATCGCAAATCGAAGATTCTAATATTATGAGGCACAGGAATGTAGGAAGGAATGTCCAGGAATGTTCTAGTATGCTGGAAGATCAGCTTCTACAAATATCACCACTCCGGTTGTTTGTGTGCGTTATGGCATAACTTTATCTTCACTAATTAAATAATTGCTAGACAGCAGAGTTATCTCTCAGATTGAAGATTAAATACAGGAAAGCAATCGAGCTACAAGAATAAAATGGATAGAGCTTCTGGGTGAAGAGAGCTAGGGCTGGTGAACATGGTGCAGCAAGTCTGAAATGCATGTGCAGTAGTGGCACCTGGAGAGACACACGGATGGCACCTTGAATAAGTAAATATCATCATGTTTTGCCAAATAAGGTGGTATCTGTTGTATACCCAGGAAGAAAATGCAGACAGCTGCGTTTGAGAATGCTGCAACTGGAAATTGGTGCAGTGTATCTCTTCATCATTTGTTTCCACCAGCTGTATCGGTATATTCAAAGTGGTGGCAGCATGAGGGAACACAATAAAAATAATCATATCTCCCTAAAAGTTTTACCCAAGGAGGCTTCCTTTAATCGCTAACATGTGGCTTCAGATTGTTTCTCTTGTATTTCGTTTCAAGATACAGGGAAAATGGAACACATCAATGGAATACATATTAGTTTGGCTAACCCCTGCTCGCTTTGAGCCAAAATGAAGCTGACAGTAATCACAAAATCTGCAGGGGTCTGATCATATTTCCAGACTGTTGAGCCTCTCAAACAGCACACTTGAATCTATGGCTTGCTCATTACAATTCATTACAATGGGGATGGGTTGCAAAAACTAATTAAGATTTCATGAAACTTAAATTTTAATTGTCATAACATCCTGCTTTGGACCAAAGGTCTATCAGTCCCATCCCAATGTTTAACCTATATAGGTTTTTTTCCTTTGAAGTATTTGACTTTCTTAAATTTACTTTTGCATCTGTTTCCATCCATTTTTCAAACAGGTATTCTGATCAAGAAATCTTAATGCAGATACTTTTTTGTCTCATGTTCTCTTGCCATTGTTAATCATTTTATACATTTGTCATGCGAGCCTCCTGTCAGTAGAAATAATTTCTCCTTTACCAAGCCATTCATAATCTTGACTACTTATTGCACTTCTAGCCAACCTTTCCCGCTCAAAAGGAAATATCAGTTTAACTCTTATTTCCTTGAACAACTGAGGTCTCTCATCACTACTTGAAAATATTAATACTATCATGCAATCAAATGTTGTGAAAGGCTAGTCGGTTCTGACTCTATTCTCCATTACCAATTGGATATAAATTTTCACTAAAGCCTTTAACGGAATGATCGTTAGTTCAATAGACAAATTTCTGGATATAATTAATATATGGAGGAAGGACATTCCAAGATTAATAAGATACTCTCCACTAAATTGTTCATAGGATTTGGAATTTTCTATCACAAATGAAGCTTATTGCTAATGAACTGCACATGCTGTTCAGATGGTAATGAGAAATAGAAAACAATGATGGGAATGGAGAGCACACACAAGATTCTGATTGGAAACTGGCTTCAAAACTCCCAGAAGAGAGAGAGGAAAAGAGAGGGGTCTGGATAGGAGAAAAAGAGAGAGAAAAGAGGAAAACCAGAGAAAAGTAGGAAAAGACTACATACATCCTGTGATCTGTTTGGTGGATGTCTGTGTCTTGGACTGTGTCTGTCACTCCACGAAGGACCCTTGTGTCCATTCTCTCTGGGAGTCACTGATCTGTTGCGTCGGCCTTGCAGAGGAGATTGACTGGGTTCGTTTGTGTCATTCTTGGGCTGCCTGGAAATAGCACTGCGTTTGCTTTTGGAATGTGATGTTCTACGCTCTGAAGATGGGCTGTGGGAACTGGAAAACAAATAAAAGCAAGTGGCTGATTAAGTGTAACCAATAAGCTCTTTGCTGAGTTCCAACATTGGTCAGTGGGTGAACTTTGATTAGTTTTTTGTCAATGAAGAATAGAAAGATTGTAATATACTGTTGCACACAGTGCATTTGCGAATACAATTCAAGTACATTGATGACCATGCTCCAGCCTCAATCACTCCACACAGCTTGCTTCATTGTCGTACCACCTCATCAGAAGGCTATTAAACTTCACCCTTAACCTGTCATGCCACTATTAAATTTAAAAAAGCTAATGTGGCATAATCTGGCACTTGCACATTAGGTATTTGTTGATAGTTTATTTTCTCCTATGTTTGATGAACTTAAGCCCAAATAATATTGTGATCAAATAATTAACTAAATGCAGATAAATCATCCATGGCATTGCTGTTTTATCAACAATACTTGGGGAAGTATTACAGCAAGAAAGCATTAACTTATAGAAAATGGGTATTATAAGCAAGGCATCTTAATGTTGTGAATTTTGCCAGTAACTTCACATAAATATCCATGTTTTGGAATTTGATATTTAAATTGTGATATTAAATATTTTTGTGTCTTTGCCAATTAAAATTTTTTTTTTGTTTAATTACAATGTCAGGAAGAATCAAAAACAATCGATGGCCTTGGTGGCTTTTAAGCTTTGAGTGAGTGGTATTGATGGCAATGGTGAAGCCAAGCAGCATTGTGCCCCAGATGTGCCTTCTATTAAGGGCATTGCCAAAAGTTCAGAGGGATTTTTTAAATGTAGGTGGTTCCAGATATCACTGGAATGAGTTGCTGCTGCTTAGGACCTAACTGTTTGGCTCCAGGACCTTGGTGCTGGTGTGATTGCCTTTCAAATTGCCTTCAGATCAATAGGCTTACAGGCAGCAGGTTGTCAAGTGGAATCCAGGCCCGTGTATCAGTAAATAGACACAAAAAGCTGGAGTAACTCAGCGGGACAGGCAGTATCTCTGGAGAGAAGGAATGGGTGACGTTTTGGGTCGAGACCCCTCTACAGAAGATCATCTTCTCCAGTATTGTTGACAGGTTTTAAAACCTGCATGTTAATAGAAAGGATGCATGGACGCAATGCAAACCTGACGTGAAAGCTTGGGGAAAACATTTAATTTAGATCGCTATTGAAAGTATAGGCTGGCAGCTGTACTTTATCTTTATGTTCTATGCCAATTTAGAACCGTTGGTCTAGAGATGAGTACACCTGTTAAAACTGCCCTTGCTACACATGATGAAATAAATGGTCAGATAGGATCAAATGGAAAGCAAAATGACCTGGGTGCCGACATAACCTATACACATTTTAGATAGATACATTTTGTCCTTTTTCACACTCTGTTGTTATTTGTTTACGAAATCATGGTAATATATTAATAGGCCTATTAAAAAAAAAAAAAAATGTGTGTTAATCAGTTTTAACTATTATGTTAAGGAACAGAGCAATAATAATTTCTCTCTCCTCCTTCTTTTCTTGATTCCTCACACTTTCTATCTTTTGTCTGTATCTCTCTTACTCTTCATCCCCATTTTTTAAAATCATTCTCAGAACGCATTTACCCATTGCAGCAATCTGCTCTCTAGGTGGGCTGTAATATAAAGTGCCAAATCACTAAACTTCCAGTATTTCATAAAACAGAATTGGGTGTTACATATTATTTATTCTGTTGCAAGTTTTAGACGTTTAACAGATGGGAGTTACAAATTAAGAATACTGTAGTAATTTAATCTCATTTTGACTAGGATCATGAAATCGGCAGTATGGAACCTTTGAAAGCACTGCTGAATATCTAATTCTATTAACTGCTGGGTGCTGCATTGAACAGATGGCCTTTGTGATAAAACTTGTAACGTACCGCAGAACAAGAGTAATATCTAACCAAAATTAGAAAAGTTCCCATTCTAATTATGAATGGGGATAGGTAATGATGGTAAAGTTAACATCGGGGAATTAGGTTTACAGACTGGAAGTCAGAATTTGTATAATAACATAACACCTAGTCTGTTAATATTCAGCCGAATCTGTGGCATGTAATACTGACCTGCTTAGAGATTTGGAGGAGCTGCGTATAGATGATGCAGACACACTGCGGGAGCTGCAACAGCTTCGTGCTTTGTGCGCTTTCCGTGGTGGTGACTCACTGGGTGACCTGTTGAGGAAAAGAGGCTTGCATGAGAAATGGACCACACTGAGCAATGTCATTCCTGAGGATGTTATCAGCAGCGGATATTTCAGTATAATATAGAATAAGTAAAGAGTATCATTAGCATACAATCAGAAAACAGCCCTTCAAGCAGAATCTACCTTTCAATCAGACCACGACTGATTACTTAATGTATCACAGCATTTCATTATTATTTATAATGTGTAAAAAATAATTCTATTAATTACACAAAAAAAACCATTATTTATGTTATGAGTACAGAATGCAAGAATTTAGGCCACATTTCCTTAAGTTAGGAAGATTAAAGCATAAATATTTCCTCTGGTTGAAGAATTTAGAACAAATACACGACTTTATGAATCAGGCGAGATGTCAGGAGGTATTTCACAATAAGAATATTACAAATGGAAATTTCTCCTCAAAAAGCTGCTGCTAATTCATAAATCTTACAATTTTTCTATTCAAAGGTACTCAAAACCTATCTGATCACTTGTTCATAACCCTCTTTTGTGATTTAGTATTACATTTGTTTTATAAGACATCTGCAAAATGCTTTGAGATGTTTCACAACATTGAAGGGCCTGTCCCACTTATGTGTCCTTGGCAAGCAAATTACGTGACCTCGTGGTTGCGTTGAGGCGTACGGGCATCGTATGGCCGTGCGGGGCCGGTCCCACTGAGAACCATGAAGGGGTATGTAGTTGTGCGCGACATCGCGAGGGGCTCCGAAATTTTTGTAGCGAACGAAATCTTCGCGCGCCAACGGCCTGTGGCGTAACTGACGGCCAATGTGGGACAGGCCCAAGACCCTGGCGCGACGCAACGTCTCACCTTCAACAGCAGCAGAAGCAGGCAAACGATCGCCGAGCTCGGCCTGGGGCTCACAGCCGTTGCGGATCCGGATCTGCCCCCATTTCTACTCCCAGAGCGAGGCCAAGAAAATTGAAGATAGACACAAAATTGTGGCGTAACTCAGCGGGACCGGCAGCATCTCTTGAGAGAAGGAATGGATGACGTTTCAGGTCAAGACTCTTCTTCAGTCTGAAAGAAGGGTCTTGACCTGAAACGTCATCCATTCCTTCTCTCCAGAGATGCTGCCGGTCCCGCTGAGTTACTCTGGCAATTTGTGTCCGTCTTCAAATGACGTCACGCTCTCCAGACGGCTGTGCGGGCGAATGAAGTTGCGCGCGACCTTCGCGGGACCGTCGCGCCTCAATGCGACCATGAGGTCGCGTAATTAGCGTGCCAAGAACACGTAAGTGGGACAGGGGCTTAACGGTATTAAAGCAAATAGTAGTTGTCTAATCATTACGCTTATGAACACTGAACTCCATCTGCCAGTTGCCTCAACCATACATTTAGGATTATTGTGCATTGACTATTTGTATTATTGTGCATTGGGTTGGTCTTATCTACAAATCTGAACACTTAGAAGTGTGTCTTTCTTTATGATGATTAAAAAACAGCTGATAATCCGTATGAAACTGCATGAGGAACCTGAATTCACAATAACATCTCCGCTGTAGCCATCTCTCATTCATTGTTCCAAAGAAAGGACTTTCCACAGATCCTGCCTGAGCTGCTGGGTGCTTCCAGCTTTTTATTCCCACTCACACAATTTCTGTTAAATGGTACAATGTGGGAAAAGTATTTGATGAATACACATAACTGTTCTATTAATGCAAGACATAATTTAATTCAATTCAAATTATTACATAGACTATATTATTCAAAAACGAGGTTGAATAAATTTTATCCAAACGTCTCTCCCAGATGCGATAAATGTTTGTTTCAAAACGCTAATATAACACATTCATTTGTAGGATGTACAAAGTTGAATAAATTTTGGAGTGATATATTTGATATATTTACAAAGCTCTTCAAGTCAAGAATAGAACCCAAAATGGAATGGATTATATTTGGAATAATAGGAGAAGATACCAATTTAAATAAAGACCAAAATGTTTTTTTTAATTATGGGTTAATAATTGGAAAGAAATTGATACTTAAATTTTTGAAAAATACAACCATACCAACTGTTAAAATGTGGATTAGTAATATGATGGACATAGCACGCCTTGAAGAAATGAGATTCCGACTAATAGATAAATATGACCAATTCTTAAGGAGTTGGTCTCCTTTCATCGACTTTTTGGAATCATGTGATGCAGCGGTACCATAAGGATTGCTGATTTCAGTTCATGACGTGGATAGATTTACATCTCCGAATATAGATTTGAAAAATTCTCTTTAAAGGGGCCTTCTCTTCTATTTCTACTTTCCACTTTTTCTTTTTTCTTTTATTTTTTTATTTTTTATATACACACTTCACGTTTTTCTACTCTCTACCATCTATTTTTCCACTTTTTCCCCTTTCTATTGTTTTCTTTTTCTTGTCTTGCTTACTTCCTTCTCATAACATAAAACTAGAGGTTGTACATAGAATGGATTACGGTAAGACATAGTATGACACTGTATTGTTTTGTACTGTATTAACTTCTAATAAAATAAACAAAAACAAAAAAAAAATGGGACAATGTAAAACCCAGATGGATTCCCATAGATCCTTCAAGATAAAAGAAATATAGGTGACCTAACATTTCTGAATTTCTGCATGTTTGCCCTAATTCTCACCATTGGCAAATTACTATCTCTTGCTTCTGGTATGCTTTACAGCTGCTACATTTTTTGCCTAATCTTCCTTTTAATTGTCTAAAATGGAACAGATATATCGGAAAACAGCTTACTGGTTGTTACCCCACTGCATCAAATATCAACGGAGACCAAGATCCAAAGCAGTTACAACCAACAAGGTATTGCACGTTCCACATGGGGGGTCTGCTATCAGGGTCACTGACCTTTCATCTTATGAAGGTACAAAGGAACTGAAGCTACTTTGGGTATACTCTAATGCTCAATAAGTTTGGCTTGTGTCCTTTCTTAATTCTATCCTTTGCATTTTCCTATTTTTCAAAATTAACCAAAATGTAATAATCTCTTTCTTGAACATACATGACCGAGCTCATGGTCATGAGCCTTTGGGATAGAGAATTCCAAAAAATATCAAATCATTTGAGGTGAACAATTCCTCCTAATCGAAGTCCTAAATATCAGATTTTAATGAATGATTATTGGCCTGAAACACTTGCACTATTTTCTCTTAACGTATAAACTCTCAATGAATATGATTATGGTACATCAAGGTGTTCTTGAGTTGCTGATTCAAGGATAAGTGTTGGCTATACTACAGAGAATGTGATTGTGGAACTAAAGGTAGCCCTTGTAAATTGGTCATGGATCTGGAACATTATCAACTCCAACCTGATTTCATACATTATTAATTCAACTGGAGGGGTCAAGCTACATTTTGCAGTTGGTGGGAGCAATAAACCAAAATTCCAATTAGAACATAAATGCCTAATCTCTTGGGATTCATTTTAATTAATCACTGATTTGGAGAAATATTATTATACTGCAATGGATTAATAAAAAGTATGTAGTGAGTCAGGAAGGCAGTCGAATGTTTGTGCACAAAACTGTGACTAACCTGAAAAAGGTTGGTCATACAAATATACAGATCAGAATTTATTGTTGTAGCTTTTAAATTATACGTTAATATGTTCATTATTTAGTGGATTGGACAAGACTTCTATTTACCAGTACAGAATAAATGCGTTCATTCCGTTCACTCCACTGTTATGCTGCAATATTTTTAGGTTTACTACATTATTGTGGCTGTTGTGAAATCTGTCTCACACATTAACTAGTAAAATGGGATTATTAAAGTTATAAATACTGCAGTAATTATTCAAATTTTATTCATTAGTGTGCTTAACGCCCTACAAGTTTTTAAGTGATGTCAAACGGGTGAAAAACCTTTTAAACATAGGAAAAGAGTAGGCCATTCAACACCTTGAACATGTTTCATTATTCAATTAGATTGCAGTTGATTGGCACCTTCATTTATTTCCCATGGTTTCATATTACTTAATGCCTTGCTAACATAAATCTCCAGTCTTATCAAATTTTAATTGATCTATCCTCAACAACGTCATGAAGGACAGTGTTCCAGATTTTCATTACCATTTAGACAAAGAAGTGCTGTCTAAAATTACCCATTCTATACGAGAAAGGCATAGTTCTAATTTCACCCACGGATGTAACCTCTCCTACCAGAGGAAATACTTTCTCGACGTCTAATGAAAATATTTGATCATCTTTTAAACAACTCGATTATATACGCTCTTAATTAATTTCATATGAGAAATACAAGCCGAGCCTAGGAAATCTGTTACCATAATTTTCAAGGATTAGGACTGATGCTATTTGAGTGTATAAACACTACATGTCCTTCAAGGCTAATATATCCTTACTGAAAATCAGTGTTCAGAACTAAATGTAGTAGTACTCTAGATAGTATTTGTAGATAGAATTCATATGCCTCTTCTTTCTGACACACCCACTCTATAACAGACCTACTCATTTGTCCTTTCCTCCTGTCCTTTATTTCTCTAAAAAGCTACTGATCTCCAACGTGTCACAGTTTTGACAAAATACTTGATTTTAATCGGCATTGAACAAGTTTACCAAATTGCTGATTGGATTAGAGGGGATTAGTTATAGCGGAGGCTGGACACCCTTGGAATGTTTTCTCTGGAACATCAGAGGTTGAGGGATATCTGATAGAGGAATAAAAATTCCGAGAGGCATTGATAGGGTAGACTGTCAGAACAAAAGACTAGAAGACTTAGCTTTAAGGTAAGTCAGAGGGGGGAATGTAAAGGTGTGGCAGTTAAAAGATGTTTAGACAGGCACACAGAAAGGCATAAAATGGAGAGATGTGGATCATGTATAGGGAGAGATTAGTTTAAATTGAGATCATAGTTGGCACAGACATTGTGGGCCAAAGGGCCTGCTCCAGGGCAGTACTGATCTGCGGCCAGTGTGTGCAGGCCTTCAACCTGAAATATTATCTCTGATCTCTTGGTCACCGATGCAATTTGACCTGCTGAGTATTTACCATTTTTTTCTGTTATTTTATGGTGGATACGTACCCAACCCTAAAGTAAAGCAACACTGCAAATAATTTTACAAACTAAATGGGAACGCCATGTACTTTTCCTGTGCAACTTAAACTATAAACATGCGGTACATTTTAAATCGACATAAATTGAACTATAGCAAAAAATCACCGCAAAATGGAAAGTTAACAAACAAAGTGTAATATAAAAGAAAACAGAATGATGGAAGATCTCAGAATGCACTAATGAGTCAAGCAGCTCCTGCAGAGGCAAAACATGGAATTTGACATTTAGGGTCGGGACTGCGTCAAGATTGAGAGGGAATAAAAAAAGTTTCCAGGAAATAACAGCACAAAGTGAGGTGGGACAGAGCCTGGTGGGTGAGAGGTGCAACCATTGGTTCATGGGAGGGGATGAGGTGGGGCGAGGGGCGAACAAGGTGAGAAGAAACCTAGAAGGACAGGTGAGTGTGTGTGGAAGGAGAACACTGGGGTGCTGGTGTGTGGTGTAGGTTTGGAAATTAGAACAATTATTTTTCATTCCATTGCATTGTAAACTACCAGGCAGAATATGAGTGGTGTTCCCCAAAGTTACAGCTTTTGGTGGCATGGCAAGCCAACATTTCCACTCCCACACTGAACTGTCTGCCCTTGGACTTCTCCATTGCTAAGGTCAGGCCAACATCCTCATTGGCCTCTATCCCATCTGCCCTCGCACTCCTATTTATTGGAAATCTTTCCGATCCCCTCTCAATCCTGATGCAGGATCTCAACCCAAAACATTGACCCACTGAGACCATCTGCCATTCTAATTTATGTTCTAGATTCCAGCATCTGCAGTGTCTTTTGTCTTTAAACAAGAAAGCATTGAGCACTATGCTTTATGCTGGTGTCCAATGAGGCTATTTGTTATTTTGGTTTTGGTTACGTAAATCATTTTGGTTACGCAAATAATTTGAATCCAACATGAAAGACAAAAAGTAGCATTTACAACAGGCAAATAAGCAGGTGGAACCTATTCTAGGTAACAAATACATTGTGATGGTGGGCAATAACATTCACAATTCCTTTGTGTACTTGCGTCCAATTTGTCAGGAAAGAACTTTATTCAGTTGGTCAATTTTAGGTAACCATTTGATATATTTGATTAGAATAGGTTCTTGAATTTTTATTATTATACATTTATTCAACATTTTAAATTAGGCATTAGAACTATAGAAATGAAAAGAAAAAGAGAAAAGCTAAAAAGACAAATGTGGGAAACTGAGCTCCACAGAGCTGTGTAATTAGATTATTTGGCATTATCATGAACTCTGCGCCAAACCCTTATAAGAATATAGGAATAAGAATCACCATGGACCAACATCTAGCATTCAGGCCATCTCTGTGAGCAAGAAGCAGCTTATATCAAAGGCTGAATCCTGAGACGCTAGGATAATCATTAATAATTTAAACATACCGCCTTCTTTGTTTGCTTCTGTCTTTGCGTTTGGTTTTAGGGCTTGTAGACCTACGGAGAAAATTAATGAATAAAAATCAGGGGAGTAAAATTATATAACCCAATATGTGTGTAAACTTCCTTAGGAGTACTTTAGATTTCAGACTTCCTTCAGAGCAGATTTCAACAGTATGTGTGGTTAAAATACCTCCCCCCCCCCCCAAGAGAATAATACTGCTACTCATTATAATAAAATGTGGCAAATTTTGATGAACAATATACTTTACCACAATTTCCTTGCAACACCTGCATGAAGTACTTCCAGGTCAAAGGGGAGTTGCTTCCATTCATGAGATGCAGCATTAAATTTCATGAATGGAACAATTCTATTAGACAACAATTTTAATTGGATTCATGACCACCCATTATGATGGACATTTACCATTTAAATTGCGACATAATTCACGCAATTAAGATATTCAAGAAGGTATAATCTTTATTTATTCTTGCTTGATATCTACGGTAAGTAGTTATTGGACTAAAGCCTGGGTGCAGAAAATGTTGGGGCAGGAACAATCGGGGTTTGCTGAAGACAGTGCCAACATGTTTTTGTATACAATAGTATAAAACTATTTCTGAACTTGTGAAACACATGACTTTAATTTACTGGGTATGTCACCTAATGTCGGAGTCCCCTAATACTTTGGAAATCAAATCAATTCCTACAGAAGAGGTCATAGAGGAAACGGACAATCGTTTAGGATAGCTGAATATAATTAAACCTAGTCACAACATGATTTTACAAAAGGTAAATTATGTTTGGCAAATCTACTTGAATTCTTTGAGGACATAACAGGGAGAGTTGATGGAGGGGAACATGTAGCTTTAGTGTAAATTCACAAAGGGCATTTGACAAGATGCCACATAAAGGCTTGTGCATAAATTAAAGACCCATAGAACCAGAGAATGTGTGTTAGAAAGGACTGTAAACTGGCTGTCTCATAGAAAACAGAGATAGGCACAAAATGCTGGAGTAACTCAGCGAGACTAGGCAGCATCTCTGGAGAGAAGGAATGAGTGACGTTTCAAGTCTTCTTCAGTCTGGCAGGTAGTGACTAGTGGGGTGCGGCAAGGCTCGGTGCTGGGACACCAGTTATTTTGCAAGATATAATAACGATTTAGTCGAGGGAATTAAATGTAACAGCTCCAAGTTTACGAATGACACAAAGCTGGGTGGCAGTGTGAGCTGCAAGGAGAATGCTATGAGGCTGCAGGGTGACTTGGATAGGATGAGTGAGTGGGCAGATGCATGGCAGATGAAAATAATGTGGATAAATGTGAGGTAAATGGGTATGCTTGTACATCAGTCACTGAATGCAAGCATGCAGGTACAGCAGGCAGTGAAGAAAGCTAATGGCATGTTGGCCTTTATTGCGAGAGGATTTGAGTTTAGGAGCAAGGAGGTCCTACTGCAGTTGGACAGGGCCCTGGTGAGACTGCACATGAAGCATTGTGTGCAATTTGGGTCTCCTAATTTGAGGAAGGACATTATTGCTATTGAGGGAGTGCAGCATATTTTCACCAAGTTAATTCCTGCAATGGCAGGACTGACATAGGATGAAATAATAGGTCGACTGGGCTTGTATTCACTAGAATTTAGAAGGATGAGAGGATATCTTATAGAAACATATAAAATTCTTAAAGGATTGGATAGGCTGGATGCAGGAAAAAAATTCCCAATGTAGGGGGAGTGCAGAACCAGGGGTCACAGTTTAAGAAGAAGGGGTAGGCCATTTAGGACTAAGATGAGGAAAAACTTTTAACCCAGAGAGTTGTGAATCTGTGGAATTTACTGCCACAGAAGACAGTGGAGGCCAATTCACTGGATGCTTTCAAGAGATATTTAGATTTAGCTCTCAGGGCTAATTGAATCAAGGGATATGGGGAAAAAGCAGCAACTGATTTTAGATGATCAGTCATGATCATATTGAATGGCAGTGCTACCTCAAAGGGCCGAATGGCCTACTCCTGCACCTATTTTTCTCTGTTTCTATGTTTCTATTTTGTGGCTATCTTTCATTTAAACTAGCATCTTCAGTTCTTTCCTACTCATAGAAAACAGAGTTCAAATAAATATGTACTTTTTCACCGGAAGGAGGTAACTAGTGGAAAACCTCAGGGAACAGTTCTTGGCCACAATTGTTCATGATTTATATTAATGATCTGAAGGGAGATGTTGTGAGCAAAATTTCCAAATGGTCCAAAAAATAGATGGAAGGCCATATTATGATACTGCAACAGGATACAAGTATATCGAGTGAATGGGCAACATACTGGCAGATGTAGTTTAATGTGTGGAAGCTGTATACATTGGTAAGAGGCAGGTTATTATCTAAATGGATAGAGACTGGAAATGATTGAAGTTCAGAGAGACATAGGTGTAATAGTAAGAGCTCAAAAACGAGTTAGGATCTCAATGGAGGGACTACAAATGAGAAGGCAAACAACATTTTGTCTCTCAAGGGATTGGAGTTTAAAAAAGGTAAGTTTTGTTGCCACTTTATAGGATGATGATGAGGCCTCCTCGACTACTGCATACAGTTTTAGTCCACTGAACTAAAACTGAAGACATATTAACTCTAGAGACATTACAAAGGATATTCACTGGCTGATTCCAGGAATGAGAGGTTGTCCTATCAATTTAGACTAAATATTTTTGGACATATTCCTTGGAGTTTAAATTCCTCTTTGGGAATAACACAACAGCCATAAATAACATTGTTCAAATTATTTGATAATCATGCATTGCATAGCATAGAGGTAATTATTTTTATTTGCCACTGTCCACAGCCAATAAAGGTTTTTCTCAAGCATACCATCCTGAAATGTTTCACCTTAGCAAGCTTGCAAAGGAGGTACCACAGGATATGGAACTCCATGTACTTGTCACACCCAATCAGTACCCCATTCCTGGCTTCTCCCCATATCCCCTGACTCCGCTATTTTTAAGAGCCCTATCTAGCTCTCTCTTGAAAGCATCCATTTATTTATTCCCTGATGGAAATTTCCCTTGTCTCAGGCTGAAAGGAATTCTCTCTATGTTTGTATTTTACATGTCTACAACAGCTTTTACACATTTTTAAGCTTCTTGTTAGATCTCAAGTTCAACTTTCTTATTCCTTATTAATACCTCAGCCCTCCATTGCCAAATTTAGATATTTCCTCAATGTTCAAGATTTTTCTTTTTTGGCAGCATTGTATGACTTTATCTTTGATCCAATATTACCTTTAAATGTTCCTGTCAGCCATGGTTGGACCAGTTTACCTATTTATTTTTAGTGGCTTACAAGAGATATATAATTTGTTGTAATCTATGAAATAATGAAATCATTAATTATTTAAATTGTCTGTTTACTGTTGTACATTTAATGTAGACTCCCAATTTACCACAATTTGCTTGTGCCTCATACCTTTGTAGTTTGCTTTGTTTAGATTTAATACTAATTTTGGACTAAATTAAATAAATTCCCATCTTTGTGCATAATTCTACCATATTTCCATCAGTCTTCCCTAAAATCCCCTTAACCACAAAGTTATTTAGTTAACTTCTCACTGCAAAATACTGGATCTAAATAACCTGTTCTCTAATTGGTTTATTGACATATTATCCATAAAACAATCTTGTACAAAGTCCTGGGACAAAGAAGATTTCTGCAGCATACGCGACTAGCCGATGCCCCTAATCCCAATAGCACTAGTTGTGTGATCATTGACAGTAGGCAGCTAATGAACCTTTACAATGGTATCCAATGATTTTCTATGCTTACCTATGCCTCCTCTTTTTTCTGGAACCTGAATCAGACCCGTATAAGATGAGAAGTGACTAAGTGTAGGGGTTTACTCGATGTAGCCTCGAACACAATGCTCTTTGATTGCTCCATAAAGAAAATACTTGCAAAATAAATTTACGATTCCATGTATCAAGGATACTTAAACAAGTGGTTTATTTCAAAGAGATTAAGACATTCTCTTAGTTTTTTTTTATCACCGGATCACAACATTAGGCAATTATTGTGGGTCACTTTTTCCATTTTAGAAGACAAAAATACAAAGACCATTTTCTTTAGTAAGAAAAATTAACACGAGCATTTGGAAAAACCAATGATGCACAATGTTCATTTGGAAATCAAAGAGCTACTGCACAATTTCTAAGTCCTACCTTTAATGTTCTGAGAAGAAAGGTTACTGACCTGAAATGATTACCATCTCATACCACAATTGCTGCCTGACCTGCTGAGTATTTCCAACATTTTAGATTTAATATATAATTTTGCATGTGACTTAAGAGTCAGAGAGCCATACAATGTGGAAACAAGCCCTTCAGCCCAATTGTCCACACCGGCCAACATGTCCCATCTACGTTACTCCTACCTGCCTGCGTTTGATCCATATCCCTTTAAACATGTCTTATCCACGTACCTATCTAAATGTTTCTTAAACATTGCGACTGTACCTATGTCAACTATCTCCCCCGCAGCTCCTTCCATACAACCACCACCCTTTGTATGAAAATGTTAGCCCTCAGGTTCCTATTACATCTTTCCCCCCTCACCTTAAACCTATGTGCTCTGGTTCTCAACTCCCCTACTCTGGGCATGAGACTCTGTGCGTCTACCTGATCTATTCCTTTAGATGGATGATTTTGTACAACTCTATAAGATCACCCCTCACACTTCTGCACTCCAAGGAATAGAATCCTAGCCGGCTCAACCTCTTCCTACAGCTTAGGCACTCGAGTCATGGCAACATCCTCGTAAATCTTCTCTGCACCCTTTCAAGCTTGATAAAATCTTTCCTATAACAGTGTCCAAAACTGAACACAATAATCTAAATGCGGCCTCATCGACGTCTATACAACTGCGACATGACCTCCCAACTTCTATACTCAATACTCTGAGTGATGAAGGCCAATGTGTCAAAAGCCATCTACCTGTGATGCCACTTTCAACACACTATGTACCTGTACTCCTAGATCCCTCTGCTCAACAACACCCCCCAGAGCCCCACCATTCATTGTGCAGGTGCTGCCCATGTTAGTGCTCCCAAATTACACCATTTCACATTTCTCTGGATTAAATTCCATTAACCATTCTTCAGCCCATCTGCTCAGCATGAGTTAACTTCCACATCACATATGAACAAGTTATTCCCTATACAACACTCCTACTTTGTTGTGTGCCTGAGGACTAAATTTTAATAAATCTGTGGTGAACTGAGAAGCCACAAAGGTCAAATCCCGTTACTTACCTGGTATATTTTGGACATCCCACTATCGTAGTACTGTATTCAACCAAATAAACTCTTCCAGCAGCTAATCTCCTTGATCACCAACTTTCTGATCTCCAAACTGACACTGGCACTAACCACAGATCTCCTATTAGACCCTTATTGATCTTCAATCCCTACTGGACTCGAGATGTGACCAGACATCTTACTGCGGCCTTCTTCCCCTGGGAAGCTGAAATGCAACCTTGGGAACCATTTAAATTTGTAGTTGCAGACCACAACTTAAAATTAATATTGGCATGCCTTGCAACAGGGAGCCAAAATAAACAAAAACAACTGTCCATGGAACTCGATGGTACAAGAATTATCCGGATCCCTCACTTTTCCTCGTGTGCAAGGCTTTAAAAAAGATTGCCTGGAAACAGATTCAAAATTGCAGTGTCATCTATTATTGATGTTATATAGGTTGCTTTAACTATATCATTCAGATAATGTGCTGTGGCCAAGGAAGTGAGAAAGACATTACGATTTTCTCCAGGGATTGGGCAGCCGATTGATTCTGCATTAGATGTGCTATATATCCGGAGGGGTCTGGTATGACTACAGAAGAACAGAAGCAACTCCACCTGTCTCTCTTGTGTTTCTTCCCACTCTTCTTTTTTCTTTCTTTCCGTGATGATGAAGAACTTTCGCAGCTATGAAGAAAAACAAAACATTTTAAATATAACAATTGTCTCTTTCTGAAAATACTTGCATCTAGTACAAGAAGAACCAACCAGGAAACAATACAAATCAGAAAATAGCTTGCTGGCCTTGCAATTTTATTTACAGCAGAGGAAGACAAATCAGCAATTCTCAAGCTAGACTTCTCTACCCCTGGTGTATTTTTTTGTGGCTTTTTATGTAAGCAAGTTTAATGTGCTGTGTTTCACAAAATTGTCCGAGCCACATTACATTATAGTCATAGCTTCCCAATAAATGAATGAGTGGGAAGATGGAAATAGAATTTGCAGAAGAGCAAAACAAAATTAAAGTTGTTCAGGGCGTCAGGAAGTTCCTCTTCATGCAAATGCTAATGGTATCTGGAATGCTGTCTTCAAAAAGCACTGATGAAACAGGGAGTACAAAAGTGTGCTTGATAGCTTGTATATAGAAGTGTATTAATGGATTTGGAACTAGAGAAGTAGACAGAGTTACGATGTACATCAGTTTGGAGATACTAAATGGAAGAACAGACTCGCAGAATATAAACAGACAATCATGGAACAGGTTAGGGAGAAAACATTAAGGTTTACAGGTTGACTACATGCATGATAATTGGAAATGCTGAGAAAGCAGTGAAACAGATGAGCAAGAGTGATTGGTAAAGAGAGAAAGCCAAGTTTCAGTCTGTAAACCACTCAAAGCACAAGAAACCATCATGCTATTAAAACAGAAAATGTGCTGTGTCATATTGTAAATTGTGGGACAAATATCCCCATAGATAAGCAGCAAGCAGCATCAATAAAGCTCATGGGAATATCAATTGCTTGGTATTTATAGAGGAGAGCGTTTCAGGACTGCACTGCAAACAATTTTTAAGAAGGTTTTGTCTGTAATAAATCTAGTGAGGACATTGGTTGTACTGAAACTTTGCAGTGAAAGCAGAACAGGATTGAATCTAAACAAAAAGCTGCACTGTTTGCCATGTTTTTACATTTGAACTGCGAAAAGAACCCCATATTAACATTATTAGTGGGGTAAGCCATTTATGATTACTTCCTACATTGATATAATGGAAATAAATGAAAGGGCATCACGTAACAGATCTTAAAAAGGTAAGAATTATCTGTCATAATTTCAGACTACAATGATCTTCCAAAACCATACTGAGTCAATGGTACAAAGGCATTCTACAACCTTTAGTTTTAGTTTGGTTTTGAGATACAGCGTGGAAACAGGCCGTTTGGCCCACTGAGTCCACACCAACCAATGATCACCTGTTTACTGGTTCTATCATAGAAACTAGGGACAATTTACAGAAGCCAATTAACTTACAAACCTGCATGTCTTTGAAATGTGGGAGGAAACCGTAGCAGCTGAAAAAAGCCCATGCATACTCCGTATAAACAGCAAGATTGAACCCAGGTCTCTGCCGCTGTAAGGCATCAAGATTTTTTTTTCACCCTTGTTGTAGAAATCTAGAATCACTTTTAATAAAATGCTGTGAATACTTGGTCAATTGGAGCTATCAAGTCAGATATATAGATTCTTGTTCAGTAAGCAATCAAGAAATAGGGACTCAAGGTGTAGGTCATGTACAATCCATTTTTCTGTTTTAAAGTCTTTTATTTTCATAAATTGAATATCTATAAATACTTTTTACAGATATCTATGTAGTTTTATACAATATATTAATGTCCAGTCACAGTAACCAAACACAAAAATCTGCAATATACGGGGTTGAAAAAGGAACAGGTTTTTATGTGGTCAAAACTAGTGTTGAAAGGATTAAACCTGCACTACAAGGGAGGTTCCACACTTAGCCGTACTCTCTGATGAAAGGTGGCTTTCATAAATAAAACGTTTGAATGAAATGTTCTCCCCTTGTAAATCTTTTTTCAAGATTTAATTTATGGGATTTTTTTATACATTTAAAAAACTATCAAATATAAGAAACTAAAAACACCAGGAACTGCAGATGCTGTTTTATTTATTAAAAAAGGGGCACAAAGTGCTGGAGTAACTCAGCAGGTTAAGCAGCATCTCTGGAGAACTTGGATAGGTGAAGTTTTGGGTCCGGATGCTTCTCCAGTCTCTGAATCTGCAGAAGGGACCCGGCCTGAAACTTCCATGCTCTCCAAAGATGCTGCCCGACCCACTGAGTTGCTCCAGCACTTTGTGTCCTTTCTTTATATAAGAACCGAGAATATTTTTTTGCCTGCTATTATTGCCTGCCACTAACCACCTGCTGTTTACTTTTCACTTCTTCAAAGTCTGAAATGCAAAATCCACTGTTAGGTGTCACATAAGAAAGGATTTTGAAATAAAACAGTTAATAATTTTGAACCCTGTGCAGTTTCATCTGGAAAACTAGGTGAGACGATGTTACCTTTTGGAACCTTACTGAAGCTTAATACAAACCTCCACCTGTCAAACATTGCATTCCATTTCAGCAAGATTTTTTGGAAATATGCACCAAAAAATCAACAAGCATCAAGAAAAAAGACAGATGGTTTCCTCTTGATGAATGCTTTGTACATGGATTTAATCATTCCAAGAAGGAATAGCACTTAAAAGATGCTATGATGCCTCAGTAGGTCTACTCTGGGCTCAGAACCTGAAATGACACCTCATTTTTGAAATACACAAAAAAAAAACAACTTTGTTTAATTTAAGAACACAATCTACTTGTATGGTAGGTATCGACAGTTCATTATGACTAATCATGAAGCTTCCTATCCTTTTCATGGCATCCTTATTGTGCAACACAAAAAGACATTTACCGGATTTTGTAGTGCCCCGATTTCTTCTTCTTCTTCTTCTTGGGTGGTGGTGAGGGAGAACTGCTTGATTTCCTTTTCTTACTTCAGTGGCATTATTCGCATGAGAAAAATTATTCAGATATAAACACAAATAAGTTACTTAATGTGGGATAAGAAATCTTTACATAGGATATACAATATATAATCAGACCATATTCTCCCTGCAGATAAGATACACCTTCTCTTTAACTACTCCATCATCACATTAATTCTCGAGCATGGAAGACATGGCACAGATGTAAACTCTCAATTAATTCATCAAGACAATATAGCTTTGTCAAAGTGATGCACACAGATGTCTAGACAGTGTTAGGTATTGTGTCAGAGCAAAAACACACATATATTGACATACACAAGATTGGTTCCCTTCTTTTTTCATGATTGGGATCTAAACCCCAGACAACAAAAGGTTTGTTACTGAGTAGAGACCAACTGATTCCCCACAGCAGAGGAAGGCGAATCTGCTTCAGACACATCCTATCCCTATGTCCCCTTTAAAATTATTCTCGTGTGTGCAAATTAACAGAGACAAGTGCCACGGCATGTAACGGATTCAAGCCTCATTATTGTGCTGCATATTATACTGACCTGCGCCTTCCCAAATATTGTGCTGTGAACACTAGCATCACAGAAACCAAGAGGGAAAGAGATGGTTTCACTTAACCTTTTGAATTCATTGTTGCCCAGCAAGAGATTTATGCTCCTGTTATTTGTTCATGAAGGAAATAAAAATCTGCCCTATGTTCGGAGCTTTTAATGTTTACCAGTGACCTCACCTCGAGACCCAATCTTCATGAGGGACTGTGCTTGATGAAGTGAGCAGAAATTTAAAAGCTGATATCAGTAAAAGTATTACACATCAGTAAAACTATCAGTGACTATAAACATTACACTGGGTGGGACATTGCAACCTTCACGTGGTCCGCCCTGCTTCGACGAATGCAATCAACCTGGCGTGCACAATCAAGTAAGATCAAATAGAACAAGTTGTCCTACAACTTTAGGCTGTGCACGCCATACGCAAGAAGAAGAACATTACACAAACTTCTTTGTTTCTGCATTGTGTAATTTTTCCATATTAGTCCTCCTTCTTTAGGAAATGCAGGTTCCCATCTCTCATCATAGATGTCTCCTCGGTACCACGCAGCCCCGCCCTTGCTCCCCCTCTCCCGAGTCACAACAGAGACAAACTCTCCCTAGTCCTTGCCTTTCACCCCATCAGCCGTTGCATACAACACATAATCCATCAACATTTTCGCCACCTCCAACAGGATCCCAACACTAGTCAAATCTTCCCATCTCCACCCCTTTCCGCCTTCCGCAGAGACCGTTCACTCCACAATTCCCGGGTTAACTCATCCTTTCCCAAACCACCCCCTCCCCAGGTACCTTCCCCTGCAACCGCAGAAGATGCAACACCTGTCCCTATGCCTCCTCCCTCCACTCTGTCCAGGGACCCCAGCAGTCCTTTCACGTTAGGCAGCGGTTCACTTGAACCTCCTCCAACCTCATCTACTGTATCCGTTGTTCAAGATGTGGACTCTTATACATTGGCGAGACCAAAGGTAGACTGGGCAATCGTTTCGCTGAAAACCTTCGCTCAGTCCGCCTGAACCTACCTGATCTCCCGGTTGCTAAACACTTTAATTCTCCTTCCCATTCCCACATAGACCTTTCTGTCCTTGGTCTCCTCCATTGTCTAATTGAGGCTAAACGCAAATTCGAGGAACAGCATTTCATATTTTGCTTGGTAAACTTCCAACCCAGTGGTATGTATATTGATTTCTCTAACGTCAGGTAGCCCCGGCATTCCCTCTCTCTATCCCTCCCCACCCAAGTCGCACTAGCTTCTCGTTTTCATCCAACAAGCAGCTAACAATGGCCTGTTTCCTTTATCATCATTACCTTTTTGCTTATCTTTCATTCATTGTTCTTTATCTCTCTACATCCCTTATCTCACTTGTCCCTTACCAGTCTGAAGAAGGGTCTTGACCCAAAACGTCACCCATTCCTTCTCTCCAGTGTTACTGCCTGTCCTGCTGAGTTACTCCAGTTGTTTGTGTCTAACTGCAGATGCTGGTATACACATATTAAATAAGAAAATGCAACAAAGAAAGGAGAGTATTGTGGGAAAAGGATTAAGACTCATGGAAGCTGGTTAATTTAGTAAGAAACAGACAAGTCTGCAATAATTATAAATCAATGCTGAGCAGTGACTATTGAGCATTGCTGCCTTGTTTTTTACTCCCTGGAAGCCCACTGTTAATGTTTCAATAGCTATTGCATGTGATTAAATAAATTAGATAGCTTTGGTACTATAAAATCTGCACACATTCCATTCGAAGAAGGTTCCAAAGTACAACTGTACCATTTCTTACACCTCACAACACTTAAAAAGTTTCTCACACAATCGAAGCATAAAATTAAAATCCCATGATAATTGCAAGGCGGTGATGATTCACACTAAGTGAATGACTCACAATGCCCTTCATCACCATGGAATTTATATTTATAGGCACTGAAGCTCAGTGAGACAGCAAGAATGTCTGTTATGCTGTTGTAAAAAATTGACTCTAACTGCATGTTATAATTTTACCAGTGAGTGTCCTTTAAATTTCCAGTTCGTTTTCTATCTTGAGTTATAGCCAGGGCTTGAAAAATTAAGGTTTGATTTCCATTAACTAACTGAGAATACACACATACATAGCACAAGATCACTTTTCATATCTATCCACTGCATTTGTCATTAAAGCCATGTACTGTAAAATAGACAAATTCTCTGATTTTTCCATCCCTCTCCCACAGATGTAAATTCATCCATTATCAATGCCTAATCTGCTACTCTGTCCCTAACTATAAAACGCACAGTACTTCTGCACTACAGTTATCATTAAGAAAACATACATTTCACATTGATGGATTAGATTGGATAAAAGACAGTTATATTTTTTTACGAAGGCTTTTGAGGGATATTGACCAAATGCAGGCAAATGGGACAAGCCCAGGGGACAAGTAAAGGCCAAATGGCTTGTTTCCATATCATATAGCTCGAGGACCCTATGTCAGTATTTATTCATATTTTAAAGGAACTTGGAACAGATCACCCATTATTGAACTAAGTGGCAGAATGGACTCAATGTACTGTAGTTGGTGGACACCTGAAATATTGCATATTAAATGGCTACATTTATGCAGACATCAGGACCTCTAGAGATATCAATTTCAAATTGCCAACGAGTTGTCTTTGGAGATAACAAGCAAGGTCACGGGAAGCAAGCGGATGGGATTCTCATAGCTATCTGATGGGAAAACTCATGACCTTGGCTTATAATCAGCACTCATCGCTGGTCATTTTTAATTCTTTAATCCATCACGTAGAGTACAAGACAGCAATAACTATTTCTCTGAGCATTCGCTGATTTTGTGGGTGCGTCATCATACCGTGAAGCAGCTCGGATAGCAATCTTTGGTCAGTCCAGTAAGAAAAATGTTTGGGTTTTCACCTGCAACTTACATATTATTATGTGTATTAGTGCAGAAGTTGGAAGGAGGCGGCTGTGGGATGTCCATATTGGAAGTCATTGGACATTCTGTGCTCATCAGGATGTTACTACTGCAGTAAGGGCAACGTGCCATAGGTATACCAGCAAAGAATGCGTGATGATCTATAAAGCATTCTAGCCACACAGCATTGTGCTTCATTAGACAGTGGAAGAGCATGAGGAGTATGAGGAAGATCCTTGCATTGTCATTTTGGTGCATTGAAAGAATAGCCACCAACAAAGAACATCAAATGTCTTCATCTTACAAGTGCTCATAGGTCTTCATTTAGGGCTTGCACATTATGCATGCAGCTTTGTATTGAAAGTATCATCACCTCCTCAATCACAGTCTGGTACGGAAACACTGACAGTCACTCACTACACAGATTACAGCGCATTGTCTCCAAGGCCTCCAGGATCATCAACTCCCCCCTCCCCTCAATCCATTCCATTTACCTCCAACGTACCTCAAAACGGGCAATAAAGATCATCTCGGACCCCTCCCATCCAGCAAAGCACCTTTTCCAGTCTCTCCCTTCAGGGAGGCGCCTCAGGTCACTTGCTACAAAATCCACCCGCTTTAAAAACAGTTTCTTCCCCTCAGCAATAAGAACACTCAATTCCCTCCAATAACAGACAATACTAAGGACTTTTGATGTATACAGTGTCATGTCTATGGTCTTTGTTTGTTCTTTTGCACTATGTATTGTTGGTGAGATTTGTGATTTGTGATGTGGTATGGATGCACTTTATTACTGTGATCTGTGTTGTTATTAGTGTTAATGTGACTAAAGCAGTGTACCATCATGTACCAAACCCAAATACCACCAACCCTGGTCGTGTGGCAAATAAAGATTCTATCTATCTATCTATCTATGTCATTCAAATGTCATATGCAAGGAGAGAAGACATCTTCTACTATGCCTGTTGGTAGCACAGCCAGAGGATTGTATGTGCATTGCAGTCTTTCTCAAAGTTAATGCATGTACAGACTACACGCATGCAGTATTACACCTAGCAGAGACCATTTTGCAACCTCTTAGCAAGAACATGTGGCAGAGGAGACAAAGATTGCAAAGAATGTTGCAGAAATTACAGCATTCCAGACAGAAATAAGCACCACTCTTTTTGCATTGCCTGCATCATGCACCTTTCTTTTCTTACCGTGCCTGTGTCTCTGGCTTCTTTATCCTGGACAACAACTTTGATGTTGGGCAATGTGGTTGCTGACAACATTTCTTGTTGATTGTCAACAGGTAACCCTTCTAGTTAATGAACAGTCCTTAATGATCTGCAGTAAGCCAGAATCATGTTGTCAATTATACGCAGTCTTTGTGGAAAACTGGCAAAAGTCACATACTCTATCTCATCCTGACGAGCTGCATTGCAGCAAAATTGACAAAACTGGTCACTCTGGAAAACAAAGTACTGGTCACCTTACTTCTGCATTAATACCTGATAGGGGGTTTAGGCAGCAGCCTGGAAGGACCCGAGGCAAAGAGGTCTTCAATGTGACCATGTGCTTACCTTGATCTCACTCATAAATTTTAAGATGTCTGGGAAACCCTTGCACACACACTATATTAAAGTAGAAATCCCCTCTTAATAGTACTCATAATGCCATTAACAAAGCAACTTCATGCTCGGATGCAAACCGATGTGCCAGGATTAAATGGGAAGTCAGTTATTAACGGGCGATTTTGCATCACTCTGGTAATTCAGTCTCTTTCTGGGCACTTGTTTTTGCACCCATGATGAAATTTCCATGTTAGTTGCATGAGGGTTGAATCATTTCCCCTTGAAATGAGACACATTTGTCCCAAGATTAGTCTTCATTGGGTACTCCTGGGACAATTAGTCAATAATAAACTTGAATTTGAACTCCTTCATGCCAAGTTTTATACTCTGATATTTCAGACACACCACTCTAAAGATGCATTGCTTTCAACCCTTACCACAACCGCTTCCAGCCACCCCTTCAGGTTTTATGCCCAAGCACCTCCCATAACCTTATTTCTTGATGCTAAGATGCATGATGGAAGTCTCATTCTCTACATACCCCCCAACTTGATCCATCTGATAGACCCTCCTTCAATCCCAATCCCTCTCTTGATGAAGATAGATACAAAATGCTGGAGTAACTCAGCGGGACAGGCAGCATCTCTGGAGAGAAGGAATGGGTGACATTTCGGGTCAAGCACCCTTCTTCAGACCCGAAACTTCACCCATTTCTTCTTCCAACTCAAATATTTAGGTTGACCAGGTCCTGATTTTTCTGGCTACATTTCCTCGTAAACCATC
The DNA here is from genome assembly GCF_010909765.2 of Amblyraja radiata. Taxonomy (NCBI): domain Eukaryota; kingdom Metazoa; phylum Chordata; class Chondrichthyes; order Rajiformes; family Rajidae; genus Amblyraja; species Amblyraja radiata. The sequence continues at coordinate 18,308,962 of NC_045983.1, read as the reverse complement.
ACTACCACCTACTTTATTTACTCCCTTAGCTGATTCTGGGCTGAAGTCCTCCACCAACAGCATCAGCCCCATCTCAGGCACCAACCAAGTACGAATTTCATTGTTCTGGTTTGGGATATATGACAATCAAACACTCTTGATCCTGTATTTTGGTTTTGGCCAGAAGTGGCACATTTTCCACAATAAAGTGTCCACTGCACTTTCAATATCATATTTTTTATGCCCTAGGATGTCTAGGCAAAATTACTTTTATATTTTTACCCTCTAACGTTAGATATCTTCTTCAGTGTAATTAAGTAGTACATAAATCTCCCTCTCTCGCTCTCTCTCTCCATCTTTTCCCCACTCCCCTCTGCCACTGATGAACAGATAGATTTCACTTCGCACCAGTGGTCCCCACTCCCTCGACCTATTAATTAGATTATGGACAAAAATATCCTGGCATCCAACGGAACGCCATCTGGGAGCTTGTCATAAATTCAGAGCCAAATATCTCATGGCGGATTCAAGTCTTTTCATCTGTCAATGTGTGTTCCAAGGTTCTGTTCCTCTAGTTCCTGCCAGGATTTAACACGTAGCTCTCATTCAGTTCTGCCAAATTCAAATTAAAAATGCCTTTCCCAAATTTCCATGAATAGATAATGGGATGCCAATTTTAAAATATCACTGTATGCTCACTCCATATTTAAAAAAAAAACCCCACAGCTATAATCAATGGTAGATAAAAATGTTGGAGAAACTCAGCGGGTGAGTTTCTCCAGCATTTTTGTCAACCTTCGATTTTTCCAGCATCTGCAGTTCTTTCTTAAACAACAGCTATAATTAATAATCAATTTTTAAAGAAATGCACCCAATTAATCTATTTTTTAAATGATAGTAATAGCATAAGTAATTCCTACAAATTGTTTATGTTTTACAGTATACATTTATTAGTATATAGGATGCATCAAATAATAGGTATTTTATATTAGAATGTTCTATCCTGTGTCTTTAAAATGTAATCACAATTAAAACAGCCAAATTCAGCACGCAGAAGTTTTTATACCCTGATTGAGTTAAACAACAAACACAATTAAAGTTCATTTACTGGTGCTGTTGCATTAAATTCACATGCATTTGTGAGAAGATAACTATATTGACATCTTCAGCAAACATTACTACATTGAATCTTACACTGATAAAAAAAAATGTCATCCTTGTGGTGTGGCAGGTATCTGGCCATTTCCACACTGTTTTCAAACATCTATTGGTATTTTCATAAGTTAAGTTATAGGAGCAGAATTGGGCCATTCGGCCCAACAAGTCTACTCTGCCATTAATCATGGCTGATCTAGCCCTCCCGCAACCCCATTTTCCTGCCTTCTCCCCATTATCACTGACACCCATACTAATCAAGTGTCTATCAATTTCCACCTTAAAAATGTCCTTTGACTTTGCCTCCTCAACCTTCTGTAGCAATGAATTCTGCATGTTCACTATCCCCTGATTAAAAGAAATCCTCCTCATCTCCTTTCTAAAGGTACATCCTTTTATTCTAAGGCCTCTGGTTTCCACTAGCGGAAACATCCTCTCCACATACACTCTATCCAGGCCTTTCACTATTCAGTAAAGTATCAATGAAGTCTCCCCTCATCCTTCTAAACCCTAGCGAGTACAGGCCCAGTGCCGTCAAACGCTAATTGTATGTTAACCCAACCACCCCAATATCATTCTTGTAATCCTCCTTTGGACCCTCTCCAACGCCAGCACATCCTTACTCTGATATGGAGCCCAAAGCTGCTCACAATACTCTAAATGTGATCTGACCGCCTTATAATGTTCTTTTAAAAAAGGACCTTTTTTAAAGAGGTTATCCTTAAAGGATGCACTGTGGCATTGAGCATTAGGTTGAATTTGACCTATTATGTAATTCTGAGTTTAGTTGTTAGTTTAGTTTATTGTCACATGTACCAGGGTACAGCGAAAAGCTTTTTGTTGAATGCTATCCAGTGAGTGAAACGACTATACATAATCACATTTGAACCATCCACAGTGTGCTGATACAGTGTAGAATAACGTTTATTGCAATATAAAGTCCCAACAGGTCCGATTAATGATAGTCCAAGGGTCTCCAATGAGATAGATAATGGCTTGGGCCCTCTCTAGTTGGTGATAGGTGGTTCACTTGCCTGATAACAGCTTGGAAGAAATTGTCCGTGAATCTGGATGTATGCATTTTCACACTTCTGTACCTCTTCCTTTACTGGCAGAGGGGAAAAGAGGGAGTGTTTGGGATGAGATCATTAATTATGTTGTTGACCTTTCCGAGGCAGAGTGGTGTAGATGGATTCAATGGAAGGGAGGTTCGATTGTGTGATGGTCTGGGTTGCATCCACAATTCTCTGCAATTTCTTGCGGTCTTGATTGGAGCTGTTCCCAAACTATGCTGTGATGCATTCCGATAAAATGCTTTCTACAGTGTATCTGTTGTTTAGGGACATGCCAAACTTTCTAAGCCTTCTAGAGAAGTAGAGGCGTTGGTATACTTTATTGCAATGGTTAGTCCAGGATAAATTGCTGGTGATATTTACTATGAACTTGAAGCTTTCAACCATCTCCACTTTGGTGGCGTCAATGTATACCAGGGTATGTGTATTGCTTCGCTTCTTGAAGAAGATCACTATCTCCTTTGTCTTGCAGACATTGAGAGAAAGGTTGTTGTCTTGACACAAGGTTATGAGGCTCTTGATCTCCTTCCAGTTACCCGTCTCGTCATTATTTGATATCTGGCCCTTTGCAGTGGTGTCGTCCGCAAATTTGTAAATTGATTTGTATTTGGCTGCACAGTTGTGGGTGTATAAGGAGTAAAGAAAGGGCTGAGAACACATTCATGCAGAGCACCGGTGTTCAGGATTATCATAGAGGATGATTTGTCTCCTATCCTCATTGATTGTGATCTGTTGGTCAGGAAGGGCCTTGAACCAATGTGAACTATCCTAGACCAGAATCATTCCATGCTGCCTGTTGTAACAAGCTCTGAAATATAATTTAATGTTGTATTGTGACCTCCAAGGATGTTATGTTGGGACAGATGGGAAGGTAAAAGCATTTGAAAATCTCAAACCGACACTCTTCAGTTTAATAGGTGCAGGTCAGGCAGCATTCCTCTCCTAAGGGGTAGGTTTTCATTTGAATGTGACAACATTTTATCATGGGTTAATTATTTAAACTTTTGTAGGTTGTAATTCCGAATAAATATTACTGTTAGCTTAACGCCTGGGATGAAAGGTTTAACACAACCTCTGGCATTTCAGGTGACTTTGGTCAGGATGAGAGCTGTTTGCATGTGGCTGTAAAATGTTCAACTGTTCAAAGAATAAACTCTCAGAATGCCTTGATCCACCATTCATACACATTTGACAATTGTCAAGCAACATCTACATCACAGATATCAGGTAATGACCATATGCAACAAGAGGGAGCCTAATCAGCTCCTTAGCGCATTCAAAGGCAATGGCATTACCTAGTTCCCCAGCCATCCACATCCTGGGGTCACCTTTGACCAGATTCTCAGCTGGATTTACCAAATAAATACCATGGCTACCAATGTAGGTCAGCCTAGTAATCTTCTTTGACGGAGACATCGCAGGATATTCCCAAGCATTTAAAAGACAGCAGGTGTTGGAATAATCCTCCACTTGGCTAGATATTGCCACTTGCACAACACACTCAATGCCATTTGAAAAATTGCTCAATTGGCACCCAATCCACCAACCTAAACCTTTATCCATTCACCGCTACATAATGCACTGCAGTTATTGCCTCGGCTCCTCTGACAGTAAGTCCTAAACACCTGACTACCTCCAAAAAGTACAAGAGTAGCAGGTGCATGGGAGCGCTGCCACCTACTGGCTCTCTTCCAAGTAACACATGATCCCGATTTGGAAATATTATCAACAGGACTTCTTTGTTATGGAATCTGATACTTTGGATTCCCACAAACACTGCAAACAATATGGACTTTGCTATCAATTGCAACATTTACCGGCCACTATTAATTAAATTGTGGAAGCAGTTAAGAGTAAACCTCATTGGTGAGAGTCTGGATTAAGAGATGAACAGGTCTGGAGTTACTCCAGGTAAGGATGCCTGATTTCCTTCCCTTAAGACTGGTGAATGAGATGTGTTCATGTAAATAAGAATTGGCAATAAATTCTGCGCTTTGAGCAATCTTGAAATGCCATAATATTAATTTTTAAATCAATAATATCACAACTGATCGTTATGTTAAGTGATCTTTTATGTTAAATTATTAACTCTTGCCATTAAGAATGTTTGGAATTTTTCATTTGATCCTCTCTCAAAACCTTTTGGTGGTGAGAGCTATTCCAAATTTCCGTTATGCCGTCTATAAAGGAGTACTAGAGTAACTCAGTGGGACAGGCAGCATCTCTGGAGAGAAGGAAAGGGTGACTTTTCGGGTCGAGACTCTTCTTCAGTCTGAAGTCTGAAGTCTGAAGAAGAGTATGAAGAAGGATTTCGACCTTAAACATCACCATTCCTCCTCTTCAGACATGCTGCCTGTCCTGCTGAGTTACTCCAGCATTTTGTGTCTATCTTCGGTGTATAACCAGCATCTGCAGTTTGTTACTACACATGAAGGAGCATTTCCTTATATTCCCATGCTCACAATTCTGAATTGCTAGTTCTGGGTTCCCCACTCATGGAAACAATTCCACAATATCTACTATCAAATATTTCAGTCATTTCAATCAGCCTTTCATGACTGTATGGCTCCAAGATTTAATCTCCTTGCATATCAGTTGTCGAGAAGAACATGGAAACCCCACTCTTTATATAACAAAGAAGAAAAATCATAGTTCCAGAGAAGCAAGCCACTTGCAAGATTGGGGTTGAGATATGCTTCATGACTTGGCATTTACCTATCTGCACCCTCTCCACTCTGACAAATGGCACCTTCTTAGCTACTGCAGTCAGGGTGGAAAGTACATCAATCTGTGCAGCACCTCCTCTGTGCCAAGCTTCATCTTCTTTCCAATTAACAACTAACATCTGCTGGGACTCATGAAAAATTGCAAAGTTTTGCAAGGTGAAGTATTTCAGAATGAGGATGAATGCATTTTGTACAAATGCAATTGTCAGAAGGTTATAAACTTTAAAATGGGTCTGAAACTTGATCATGACTCCAGCATCTTATTCACCTATCATGTACAATCGGGTGGCCCTGCAATGGCAGTCCTTTCGTCTTTTAAAATTATTTTTAGTGTGTTTAAAAGTTTGTGTTAATGTTCTCCAGTTTGTTTTATGTGGGGGGTGGGCGGGAAGGTCGGGAAAACTTTTTTCCAATCTTTTACCTTGCCGGAGATGCGATTGTTTTCCGGGTCGTATCTCTGGTCGCTCTACGGCCTAACATCATGCAGCTGGAGGGCTTGCTCGGGACTAACTGTAAGTCTGCGGGGCGTGGACTTACATCGGAGCCGATTCCTTGCCTGGGATCGACGCTCCAACTGCGGCCTGCGGACTTTAACATCAAGGGCTCGCAGTCTCGGGTGCTCCAAAACCACACAACGTTCGACTAACCCTGACCCGGGGTCTGATCACCTGCGCGGGGGAGCTGACAACCCCCCGTTGGAGGAGCTTGATCGCCCCGTCGAGGAGGCCCACCACCGGCTACGGGAGTCAAGATCGTCCTGCCAACGGAAGGCTCAAAGCCCTTGATCGCGGATGAACAAAGAAGTGAAGAGATTTAACTTTTTTTCGCCTTCCATCACAGTGAGGAATGTAGAGAAGTCACTGTGGTGGATGCTTATGTTAAAATATATTTTGTATGTTCTGTTGCTTTTTATTAGTAATACTGTATGGCAAATCAAATTCCTCGTATGTTGAAAAACATACTTGGCTAATAAAGTATGATTATGATTAATTACACACAGCAGCAATATACCCTCTGCAGTCAGTGCAGAATTTTCACCAACTTATTATTAAATAGTACTTTCACCTCAAGACAAGCCTAGGTTTTCACTAAGGCAAATTGGTGGTAATAACTTTCTTCAAAACTCCAGTGAGTACAGGCCCAGTGCTGACAAAAGCTCATCATAGGTTAACCTACTCATTCTTGGGATCATTCTTGTAAACCTCCTCTGGACCCTCTCCAGAGCTAGAACATTCTTCCTCAGATATGGTGCCCAAGGCCACACAGCAGAAGGGGCTGTCGGACCGTGGCCATACCCGGCAGCAGGTCTAGCTCACCTGCCGTGGAACTGGGGAACCCACCTGGAGAGGGAAACCAATGAGCCTGGCCCCTGCTCTTCTCTGAGGGCCAAAGAACCAGGGAGAAAGGTGGAGGAAGTCATGCAGGTTTTGTTCTTTCGACAGCAAACGCAAGAACAGAAGGCCGGTAGGAAGAACGAGGGGTCTAATCGGAGTCTGAAGAAGGGTCAAGAACCGAAACGTCACCTTTTCCATTTTTCCAGAGATGCTGCCTGGCCTGCTGTGTTACTCCAGCATTTTGTGTCTATTTTCAGTATAAACCAGCATCAGCAATTCCTTCCTACACAGGGCTCTTATCTTCCAGTTGTCTACGGGAGGCACTCCCAGAGCACAAAGACTGAACGGTGGCTGGGTGAGGAGATGGACGATAGTTTGCTGGACACTCCTGATGCAGGCGGCAGATGCAACAAGCCTTTATGGCCATCTGCAGCTTGGACTGTGACTCGTTCATTTGGTCTCAGTGGGTTATTTCTATACACCTTGGAATTAAACTGGAATAGTATTTATTTATGACAATAATTTACTGAACTGTGTGCAAAAAAGGATTTTCTCTGTACCTTGGTATGTATGATAATTAAGAACCTTTGAATGTATTTTACGACAGTGCTCATAAGAGTTGGTAGTTATAGTACTCAGAATGAAAATGGTTGGCAAAAGAGAAGACAACTGATGCTATACCCATCAAGGAGATACGCATAGGAGAAATGGATCCATACACTAAACACTGCAACTGAAAGGGGTTGCATTTTTATGAGACATTTCGCCTTCTTAGGACATTTGAAGCCAGTTCTCAGATGCTACCTCCGATTAATTCTGCAAGCATATGGCCATCTCAGTAAGGCCTGCACTGTCTTTGAAAATGATAAACACAGATTGGAAACTCGAAGGGACAGAAAGAAGATAGAGGAAGGAGAAGGAGAGATGGAAAGCAGAGGAGTAGAACAAAGAAGATGAGGAGAGAAAATGGGAGAAAAGTGGCAGGGGTTGTGGCAGGGTCTCGACCCGAAACGCCACCCATTCCTTCTCTCCAGAGATGCGGCCTGTCCCGCTGAGTTACTCCAGCATTTTGTGTCTATCATCAATAGTTAATTCAGTCCCTCAAGTTCATGATAGAACTGGCAGACCGATTGTTTCTCTTTGCTCATGCCCCACTAAACTCATCTTCAAATAACTTGATTCTATCTTGTCCTCCCTTGTCGAGTCCATTTCGATCTACATCTGACATGCTTTGCATGCTCTTCAACAACGTTCAATTCCTAGGCCCCCATCGCCTCATCTTTAACATGGATGTTCAGTCCCTTCACACCTTCACTCCCAACCAGAAAGGTATCAGGAGCTCTCCCATTCCTCCTTGAACAGAGATCCTCTCAGTTCCCCTCTAACAACACTCCTCCTCCTGGTGGAACATCCTCACCCTCAACAACTGTTTTTTTAACTCCTCTTACTTTCTTCAAATCATAGATATAGCCAAGGGGACACATGTGGGGCCCAGCTACGCCTGCCTTTTTATTAGTTACATTGAATAGACCTTGTTTCAAATGTACGCTGGCACCATCCCCCAATTCTTTCTCCGCTACAACTGCATCAGGGCTGCCTCCTGGACCCATGCAGAACTCGTTGATTTCATCAACTTTACCACTAACTTTCACCCGGCCCTCAAATTCACTTGGACTATCTCTGACAACCTGTCACCCCTTGCTCGATCTCCGTCTCCATCACAGGGGACTCACTTTCAACTGACATCTATTATAAACCCACTCATTCCCACAGGTATCTGACTGCACCTCCTCTCATCCTGACTCTTGCAAGGATGCCATCCTCTACTTTCAATTTCCCCATCTACCACTAGCTGGCACCAACCGAGATAAGAAGGATTAGAGGCCCAAGTTAGCTTTTTTTTAAGCTTCCTTTAGAACCATGGACAATAGTAATGCATCTATGCTCCTATTTTGGAATGAATAACATTTGGTTTCATCAGGCCACCTTTCCCAACATCAGAACTACATGAAGAGCTTCTCAGCCAATTCTGTTCCCAAAAACTGTTCGTAACCCAAATTGTTTGCAAGTTGGAAATGCATTCTTAAAAGGGGATACGAGAAACTGCAGGTGCTGATTCACACAGAGAACCCATGTAGTTACAGGGAGAATGTGCAAACTCCATACAGACAGCACCTGTAGTCAGGGTTGAACCTGAGTCTCTGGAGCTGTAGGGCAGCAACTCTACCGCCATGCCACTGTTCCTCCAGTTTGGATGTGGCCTCACTCTAGGAATGGAAATTGGGAGAGGAGTTAAAATGGTTAGCAAATTGGAGATCCCCAAGGTCTTGGCGGACTGAATGCAAGTGTTCGGCAAAACGGTTGCCGACTCTACACTTGGTCTTGCCAATGTACAGGAGACCATATCGGGAACACCGTATGCAATAGATGAGGTTAGACGAGGTGCTCATGAACCACTGTCTCACCTGGAAAGTGCGCTAGTCCCTGAGGTGAGGGAGGAACTAAAGGGACAAGTGTTACATCTCTTATGGTGCAGGGGAAAGTACCTGGTGACAGGATGGTTTGGGTGGGAAAGGATGAATGAGCCAAGGAGATGTGAAGGGAGCATTTTCTGCAGAAGGTGGAAAGGGGTGGGAATGGGAAGATGAAACTGGTGGTGGGATAACATTGGAGATGGCGGAAATGTCGGAGGATGAGATGTTGGATGCGACGGCTGGTGGGGTGAGAGACGGAGTCCAAGGGAGCTCTATCCTTGTTCCATCTGGATTGGGGAAGTGAGAACAGAACTGCAGGGCACAGAGGAGATGCGGGTAAGGAATTAATCTATGACAGCAGCGGGGGGGAATGTTCTAGAATGGAAAGCCTCATTTAGGGAGCGTTTGCAGCAGATAAATTGAGAACAGGGGATAGTGTCTTTGCAGGGGATAGTGTTTACTTGACTTGCTTAAGCCAATATAGTCCAATAGTCCAATTAAGGGTTTTAAATCACTTTCACCTCATTTTGTAACAGGGAATGTTATGGGAGAGAAATAGATGATGTTGCTTTACAAGTGATTAAAGGGTGCATTTAATGAGATAAATATATACATGCGTGGGCTGTTTAATTATTATTTTCACAAATGTAGTTACTGAATGCCTCACAGACTTTCCACTTATTGTAATAGTCACGTCCGATTCCACAATAACATGACAGCGATGACCGAGGTTCATCAATGCGGTAATTAATACATCGATTATAAAAAATATTGCAAACCTATGATCAATTACAGTGAAACATTCAGAGGCCCAATGTGCATGTGAAAATATGAAATTCATACCGACTACCCTGCATGGACCAAGAAATGACACCAGTTTTACAACATCCTACTGTGATTGATAGATACCACTTGACATTCATTGAAATACATTTCTCTGTTTACTGTAGAAACAAAGAACTGCAGATGCTGGAGATGCTGGTTTACCCCAAAAGGCACAGAGTGCTGGAGTAACTCGTCGGGTCAGACAGCGTCTCTGGAGAATATATGATGAGGTGAATTCAGAAGAAGGATCCCGACCCGTAACGTCACCTATCCATGTTCTCCAGAGATGCTGCCGGACCCGCTGAGTTACTACAGCACTTTGTGTCGGTTTTCGCAGTTTATTTTTCAGACTGTGGGCAACACAGGGTCCCAGGACACACTTGTTGCTCTAAGTCCGTTTCTCTCGCTGCTATTACTTTGGACAATGTGTGCCACAGTGGGAAATGGGCCTATTCTCAAGCTTCCTAATACCTGTCTCTGACACACGGAGGTCAAGATAGGCTTTTCCATATCGTTCAATGGTAAAACATCCCACCTGCGGTAATGTTTTCACAACGCTCAGCAAAGGTAATTCAGCGATGCAAATATCAATTTAATTTTGTTCATAATATTGAACAAAATTACAGTGGTGTTTCCCGATATGGCAAAACTGACTCGGGATAAGGATGCTCTAGGTAGCGCTGTAGCGAAATGGACAGCGGAGCATTGGGGGGGGGGGGGGGAAAGCATCCATTTTACATACAAGAAAAATGAGCATCAACCACAAAATTTTAATTATTCACAGTGTAAAGTCACCTTTGCACTTAGACATCAATTTAGAAAATAGGGTAGCATTCTCAGGTATGGCGAGGTGTCTGTCGTTAAACAATGAAACATGCCATACGCCACTAACCTGCTTTCATATGAGCTGACAGGCTTTCTGGAATCAATGTTTTCCAATGGCATACTCTGAGGCCTTGGGGTGGCCACTGTTTGCAACGCTCCTCTCCAAAACTGCTCAAAGAGCTGCTTCTCATTGCATTTTGCCCTTGTCATGTCCGAACACATTTTGCATCATTTATGTGCTGCTGGCACATGAACCGTGAGCAGACACACAGATTAAAAAAATGGATGCTCGAGGAGTGCCTGCCAGTTGAATGAAGAGGGTGAAGCAGATCCTCCTCAGCTCTGTCTATGCTCTCACGGTGTGGTTGTAACGGTGCCTGACATGTTCTTGCTTGTGCAGCACGTAGTACAGGCAGCGTTCGCAGCGCTGTCGACTTTACACTGCACACCTTTTCACAACACTGGCTGCAAGACCACAATAAGAACCCTCAGCCATGATCCCCAGGGCTTGCCACTGAGGGATTTATTCTATTGCCTTGTCAGAGAAATGTCCAGAATTTCCCTTTTCCTCCCTTCCCCGATTAAAACATCCAAGCAAATGCTGCATCCTCAACTTCAAGGCAGCATTTATTTACAGAACTTCAAAAATCCATCATAAAGTATAAAGGCAATTAAATAGTTCGGAATTTTGTGCAGTGTAGCCTTTCAATATTCTTGAAGACAGCAGCGTTTCAATGTGAACTGCAAGGTAAAAATCCTCAATAACTGGCTCCTCAGAAAACCAGGATCCCGGATTTCCCGAGACGCAGGATTCAGTCAATAATGTTCAAGGATTCCGTCTACAATGCCTACGATGTTATGTGTAACGGTACAATGTGCCGGTGGGAATTATTTGATCGGGCATCATACGCTTTGAAGCAAGTGTAAATATGTGTTTCTGCAAAGTGAATTGATTTTAAATGATGTTATCCTGAGCTACTACTTTTCCCTAAACTATTTGCTTCTCTGAGAAGTGAATCACATAGTGCTTTTATTACACTAAGCAAACCACTATAAATATAACACAGTACTGTAATAATTTTCAGATGAAATTCCACCATTTAGTAAGGATCCACATTACTGTTCTCATGTTTTCCCAGAGTCGGATATGCATCACGAAACTCATGTTTGAAACCTTCACAACATAAATTGGAGCTCCCAGGTCAAACAACTGCTTACAGCAGTCACAAATAAACATGGCGCACAACCCACGTCAAATCCATGGGTAGAATTGTGTTTAAAAATAGTCAAGCACTTTGTTCATTCCCACCTTCTTCCCATGATGTCAATTATGGATGGCCTTGTATTCTGAAACTATACCCACCATCTCTAGATTCCCCCATGAGAGAGACATCCTCTTGGCTTCTATTCTGTTAAACTCTCTCAGAATATTATATATTTTAGATGATACTCTCCAGTTCACAAATTTAAATGAGCCCTTTCAACCTTTCCTCATAAGTTAACCTCTTCTTCCCACAAATCAACCTGTAGAATCTTCTCTGACTTGTGTCTGCTACAAATAAATCCCTCCAATATTGCATCTATACTCCAGGTATAACCTCACTAACATCTTGTATGGTTGCACTAAGATTCCCTGTATTCACACTCCATCCTCTTTGCAATAAAGGATAATGTTTAATTTGCCTGCCTGGTCACTCACTGTATGTACCTGCATTCTAACATGTGTGCTTCAGGCACATTCAGATCCCTTTATTCTGTAACATCCACTATTGGCAACATTGACAAGGAACAATTGGACTAGCAACTTAAAAAAACTGTGGTCCTAAAGGCAAATCTGAAGTTGGGGATTTTGTGGTGAGCAACAAGATCTCCAATATCTGGTGTCTTTCTAACATCTACAAGGCACAAATCACAAAGGTGCTAAAACACTATACACTGCCTGAATAAGTGCAACTCCAACAATGCTTAAGAAACTTTACACCATTCAGTGTGAAGAGCATCCAACTGAGACCCTATGTTCGACCATGAGCAGTCATTATTTACAGCATTTGTACATCATAGCTTTGTATCATCAACAAATTACACTGCAGTCCCTTGCCAAGGATACTTTGACAGCATTTTCCCAGTCTGCAATCCCTAGCAACAATAAGGGAAAAAATAGGTACTATGGAACACCACTACAGGTACCTGCGAGTTTCTCTCTAAATTACACAGCAACCGGCTCAGTCCTTCATTATCTGTGGATCTAAGTCTGACAATAACCTACCCAAATGCATTGTGTTAACACCTTTACAACCAGAACTGCTGGAGTTCAAGAAAGTTGCTCACCACCATGTTCTCAACTGCAGGTAGGGATGGACAGTAGACATTGGCTTTGCCAGTGATATCCACCTATCCCCCCAAAAATGATTAAAACAAAACAGGGGACCTGGCAACAATTTGTCTAGTTTTGCAATTCACAAGTAAGTACCAATCACATTCAGCAATTGGGATTTTTATAAGATTCATTTGGTAATGCACATAAACATGGAGCCATGAGAAATAATTTCCAGGCCTTTAGCTATCATATCAATGGTTATGTGTGAATTCCAGTGAAACTGTGGGATAGGAGCCCAGAGGAGTGTTTACAAATGAATTTCACGACTTATCTTCAGCTGAACTGTTGATAATAAACTGCATGGAACACAAGACCTGTATGTAGTGATGTAATGTAGCTTTAAAATGCAATGATTCATTGATAAACTGCCACCAAGACACAGAAATGATGCAATATATTTGTGGCACTCTTCTCTCCACAAACAAGAAACAATCTTAAAGGTTATAACCACCAATTTAAAAATGGCACACACGCTAATGGATCCATTACATTGCATCAGACCATCTTTCCCTCTAATTTAAATCAGACTTCAAACAGGTAGACATCGCTCTATGAGCCACTTCCTACATAAAAAGATAAATTAAGAAATTGTGACAATAGATGTGAGGAGAACGGATTTCTGTACCTATTGCTGCAAGATCAATCCGTACTCAATTACATGGACCATGTAAACTTGCTATTTTGAAGCATCTTTTATTCAGTTCCTCTCAGTGAAGGGAATGTTTCTTCCTTTGATTTCGCAGCAAAATTGCTGCTGTATAAACTTTATTTTTAGCTCATGTCTGGCATGACTTCATTAAAAAATCCAGAAACCTGCAATGTTTATAAAGAATTTATTACTGGTCATAAAAGAATTATTGAGACTTTCTGAAAGTCTCAATATTATAATTCTTTAACTTAGCCAATATTAGAAATAAGGCTATTTTTTTGATCTTAAGCTGAGATGGATGTGATAAAAGACATATTTGAACCTACCAGATCCATGCGTCAATGTACCTGCACTTTGTTTTGAAATTAAATTAGCCTTACATGATCTGAGTTAGCATTTGAAATCTGGCATAAATATACCATTAAATATGGCATTAATACATTGCTAAACTCAAGAAAATATGGCACCAGCAGTCTACTATATACGACCACACCTGCCACCAATCTTCCTCAACACAACCCAACACATCAACACATTGCTCTACATTATCAAACATGGCATGAACGCACTGCTGCACTTTACTGAATCTGCCATTGAGGCACTGCAACACATCAATACTCTGTCACATATTAATTAGCCTTGCATAAGTATACTTATGCACCTCACTAGAAAAGGCAGCAGATCATTATTACACAACACCAGCCAGGCATTCAATGCATTGTCCTGCATTATTAAACAATACATAGTGCTCTGCTAATCCTTATCAAACATGGCATCACAATTCTGCTACACACTATGAAAACTGGTGTAAATGCACTGCTATATAGCACCAATCTGGCACCAATACACTGTCTCGGATCCCCAACCTGACAGGATTCTGTTGCTTATTATCACCAAACGTGCTATCAACATATTGATAAGCACCACCAAAACTGGGTTCAGCACATAGCCGCACAAAACCAGATCTGGCATCAATGCACAATTGCACTTCATTAAACCTGGTGCCAGCAGTCTGGTACCTATTACCAAACCCGGCAACAATACACTGCTACACAACAGCAACGCTGGCATCAGCACTTACCTATACATTTTCAAACCTGGCATCCATACACTACCAGGTGTATACTGAATCTAGAATGAGTACAAAGCTATACCTAACAAAGCTGGTATAGCTTCATTACTACACATCACCAAAACTGAGCAATAATTAACATACATATCATAAAACAGTGGTAGGAATATATAGCTACTTATCATAAAAGCAGGCACTAGCAGACAGCTACACATCATCAAACCCGGCACTGACATACTGGTGCACATTATCAATACAAGAATCAATGCACTGCCATGCATTATCAAAGTTGGCATCAGCACACTGCTACACATCACCAAACTTGATGTCAGCATGTTGCTCCCCATCACTAAAGCTGCAATGAGGCCATCCTCAAAGCTACCATAACTACATTGTGACATGTCAACAAAATAGGTATCAGGATAGTGGTACATATCCCCAAACTTAACATTAATGCACTATTACACATTATCAAACATGACATGAATACACTGCTGCACTTCACACAAAACTGGCACTAATGAACTGTTCCATCTTATCAATTATGGCACCAGTGATCACAATCATCATAACATTTAGAGGGAATGGAAAATGTGATCTAACTATCTCCCCCCACTCACTCTACAACTTTAACTTCTTTCTCCCACTGACAAAGGGTCTCCGGCATATACATTAACTCACCACAAATTCTGCCTGATCTGCTGAGTGTTTCCAGCATTTTCCAATTTTTATCTTGCTGCAAATATCTGTGTCCTCCTCACCCCTTGCCTTCTCCCTCCTCTTTTATTTCATCTGCAAATTTGGCTACAGCGCATTCATTTTCTTCCTCTAAATCACTAACGTATTTTGCAACCAGCTGCAGTCATATCACTGATGCCTGTGGGATCCCACTGGTTACAAGTTGTCAACCTATAAATGACAATTCTCTAACAACGCCAATAAATTACTTTTAGCACCATGAGATAATATCTTCGGTAGATAACCTTTTTTGTGGCACTGCTCCTAATGCCCATTGAATATCCATATAAATTACATTCACTGGTTCCCTTCTATCCATTCTGGTCTATATTTTCACAAAGGACTCTAATGATTTGTTAAACACAAATTCCCTTTCATAAGGCTATCGCTAAACAGTGGATTCTTGTGCATTAAAACACATTGCTGCTCATCACCAAATTTGGCATCAGCAGTCTGCCATAAATTACCAAATGTGGCGCCATTCTTGCTAGCATCACCAAAACTGCAATAACACACTAATTCTGTCCAAAACATTTTTACCAAATGTGGCACCATTCTTGCTAACATCACCAATACTGTATTAACACACTGTCTATCAAAACACATGACCCCTTCACACAGTTTATTCTGTCTGACCTTTGAACAGAGGAAACATTAAAGAAATTCATTGGATTTAGTAGCTCAGAAGGTCATCTACTGTGTCTTTTTCCACTTTGACGGTCACATACACCAAAAGAAGTCGGTGCTGTTGAGTGATTCTAAAAATCAATTGTTATCAATTATTTCAAAGCACACATATATGAGGCCAGATGGTGGGAACCAAATATCTACAGTCTCTGGTTCTGTCCCCCTAAGTATAAGAGACTTACTACATGTGTCTCAAATTAATCAGATACTACAGAGCAGGATAATAATTTTGAAAATAAATCTATCAAATTTGCATTTTAATGTATTAGTGCCACCTGATTGTTTTGTCTCCTCCAAGGGATAGAATGTGTAAATTAAAGCTTCTGGACCTTAATTGTACAAGGGACTTGGCTGTGCAGATTGCTAAAAAAAACCTCATGCAATAATGATGGCAGGTTTTCAGAGAAACGTGTCTGCTCATAAATTTGTTTCAGAAAAATTGTTTTGCTTGTCTTGTACCTACAGAATTGCATGAAGTATTTAAATTACCATTTTTGTGGGATTCATACCAAGACTAAATGAAATCTGTTATGTTATTGGTAACCATTCCCCTGTTTCATCCCAATTGAAAAAGATAAATTCAACCATAGGCTCAACATTCTGGAATAACACAGTGAGTCAGGCAACATCGCTGCAGAAAATGGATCGGTGACGTTTAAGGTCATGAAGGGTCGCCTATCCACTTTCTCCAGATGCTGCCTGACCCACTGAGTTACTCCAACATTTTCTGTCAATCTTTGGTATAAAACAACATCTGCAGTTTCTTTTTATTACAAGAGAAATTCAACCTACATTTCAAGGGCTAAGACACTGATGCGGTCTGATGCGGCCAGTTCGGGAGCTGGTTATTTTGAACCTTGTCACACAATCAATCACAGTTAGCAGTAGATTCACAGTGGGCTTGTTTACCCAATTGGAAAATATGTATACCTCTTAATCTATCTGAAGAGGGAGCAGTCTTGAGGAGATGCAAGAGAGGGTGGCAAGAAGCAGTAACTGGGAGAATTAAAAAAAATGGTTCAAATGAGCCAATTGACAGAAGTTACCAGTAAATGGAAAACTGGGGGGAAGAGAATGCAAAATACAAGAAATGGAGATAACTTTAATAAAGGGAAACGTTTGGTGGGCATTATGAAGATATAAATCTTAAAAACAGTAAATGGGGAAAACATAAATGGGAGAAGTTGAGGAGGATGACAGTACTGTAAATAGGTGATTTAAGAAGAGCAGAGAATGAGAGAAGCAGACGAACATATCATAAGGAAAAAAGAATGAAGAGCATGGAAAAGCTACCTGCCACTTTGAGCTTGCTCTGCCTTTATCAAGAACATAGACACAAAATGCTGGAGTAACTCAGCAGGACAGGCAGCATCTCTGGAGAGAAGGAATAGATGGTGTTTCAGGTCGAGACTCTTCTTCAGAGCATGGTTGATTTTCTATCCAGCTCCATGTTCCTGGATTATTCATATATCCCTTGATTTCTTTAATAACCAGAAAACCTTTTGATATTTGTTTTGAATGAAATCAGTCGCTCTCACCAGAGCCTCAAGGATAGAGAAATCCAAAAATACATCACCCTCCACTTGAAATAGGTTTTCATGACTAAATCCTCGAGAACCTATTTTTTATTTTGACATTGTAATCCCCAGTTCTAGACTCAGAAGAGTGTAATCCCCAGTTCCAGACTTCTCAGGCAGGGGAAACATTCTCCTATCATCAACCCTGTGGGGCCTGTACTGTACACTGACAATGACAATTAAAGTTGAATCTGAATCTGAATCTGTAAGAATTTTGAAAGATTCAACACTTCTTATTCTTTTAAACTCTAGAAAATACAGATCTTCACAATACATTTACTTATGACTTACCCCCTACCATAGAGACCATTCACATAGAGAATTTCACTGTGCCTTGTCGCATGTGACAATAAAGTATTTCATTCCATTCCATTCTTGTGAAACTTTGTTGAAATACCCCTAGAGCAAGTGTTTCATTTATAAATTAATGAGACCAAAACTTTACACAAACACTCTCATACACGGACATCTCACCCCCGTTGAACATCAACATTTCCCAATTTGTCAACATTTAAAAATATTCTGTTTTTTTTCCTACAATGACTTCACATTTTTCTTCATTATATTCTCTCTGCCAGGTTCATAACTTCATAAGTTCTAGGAGCTGAAATAGGCCATTCGGCCCATCAAGAGATCATTCTCGATTGACCATTCTCAACTAATCCTTGATTAGCACAGGCATCAGAGGTTATGGGGAGAAGGCAGGAGAATGGGATTAGGAGGGAGAGATAGATCAGCCATGATTGAATGGCGGAGTAGTCTTGATGGGCTGAATGGCCCAATACTGCACCTATCTCTTATGACCATGTGACCTACTCTGCCATTTAATCATGGCTGATCTATCTTTACCTCTCAACCACATCCTCCTGCCTTCTCCCATAACCCCTGAAACCCTTACGTAGGTATGTTGCAAAGCCTACCTGAAGCGTCGCTGAATATCTGCCGCTGAGGTTGTGCGCGATTTTGGCGCCGTTTAGAGGGGGCGGGTTTAAAACGCGATTTTCTCTAAGCTGTTCCAATCGAAAATGTTCAGCCTAGTTAATTATTAACGAAAAATCGCTGATAGACCCCGTCGCAAAAGCTATTATTAGGTTTAAAGGCCTTGAATAATAGTTATAGTAGTTTAAAAATCAATCTTTAAACCCGCGACCGTCAGCAACCGCAGGGTCTCATAAAGAAAATAGCAGAAGGTAGGTTGTATATTTTTACATTCAAAAGGGCTTCTAAAGATCCTTTTATACAAAATTTAATATTGCGAGTAGCTCAATTTGGGCCCATTATATCGCGCAGTATTTTTCTCGGCATTTGAGGCACAAATCTACCGCAATGTGAACGTTCTAAACCAGCGCGTTCCACAGGGACCCACTGGAAAGCTGATTTAAATGGGCATTTATTTACAGCAATTGAACACTAAATTCCTTCCATTTGGCCTATAAATTAATGTAAATGAGATTTAAAAATCATGTTTTATTGTGAATTATTTGTGAATATTATTTGGACATTTAGGCTATTTAAAAATGTTAATCATTTATTAAGAAATGGATAGGTGTTTAGATCTAGTCATTGAAGTCTGAAATTAGCTACAATTAGGTAACTAACTAATTATATGCTTTAATTTCAGGTCATCCAAGTAAGATTATTTTATATTTGTTTCAGAATGCTTCAATCTATGATAACTGAAAATTTCATTCAGTTCTCTTAATTTTTAAGAAAGTTATGGGCTTTTGACTGTTCACGATCACAGCTTTTTTGTTATGTCCATAGAAAGTCAATAGGGAACAAGATGCTCATTTCCCAGTATGAAAATGGCCATAACTTTTTAAATACTTGAGATATGAAAGTGAATTAGGTGTCAAATTAAACTTATTTTTATGCTTTATCTGATGGGATAAGTTACAGACTTGATTTTTAAAATCTCAAAATTTTGTAACATTGCTACCTTACGAATCAAGAATCTGTCAATCTCTGCCTTAAAAACATCCAGCTCTTGATAAAGAGCTGTGACCTTCCCCGTTCTTTATCAAAAAAACCCTCATGATCATCACCTGAGGGGGCAAGTGAAACCTCGACTTAACATCTCAATTGAAATATGGATCCTCCATCAGTTATAGAGGTATGGTGCCATATAGTACAGAGACAGGGCCTTCAGCCCATCATGCCCATGCCAATTATCAAGTACCCATCTTTACTAGTCCCACTTACCAGCACTTGGTCCATATCCTTCTAAGCCTTGGTGTTTCAAATACTCATCCTGATAGTTATTACTGGTAAGTGTTTAGTTTAGAGATACAGCGCAGAAACAGTTCCCCTCGGCCCACTGTCCACTCTGATCAGCAATCCCCGCACATTTACACTATCCTACACACACTAAGGACAATTTTACATTTATGCCAAGCCAATTAACCTACAAACCTCTACGTCTTTGGAGTGCAGGAGGAAACCAAAGATCTCGAAGAAGACCCAAGCAGGTCACGTGGAGAACGTACAAACTCCATACAGCCAAGCACGATCAGTCAGGATCGAACCCAGGTCCCTGGCGCTGTAAGGCAGTAGCTCTACCACTATGCCACCATGCCACCCCTATGTTATGAGAGTGCCAGATTCCACCAGTTAGATTGGGACAGTTGGGACACAGGCTACTTTTTTAGAACTGCCTAAGAAATTGGCCAGAAGAAAGAAAACAATTGCTGCATTACAGGGTTATGTTGAGGGAGAGAGAAGTGTAGGATGTATTTTGGAGCTAGCATGACTTATGTTTCCATATCTTGGATTTATAAATGTGGTCTACTTGACCAGATGCAACAAGAAGATGAATCAAAAATGATGTTACACAGTGACTTAGTTAAACAAACATATAATGAAATATTAGATTTCACAAGGCTGAATATGAATTCAAGTGGATGCAAGTTCCAAGAGATAAAACAGAGAGTTCAGGCAGAAAAAAAAAATCCATCATTTTTCATTGTCTCTGTTAGATCTTCCTGCCATATTAATTGAGGTCAGTTTCTACTCTAGCGGAACTCAGCAGGAAAGGCACATCAATTGGTAGATTTGGGATTATTTCAACTTCAAGCATCGATTTTCCAATCTAAATTATACTGGAGTAACAAACCGTTTCCTTTCCTTCTCTGCTGACAAAGTGAAATGAGATGCACTTATGCACCATTTGCGGCTGCACTTTACCAATTTTGCAAATCATAGAGCTTGATTACGAGCTACTAAAACAGATTTACTAGTCAACTGGCCTTCCATGAAAAAAAAAATCACATTAAAGAGCATGCTTTTAAAATATCTTTTGCTTCTTTTCCTGTTCCTTCACAGCACAGGCTGAATGTGAAAATGATTAATCCCACCATCCATTGCATTTATGGATATTGACACTGACATTATTTGCATTGATGCAGAGCTTGGCTACCCAATCTGAGCCTGGCAGAGACAGGCCATGCATCAGATTTGGGTAGGGTTGGGTGTGAACGCTGACAAAATGTTCAGCTTCAGGTCAGTTGCAACCCACCAACCAGGTCTTTTGCCTGATAGAATGAGAAACTGAAGCAACCATGTGTATCTCTTTACTTGCCTGCTCTGTCACAGTAAAATCATGGCTAGTCTTTTAAAACTGTGCCACATCCCTGCACTAACTTCAATAAATGTTGGTCTCTGTTTTCACTGAAAAAAATATTCATATTTTAGTTCTGAATTGCCAACACCTTACTTTGAAACTGCAAAATATATTCATAGAAACATAGAAAATAGGTGCAGGAATAGGCCATTCGGCCCTTCGAGCCTGCACCGCCATTCAATATGATCATGGCTGATCATCCAACTCAGTATCCTGTACCTGCCTTCTCTCCATATCCCTGATCCCTTTAGCCACAAGGGCCACATCTAACTCCCTCTTAAATATAGCCAATGAACTGGCCTCGACTACCCTCAACATGAACCTGTCTTCATTGATGGGTTGGCTGTGGAGAGAGTGAACAATTTCAACTTTCTGGATGTACATGCCTTTGAAGGTCTGTCCTATGCCCAACACATTGATGCAATCATAAAGAAAGCCCATTGGCTTTCCTTAGAAAACTGAGGTGATTCGGTGTGACAACGAACATTCTCTTCAATATCTATAGGTGCACAGTAGAGTGTATATTAATTGGTTATATCATGGCATGGTTCAGTAACTTGAACATCTAGGAAGGAAGGAGATTACAAAAGGTGGTGGACACTGCCCAGTTCATCATTGGTATTGAATACCCCACATAGAAGGGATCTATAGGAGGCGATGCCTCAAAAAGTCAGCAGCCTCATTAAAGACCCACAGCACATGGCCACACTTTCATTGCATTCCTTTCTGTCCAGAAGAAGGGACAGGAGCATGAAAACCATGATCATCAAGTTCAGGAATAGCTTCTTCCCAACAACCATCAAGCTCTTGAACACTACACAACACTAACCAATGAACTATTGTTGCACTAAGGACTTTGGGATTATTTTGGTACAAGAACTGGTGTTATTAATTAAGATTGTTTTTGTTATTATGTATTATCTATGTGTATTGTGTCATTGGTCTGTTAAGCTGCTGAATATCATTGTTCCATATGGCAATTAAAAACTCCTGATTCTCGACTCGTGACTTATTGTAGCAAATGATACGGCAACTGACGGAGATCAAAAGTATTAGCCTGGAAGGCTCCTGAGGCTAAGACGCTGAGAGTGACTATGACAGTAACCCATATGGGTAAAGTTATATTTTAAATCATGGGATCCGACATCTCAGTGAGATATAAAGAATGTAGTTTGAGTCGAAGATAGACACAAAATGCTGGAGTAACTCAGCGGGACAGGCAGCATCTCTGAAGAGAAGGAATGGGTGACATTCTTCTCTCCAGAGATGCTGCGTGTCCCCCTGAGTTAATCCAGCATTTAGTGTCTATCTTTGATTTAAACCAGTATCTGCAGTTCTTTCCAACACAATGTGGTTTGAGTAGTGGTCCTTTCAAAAATAAAATCTAATGGGGAAACGGCATCTTAAACACTTGCCAGTACTGTGAGTTAATATAACTTCAGATGCTTTCCAGTGTGGTAAGGTTGAAAATCTATTTTTTGTAGATTTAGTGTTAGTGCATTTGGGTTGTTTAATTCTGCTAAAATTCCGATCTGGATCTGTATGCAAATTTACTCACCTCTGGTTTGAACTGAATATTTTTTTACTAAATCTCAACGGCACAACTTTTCTATCCTGGAACTGAATAAATGAACATCTAAGTCTCAAACTTTCAGGCTTTGAATGTAAAGTTGACTTAGGGAAAGCTTCTTAATAGTCAAACCTCTCAGGATTGGTACTGAATCGCATTGTCATTTATCTGTTTGATTTTGATGAAATGCGTGCTGTCTGAGCAATGACTGCAGGGGCCGCAGTTGAGTTTGGAAGTTGGAGAACAGAGGAGGGAATGCAATTAATCTACATAAAGTGCTATGACTCCCATTGCCATTTAGGTTAATGATCTACTGATGTTAATGTAATTTTCTTGCACAGATCTAACTACCTGAAACTGGTTCCATGAATGACTAATGACCTTGATCTGATTATATTTAAAAATAAATATTGCACCTGTAATTTGATCTGCTAATGTGGAAGGTACTACATTAATCAAAAGAGTGAAGAATGTTTAATTGTCACATTCACTGCGACCAATACAACATTTATTAATGGATCCCTCATCTGCGTCTCTTCTCTGTCCTTAGTTCTGCTCTCACTCCCTCTCCCCCTAGACGCAATAAGGATAGAGTTCCTTCCACCCCACCAGACTCTGCATCCAACACATCATCCTGTGACATTTCCGTCACCTCCAACGTGATCCCACCACTAGTCACATCTTCCCATCTCCACCCTTTTCAACTTTCTGCAAAGACCGCTCCCTCAACATTTCTTTGGTTCACTCATTCCTTCGCTCCCAAACCACACACTCCTCGGGTACTTTCCTCTACAACTGCAAGAGATGTAACACCTATCCTTAAACCTCCTCCTTCACCTCCATTTAGGGACCCCTGCAGTCCTTCCAGTTGAGACAGAGCTTCACATGCACCTCCTCTAACCACATTTACTGCACTTGATGTTCCAAATGTGGGCTCCTGTACATTGGCGAGATCAAGCGTAGACTTGGTGACCGCTTTGCCGAACACTTGCGCTTGGTCCACCAATGCCTACAGAATCTCCAGGATGTTAACTATTTTAACTCTCCTCCCTATCCCCATACTGACCTTTCTGTTTAGGGCTTCCTCCATTGCCAAAGTGAGGCCACACACACACTGGAGGAAGAGCACCTCATATTTTACTTTGGAGTCACGTGTGTGACTACGTGAAGAAGCCCGCCAGGACGCATGCGTGTCATATCGCTTTCACGCTTGCGAAACGACAGGCGGGGTGGAGCGTTCCCCCACAGCGGTAAGTTTGAAACCGCGACCTGCAGGTAAGTGATTTACTCTGCGGTAGTTTTTGTCCCCGCGCTGTTTTTACACAGGGGGGGAAGCTGGACAAAATAGTGTCCACAAGTGCTGCGAGTGAAGCTGGCTGGGGAGGACCGCGAAGTTGCGGGAGCCAGCAGCAGCTGAAGGCACAAGCCCCGTAAGGGATCAGCTGTGCCGACTTTTGGTCCCGCGCCGGCCAGAACACCACGGCCGGGCGGGAGACTATTCAGAATGGGGCCGTCGACTTTTGACAAGTCGAAAACGGCAGGAGGCGGGGTGGAACGACGTTCCCCCGTAGCGACAATTTAAACCCAGGACCTGCAGGTAAGAGCTGCGGTCTTTTTGTGTTTTCCCATGCTGATTACAGGTGGAGAAACCAACGGGCTGCGACAAAGCTGGTGGGCTAGCAGCGGCCAGCGGCACTTGAATTACCTATAATGGGATCAGCTGTGCCCGATGTCGCCTCCGCACCTGAGGGCTGTGACAAAGCTGGTGAGGGAGGACCGCGGAGCAGCGGGCAGCCAGCAGCAGCCAGTGGCACTCGGATCACCGATAGTGGGAAGAAATGGACCAACAACCAGATTGGCTAATGATGGAAAAGGAAGACTGTATACCTTTTGAAATTGGACCGATCATATTTGCCCCCACAAAACAGCACAAAAAAACCTATAAAGAAAACCCCATAATACATAGTGGAATACGAATTTGGAAACAAATAAAAAAAAGATTTAAAATTGAATAATATACCACTCTGCCTTCCCATTGTAAATAATCCTTTGTTCAAATCATCCTTTATGGACAAAGGTTTCACACAATGGAAAAATCATGGAATCAAAAATATAGGACATCTTTATGGGAAAGGTACTTTTCTTTCATTTCAAGAGTTACAACTGAATTATGGATTGCACTCAAATAATTTTTTCAGATATCTACAAATTAGAGATTATGTTAAATCTAATACACAAGTTTACAGGAATAGGGAATCAGAAATTCTTGATGAATGTCTGAACAAGCATCCTAATACTGAAAAACTAATAGCTTATATTTATAACACCCTACTAAATAACGAGGTACCACCGACCGAACTACATAGATACAAATGGGAAATTGAAATAGGTCATCCTATCACGAAAGATATGTGGGACGAAAGTTTACAACAAATACATCAATGTTCATTAAATGCCAGACATATTTTAATACAATTCAAGGTCTTACATAGACTACACTTCTCTAAAATAAAACTAAATAGAATCTTCCCACAAATCTCTCCTATTTGTGATAAATGTCTACATTTAGAGGCTAATTTAACACATACTTTTGCAAACTGTATAAAACTTAAACATTTCTGGACAGATATTTTTGAAATAACTTCAAAAGTTATTAATACAAAATTGGACCCAGACACAAAATTAATAATACTTGGAATATCAGAACAAAGCTTAACACTCACAGCAAACCAAAGAAACTTCCTCAATTACAGTATAATAACCGGAAAAAAATTAATATTAAAATTTTGGAAAGGCCCTACAACCCCCACAATCAAAATGTGGATTACGGAAATGTCGGAGACCCTATACTTAGAAAGAATTAGACTTGTCTTAATGGACAAACAAGATCTTTTCCATAAAATTTGGGCTCCATTCATTAACTATCTGAAGGGATAGACTGGCACAGCACGAGGACCCAGCTGAAACTTGAACTCAGGAACAGATGAAAAACTATACTCTATACTTTATAACCTACGAACCTATCTCCATTGATGTATCACAGGTAACCCATTCCACCTCCCTTGTTTTTCTGTTGTGTTTTTTTTTTTGCTTTCTTTTTTATTTGTAACTTTCTACCCTCTCTTTTTCTCGCTTTCTATAAAAAATAAAAATACTAGAAGCAGAAGTAATTGATAATGGAAAATTTTAATAATGTATGACTGATGTATATGAAAAGTTTTTTTTTCTACTATAATATGTAACTACATTGTATAATATGTCTACTTCTAATAAATAAATAAAAATAAAAAAAAAAGAATGGGGCCGTCGACTTTTGACAAGTCGAAAACGGCAGGAGGCGGGGTGGAACGACGTTCCCCCGTAGCGACAATTTAAACCCAGGACCTGCAGGTAAGAGCTGCGGTCTTTTTGTGTTTTCCCATGCTGATTACAGGTGGAGAAACCAACGGGCTGCGACAAAGCTGGTGGGCTAGCAGCGGCCAGCGGCACTTGAATTACCTATAATGGGATCAGCTGTGCCCGATGTCGCCTCCGCACCTGAGGGCGGTGACAAAGCTGGTGAGGGAGGACCGCGGAGCAGCGGGCAGCCAGCAGCAGCCAGCGGCACTCGGATCACCGATAGTGGGATCAGCTGTGCCCGATGTCGCCTCCGCACCGGCCAGATCCACGCGGCCGGGCGGTAAGGCTAGACACAAAACAAACAAGGTCGTGGTCTCAGAGGAGTCCGACTTTGAACAACCGCGGGCGGCCAGCGACCGAGAGCGCTGGAGCCGGATGGAGCGGTGTGTGGAGCTCGATGAGGAAGCAAAAACCCTGGGACTAATAACAGGGACTCCAACAAAAACCCACTACAGCCAAAGACAGCACCCCTACGCACCCACCAGCAGAACTGGTGAAAGCTCGAAGGCCCGGTACTCAAAACATGAGTCTTTTTAGGCCATGGCCCAGGCCGGCCTTCTTGGAAGATGCGGGGACCTCCAACGCCAACCAAACCGGTAATCCAGACACCAGCGCAACAACAGCAGCGAAGAACCTACAAAAAAGAAGTAAACCTGCCACTGGTAACTATGGAGGTAGGTGGGTCTGGTTCCCTACAAAATACAGGGAGCATGGAGGTTGGGGGGAGATTACACTCTTTTCTGAATGCATGGAGCATGTTAACAACCGATACTTACATCTTAAGCAATATCCAGGGATATACAATAGAGTTTATACACAAGTACAGCCCTCCAGTTCAACATATACCGAACTGAATGTTCGTGCTTTCTGATAAAGAAAAATCAAAAGCGCAAGCTGAACTGGAGCGGCTTTACGTAAAAGGTGTAATTGAGAAAACTCAACACGAACCATTAGAATTCGTGTCCAATATATTTACCAAAAATAAAAAAGATGGTGGTTGTCGCATCATCATAGATCTGACAAAATTGAATACTGCTAAACAATTAATTTCCAAAGGTTACTTCATGGCCAGCATCGATTTAAAAGATGCTTACTATTCAGTGCCTATACGAGGTGACCACATATGTTACTTAAAATTCAACTGGATGGGACAACCCTGCCAGTATAAAGCACTGCCAAATGGATTATCATCAGCCCCCAGGCTGTTCACAAAAATTTTGAAACCAGCCCTAGCGTTTCTACAGAAATGTAAACACATGGTCATGGCATATTTAGATGACATACTCATTGTGGGCAAAACTTTGGAATTGGCCATACAAACTGTAACAGCCACAAAACAGTTATTTGAAAAACTGGGATTTATTATCCATCCAGTTAAATCTAAACTAACGCCTTCCACTACTATGGACTATTTGGGGTTCACCATTGACTCAGTTCACATGTCGGTGACTCTGCCTAAGGGAAAGACTAGAGATTTAATAGAGGCTTGCAATAACCTCATTGACATCAGCAAACCATCCATCAGATTGGTAGCAAAAGTAATTGGCAAAATGGTGGCTGCCTTTCCAGCCACACAATTTGGACCACTACATTACCAAAACTTACAGAGAGCAAAAATACAAGCACTCAAAATTAATGCAGGTCACTTTGACAGATCTATGAAACTACCAATCAAAGCTAAAATGGAACTAAAATGGTGGATAGATCTGGCTTTGTTCCAATCCAATCATTGTCAGTAACCCTTCCATGGTACTACAAACTGATGCCAGTGCACTTGGGTGGGGAGCCACCAATACCATCACCAGCTGTGGAGGTAGATGGACTGCTCAGGAGGCATCATTATTACTCACACTGGGCATAAACTACCTGGAAATGTTGGGTGCATTCCATGGCCTAAAGTCATATTGTACTGGGTCATATCACCAGCATGTTAGACTACAGATAGACAATACCACCGTGGTAGCATACATTAACCACATGGGTGGAAACAAATCGACATCATGTGACAATCTGGCTAATACAATTTGGCAATGGTGTATCCAGAGATATATTTGGATATCAGCCACTTACCTACACTTATTTAGCCATGCTCTGCCCTCCCTCTCCTCTTTTCCATCTTCCTTACCTGCCCCCACTACAATCTGTCTGAAGAAAGGTTCTGAAACAAAATGCTACCTACCCATATTCTCCAGGGATGCTGCTTGTCATGCTGAGTTCCTCCAGCATTTTGTATCTATCTTTGGTATAAACCAACATCTGCATGTCCTTGTTATCGCAAAGAGACCTTTACTTGCTGCATCATTACAGGCAGACAAATGCAACTAAATTACAACACACGTTAAATAACAATACACTAAATTATCATTTATACGAGGTAACCAGACCAAAATTGTGCAAGCTGAAGTGCGTGGTGCAATCTTATACAAAGTCCATAGTCGTTCGCTGAGACAGGGTTAAGTTTAGGGTTTTGCAGTGGACCTCATGATTAATTAGAAGCTGGTCTTGAACCTGGAGGTAACGATTCTCAGGCATCTGTACACACTTCGTGATAGTAGCAATAAGATGAGTGTGGACAGGGTGGTTTGGATCTATGATGGTATTAGCTGCCTTCCTGAGGCAGCACTTCCTGTAGTGTCCTTCAATGATGGAAGTCAATACCCATAATTGACCAGGCAATGTCCATCAAATTGCGCAACTTCTTTCATTCTTAGGCATTCAAGTTAACTGAACCACCTTAACGGCAACTTTCCTGGTAACTAAAACTGAACACAATACTTCCGATATGACCCCACCAATGTCTTGTACAACTGCAACATAAAACCCAACTTTTCTACTCAATACCCTGACTGATGCTAATGTACCGAAAGCCTTCCTGACCACCCTATCTTCCTGTGATGTCACTTTCAGGGAACTATGCACCTGTGCTGCTAGATCCCTCAGCACTACAACACTCTCCAGGGCCCTGCCATTCACTGTGAAGATCCTTCCCAGGTTTGACAAAATGCAACACATCACACTTGTCTGAGTTAAATTACATTAACAATTCCTCAGCCCACTCGCCCAGTTGATCAAGATCCTGCTGTGATTATTTGACATCCTTGCACATATACTGAAATCCACTAGATATGAAAGCCAACATACCATTTGCCTGATTAATTGCTTTTTGTAACTGTATGTTTGCCTCAGTGACCTATGTACGTAAGCTCCCAAGCCTCTTCGTACATCAATGCTTCCTATTGTAACACCATTTCAATAAAACAGCACTTTCTATGTTTTCCGCCTAAAATGATAATTTAACATTTATTAAATAATATTAAACAATATTAAATATAATTGTTAAATTCTCATGATAAAACTGGAGCTGCTTAAACTCGTGCAACAAGAGCTAAAAAACTCAGCTAGTGATCTTCACCTCAAAAAGATTAATATTTCAGATGAAGCCATTGCTCAGAATGCTCTGTTAATGCTGATGATTAGTCTTGCATTAAGAGGTCATCTGAACTGCTGCAGTACTTTCAAGAGTCAAATTACATTTTGGCTTTGAGCTAAATTGGGTAGACTAATGCAGAACTATTCCCTGCAATATGAGGTATTTGCACTTTCCTGCACAGCATAAAAGGATGTGAGAAAGGATGCAGAATGTAGTGTACAAATTGCAGCTGACACCAACAGCAGCGGGATTTGGCAGAAGAGCAGGGTTCTATCCTATAACATCTTATAATGGAGTTATGCCTTTTGTCTGCCCTAGTATATGTACACCTGCTTTAGTGTTCATTCTGTTCATTATACAGGAGCCCTACTTCGTCATTCTCTCTGACTACTCCATGCGGAAGGCAAAAAAAAAAAACATCTAGGAGATCCAGTTCAGCATACAAATGAATATTATGCAGCAGGAGGCCAGAGATAGCAATGCACTGCATAGAATAAGACTCCTTCAAACCTGATGTGTTCCATATTTCAACAGAACCCAGGCGAGTCGAGTTACTGTCATATGCACAAATACTGTGAGGTATATGTAGAATGTAAATCTTGTTTGCAGCAGCATCACAGGTAGTCTCACCCAATCCACAAAACCATAAAATGTAATATGTTTGCACATAAAGTCTGCAAGACAATAAAATGAACAAACAGCTGTGGGCGGCGGCGCCGAACTTTACACCGGGAGCCTAAGATCTCGCGACGAGATCGCCAGTTGTGGAGCTCCATCCGGCGCGGCCTTGTCGGCTTTGGAAGCCGCGGCTTCCAGTACGGAGGCGGCCGTTCCAGGGTTCCCATGCCGCTGTGAGGACTCTCCCGACGCCGGAGCACCACCACCCGGCGAGAACGGCCAGGAACATCGGGCCTCCGTAGAGGCAACTGTGGAGGCCTCAATAGGCCCGACTATGGGTAAACTGGGGTTGGGGACTGGACTTTGTGCCTTCCCTCATGGTGGGAGCCATTGTGGGGGGATGTTCTTTGTGTTTAAGACTCTCATTGGTGTTATGTCTGTATTCTTTTGTGTACTGCAAAATGGCAAAAAGCATTTCACTTCATTACACCTCGGTGTATGTGAATGTGACTAATAAAAACCTTTGAATACTTTGAAAAAAATGACATTTGTGAAAACGCAATTAGAAAAAATAACAAGTCCATGCAGAAGTTCAAGAGGCTCCCGTAGCTTCTGTCCGATGGAAGCAGTGAGAGGGGTGGGAATTCCTCTACCCGACCCGTGGAGCTGGAGAACGCTACCCGACCCATGGAGCTGGAGAACGCTACCCGACCCGTGGAGCTGGAGAACGCTACCCGACCCGTGGAGCTGGAGAACGCTACCCGACCCGTGGAGCTGGAGAACGCTACCCGACCCGTGGAGCTGGAGAACGCTACCCGACCCGTGGAGCTGGAGAACGCTACCCGACCCGTGGAGCTGGAGAACGCTACCCGACCCGTGGAGCTCACCTGACCCTCGCAGCTGGAGAACACCACCCGACCCGTGGAGCTGGAGAACACCGCGGAGCTGGAGACCGCCACCCGACCCGCTGGGCTGGAGAACGCCAGGTAAGCCCCGGGGCTGGAGACCATCAGCAGAGCCGCGGGGCTGAAGAACGCCTGCGGAGTCACGGAGACGCGGAGCAACGGAGCGGCAGAAAACCAGCGCGCACCAAGCCAGCTCGGCCGACCGGAAGCACCAACAGACGGCGACGCGTACGAAAGCACCGCCGGGGACGCAGAGGTGGGTTAAAGGCCAGGTTAGAGCTAGCCCCACACAGGGTAGCGATTCCTAGCCTTTTCCTCGCCAACGTGCGCTCACTGGCAAACAAAATGGACGAACTCCGGCTAAGGATCACCTCCCACAGCTGGATCAAGGACTGCAACATCCTGATCTTCACGGAAACTTGGCTCAACACTGACGTTCCTGACAGCGCCATCCAGCTATCGGGGCGTCATTTACTCCGAGCGGACAGGACATCAGACTCCGGTAAGACCAGAGGTGGGGGTCTGTGCATTTATGTAAACAAAGCATGGTGCACGGACTCCACCATCATCGAGAGTCACTGCTCAGCTAACCTTGAGTTCCTCTTGGTTAGATGCAGACCGTTCTATCTGCCCAGAGAGTTCACCTCCACTGTTGTGACTGCAGACTATATCCCTCCTGATGTTAATGCCAAGCTTGCAATGAAAGAGCTGCATACTGCCATTAGCAATCAACAGACGCACAACCCCGAGGCAGCCTTCATTGTTGCGGGTGACTTCAATCACTCTAACCTAAAGACTATACTCCCCAAATTCCACCAACATGTCTCCTTCCCCACTAGAGTAGACAAGACACTGGACAAAGTCTACACCAACATGGCTGAAGCTTACAAAGCCATCCCCCTCCCCCACCTTGGTCAGTCTGATCACGTCTCATTGTTCCTGCTCCCTAAGTACTCCCCACTCATCAGACGGGTTAAACCAACTGTGAGGACAGTTAAAGTCTGGTCAGAGGAAGCGGACTTCACACTTCAGCAGTGTTTTGGAATCACTGACTGGAAGGCGTTTGCAGCCCAGGCCACCCTTGACTCCCACACGGACATTGATTCCTACACTTCCTCTGTTCTGGACTTTATAAACTCCACCATCAATAGTGTCACCTCCCTCAAACAGGTGACCATATTCCCGAATCAGAAGCCATGGATGAACAGCGAGGTCAGGCTACTGCTGAAAGCACGGGACACTGCTTTCAGGTCAGGCGATGCTCGAGCCTACAGTTCAGCCAGGGCTAACCTGAAGAGGGGCATCAAGAAGGCCAAGCACTGCCATAAGCTCAGGATTGAGGAGCACTTCAACAACAACTCCGACCCCCGACGCATGTGGCAAGGCATCCAGGCCATCACGGACTACAGACCCTCCAACACCACCCCCACATCCAGCGACGCCTCCTTCCTTGAGGAGCTTAACCACTTCTATGGCCGCTTCGACAGGGACAATCTAGAGACAGCCATCAAGGCTGTGCTACCTGCCGATCACCAACCCCTCACACTCACCCCCTACGACGTATTCGTGGCACTGAGTAGGACTAATGCACGTAAAGCTGCTGGCCCTGACGGCATCCCCGGGCGCGTGCTCAGGGCCTGTGCTGCGCAGCTGACAGACGTCTGGACTGACATCTTCAACCTGTCACTTGCCCAAGCAGTTGTCCCCACGTGCCTTAAAACCACCTCCATCGTGCCAGTGCCAAAACACTCCACTGCGGCAATCCTCAACGACTTCCGCCCAGTTGCACTTACCCCCATCATCACCAAGTGCTTCGAGAGGCTGGTCCTGGCACACCTCAAAAGCTTCCTACCCCCCACACTGGATCCCTATCAGTTTGCCTACCGCAAGAATAGGAGTACGGAGGATGCCATCTCAACGGCACTTCACTCCGCCCTCTCCCACCTCGACAACAGAGACACTTACGTAAGAATGCTGTTCATCGATTACAGCTCAGCATTCAACACCATTATACCATCAAAACTGATCACCAAACTCGATACCCTGGGCATCGACCCCTCCCTCTGCAACTGGATACTGGACTTTCTAACCAACAGACCCCAGTCTGTTAGGTTAGACAAGCACACCTCTTCAACCCTCACCCTGAACACCGGCGTTCCACAGGGCTGTGTGCTGAGCCCCCTCCTCTACTCCCTCTTCACCTATGACTGCACACCTGTACATGGTACTAACACCATCATCAAGTATGCAGATGATACAACGGTGATTGGCCTCATCAGCAACAACGATGAGTCGGCCTACAGGGAGGAGGTCCAGCACTTAGCAGCATGGTGCGCTGACAACAACCTGGCCCTTAACTCCAAGAAGACCAAGGAGCTCATTGTAGACCTCAGGAAGTCCAGGAGCGGCACGCACACCCCCATCCACATTAATGGGACGGAGGTGGAATGTGTTTCTAGCTTCAGGTTCCTGGGAGTCAACATCTCCGATGACCTCTCTTGGACCCACAATACCTCAACTCTGATCAAGAAGGCTCACCAGCGTCTCTTCTTCCTGAGGAGACTGAAGAAGGTCCATCTGTCTCCTCAGATCCTGGTGAACTTCTACCGCTGCACCATCGAGAGCATCCTTACCAACTGCATCACAGTATGGTATGGCAACTGCTCTGTCTCCGACCGGAAGGCATTGCAGAGGGTGGTGAAAATTGCCCAACGCATCACCGGTTCCTCGCTCCCCTCCATTGAGTCTGTCCAAAGCAAGCGTTGTCTGCGGAGGGCGCTCAGCATCGCCAAGGACTGCTCTCACCCCAACCATGGACTGTTTACCCTCCTACCATCCGGGAGGCGCTACAGGTCTCTCCGTTGCCGAACCAGCAGGTCCAGGAACAGCTTCTTCCCGGCGGCTGTCACTCTACTCAACAACGTACCTCGGTGACTGCCAATCACCCCCCCACCCCCCGGACACTTATTATCACTTATTATTATTTATTTAAATCATTTGCTATGTCGCTCTTCCAGGGAGATGCTAAATGCATTTCGTTGTCTCTGTACTGTACACTGACAATGACAATTAAAATTGAATCTGAATCTGAATCTGAATCTGAATTCTTGATGATCGATGTCACCTTCATGAGGCAGCACTTCTTGTAGGTACTTTCAATGGTGGGGAAGTCTTCATCCGTGATGAACCAGGCTAAGTACCACTCTCTGCAGCCTGTTGTATTGTTGTGCATTGGAATTTCTATACCAAGCCATGATGCAACCAGTCAGGATACTTTCCACAGTACATCTGTAGTGGTTTGCTAAAGTCTTCGTTGATGTGCCAAATCTCTTTAAAAATCCAAGAAAATAGTGACGTTGATGCTCTCTTGGTGATTTCATCTATTTGCTGGGCATCAGGACAGGTCATCTGATATGTTAATACTTGAATGTTAAGCTGCTAACTCTCTCCACCATCAAACCAACAATGAAAACTGGTGCACGGTGTCATGATATCCCCTTTCTGAAATCAATGATTAGTTCCTTAGTTTTGTTGACACTGAGCGAGAAGTTGTCATTATGGCAACACTCAACGAGATGTTCTATCGCTCGCCTGTACTCATGCTGACTCATTGTAACCTGTGATTCCGCCACAACAGCAGTGTCATTGGTACATTTATAGATGGCAATGGAGTAGTGCTTACCACAATCACGCGTATAAAGAGAGCAGAGCAGGGAGCTAAGCATCCAGTCTTGAGTGCACCTGTGCTGATGGCCAATGATGGAGGAGATGTTGTTACTGATCCACACTGACTGAGGTCTGTAAATGAGGAAGTCAAGGATCCAATTGCAAAGAGAGCTATAGAGGCCCAGGTCTTGAACCTTCGTCATAAATTTGGAGGGGATAATAATGTTGAAAACCGAGCAGTTCTCAATAAACATCAGCCAACTGAATGTGTTCCTGTTACCAACCTAAAATATGAAACTGTTTAACTTTTCATTGAAGAAGCCTAATGATATTTGCAAGATGCATCTGCAGTTTGCTAGCGCTTTTATATACAATCAAGCTATGTTAATCTGACATGTTCAGGACATGTCGGAGTGGCAGATTTTCCAGTGGCATCATATTTGTTTTAACAAACTAAAGGGCCTGTCCCACTTACACAACTTTTCAGCAACTGTCTTCGACCTTCAAGCTCGAGTGCACTCGCCTGAAAAACCTCGAGCCGGATCGACCGTCAGCGATGAAACCGCGAGCTGGATCGACCATCAGCACCCACACAAAAAAACACGTCGCAAAGGCGGGGGCCAGGGAAAGCGGGGGAGCGCTGTCTGAAATTCACACCCGCGATGAACAGGAAGGTAAAAGACGGCTGGCACAGTGTACGGTAAGTCCTTTAGAGAGTAGGGAGAGGGGAGAAGGGGAGAGAAGGGGAGAGAAGGGGGGGAGAAGGAGTAGAGACACTTTTAAGAAGCCAGTCAACTTTTAATAAAGTTTAGCGGGCATTTAACATTACCGGTCGGTTTTCCTTGGTTCTGAAAACTCCAATGAGCCAATTAAAAGGCCCGGTCAGCAAAGGAGATTGCCTACGGTTTCCACGACTGCCTATAACTACATAGCGACCCCACCACTACTGCACTACGAGTTCAAAAGAACCATGCTGACCAATTTTTACTTGCGGAAAGATTTTCAGCATACTGAAAATTTTTCCTCGACCAAACTGAGGCCGCGAGTATGCGGGAACTTCTCTAGAGCACGGAGGAGAGTTACAGGACCTCCTAGGTCCACGTGTCAACCATGCAGCGAGTTTGTGGCGAGTGCAAACTCTTCTAAACTCGCAAATTAGGTCGCCACAGTGGGACAGGCCCTTAACGGAGCTTCAAGTAAGCACAGGAACTAGAGCCCCAATGTGTTGAAGAAAGTGTGGACACTTAAGTCCCAACCTGTTTAGAAGGATCATGGGAACCAGGGTTCCAGCGTGTTGAAAAGAGTACAGGATCCTGGACCCCGACGCATTAAAAGGAGCTTGTGAACCAAGGACCTGGAGTGTTAAAGGGAGCTGGTGAACCACTGCCAAACTATCAGAATTTGTTAACAATCAGATAATATGATTATCAGTATTTTACTGTACGTGCAACTGATGTGGAAAAGGTTCATCTTATTTATCAAAAGGCATTTGCTTCTCTCAATCTATTTCTAACATAATAGTTCTGCAATGCTCACAAAGTAGGTAGTATTACAGAAGAGCTGTTTTATGCAGATGCTTTATAGCATTTTCTCAGCAGTATTTGCACCCTGTATTGAAGGACTCCACCTATAAAACACTTGCAGGACAATACAATTCACCACACGGTGGAGTTCTTAGCACAGGCAATGAAGCAAAGAGAGCCATGGAACTGAAATTCCAGGTTAGCAAAACACTGCTGATAAGCAGAAGATGAAAAATGACAATTGGTAAGAATGATTTTTTAGACACAAAGAAATAACTGCATATGGATCCAAAACATGTTCATTTGTCACTGTGGCCTGGGAGTACAGCACTTACATTTTGATCAGAATTATATGAATACGCTTGTGTTTTTTCACAGCACCATGTATCATCTTTTTGAATTTTGTTAACGTGGCCTAGAATCCTATCTGCTTTGCAATGATCTTCTTTCTTTTCAAAGAATGTTTCAAAGGTGGTCAAAGTCATTTGGTTCCTTAGTTCAAACCACAGTTCTGATTTAAAGGCCTTCTCTTAAATATTAAAATAAAACAATGGAGTTAAATCCCTCTCTTAAATATTTAAAAAAATAGAACATCTCCTCAGATTGAAGCACCTGGACCTCAGAATCATTTTTGACTGTTGAACTAAGTCAACTTCACAGGGCACTTCACAGAAACCCCTTAGAAGACACCTGGTATTTTACGCCAGTTGATGGAAATATGCATTTGTGGTTAACTAAGCTCATTGTAAGTAACTACTGCAGTCTAAATAACTACTGCACAAAGTGTTTCACTGCCAATAAAGTACTGCACATTTTTGGATACTGCTCTTCCATGCTTCCATGCCTCCATGCCTGAGAGGGCAGATGGTGTTCATTTTAAGATGTGTCTGGTAAGCAGCACATCTGACAATATCAATTTGTTCAACAATTCACTGAATTGTTCATCTTGATTCAGAGTTCATGTTCAAAGTTCATTAATTCGAGGAGCAGAATTAGTCCATTCGGCCCATCAAGTCTACTCTGCCATTCAATCATGCTGATCCATCTATCTTTCCCTCGCAACCCCCACCGTGTTATAGCTATCCAGGACTTTCATTTTCATGCCACTGACAGCAATCTCCGTATACTTTTCTTGTGTTGATACATTTTTTTTTTTCTCCTTATTAAAGTCACTTAATGGGGTTTGTATTTACTCTGAACTACAAAATTATGGATAAGTTCATGAATAGCCTAGATTAAGTCAAACAATAAGCAGGCTTACTCCTTGCCAGTGCTAATGCTTTACAATTTTATTTGAACTTTATTTTAAAGGAAATAGTTATGATGTAATGCATTACTTCAAAGGA
Source organism: Amblyraja radiata (assembly GCF_010909765.2). Classification (NCBI taxonomy): domain Eukaryota; kingdom Metazoa; phylum Chordata; class Chondrichthyes; order Rajiformes; family Rajidae; genus Amblyraja; species Amblyraja radiata. The sequence goes on along the minus strand of NC_045983.1, from coordinate 18,271,395 downwards.
TAGTGATTCTTTTAAAAGAATATTGGGGAAACAGAATGGGGATACAGCAAGGGATTGGGCTTAAATGGAGAGTGGCATCGATATGAAAGATTAAATAATTCTTTCTGCTCTTTAATTCGCTGTGTAAATGCTCAGATCATTGCCAAACATAGGCAACTTATCCAATAACTTCCTTTGAGGCTTAGCTTTTTTATATATAAACTTCAATGCTACAGTTGGTAAGAGGTAAATTTTCACAAAAAAATCCCAGGTTATGCAATAATGATTACTGAAATGTGATTTTATAATACATGGTTTGGAGGAGGATTCTGAAGCACAATTTCCACAGGCCATTTTTATTTCCAATTATTATTCCCCATAAAAAGGTCGATAACTTGATCCAAATAAAAAAAATTATTAAGCGCAGCAATAGGTTTATTTACACCAGCCCAAATATTCAACAAAACAACGCATGTCAACATTTTGCTGAATGTAATGATAAAATTGTTCAAACTCAGTATGTTTCATCAATTTCTTCTCACAGAGGGTAGTGAATCTCTGGAATTCTCTACCCTAAAAGTTCATAGAGACTAGATCATTGGAGATATTTAAAGAGACAGTGGATATATTTTTGAGAGGACAGGAATTGAGGGCTTTGAGGAACTGGCACAGAAGAGGACAAGACACCTGGAGTGGATCAGCCATCGTCACTGACAAACAGACAGACTTGAGGGATTGAGTGGGCTTTTCCTGCTTTTATACTCTTGTGTCCATAATATTATGTACAAAAGTACACAATAGGCTAGTCTCAAAAACCTTTGTCAGTGGACCACAGCCTCCAACTAGCCAATTTCTAGAATATTAAAGATTAATGGCTCTAGCTGTCATATATTATAGCAATTAATTGCAATTTGAACAATTAGGAAATATCAATTTTTTACATGTACTGTGTACTAAAAACAGGAAATAATCTCTCCAATACCCAAATATTCACATTCAAGTATTAAATCCAATAAAGTTAATTGGCCAGGCTTTTATGATAACCAAAAGTGAGAAAGCAACTACAAAAAAAACCCTTAGATAAGGTCACAAGAAAGCATTAATAAAATGCACCCAAAGGATCAAGCAATTTAATTTATGATATTGATTAATTATTCAACCAGTTAATCACAATGTCTTCTCTCCTACCATCTTCAATGTTGCCATTGTTCTCGTCTCAAAGGCCTAGTATTTTCAACTAATTAAGTTCTGGTTCAGTGCAGATCGTTGTTGAAAACTTAATTACAAAAAAATCTGTAAATTTCTCCCCTTATTATTCTTCATTAGCTATGCTTCGAATAATTCTCACATCATAACCTGGCATCTGGAATTCTATTACATTGATAAAAAGGTTTTCATTTTCAGGATCTTAATAATAATGAGTTTTCAGGCTGGGTATTTAATATTCTGGATCATGCGAGTTCATACATAGTTGAAATTCTGCTGACACATTTACATTGTTTATTATTGCAGATCATCGAATATCTAAGTCGTCTCTACTTCTGGAAGAAAATAAAGTGAATTAACTTACAAACTGCACCTTTCAGAACCTGGACTCTGCATCCAATGAAGACTTTCAATGTAGAAAATGCAATTTGGATAAAGCAATGTCCCACACATTGAAAATTGAGATAACCTGTTTCAGTAATTTTGACTAAAGATTAAATACAACATGAACATTGGGAGGAATATCGACTGGAGAAAAGAAATGGGTGATGTTTCGGGTCGAGACCCTTCTTCAGACTTCTTCAATCTTGACCCAAAATGTCACCCATTTCTTTTCTCCAGAGATGCTGCCTGATTCGCTGCGTTGCTCTAGCTTTTTGTGTCTATCTTCAATTTAAACCTGAATCTGCAGTTCCTTCCTACACATTGAAAAGAATGTCCCTGGTTTTGTTCAAACATTGACGTAGATTTTTTTATAATTACTATATGGACAGGCAGAACTTTTACTGAATGCATAATCTCAAAGATGACCCTTCCAAAGTTCAGCATTTCCTCAATAATGTGTTGCAGTCAGCCCATATTATGTATTTAAATAGCTAAGGTATGGCTTGAACCATGACTCAGAGCTGCAATGAAGCATATCTTCAGTTTGTATTTTTTTATAATTAATTCTCAGGGTGTTTGCACTTCTATTTAGGCCAACATTTATTGCTCTTCTTTCCTTACTCTTCAGAAGCTTTTACTGAGCCATTACCTTGAACAGCTACTGTCCATATGGAATAGGAACTCCCACAATGACACCAGACAGGCAATGCCAGGAGGTTGATGAAATAACAATGGTTTTGTATTCAAAGTATGTATTGATGTGTGACTTGGAAAGAACTTGCAGATAGTGATATTTCTATGTTTCTGCTGCTCTTGGCAATATGTGGTATTAGACGTGATGGGATATGTGGCTACCACTGAAATAGTCATAGTGCATTGCTGTTTGTCAGATTGCACACACAGCACTTTTGATGCATGGAAGAGGTGACTACCTTTGCATTGGGTGCTTTGTCCTGGATAGAATTGAATTTCTTAAATGCTACTGGAGTTGCAGTCATCAAAGTAAAACTGCATTCCATCACAGTGCTGACTTTTACTCTATTGATGGTGGAACAGCTTATTTCACTGGAGAAACTCAGCGGGTAAAGCAGCATCTATGGAGCGAAGGAAATAGGCGACGTTTCGGGCCGAAACCCTTCTTCAGACTTCTTCAATCTTGACCCAAAATGTCACCCATTTCTTTTCTCCAGAGATGCTGCCTGATTCGCTGCGTTGCTCTAGCTTTTTGTGTCTATCTTCAATTTAAACCTGAATCTGCAGTTCCTTCCTACACATTGGAAAGAATGTCCCTGGTTTTGTTCAAATATTGACGTAGATTTTTTTATAGTTACTATATGGACAGGCAGAACTTTTACTGAATGCATAATCTCAAAGATGACCAAAGGGTCTGAAGAAGGGTTTCGGCCCGAAACGTCGCCTATTTCCTTCGCTCCATAGATGCTGCTGCACCCGCTGAGTTTCTCCAGCAATTTTGTGTACCTTCGATCTTCCAGCATCTGCAGTTCCTTCTTGAACAGCTTATTTCACTGTATGGGTTGGCCACTGCCAAGCACCTGCACTCTATCCACTGTGGCCACCTCGATCACCTGGTTGCAACCCATTAGAATTCCCTTTCCCATACCCATACCGACATGTCTGTCATTGGCCGCCCCCAATGCTAAGGTGATGCCAAATGCAAACTAGAGGAACTGCACCTCATACTCTGCATACTCTACAACCCAACAGCATAAATACAGAATTCTCCAATTTCAGGTAACCCGTATTCCCTCCGTCCCTTTCTCTCTCTTCCTATCTACTGTAGTCCTCTCACACACACCTTTCTTGTCACCTTCCCCCAAGGCTCCCCATTCACCCTGCTTCCTTCTCTCCACACACTCCTCCCACCAGATCCCTCCTGCCCCACTCCCACCCCTCCCCTCAATTGTTCCCATCCGCGACTAACCCTCTCTATTCAGTTCCATGTTTCACTTTTCCTTCTTTTCAGATTCTAGAAACTGCATCCTTTGGCTCTCCACTTATCACCTCCCAGCCTTGGTTGCTATCTCTATCCTTCCCTCCCCCACCTGACTGTCAATCAACCCCTCGTCACTTGTATCTACCTATCAGTTGCTAGCTTTTGCCACCCAGATAGTAGCTCCTTCTCTTCTATTCTAGATGAAGGGTCTCAACGCAAAATGCCAACTACCCATTTCCCTCCACAGATCCTGCTTAACCCACTGAGTTCTTTCCTGTTTTAATGTTACCGTATACCATCATCCAGCCTTCTCTTGAAGGCATAATAATTATATGTGTTTGTCCAGTGTCTGATCAATGATAATGCGCAACATGTCACCAATGAGGGAAGTTGACAATAATACAGTAATACAACTGATTATCTAGTGGAGGTGCGTAGATGGTCTCTTATTAGAGATGATCATAGCCTGTGCCTTGTGCAACAGGAATGTTATTTGCTATTTATTGGCCCAAGCCTGAATTTTGCTGCATGTGAGAGTAAACTATTAGATTTCCAATGGAATTGTGAATAGAACTGAACGCTATTGAATCAGCAATAAACATCCCCATGTTTGACCAAATGATGGACAGAAGGTAAAGCGGCTAAGATGATAACCAGATAACCAAAACTAGAGTTTCTCCACTGGCTTAATTTTACTTGGCGTACTTGATGCCACATTCTGTCAAAAGGGCTTCAGTGCTTTGTCTAAGTTTGGAGCAAGACTATACGAGATCTGCAGTGGAGTGGCATAAATGAAATCAAATTGTATATTGGTGGACATATTACTGGTGAGTGAGTGCTATTTGTCAACATTGTCAACATTAAACACGTTAAACCATATCTGGAATATATTGTGAACAGCAGGTTATAAAAAAGATATGAATGCAATGGAGGAGACGCAGAGGTTTGAGGACATTGCCAGAACTGGAAAATTGTAGCCATAAGAAATAGTTTAATAACTTAGAATGTTTGGAACAGAGGATGCATAGGGAAGATTGAGGTATGTAAAATGATTAGGGTCCCAGTAGATAAAAGTAACCTGCTTCCCTGTGCAAGAAAATGCTTTAAAATTGCTCCTTTTTGATCAGCATTTCTGAGCTAGAATGGGCCATATGGTTTCCTGTGTTGCATTTTTACAATGCTGCTTCATCGCTCTGCAGATGATTGCTATTATGTTGCTGGGTCAACAAATGGCCCAATTGAATTGGTTGAGGTTCTTATCATGAGGACATACAGTACCTGTTATTACACATATTCCACATTGTTAGGTAGATGCCAGTGTTATTGTTGTACAGTTTGGAATAGTTTGGTCTGAAACATGGTTAATTCTGGAGTAGATATCTTCAGTTTTACTTCTCTGATATTGTCTGGTCATACAGATTTTGCTATCTTCTCTGCTCTCATATGTGTCTTAATATTATGAGTGAGATCTGGCTCCTGTAACGGTGGGGATCTCAGCCAGAGGTCTAGGCGCATTGTTCATTCAGAACTCCTGGGTGGTATAGACACAAATGCTCCAGCCATGATTTTTTGCTCTGATGTGCTTTTCTCTGCTATCACCGATGTTCATGGAGCCTCGTCTTCCCAAAAGTTGTTCAGTTCTGATCACTATTTGTGATTAAACATGACAGGATTGCAGAGATTGAATATGATCTTCTGTTCCTGAGGCCTATTGTATAGCACATCAGGAGATAGTAATTTGTACTCGCTAGAATTTAGAATTTAGAAGATTGAGGGGGGGATCTTATAGAAACTTACAAAATTCTTAAGGGATTGGACAGGCTAGATGCAGGAAGATTGTTCCCGGTGTTGGGGAAGTCCAGAACAAGGGCTCACAGTTTAAGGATAAGGGGGAAATCTTTTAGGACCGAGATGAGAAAAATATTTTTCACACAGAAAGTGGTGAATCTCTGGAATTCTCTGCCACAGAAGGTAGTTGAGGCCAGTTCATTGGCTATATTTAAGAGTTAGATGTGGCCCTTTTGGCTAAAGGTATCAGGGGGTATGGAGAGAAGGCAGGTACAGGATACTGAGTTGGATGATTAGCCATGATCATATTGAATGGCGGTGCAGGCTCGAAGGGCCGAATGGCCTACTCCTGCACCTATTTTCTATGTTTCTATGTTTTTTTGCTGAATAAACGCCCCATGCCTATCATACTGACCAGTCATGCGAGGTATACTGTAATTAGTAGAAAGTTGCTACAACCTATAATACATGTACCATATATTACACCAACTTATTACAGATTTCTCAACGTCATTTCCGTGACATCTGCCACCTAGATCAAGGTCTGTGAATACATAAGAATTCACAACAAGCAAGGTCCGCTCCAAGTTACATAACATCTTGTCTTGGAAATGTGTCACCATCCTTATTGAAATACCTTGGGAAGTTTCAAGCCTGATACTAAAAGCCTATAGATTGTAGAAAGAAATGGAACCATTGCAAATATTGACACCTATCTACTTCTTGGGCCAGACTGCACCTCAAGAAAACACTACATTTTGGTTTGGTTCCTGCCTGAAAATTCACATTGTTTTAATTTGCTTTCAATTTAATTACTTCCATTTAGGATACCTATTACTTCCATTTAGGATACCTATTACTTACAGCCTATATAATATAAATAATAATTATTATAACATGTAACTAGTAGTCAGTGATTCATTAAGTGATAACTCAATAATAATTAAGTTATGATAAATCAGTTAGCAATGCATTGTTAGTTTCCAAAGATTTGAATACAAATAAATAATAGATAATTTTATTTTGTTTAATGGAAAATACTCCATCTTTCTTTAAGTATTTTTCAAAATAATTATTCAAGTCGGGCTTATGTCAAATGGGAAAGCAGCGTGAAAAAAACAGCCCCTGGAAAAGCACAAAAAATTGATTTGCAATCTCAGAGAAAGTGTTTCCACATAATTTCAATTTATAAAAGTTGATCGTATAAAAGTGTTCAGGAGCTTGTTTAATGTCCAGCAGAATTTTAAATGGAATCAGACATGGTAAATACAGCATGAAAGCAAGTATTTCATAGAATTTGTTCAAACGTAAATCAGTTAATCCCTATTTCATATTTTTCCAGATGTACATTGTTATTGTTATAGGTTTCCAAACATGTATTAATGAAAAAAGGAAAAGGAAAGGTTTTTCTGCATTGGTTCCCTAAGTAGTTCTTGCACTGAATTGTATTCTAGGATGCTGTGGAAAGAGAACTTAGCTAATCTTTTTGTTTTGGTACTGTGAGATAAAGGTTGTGGAACTAGGAGAATGACAATTTTGTGCTTCTTGTATCAGTATCAGTTATTTACAGCTCAGGTGTACACAATATTCCAAGTGTGTGTAACATACCATCCCAACTTATTATTCAATGCTCTGACCAATGAAAGCAAGTGTGCCAAATGTCTTCACTACCCTATCCACCTGTTGCTTTCAGAAACTATATACTTATACCCCTAGGTCTTCCTGTTCTACAATACTCTCCAGGACCCTCCCATTTACTATGTACGGCCTGTTGTGGTTTAACTTTAGGGCTGCATGGTGGTGTAGTGGTAGAGCTACTGAAACATCACCCATTCCTTCTCTCCAGAGATACTGCCTGTCCCGCTGAGTTACTCAGCTTTTTGTGTCTATCTTTGGTTTAAACCAGCATCTGCAGTTCCTTCTCACATGTAATGTGACATGGAGTGGCTTGCTTGGACACTTCAGAGGACATTTAGGAGATGACTTCATTGGTGTAGGTCTGGAAACACATATAGGGCAGACTGAGTAAGGAATAGGGCAGACGGCTTTCAGGAAGGACATTAGTGAATAATTTGTAATTGCAGCATTTGTTAGCTTTGTGGTTATCATTCGTTTTCTTAAGTTCAAGAGTAGCTAAATTAAAAGTGTACTGTTGCCATGTCGGGATTTTGAACACGTCTCAGGTTTGTTAATCAATTATCAGGATTACCTCACCACCATTCCATCACCATATCTGAACAAGAATAGAGTAACTGGAGTAAAGTTAGGGGGGCAGATTGTTACAAAGAACAGTGATTGCCGAGAAGAGAATTCAGGGATGTAATGCTGAGATCAACACAATATGCTGGAGTGACTCAGCGGGACAGGCAGCATCTCTGGATGGAAGGAATGGGTGACCTTTTGGGTTGAGACCCTTCTTCAGACTGAGAGCCGGGGAGAGGGAGACACAGAAAGGTGTCTCCCAGGAATGAGTGGGTTACATATGGTGAGCGTTTAACGGCACTGGGCCTCTACTCGTTGGAGTTTAGAAGGATGAAAGGGCACCTCATAGAAATTTACCGAATAGGGAAAGGCCTGGATAGAGTGGATGTGGAGAGGATGTTTCCACGAGTGGGAGAGACTCGGACCAGAGGTCATAGCCTCAGAATTAAAAGACATTCCTTTAGGAAAGAGATGAAGAGGAATTTCTTGTCAGAAGGTGATGAATTTGTGAAATTCATTGTCACGGAAGTCTGTGGAGGTCAAATTGATGGATATTTTTAAGGCAGAGATAGATAGATTCTTAATTAGTACAGGTGTCAGAGGTTATGGAGAGAAGGTAGGAAGAATGGGATTAGGAGGGAGTGATAGATCAGCCATGATTGAGTCACGGAGTGGACGTGATGGGCTGAATGGCCTAATTCTGCTCCTATCACATGATCTCATGAAGAGAAGATAATCTGAGTAAATGTATTTCTCCTTAATGTAGTTTTCAAAATATGGTCAATCTGTTCTTGCTTAATGTTAAAAAAAAAGAAACATGAATCTAGCCTGAGGAGATTGTATTATGATACCCAACAAGAATATGAATGAGGATTTAATTACTACATGTGGAAAATTTATGTAAAACTTTTACATAATTATATAAGCTGAAGAGCAGTTTGCATTTATGGGCATAAATTACAAACTTCATTGATATGATATATTTATATTCGAAATTTCAAATGTAAATAATCCCATTAATAAATGTGTGCCTTGCAGATAAATCCATACTTCATAACAATTAAAACATTAAAAATCCTTATCTGATCTATCACCACAGCTGAACAATTAAAAAAAGAGGAAATACATTTTCAACACATCTTTAGCACTTGATAAGTCAGAAAGGGAGATTGTAGTTGAAAATGCTCAGTGGTTTTTCTAAAGGGGCTGTCCCACTTGGGCGACTTAATTGGCGAGTATAGAAGAGTTTAAAAAAATGATATGTTGAAGACCTCCTTCGACTATGTAGAACACTTCCTCCGACCTCCATTGACTATGTTGAAGACTAGCTACGACTAGCTACGACTATCTTCGGGAAAATTGGTCACCGAATAGTGGAGAGTGAAGACGACCTCCTTCGATCTCCTTCGACCTCCCTTCGACCACCGGGGAGATAGCAGCCCTGCCGGCAATGTTCGTATTTTCATCTTTTTGGTATTTTTAGCGTTTATTAAGAGTTTGTTTTAATGTACTTTGGTTTGTTTTATGTGGGGGGAGGGGGAGAGGGGATCAGGGGAAACTTTTTTTCAAGTTCTTACCTTCCCGGAGATGCGATCAATTTTCGGATCACATTCTCCGGGCTCTGCGGCCTACCATCGATGGAGCTGGAGGCCTCCTTAGCCTGTTGTGAGCCCCACCGCGGGGCGCAGACTTAACATCGTAGCGGATCCCTTGCCTGGGATCACTCCCACCGCAACCTGCGGATTTACCATCAAGGGCTCGCAGTCTCGGGAGAGGCTTGCCAGGAGCTCCAACGCCGCAGAAGGTTCGACCAGCCCCGACGTGAGGTTGCGATCGCCCGGCGCAGGGGAGCCGACATCACCCGATGCGGGAGCTGATCGCGTCGATGCGGAGGGCCCGAACGCCGGCGGCTACGGGAGTCAAGACTGTCCCGTCAATGGAGGGCTCAAGGCCCCCGACCGAGGAAGAACAAAAGGAAGGACTTTAACTTTATTTCGCCTTCCATCACAGTGAGGAATGTGCATGAAGGAGTGTTAAGGGCCTGTCCCACTTGTGCTACCTAATCCGTGAGTTCTGGCGAGTTTTCCCTTGACTCATACTCGCAGCATGATAGTAACGAGGTTGTAGGAAGTCTTTGTAACTCTCCATCATGCTCGAGAGTGGTCTCCGCGTACTCGAGGCCTCAGCTAAGTTGCGACATTTTTTTCAATATGATAAAAAATGCCCGCGAGTAAAAAAGGTTTGCCATGGAAAAAATCAACTTTTTTTACTTGTAGGTATAGTCGTAATAGGTCGTAGTAGGTCGGCATGTTAATCGTAGGTAATCGAGGGTAGTCGAATGTAGTCGAAGGTAGTCGAAGGTAGTCGAAGGTAGTCGTAGATAGTCTTCATCATAGTCGAAGGAGGTCGAAGGGAGGTCGAAGGAGATCGAAGGAGGTCGTCTTCACTTTCCACTATTTAGTGTCCAATTTTTCTGAAGTTAGTCGTAGCTAGTCGTAACATAGTCGAAGGAGGTCGAAGGAGCTTCTACATAGTCGAAGGAAGTCTTCAACACGTCATTTTTTAAAACTCTTCTGTACTCGCCAATTAGGTCGCCCAAGTGAGACAGGCCCTTAACAGTTGTCCATGAGAAAAATGCATCTGCGTAGAAAAGCAATTTAAAAAAGGCAAAACCTGTCTTCATTCTCAGGAATAGGAGAGGGTCCTTCAGCCCTTCAAGCCTGCCTTGTCATACAAATGGATCATGGCTGATCTGTTTCTTCATTTACTCAATTTAATACTAAAACTATGACCCCGCATAAAGAAAATCCACTTATTTTAATTTTTCAATGGACCTAAACTCAATTGCATATTTGGGGAAAAGAGGCCCAGATGTCTGCTGCCCTATGTTAGAAGATGGTCTTCACTGTTAATGACACAGCTATAATATTAAGATTATACCCACTAATTCTGGTCTCTGCCCAGCCACTGCATTCACCACAGAGGAAACTGTTTCTCCCACAATATTTCATCAATTAATCTATACACAGGGAATATACAATGAAGATACAATTCAGTTTCTTATAGTTTAAATAAATACTCGATAATTTAACAAAACAGTGCACACTTACACATGACGTTCCTGTGGGTTCTCCTTAGTTAATACCCCTTCCTTCTCCATCAACATTTGTCGGAAGGTCCCAACCTTCTGCCGAATTTCTTCCTGGGTGTACCTGAAGCAGCAATAGGAGATTGACTTTGTGAGTAAGCAAGACAGTCAACAAATTGGAAGAACAGACAAAATGATGTTTGCATTCAAGAGCATAGAGACTGAACATGGGTGCAAAGGCAAAAAAATCTAGTATTAGTTGCTATGAAATTATTGTTCATGCAAGGAATGGTCAACACATGGAATGGACTATGAGATGGAGAATAGAGAGAAAATATCATGGAGTCCTCAAGGGACCAAATGATGTTCACTTGATCATTTTGGAAGATGAATGAAATTATTGTGATTGAGTGTAACTTGCTTCCTCTCCTGTTTTATGCATTCTGAGGTGGAAGAGTCAGGGATGGACGGTGTGAGATAAGGACACGGTGAAAATTGGCAGCCAAAATGATGAGATTTTCATGCTCGATTTGAGTTGAGGAAAAAGTGCCAATGTAGTTGTAGGTAGACTGGAAAAATCAATGCGAGAGTCGGCCTTAGTAAAACTGAAACAAAGATTGTTCCATGTACAGAAAAAATCTGATAATCCTGGAATACCTTAATATTCTTTTTATCTCACTTATTTTCCAGACACAACACAGTATGATAATAAATTTTCTAATGAACCAGGTCTCCTACTGCAACTGCATGGGAGTCAGGTTCCTGGTGCATTGAATGGGTAATGGATACTAAGGAAACATAGGAACTGGGGGCCCCAGTTAGTAGAAACGAGGTGTGTGAACGAGGGCCCAGGTTAGTGGTAGGGGACTATGGAAACTGAGGCCAGGGTGAGTGGAAAAGGAGCACTAGAAAGGGATGCTGATTAGTGGAGAAATAGAGTGGGAATAGGGTCCCAGATGAGTGAAGAGAATCTGTGTGAACGTGGTCTTCAGTCAATGAAGAGGGAGTAAAGAAATCAGGGGCCCGGTATATTAGAAAGAGCATAGGAACCAGGAAAGCCCCAATGAAAATATTTGATGACCAATTAAATATTTTTCAAATTAACTGCTTTATGACACATCAAGAAAAAGGTTTGCAAAGGTAAGAATTTCATTTTTTTCTACTTATTTTAAATGTCACATAATATTCTATGCCCTTAATGAAAAGCATTTGTTGGATTGGATATGACATGCTGATCTGTTATGTACCCGTTTTGCTCCACATTCTCTGCATTTAAACTGTCCTCCAGGGCATTGAAAATTAAAACCAACTCAACTAATATTTACTTTATGTAAATGACAATAATTATGACTGATAACAACATACGTGCACCAAGACAAGATTAAGAACCACAACTAATTCCAGCTCCATAATTGTTATTTTCAAATCATGTTTCTGCATCACCAATTTCCAACTCTAGTTCTTAAATTATATGTGTGAGATTTATCATAGACTTGCAACTTTATCTTTAGGGAAATAAATCACCCAGAAAATCCTGGCTGTTGTCACCATGCCAACAGCCAGGAAGAAATAAACAACTGTGATGCATAAGGTGTAGAGGAGGAAAATAGATATTTAAGATACATTTTTTTGTAAGCCCTTTATATGGTGAGAACAATCTATTCAATTGGTGAGGCCACATTTGGAGTATTGTCTTCAGTTTTGGTCACGCTGCTGCAGGAAAGATCTTGTTAAGCTGGAAAGAGTGCAGAGAAGATTTACGAGGATGCTGCCGGGACTTGAGGGCCTGAGCTGGAAGGAAAGATTAGGCAAGCTTGGATTTTATTCCTCGGAGCACAGGAAGATGAGAGGTGTACAAGATCATGAAAGGAATAGGTAGGGTAGATGCACAGAGTATTTTACTCAGAGTAGGGAAATCAAGAACCAGGGGACAAAGTTTTAAGGTGAAAGAGGGAGTGGTAAGATTTAATAGAAACTTGAGGAGCAACTTTTCTACACAAAGGTCGCTGGGTATGTGGAACAAACTGTCGGAGGAGGTAGTTGAGGCGGGTACTATCACAACATTTTAAAGACATTTGGATAGGAAAACTTTAGTGGGATGTGGGCCTAGTGTAGATGGGGCATCTTGGTTGACATGGGCAAATTGGGCCGAAAGAGCTGTTTTCATGCTGTGATTCTATGACTAAATATATCATTTGTGATGGTTTAATTATTTTGGTATGTTGGTACTTGGAGCAAGTACTTTAGCAAGTACTTTAATGCTAACCCTAGCTCTAATCCTGTCAATAATAATGACAGCCAAGCCCAGAACACAGCTATAACAGAATAGTGGACAGTCGTTTATTGGAATTTGAATATTTAAAAAAGATGAAAAAATGTATAAACTGCTGTCAGTAAATTGGCCATGACACTATCAACTTGACTCTAACTGCACTTCAAAATGGACAAGCAAGAAAACCAGTGGTAACAAACCTCAAAATAAGAAAGCATAGTTTAAGAATAAGGGGTAGGCCATTTAGGACTGAGATGAGGAAAAACCTTTTCACCCAGAGAGTTGTGAATCTGTGGAATTCCCTGCCACAGAAGGCAATGGAGGCTAATTCACTGGATGTATTCAAGAGCGAGTTAGATATAGCTTTGAGGGCTAACGGAATCAAGGGATATGGCGAGAAAGCAGGAATGGGGTACTGATTTAGGATGAGCAGTCCTGATCATATTGAATGGTGGTGCTGGCTCGAAGGGTCGAATGGCCTCCTCCTGCACCCATTTTCTCTGTTTCTATGTTTCTATAGCTGAGCCAGTGACACTCAGACAGTGAATAATAAAATCAAGTATGATGAATGGCCGGCCTTTCTAGGTATTGGCCACTTGACAATTAATGGAGCTTCCCTTCCTTGCAGCATCAATCAGAATATCAGCAAAAACTACAAACCAAGTGGGACATAAACCTTGTTTCACAATGACGTCAACAGTCGCCAATTTAACTAAATACAGAAATCCATTATAAAAAGGCAAGAGCTTAAGAAAATAAGATTACCCAGTGAGATAGATAATTCTGTAAATAGATTTTGGTGAAGCAAAGAAACAAGTGTATATGAAAGGACATAAGGTTTTAAATCAGGTCGGCAAGGCCATTTCTTTAATGCGTTTTAATTCATGCAATGAATGTGGGCTTCACAGGCTGTGCCAGCATGTGATTACCATCTCTAATTTCCCTTGAGAAGGTGGTGGTGAGTTGCCTTCAGGAAGTGGTGCAGTCAATGAGGTGTGGATGGATATACTGAGAATACTGTTAGGGAAAGAGTTCCAGGATTTCGACTTGTGGATTGTAAAGGAACAGCAACACATTTCCAAGTCAGGATATTGTGTGGCTTGGAGAGAACTTACATGTCCCCATGACATGCTATTTATGTTTGACATGTAAGTAATCTTGTTCTTTCACTAGGCTGAGGAATGCCCGGTGCTGCTCCTGTTATACCCTCCTGAACATTTCCGTGAACCCAGAGTCACTGAGAAATTAGTCCTTGCGGAAATAGGAAAATGGCGGGGAGGGGAAGATGGTGCAGCTGATGGGAAATGACAAAGGACGATGTTCTGGATGTGAAGGCTAGTAGGATCTCCATTTCCCTTGTTGCTTGTCTGCTATTGCCTCACCCTTCCCTCTCATCTATTTATGCTAGATCTCCTCCCTCTACACTTTCAGTCCCAATGCCAGATCTCTTTTGAAACATCGATCATCCTCTGCCTCCACAGGTGCTGCATGACTTGTTTGTTTATTATCTATGATTACTGTTGCACAGAACAAAAATAAATGTATTTAATACTAGACCAAGTGCTGCTCCCCCACGGGAGGCGTTGTCCTCCAACTCAACCCGTTGTCGAAGTTAAGATTCAAGCACTCCTCAGCAAAGATCATAGCTCGTGAGCCTCCCCTAGCACTGGAGTTAAAAAATAAAATCCCCATCCCCAATTGCAATACCAATTGACACTCCCCCTCCTGTCCCGCCAGGAGCTATGATGGCAACATTGTTGCAAATGTCGGGTGCACTTGCTGTGAGATGACGTTCAGAGTGTTGCTGCCAGTGTTCCTGCCTTGCAACTTTGTATCGAAGTGTGTTGGGAGCCGTGAGGAATGATTTTTAACAGTAAAAACCATTTTAAATTAAAAATATCTTAAAACATTTTTCAGTAATAAGTCGAGAAATAAAGCCTGAAATTTGCAGATAAGTAGCTTTCGGACTCCAGGGGGGAAATCTCTACCAGAATATGTAAAGATGTTACCATTACCACGTCATTTTCTTCGAGTAGATGTGATTACACACGAACAAACACACACACACACACACTAATAAATACACATCCAAGATCAGACTTTTAATAGGTATATGATAATACTCAGACACAAATGTTTGTAATTTTTAATGCCATGAATAGTGAAAGTGGAGTGGATATGGAGAGGATGTTTCATTAGTGGGAGAGTCTAGGACTAGAGGTCAGCCTCTGAATTAAAGGATGTTGCTTTAGGAAGGGGATGAGGAGGAGTTTCTTTGTGATGGTGATGAATCTGTGGAATTCTTTGCCACAGAGGCTGTTAATTGATACTATTAAGGCAGAGATAGATAAATTCTTGATTAGTACTTGTATCAGGAGTTATAGGGAGAAGGCAGGAGAATGGGGTTAGGAGGGATATATTGATCAGCCATGATGGAATGGCAGATATTGATGGGCAGAATGGCCTAATTCTGCTCCTATCACTTATGACCTAATGAAAACCTTTTAATCTGTTGAAAAATATAATTTTATCTGTTTGATCTCATCAAATTTGTCAACGAGGCAGCATTACTCAAAAGCTATCCCTTTGTTTGATATTTACTGGTACAGGGGTAAACATCAAAAATATTGAAACCATAAATCTAATACTCATACCAAAGAAAGATTGTGCTGACTTGCTGTCACATTTATTTAGTACATTAGGTTTTAGTTACATAGAAATAGAGTGAAAATTTAAAAAAAAACTACCAATTCTAAAATGAAAACAGAAAATGCTAGAAATACTTATCAGATCAGGCAGCAATTGCCAGGAGTGAAACAGATTTTATGTTTTAGGTGCAATACTCTTTGTCAGAACTGGAAAAGAGATGAACGACTCTCTTTCTCAGTTCTGATAAAGGGTTTTCTTTCTGAAATGTCAACTCTATTTCTCTTCCTGCAGATGTGGCCTGACCTGCTGACTAGATCCATTATTTGCTATTTTCATTGCTGATATGTAAGATTGGTGACCTTTCTCCTAACAAAAAGTAATAATTTCACTGAACTCTCGGTAGAGTTTGACACGAAACGCTGGAGTAACCCAGTGGGACAGGCAGCATCTCTGGAGAGAAGGAATGGGTGACGTTTGGGTCGAGACCCCTCTTCAGACTGATGTTGGGGGTTTGTTACTTGAGCTGTGAGGGAAATCTGGGCCACACTGGCTTCATTAGTTTGCACAGTAAATCATGTACATGCATTGATCATGTATTTCTTTTTAAACATAACCTTCCCTGGCCTCCAACAACTGTATTGAGACTTGTGCTTGGCCTTGTCATTAATCTTGTTATTTCTGTATGTTGTTTATAATCAATAGTTAAGTGAAATGAGTTGCTCTTAAATTGCAGAATTTGCACAAAATAATTAATATTACAGTTTGAGCATAACAATTTTCTGATTAGTTTGATGGCTTTAATTCCAGGAGAAATCTGGAATTTAGGAGCACATGTTCTATGAAATTTAGACACAATAAATATGCTTCTGAGACACTCAAAGTTTATCACAGCAAGTGGCTGTGAGTAAGTGGTGTAGCAATGTTATACACATTTTCCTGGTTCCCAAGGTCTTTAGTAACTTGTCAGTTTCTTTGTTGAACTAAATTAAGGCGCATGTTGCAATCAAAAGTTGGTCACCAAAGTATGTTTGTCTATATGTGGAACAGGAATGGTGTTTAAGAAAGATGAGCAGTAATGTTGCAAAGACCAATGGATGCCATCATAGGACCAGTTTTAACTGAAGTTAAATTGATTCGGGGTTCAGTATATTTAGACTTTAGACTTTAGCACTATTGTACACACTAGGAACAATTCTTTTACTGAAATCATTTAACGTACAAAACTGCAAAACTGTTTTTCTCTAATGCAAAAATCTTTATATACTTGATAGAAACATAGAAACATAGAAAATAGGTGCAGGAGTAGGCCATTCGGCCCTTCGCGCCTGCACCGCCATTCAATATGATCATGGCTGATCATCCAACTCAGTATCCTGTACCTGCCTTCTCTCCATACCTCCTGATCCCTTTAGCCACAAGGGCCACATCTAACTCCCTCTTAAATATAGCCAATGAACTGGCCTCAAATACATTCTGTGGCAGAGAATTCCAGAGATTCACCATTCTCTGTGTGAAAAATGTTTTCCTCATCTCAGTCCCCCTTATCCTTAAACTGTGACCCCTTGTTCTGTACTTCCCCAACATCGGGAACAATCTTCCTGCTTCTAGCCTGTCCAACCCCTTAAGAATTTTGTAAGTTTCTATAAGATCCCCCCTCAATCTTCTTGATTTCTTGATATGTGGTCACCAGAATATTTGTATAATTGTAAAATGTTCTCGGAAGACTATGCTGTGGTAATGATCCTCCATATTACATATTATATATGACCAGATTCATATCAATGTAATGTCAAATGATACAGACAATGAAATACAATATGTGATTAACAATTGTGATTAGTTTGATGGCTTTAATTCCAGGAGAAATCTGGAATTTAGGAGCACATGTTCTAAGAAATTTAGACACAATAAATGTGCTTCTGAAGAAGGGTTTCGGCCCGAAACGTCACCTATTTCCTTCGCTCCATAGATGCTGCTGCACCCGCTGAGTTTCTCCAGCATTTTTGTGTACCTGTGATTAACAATTGTTTACATTTAAGACATAATAAAAGAGACTGCACTCCTTTCATGTCATGGAATATTTTAATATTTGTTTATTCCTCTGAAATAAAAAATTATTTGATAGCTACATTTATTCATTCTGGCTGACTGAGCTTAAAATCTGAAGGCAGAACAAAAACTTTTCATTGCTGTATGTAGTCACCTTGCTGAGGCTATGATTTATGGTGCTGTAACACCATTATCATTGTTTCTCCACTCGATTGCCTGTCACTATGCTAAATGCACACTGAGAGGTGGGAGTGGCAACCTTTCTGGGTCCAGTGGCATGCCTAGATCGGGGTTTCCAGGTCCTTTAAATGCGGCAGATGTGAGCCATAAAGTCAATTTATACATGTTTAAGATAGCATCATCACCTCTGCCCATCTTATGCGCTTTCTCGACACCCATAGGAGAGCTACATCAGTTAATTCATCTGCTTCCTTCTAACTTTCAAGGGACCCAAACAGTCCATCCAGCTGAAGCTGTGGTTCACTTGCACTTTTTTCTATCTAATTAATTGTTTTCAGGCTCACATTGTGTACTCTTCTACGGAGAAAAAAAAAACTGGTGCAAAAGTGACTGGGTGCTGGTTTAAATAGAACAAAGGACAACACACACAGGATTACACCCTTAAACTCCACGATTTCTTCTGATTATGATGTCATATTAATCTAACCTCACCAACCTACCCTCCATACCCTGCATGTCTATGTGCCTAACTAAAAGCCTGTTAAATACCATTAGTGTATCACTTTCCACCGCCATCTCCAGCAGCGTGTTCTAGCACATCTCTTTCTTTGTAAAAAAAACGCCTTACAAATTTCCTTTGAACCCCCCCCCCCCCCCCCCCCTGCCTCTTCTGATCTTAAATCTAAGCATCCTTGTACTTGAAATTTCCAAGCTGAGCTAAAGACTCTGACTATCTACCCTATCTATGCCCTTCATAATATTATAAACTTCTTTCAGGTCTCCACTCAGTTTGTCCAATTTCTCTTTACTGTTAATACTCTCTAGTCCAGGCAACACCGTGAACCTCTTCTGCATCCTCTCCAAAGCTTCCACATCCTTCCTGTAATGCAGTGACCAGAAATTCACACAATACTACATATGTGGCCCAACCAAAATTTTACACAGTTGGATTAATTTAGATAACCCACTCTTCAGCACCGGTAATTTCTAAATTTTCTCAAAAGCCTATCTCCCTATCATCACAGCTGTCAATAGCTCAATTTTCTCCTGTCTCTCAGATCTTTCAAAAATAACTTGTTGAATTATTTTTTTAATAGCTTCATGGGATAACATTTCTGTTTAGACATTCAATAAGACCAAGCATGATCTTCTACCTCAGTGCTACTTTCTTGAACTAACCCAATGATTTCCTGAACTTCTAAAGATTGATCAATATATGTTTTATCACATTACCGTTTTTGGATTCTTACAGCATGTATTTCAATCATGAACACGCTGTAGAAACATCTCATTAGCTGTTCAGTATCTTAGCATTTATCTAAGTATTGACATTTATAATATATGTTTTGTAAAAGCAAGTTTATGTGCTTGCATTGCATAGTGATTGGCAGGTAGCCGAACTGACTGTTCTGGCACTGGTGTCTGACACCAGATGGGTATCTTGGTTGGCATGGACTCATTGGGCTGATAGGGCCTAATAAATGTACTGTATGACTCTATGGTGTCAAATGAAAATATTTTCCCTTTTATGTTGACTGATATCAAATTATATTTTAATTATTTAATTTTAAATGCCTTGGGATTTTTGTTTGATATTTTAAAGATGCTATAAAAATATAAGATGCAATAATTGTTGTGAAGACAATTTTAGCTGCTTTTGGAACCTGCACCTCATCACAATTTAAAATATGTCTCAAAATCTGTCACAATACAAGTTATTTTTAGGCTACATGGATTGCCACTTGGAGAGAAACATACAAAATTGTTGCCTTCCAATTTAATAACCATAAAATAATTACAAGTATTTAGAAAAATAAATCTTCGAGAAAAGATACTCGACATTGTACTATTGCAGGATGTCAATCTTTTCGTAATTAAACTTCGGTAATTTATTGATAGATGTTGTTATGGTTCATAATTACATTATATAACATAATAATCCAAGAAACATTGTTATAGATAGCTTAGTGCCTAGTTTGATTGTGGTAGCTGACCATTCTCATCAGGATGGTTACAAAAGGTAGGATAAGCAGGGGAATAAAAAATGTTTCTCTATGAACATAAGCAGTGTTTCTTTTCACAGAATCAATTTTGTGCAATATTTCATTTCTCTTCGAAGCAAGTATGTAATTTGAATCAGCAAACATGGGAACTATTTCCCATTAAACCTGCCACACATATTTTTCATATTATCAACACAAGCTCGCAAAGCATGTTCCTTCTATTGTAGTAGACCATATTCACCACAAGAGGTAGTTCTTTTACTGGTTTTTCTGAGTCTCATTTATTTTTGAACAGTGATGTTTCTGAGTCATGGTTATTTTTGAACTCGTGGACTCTGCCAGCAATTTCCCAGCTATCGTCCACCTGTGGATTCCACATGGACTCCATTAGAAGAGCACAGACATGTTGGAGTCCCCTGTGCAAATGGCTCACTGAACCTGTGCCAGTTTTGAAAAGATCCACTCATTTGAAACAGATTTTAAGGCCGCAAGGCGAAACGGTAATAGATTTGTTGTTATTTTTAATTATTTGTGTTTGTTTTAATTTTCTAATTGTTGAAAAGTGTTAACCTATATTTGTGGATTTAATTTTTTTTACAATTTTATAATCTTATTTGTTAATTTGATTTTTGATTATTTTTTTTTTAATAATCTTTTTATTAGAGGCAGGTATATATCATAATAAAAACATTTCATGTATATCATTCCTACATTACTAATATTATCGATTGATATTAACTCTGCTTCTAGTATTTTTTTTTATATAGATAGAAAATAAGAAAGAGAAATAAAAAAAAGGAAAAAGCATGATAAAGAAGAATGGGATAATTTACTAAAAGTACAACATTGGAGATAAGTTCTTAAATTAAATTACATTTTTGACGTCTTTTTAAAAGGTCTCTGAATGTAAGGGGCACTCAGAGCAATTGAAAGGAATGACAGATGGCATAGTTTGGAATGTGGGTTTGCCATCTGTCAGTTGTTTCATGGGCAGGGCTTGTTCTGGCTCATCCACGTGATTAGATTATGTCATGCAAGGCAGAGCCTTGCTGAACAGACCCTGGAAGGTCAAGCTTCCGAAAACACATCAGCAGAAGCAGTATGAATATTGATTTATCTAATATCAAGTAAACCTGGCATTCCCACTCTCTCCGTCCCTCCCCCCCTCTAGTTATCCAACTAGCTTCACTGCCCACCTGATTGATTTTACTGTTTGTATGGCTCATTGTCACCTTCCCCTCAGCCAACACTGAACCATTCTACATTTTGTTGAATATTATCTGCTTTGATCTGCCATTTTCACACCTTACTCTTCCTTATCTCTAGTTTCCCTCTGCCCTGACTCTCAGTCTGAAGAAGGGTCTCAACCCAAAATGTCACCCATTCATTCTCCCAAGAGATGCTGCCTGTTACTCCAATTGAGTTACTCCAATTTGTGTCTATCGTCGGTGTAAACCAGCATCTGCTGAACCTTCCTACACAGAAAGTGTTCGCAGTGAAATGCTTTTAACAGATTTTTGGCCGTATGTCTCAACAGAAATCATTTATATAGATTTGCGTAGAGAATGCACATGGCTGAAAAACATTACTAATACAGTACATCAGAGTATGTTAAACGTGTACCAATAATGGAGATACTCTTTCCATTGGTAAATTCAATTGCTAGCATTTAAACATCAGTATGTAAGGGCTCATGCTACCATATATGGCAAAAAAAATGCAATGAAAATGGGAGCATGACTCTTCCAATATCCCACTAGTTGTTTGTTGCACAACAAAAAAGGCATGGGTTATGCCCTGCGTAGGGACACTTTGATATCACGGTAGCAGACACCATTTGCTTGACAATGAAGGCAGAGAAGTTACTGAGACAATGGAGTGTGCCCCAAAGTTCTGAGAGCGTGAAAGATGTAGAGATCCTCATGCAAACAAATGAAGAAAGACTTTCTGCAAGGGGATGCTGCAGCTGCCAGGGGTATCTTCTGAAGGGCTCGAGACATAGTTACATGAGGACCATGGTAACATGAAGCCTAAATCCCAGGGATATGTATGGCTCAGCATCAGAAGGAATTCCATATGACAAAGTAACACCTTGTACCAACTCATCTCTTCAAAAAATATTATTTTTAACTTTACTCACTCCATCTCCAAATAAAATGACAATTACATAGCACAAATTGTATTGCACTCCTCCTATCTGGTATTCACGTAAACATATGCAACACTAAGATGTACATGACGCATTTCACTTATTCAAACAGCAACTGTAGCAAGAAACACATGTCAATGTGGTAACTTTTCTTTTGTGGCAAAATCACTGGAAAATGTAGACTATCCTTGCAAATTGGTGTGTGACCATCTATGATGTAAATCTTGACTTTGGAAGACATATTTACTCCTATGTAGGGCATGCCACAATCTTTGGAGTTATTGAGCATGCCCATAAACAATTATGTATGTTTTAATATGCTGTTCAGCCATCCCTTATTCTCAATACAATCCTTTCCTCAGCTATCCATCTATTTGCTCTCCATTTTTAGGTATCAATCTTCACTAACCTGTTTTTCCGTCTCAAACTGTTATTGCTGCAAAAACTGATTTGGATAACATAGGAGGCAAACAGCTTCCTCGCAGGAGGAAGAGAGGGAGGTATCAGTTAGAGTATCCACGTATCTGATAGCAAGGTTTCTGTAGACCGAAGAAACCTCAATCCTCTTTAGTTCATGGAAACTTCAACTGCAACTAAGATACTCTGCCATTTCAACTGACTCCACAGAGCACCAGCTCAGATACTACAGGCACTTTGGGAGATGAACAGTCTAACGTAGTGGATCATGCTTCATGAAATGAGGCACCTACAACTCATGAGCTACAGTCAAAACCAAAGATCCTATAGCGGACGAAAAAAATGCCCACGATCCGCTCCGTTGCATACTACACGTCAGCCCATTGCATTTAGCAGGAGTGGCCTATCTTGCTCCGCTATAGGATCTTTGGTCAAAACAAACAGAAAGAGTGGGAAGTTATTATGGAGGATGCAAGTACTTCTAGCCAAAAAGATGCAGATGAGCACCCTGAGAGAGATGCACATGGGAGAAAGCAGGAGATGTTGATTAACAATACACTGAAGAGTAGAGTCTGACTGATAATTTACTGTGGTTTCTGTGGAGTGCATGTCCATACTCTTGCAATCCTACCAAGGTTATACCTAATTCTCAGCTTGACACTCTGAGCATTTCATTGTGGCCACATAGCTTTTGTTGCTTCCTCTGCACAACCAAAGTTGGTTCAATGAATATATAGATAGCTTATGATATTGAAGCTGCATTGAATGGTGTTCTGTTGGACCTGCCTCATGGCAGATGCCCACCATGTTGATTGTCTGATACTCTGAGGGTCTCAGTCAATTAGTGGATTGACAATGTTATGACCTCCCTTAAGGTGTTTGCATTTCTCCTGGCAGTACTGGCTCATATTATTTTCTTGCAGTCTGAAGATGCCGTTTGCAGGGAAGTTTATTAATTGCCAATTCAATAACCTGATATTCAGAATATAGAAATAGGTGAGCCTTCCACTAGCTCCTCTAGGCACGGGATAAATCGGGTAGATGCACAGAATCTCTTGCCCAGAGTGGGGGAATCGAGGACCAGAGGACATAGGTTCAAGGTGAAGGGGAAAAGATTTAATAGGAATCTGAGTGGTAACCTTTTCACACAAAGAGTGGTGGGGGTATGGAACAAACTGCTAGAGAAGGTGGTTGAGGCTGGGACTATCCCAACATTTAAGAAACAGTTAAACAGGTACATGGATAGGATAAGTTTGGAGGGATATGGACCAAACGTAGGCAGGTGGGACTAGTGTAGCTGGGACATGTTGGCCGGTGTGGGCAAGTTGAGCCGAAGGGCCTGCTTCCACAGTGTATCCCTCTATGACTCTATGACTCTAATACATTTTGGCTCTGAGTAAGAAATTAAGTTTTTTTTTGTGTGCCTACTTTTACAAGTCTTCAATGCAACTAGCAAATTTGGTTTAATGCAACATTTGATGTCTCATTGTACTTTCTTGTATAGAGTGCAAGAATACTTTGTTATCATCTTATAAACGGAAACATACTTTGAAGAGAGCTATGAAGAACAGAGTTTGCATTGGTGAAACTTAAAAATACTGAGTGCATAATTTCAAAAGAAACACACGAGACAGTATACATTACATTGCCTGAATATTCTTACAAAAAATCATGGGAATTGGGCACTAGGAGTCCTCTCACCTCGAGGACTCCTTACATGTCCATAATGCTTCTATGCCCTCTATATTGTGTAAGAGGAGTGCCATCCAAGTCCAATAGAAGATTGGATTCTTACAAACTAGAGTGCTGCATTCAGTGTTTGCAATAACATCATCCACTTAGATACCCGCAGACGCCACATGCCATGCCAGTCTCAGGTGTAGAAAAGGTGATTAAGCTCAGCCTTCCTGAGGGTGAATCCATAGAGAGCAACAGGCCTGGGTGGAGTTCTCTGGCTGTGTCCTCAGGACCTGTACATATCAACTGGCAGAGCTATTCACCGACGTCTTCAATCTCTCACTACTCCATTCTGAGGTTCCCATCTGCTTCAAGATACCAACCAACATCCCGGTACCAAAGAAGGATAAGGTAGCATGCTTTGATCACCTCCGTCCAGTGGCTCTGACATCCACCATCATTAAATGCTTTGAGTGACTGGTGATGGCACATTTTAACTCCATCCTCCCAGGCTACCTTCTTCCACTGCAGTTTGCTTACTGTCACAACAGATCCAGAGCAGACGCCATCTCGCTGACACTAAACTAATCCCTGGAACACCAAGGCAACAAGAATTCCTTTATTAGACTCCTATTTATTGACTATAACCCCTTCTTCAACACCATAATCCCATCCCAATTCATCTCCAAACTCTGGGATGTAGGAAATTGGCATCCCCTTCTGCCACTGGAACCTCGACCACAGATCAAAATCAGTGAGGATGGTAGATAACACTTCTTCCACAATAACTTTCAACAGTGGTGCCTCTCAAGGACACATTCTCATTCCCATACTATATTCCCTATACACTCATGACTGTGTGGCCAAATTCAGCTATCATTTCATTCAAAACCAAGGCGGTAGTTATTGACTTCAGGAGGCCTGGTGGTGTACATGCACCAACCAGCAACAATGGTGCTAAAGTGGAAATGGTTGAGAGCTTCAAACTCTGTGGGGTTAATATTACCAACGATCGGCTATAGATCAACCACATTAATATGATAGCTAAAAAGGTACACCAATGTCTCTGCTTACATAGGAGACTGAAGAAATTTGCATGACTTCAAAATAAAGCTTTTCACTGTACCTTATACACGTGGCAGTAATAAACCTAAACCAATATCTTCTCCACTCTGACGAAACCACCTGCAGATTGGGCAATCATTTTGATGAGCACCTGAGTTCAGTACGCTGGTGTGACAATAAACGTTTTGTTTCCTCTTCATCCCATTTTTACTCTGAGTGCTGCCCTGCAATGAAGCCCAATGCAAGCATCAGGTTCAATACCTCATTCTCCACATGGACTCATTGCAGCTTTCCAAACTCAATGTTGAATTCTCTCAATCTCGATTCTCACCCTTTGGCTCGAGAGGAAGCACTGGCACTCAGGTTTAGCCTGGCAGCTGAGCTTTGGTCTTGAAGGGACATTGCTGGTGTCTCTGGGTCATGCAGGCGGCTTAGTCTTTGCCTCTGTGAGTGCAGTCCTTCATAGTCCATGGGTAGGAAGAGGCACTAGCATCTCATGCTTGCCCCCCAGCCACTTAGTCAGCCTCAGTGGAGGGGCTGGCTGTCTAGGACTAGAGGATTGGCCTCTCCCAGCCTGTATGCCAGAGCGGCATCCGAGGGAGGGGGCGCGGTCACATATGTAATTAACTAACGAAAGCAAAAGAGAAAAGTTGCTGAAACTCTGAAATATTTCACAAATCTTGGATATGCAGAAAATTAGGAAGCTTCTGTGGAGAAGGTAACAAAATTAAATGTTTCAAGGTGACATAATTGAAAGGTTATTGAATTGAAATGTCATTCCTGTCTTTGTCTTCACAAATGATGTCAGACAGCAGACATTTTCTGACATTGTCACCATTCACTGAGTAGAGTATATTGCACATATAATTTGAAACTTATTTGATTTCAAGTTGCAGAAGGGTAAATTTACTTGACAAACTGCTGTGAGACAAACTACACGAATCTCTAGGTTTAGTTTTTGACTCAACGGGAACACTGAAACAGAGGATAATTCTCTCATGACTTGAAAATATAATCTGAGTTTGAAGTTCAACGCAATTCTAAAGGACTATTTTATTGTCGGAGGTCCTGATTTCAATTGAAATATTAAACTCAGGCGTAGACACAAAGGGCTGAAGTTATTCCGCGGGTCAGACAGCATGTCTGGGTGACGTTTCGGGTCGAGACCCTTCTTCAGACTTCAAACGGAGGCATTGTCTGTCTTCCAGTAGACCTAAAAGCATCCCATCGCACAATTTAAATAAGAGGATGTTCAATCCAGTACATTTGTTAATACTTAACCCACAGGCAACATCATTAAAACTGTAAATGATACCATCATCTCACTGCCATGTATGGGATTTACTTGCACACAAAATAACTGCATTATTTCCCTCCAGTACAATGACATATGCTGCATGGAAATGGAGGTTGAGTGAGATGCCGTCATACATGCAGGATTAATCAGCCTGCATTTACTCAGAAATCACGCAATGGTATCCAGCGCAAGACCATGTCTGCTGTTGTGAGCCACAATAGTTGGTAAGCAGTAACAGAGAGAAAGTAGTTAGCAGAATCGCAGTGGGTGCCATGAGGGGAAATTAGAAAGAATGGGCTCACTAGGAAAGATTTGTGCCCAGAAGGAGGTTGTGGCAAGGAGAGGTACAGGTGATAGGTCAGGAGACCAAGAGGAGATCAAAATATGTGAGTAGTTGTAGAGGGGAGCTGAGGAAGTTGTACAAGTTGAGTGGGTGGTCAAAGTATGTCAGTGTGCACATAAAGTGTTTGTGTATGCTAAATCTGTGAAGCAGAGCCTTGTTTTCAATTGTCTTGTAGCTCCTTGCCTTTGGGCCAAGACCTGACTCTATCAAGCCAACAACTTGATATGGCCATCAACTATCCCTTGTCATGCACAGGCTCCTTAGGCTCCTCTCCGGAGAAAGTCATCCCTAATCCCTAGGGATTTTTTGAGACTCAGTAGTGTTGGGAAGTAAGATTTTTGTCCTTTGTTCATTTCTCAGAATTTGTGCATATCTAGCAAGATGAGCATTTATTGCCCCTTGAGAAGATGATGGTAACAGTTGACTAGCTTGTTAGGTCATTTCAGAGCATTTTGAAGGGTTAATCACATGGAATTGATCTGGAGTCACATACAGGCCAGACCTGGTAATGATGACAGATTTACTCTCTTGAAGGACATTGGTGATCCAGATAGTTTATATACCGGATGTGGCGGCGCTGGGAACGGCTGCGGCTCACCTGCAGTCCGTTTGTCTTTACTTTTTTGTGTTGTTTTTTTTTTTTTTCGTTTTGTGTAGCTGCGTTTTTGGTTTTTAGGTTGTGTTTATGTGGGTGGGGGGTTGAAACGGGGTTTGCTGTCTCTCCCTTGGGGGGAATACGACTTTTTCGTCATATCCCCCCTCTCTGCCTCCGTCTGCGCTGAGGCCTAATGGCGGAGCTGGCGACCTCGGGACTCCGGAGGCAGCCTGTCAGGACTTGCCCTGGGCTCGCTCCCGTGAAGGCGGCCCAGCTCGGGGCTGGAACTGCGCTCCCGTGAGGACGGCCTGGCGAGGGGCCGAGACTCTCCCGTGAGGGGCTGTGGCACACCCGTCGGAGTGGCCCAGCCCGAGGGAGAACGGCACTCCCATCGGAGTGGCCCAGCTCGAGGTGGAACGGCACTCCCGTCGGAGTGGCCCAGCCCGAGGGAGGAACGGCACTCCCGTCGGAGTGGCCCAGCCCGAGGGAGAACGGCACTCCCGTCGGAGTGGCCCAGCTCGAGGTGGAATGGCACTCCCGTCGGAGTGGCCCAGCTCGAGGGAGGAACGGCACTCACGTGAGGGCGATCCGGCTCGGGGCTGGAACGGTGCTCCGGTGGCTGGGACGGCGTTCTGGCGGCGGCGACCTGAGTCCTGGGTTCAGCCGCGGGCCAGCGGCTGCGTCCGCTGGACTGTTGCGGGGTTCGGTGAGCCGCGGGACTGTTGTGCTATCGCCCGGTGGGGAATCGCCTCAGCGCAGAGGGAGAAGAGGAGGGAAGAGACTGCAGCCCTAAGATTTTTGCCTCCACCACAGTGAGGAGGTGCTTGGAGGATACACTGTGGTGGACGTTAATTTGTGTTTACTGTTGTTTATTATTGTATGATGTATGTATGACTGCAGGCACGAAATTTCGTTCAGACCGTAAGGTCTGAATGACAATAAAGGAATTCAATTCAATTCAATTCAATATGACAATCCAACAGTTCAGTTGTTTTTTTATTTATGAATTTTCCAAATTAGAAACTAAATTCAAATTCCACAGCTGCTGCAGTGGGATATGAATTTAGGTCTATGGAATGTTGGTCCGGGTTTCTGGATTACTTGGCCAGCCATTTAAAAATGCCCTGAACTCAAAATAATCCTTGACATGTGAGCAAAATTAGCATGTGAGAACTTTAATACTTTTCAAGGGATTGACAAACCACTTAATTGACATATACACAATAAACAAAAGCTGTGATGAGCAAATAGCCAAAAAAGATTTAAAGGAACTGAAATGTTATCCCCCAAGCATTAGGTACATTGATAGAAGTACGATTCTGACTCACAGTGCAATAGAACAGCCTTCAATTACACAGAGGAAACAACAAGCAGGGAGCAATTTGCCACCAGTTGTTTGAACATGAAGATGTCACAATATATTTTTCTGAAGGTCTAATTAACTCAAGGACACAATGTTAAAGCAGCATGTCAGGTTATTTGCAGCAGCTATTAAAGTGATATACACAAACACCACATTAAGGCAGTATAGATATTGTAACAATAATGTCTGAGGTAAAATAGAAATAAGGATATCATGGCAAAATAAATTAGGCCAAAATGTTAACAAGAAGGTACAACTATAAAGAGGTTCTATGTAATAGCACTGGTGTAATCATAATGAGTATCCCTGCAATTCCAGATTATATTCATAAATTCAAGTTCATGTGATAGTAGCAGAATTAGACCATTCGGTCCATCAAGTTTACTCAGCCATTCAATAATGGTTGATCTATGTTTCCTTCCAAACCCCATTCTTCTGCCATCTCCCTATATCTCCTGACACCTGTCCTAATCAAGAATTTATCAATATCTGCCGTAAAAACATCCATTAACTTGGTCTCCACAGCCTTCTGTGGCAATTAATTCCACAGATTCACCACCCCCTGACAAAATACATCACTCCTCATCTCCTTCCTACGGTACGTCCCTTCATTCTGAGGCTGTGTCCTCTGGTCCTAGACTCTCCCACTAGTGGTAACATCCTCTCCACATCCACTCTATCCAGGCCTTTTATGATTGGATAAGTTTCAATGAGATTCCCTCCTCTAAACTCTGGCAGGCATAGGCCCAGTGTGGTGAAACGGCCTTCATATGTTAACCCAATCATTCCTGGGATAGTTCTCGGAAACCTCCTCTGGACCCACTCCAGCGTCAGCACATCCTTCCTCAGATTTGGGGCTCAAAATTGCTTACAATATTCCAAATGCAGTCTAATCAGCACCTCATAAAGCTATATCTTGTGCATGTATCTTGTGGTGAGTGATTCAGCTACTGACTACCTAAATGCAAAATAAAATAAATGTTCTCCATATCCTTAAATTAAGAACATTGAATCTACATTATTTACAATAGCTTGTATTCATTGCATTCAAGAGATTAAAATTTACATCAGGTATGGAATTACACAATGTATTGGCTTTCATTTAATGAAATAGACATGTAAAATCAGAAATCTGAATTAAAAGTTACTAATGGAAATGCACAACGGGTCAGTTTCCTGGAAATCTTTTGTCAGAATTAACTACAGTGGTGGGTCTTAATCCATAATCATTGACCAAATTTACCGATGTCCCTCACAGGGGATTTGCCCACCGATGACAAAGAGTGTTTCAAAGATAATGGCTTCATGAAGGCATTCTCCTTGAATCCATTTGGAAATACACATAGAGCAAAGCATTATCTTCACCTCAAGAGGTCAGCATTTGTTTAGAGTGTTTCGCTGTGAGTTTTTTTTTAATGCAGTGTCAATTTCTAAAATTTAACAGACAATTTATGAAGAGATGGATCCCACAAACAACAATGAAACAAGTGATCAATCATCTTTTTTTTAAGTGTGTAACTCGGCAGGTTAATGTTAATCACCTTATTTCAGTTACATTGAACCTCTGTCCTGAAATGCTTTGTCATTTTTGACATTAGCCACCAAAAGGAATGATTTTAAAGTTGATAAAACTACCTTTGATAATTTTGAAATCTAGTTAAAAATCAAGTGTCAATGAAGAAAAGGGAAATGTAAACAAATTTATATTATAAAAGTAATTAAAAATGTCAGCACTTTTTAGCTGAAAGAATTAGAACTGGAATTTCTAATAATCAAGTGTAAAATAAAACTTGAAAAATAATTTCCATTTTATTTATTACTGTGCTGCATACAGTGTATGGAGGTCATACTCCAAGTAATTAATCTGCTTTCACTTTTCCATTGGCTGAGGAACATAAAACTTACTTTGGTAATTAAGTGAAGATTTATGTGTACCCAAGGTTATACAAGGTGATAACACCCTTGTTGATAAAGTACTGTTCTCAAACTTCTAAGTGATTAATAAATAGTGAGGCAACAGAGGATTGTAACTCTCTTCCTCACCCCCTTCCCCTCACTTTCCGATCAATATTTCTTATCAATCCTGCAATAAACTAGACTGGAAATTGTATGACAACAACCATTTTGACAGTGGTGCTAACATTTCCTGCTTCAGTTTTCCCTGAGGACTAAGCAGCTGAATTTCTAGGTCATAGTATTAGAATCAGCGAATTATGTAGCGTGGAAACATGCCTTTTGGCCCAACTTGCTCATTCCGACCAACATGCCCCTTCTACAGTTGTCCCACCTGCCTGCGTTTAGCCCACATCCTTCTAAATATCATAAGGTCTTAAGGAATTGGTGCAGAATTAGGCTATTCGGCCCACCAAGTCTACTCTGCCATTCAATCATGGCTGATCCATCTCTCCCTCCTAACCCCATTCTGCTTCCTTCTCCTAATAACCTCTGTCACCTGCACTTATCGTATCCAGTACCTGTCCAAATGTCTTTTAAATGTTGTGATGGTACCTGCCTTAACAACCTCCTCTGGCACATCGTTCCATGTACCCACCACCCTTTGTGTAAAGAAGTTGTCACTCAGGTTCCTATTAAATCATTCCCTTGCCTCAACTTAAACCTGTGATTCTTGATTCCCCTACTCTGAGTAAAAGACTTTGTGCATTTACCCTATCTAATTCCCTCATGATCTTACACATCTCTATAAGATCACCCTCGTCCTCCTAAGCGCCAAGGAAAAATGTCCTAGCCTCCTCAACCTCACCCTATAGCTCTGGGCCTTGAGTCCTGGCAGCACCATCATAAATCTTTGCTGCATCCTTTCCAGCTTAAAAATATCTTTCATGTACCAGGATGACGAAAACTGAACACAATACTCCAAATGTGGCCTCATCAATGTTATTGGTGAAAAGTGACAAAGTAGGGCAGGAATTTTATACACAAATATTCAATTGCTGAACGAGAAAGAAGTTGGCTTCAGGCAGAATTTTCAGTGATTAGCAACATGATTATTTTACTTACATATTACTGTTCAATATGGAAGATCTGAATTTATGCATAAGTTGGCTGCATGTCCCAAAGGACCTATAAGTGTGGGGGTGGTAGCAGGTGGAACAACGCCTTGGAAAAATGTACAGCTGGTATTATTTCTCTGGGGCAAGGAAGTCTCCTCCCTTAATTCCAAAGGGAGATGATGAGAATTTCAGACCAAAAATGTTTAGACAAGGCAATTCTGACAAATCTCACCATTTATATATTTGCAACTCCACTCACTGGATAAAAGGTTGCTGGTAAATTGCAGGCCTAAACCTAAAACGCGCCTGATTAAAGGCTTCTGAATGATTTCCCGTTACTCATCAAAGTGTGCTGACCCAATAAAAAGGCTCTGGTTAGGAAGCATTTAGAAAAAGACCAATGATGGTTCAAGGCCAAGTTCATGACAAATGAACAGGGTTATGTGCGACAGAAAATCTATAATGAACTATTTTGGTTTAGGTACTCTCATATTTAATGGAAGGAATTAACTGATTTATAGCAGTCCAAGGAAACAGTAAAATGGATCGTCTTTAAAAAGTGGCATATTCTGTTTATGGTACAAACTGCAGCCAAGATTGAACTTAATTTGAGACATGTTTTAATCTCACATTCTGTTTAAATTCAATTTGCATCTGAATACAAAATCTGCAATCAGACAAATCTAAAATGAAACCTAGAAAACTAAATTTGTTTTACATGTCTTTCTTAGTTATAATTAAATATGATAATTGTGCACTTAGATGAACATCATAAATAAGCAATTTTATCAGTGTCTGAGTAAGCAATTTTGTTATTGAAAATGATGTGAAATCACATACAACCATTCACCAGTTATAATAACGCAGCATCTTTATCTATATATTTTAAATATGTATTCACTGTATGCCTGTTATTGCACCTAAAAGATCAGCTTAAATTTAAGTGGTTCTCAAAGGATTGTAAAGAAAAGCAGTCTGTGCAAATTCACAATGTTTATTAACATTCCCATTTTGTGGGTGGGAATTGCATTCAGTATATTTGTAAAAAGTGCAAATAAATCATTAAAATCATTCATTTTCCTTAAAACATTCCACACTTTGCACATGTTGAAATATTTGAGAGAATTAACCCAAAAAAGCAGTACAACTGAGTGGAAACTCCGTCTCATTTTCTCCAATAACTGGGGACCCAGAACACGGTCTAGTCTCCAGTAATTCCTTAGAGCTTTCTCTTGTAATTAGATGTTATGGGAAAGAGCAATTTCAGTGAGCTGGATGATTGTTATTAAGTATCCTGTTTCTAGTTGTTGGATTCAAAATGCTTTTAATGCATACAAGGATCGCAGTTCCTCTGATCAGTTGTAGCATGGCAGTCCATATGTATGTTGCACTTAGATGCTAGATATAGAGCAGTGATACCATTTGGCTACCAATCCACTATTGATGCCACTGCTTCAATACAGTGTAACACAAATATACATTTAGAAAATGGCTTCTTGAAATCATGAACTCCGAAGCATTGTTGGGGCTCAACACAATCACACAAGTGGTGTACTTTGAATCATACTTGTGTCTTGTGAATGTCAGGCTTTGAGTTAGTCAGTGGCTGAATCATTCACCACAAGATACTCAGCCTCATGCAGTCATTGCATTTATGCGGCTCGTCTATTTAAAATTCGGGTCAGCGGTAACCTCCAGGGATGTTGATTGTGGGGTACTTAATAATGATAATGCCTTTGGTATTCAAGGTTATGGGGTTGAAAATAATTACTACTAATCACTTCTGAGTTAAATGGCACCATCTGACCTTTCCTGAGTGCTAGACAACCTTGAAATGATGTAAGAGAAGTTGTTGAGGGTGAGAACGTTCTGCCAGGTGGAGGAGAGTGGTAGTAGAGGTAACGTCTTCAATTTCCTCAACCTGAAACTACATCTATACATGTTCTCCAGGGATGTTGCCTGACCTGCTGAGGTACTCCAGCACTTTGTGTCCTGTTGCCTAGGTCTTGCTGTACCTCTAGGCCATGGCTGAGGAATTGTGAATAGAGTTGAACATTGCGCAATTGAACATCCTTTTGACAGATGGAAGGTCATTGATGAAGCAAAAGGAAATTGCATTAAGGAGCTTCTGCTATACTCTCTTAGATGGTGCAAAGGGAGGAGGTAAATAACAGATGTTGAAGCTGTGATTGTATTGCTGATGAAGGCAATGAACCAGAGAGTCCCATAGGAAATGTTGAAAGGGTTGGAGAATTATTACATGGCAGCATAATGTTAGAGATTCCCAGCAATTAAATATTTTACTTTGCATTAAAAACAAAAATTCCATGGAAGAGGGAAAATGCAGATTGACTATAACGAAACCTGGATTCAAAGGGTTATACTGAGGAAAGACTGAACACACTTAATTTGTATTCCCTTAAATATAGAGGATTACCAGTAGTGTAATCCAACAATGAAATAGTAAAGAATTCAAAAGGATGATTGGACATAAAAACTTCTCTGAAGCATGACCGCAGAACAAGGGAGCGTGATCTTAGAGAATTACACATTGGGGTTTTAGGATTGAAATCACAAAGCAATATTTCATTCAAATAGTTAACTTCCAAACTACACTCTCCCAAACATGGGAATGCTGAGAGAAAGAAGGGAAAGATCGAGTATAATAGATGATTTTGAGAGTAGATTCTAGAAGGCTGTGGAGGCTAAGGCATTGGATATTTTTAAGGCAGAGATAAATAGATTCTTGATTAGTACGGGTGTCAGGGATTATGGGAGAAGGCAGCAGCATTGCAGGGTTAAATACTAACCTACTTCTGTGGCAGTTAGCAATTATTACATTATCTCAAACTATAAAGGTATTCCTAATTAATGTTCCAACCTCTTCCTTCCTTTCCTGTCCTACTTTCAAGGTTATGGTCTTAACCGTGAGCCTCTAATTAACATTGTTGTCACTGAGACACATTGCGTCCCATATATCTGCACTGAATTCCATTTATCAATTGTCAGCCTAGGCGTGTGGATTCGACAAAATCTTTTGGTTAACCTTTCAGACAACTTGCCACCCAAATGATGCTGCAGCAACAGCAATCTCTGAAATGGCTGCTCATACCAACCTCATTCTGCTGGCTTACGGAGAAGGCAGATGATCAAAAGATCCGGGAGGATTCCTAAGGGACTTCATTAGCCACTGCAACTCTTCCTTGGAATATATCAGTTTTTGCCTCATCCCATTTTTGTCACCTTGCCAATTTCTCTGAAATGTGTCTCCAGAGCCCAAACAAGTGGTTTGGGGGAAATAACATAGATGTAATATCAATTATTTACATGCTTTCATCTTGAAATCCATGTTGTTTCATGGTAACAAACTAAAATTGTATATTATCATGTCCATTCCAGAATTTGGTCTAAAAGGGCTTCAGTTTGAAAGTAATAAAGGATGTACAGTTAGTTCTGCTTCCATAATAAGAATTGGATTGAACCAGGGTGGTGTATTAGGGAACACTATTTGTATTATGTGGGCCGAGTTAGTTATAATTCTGATTTTTTTTCCCCGCAGATGCTGGTTGATCTGTGGAGTGTTTCCGGCATTTTCCATTTGTCTTTCACATTTCTAACATCAGCAGTTTTTTTTAAAATTACAAGTATCCTTGATTATTGCATGACCTTTGTGATCTTTAAAATTAATTGTGCTGGAAACCTGAAAGTGGAAATACAAGGCACCTGACCACAACTCACATCAATGCATGTTGCAATAGACTGTCTGGAATAACTAATTCAAGCTGAAAACATATTAGAACATTTTGTAAATTGAGAAAATGTAATGCAATTTCTGGAGATATACACAGCAAGTTCCTGTGTGCTTTGTATTAGCATCATGTTAATAAACTGCAATAATTTTAAAATCAGAACATTACAGAACACGGTTCTACGCAATTAACACCCATCTTGTATGGGACACTATAACTATACAAGGAAAACAGTTTTAGCATCTACACACACACAGAAACCACGGTTTTACTTTGGTGCCTGCACCACTCAGTTCAAGATATATAATTTGCAGGTCAGCAGCTAATCCTGATTACGTGTTTACGTGTGCTCAAAATAGGATTGCATTTAAACGGCACATGAGCTGTGCAATATTGCCTTTCAGTCCAATTGTTCTTTTCAATTGTGAAACTAAAAGGGCTGGGAGCACCACTACTTGACAGAATGCAATTAAGGGATAAATTGGAATGAGATTCTGTCAGGGGTTGGAAGGAAAGGGAAAATTAAAGAGACAGCAAATCTAATCATGACAGAATGTGCAGTCTAATAGGTATCTGTTCTTTCAAAGAATTGCCAGACTGGTGTGAAGACCTTGTTGAAATCAAAGCTTGAGTTCATTTGGGTGGTTTTGGCTGAAATATCACCAGCATTGATTTATTTTGGTTGAAAAGTTATGGGTAATTGTAATTGTAATTACAGCCAAAACCACCCAAATGAAAATCTTTGATTTCAACAAGGCTTCACACCAGAGGTCTGGCAATTGTTTGAAAAAGCAGTCTACCTATTAGGCTGAACATTCTGTCTTGATTAGTACCAGGTGGTGCTTCGATGGCAGCTTCGCCTACAGTCTGTCCTTTTTTAGTGTGTTTTAAAAGTTTGTGTTAATGTTCTCTCGTTTGTTTTATGTGGGGGATGGGGGATGGGGGAGGGGGGTCAGGGGAAACTTTTTTTCAATCTCTTACCTTGCCGGAGATGCGATTGTTTTCCAGGTCGTATCTCCGGTTGGTCTGCGGCCTAATGTCGTGGAGCTGTAGGCCCTGCTCGGGTCCGACTTTGAGTCCCACCGAGGGGCATGGACTTACCATCGGAGCCGATTCCTTGTGCGGCCTGCAGACTTTAACATCAAGGAGCTCGCAGTCTCGGGTTGAGACCTACGTCTGGAGCTCCAAAAGCCGCACGACGTTCGACTAGCCCCGACCCGGGGTAGATCACCTGGCGCGGGGGAGCTGTGATCCCCCCCCCCCACCCCCCCCCCGATGAAGGAACTGATCGCCCTGACGAGGAGGCTCGCCGCCGGCCACGGGAGTAAGATCGTCCCGTTAACGGAAGGTTAGAGGCCCCCGACCATTGAAGGACAAAGAAGGGAGAGATTGACATTTTTTTTGCCTTCCATCACAGTCACTGTGGTGGATGTTCTTGTTAAAATGTATTTTGTGTGTTCTGTTGCTTTTTATTAGTATGACTGTATGGCAAATAAAATTCCTCCTATGTTGCAAAATATACTTGGCTAATAAAATATGATTATGATTATGATTATGAATTAATTTATTAGCCAAGTATGTAAACATACAAGGAATTTGATTTGCCAACAATCATACAAAAAAGCAACAAGATACTTCACCACATAACCACATACTGGGATCACCAGTTGTGATTCTGCTGATGATCACTATGCAATACGTATTAGCGTTCTAACAGAGCAAATATTTATAAAATCTTGACAAATACTCTCACAATCTTCCAGAAGTCACATAATGTTGCAGTTTTAGTCTTGATGAGCCCATCTCCCAATTTATAACTATCTCTGTCCAGGGCTAGTTTCAATACAGGTTCTTTTTCAGGCAGAATACAGACAACTGGTGACATACAAAATATATTATTTGAATTTGGTTTAAGTAGTAGCCATAAATTAAACTTGCGATTTTAGTGAAAGCAAATATTCCTTTCAATATTTGCAAAGAGAACATCATAGACAATCAGACATAAGGCTACATGGTGCATAACACCATAAATCTGAAGGTAGACACAAAAAGCTGGAGTAACTCAGACGTCTGAAGAAGGGTCTCGACCCTAAATGATTCGTTCTCTCCAGAGATGCTGCCTGTCCCTCTGAGTTACTCCAGTTTTTTGTCTCCATCTTCGGTTTAAACCAGCATCTGCAGTTCCTTCCTACACAAACCATAAATCTGTCTGGATTATGGTAAATGACGGAGTTAGGCAAAGATAGCCTATGTGGAAAGGAAGTGCCATGTGATACATCAGATTATAAAGAGATCATTTTAGAGAAGGCTTAGCTCTGATCTGAAGTATCCAGCCTGTCTTTATAATCAGATTTGTTTTAGATAGACAGATGTATATGAATAACCATGGAAACATCAAGCTTAAACTTCCTGCATGCCAACTCCCAACTGCCTTTCAAATGCTTGTTATTATTTCATAGAATGTTTTCTCAAGGCCCATTCACAATTCAGCTTTGGGTTGAAACAGGCATTTGAGATTTTGACATCTGTGATTCCAGCTGACAATCACTGTGGGAATTCTACAACTCTATCCAGGAAAAACCTATGTAAATGCCGAAGAATCTTAAAAGTCAAAATTGTGAAGGGACATATTCCTGTTTACCAAATACTTCAATAAAAGTAGGTGAGCCAGCAAGGTGTACTGCAAGTCACTGAGCACTTTGTAAACCAGTTATGTTAAGACACTAGATTCACAATCCACGCAGGGTCA
Organism: Amblyraja radiata; assembly: GCF_010909765.2. NCBI lineage: Eukaryota > Metazoa > Chordata > Chondrichthyes > Rajiformes > Rajidae > Amblyraja > Amblyraja radiata. The sequence continues at coordinate 18,233,226 of NC_045983.1, read as the reverse complement.
TGTGAAAGGTGTGAGACACCATCCTCTAACTAGGGTAGCTCACTCTGACTTATAACAGAGTATGACAAGTTTTAGCTCACAGTGGGGTTAACAATAGTACATAGCAAAAATAATTTCTAGCTACTGGGACTAAGCTGGCAGCATTAATTATTTTTCCCTTTTAAGATTCCATAAAACCTGTTGCCTGGACAAATCTTTGGTCGCTTGTTCCAAAGCCACCTTCTCTCATTTAGTGTGAATTTAATTCTGTAGTGGCTTGGGACTTGTCACTGTGGTACAATCACTTAAACATCCCTGTATGTAAGAAAAAGATTTGTCTGATGATGCCTTTCTTATCATACCTCACCTGTGCATGTTTACCGGAAACAATAGAGCTGTTCAAATTCTAGCATTGCTCCTAAAATGTACATATTCCAAACTGTTCCTCCTTTCCTTGAGTATATCAACCAGTCCCAATCTTTAATTATGTGATTCTGTTCGGCTTGAGCTTGACGTTTCATTGTAAAGACGGTTGCTGCAGCTTTATGCAAATGAGATATATTCCAAATTACGTAATATGATTTAAAAAACAAATGACGAGCAAGAGTATAAACACATTTCCAAGATTCCAGCGGACATCAACAAATTGGTAGTTGAGGCAGGTACTATTGCAATGTTTAAGAAACATTTAGACAGGTACATGGATAGCATAGGTTTGTAGGGATATGGCCCAAAAGCAGGCAGGTGGGACGTGTAGATGGGGCATGTTGGTTGGCTTGGGAAAGTTGGGCTGAAGTGCCTGTTTCTACGCTGTGGGCTGTAGAATATTGGACGCAGCAACGGCTATGGGACCAATAACATCTCACCTGGATTGCTGAAGACTTGCCCTTTGGAACTAGCTGTGCTTCCAAGCTTAAGGTCAAGCTTTTCTAGTAAAATTACAACATGTGCATCTATGCAACAATGTGGAAAATTCACAAAAGTGCAGGACTAATTTAATTAATCTGATTACTGTCCCATCAATCATCAGCAAGTGGTGGGAGATGCATCATTACCGCAGCTGTAGCACGTCATTCACTTAATGACTCTAAAAGTTTATCACACCTCCAAATTACTCCAGTAAAATGTAAAGGGCACACACTTCATTTTAATATAATGGGAGGAAAATCAAAAACAATCAGGCTGGAAATTCACACGATATCCTATGATATTCACTCTGAACAACTAAAGGCCCATTGCAGGTTGGCGGCACGGTAGCTCTGCGGTATAGTTGGTGCTTGCAGGGCCAGAGATCCAGGTTCGATTCTGACCATGGGTGCTGTCTATAGGGAGTTTGAACGTTCTCCCCATGAACGCGTGGGTTTTCACTAAGATCTTCGGTTTCCTCCCACACTCCAAAGACATACAGGTTTGTAAGTTAATTGACTTGGTATAAGTGTAAATTGTCCCTAGTGCATGTGGGATAGTGTTAATGTGCAGGGATCGCAGATTGGCGCAGACTCGGTGGGCCAAAGTGCCTGTATCTCTAAACTAAACTAAACTAAAATATGAATAATTTCCTCTTAAATAAATGTAGAAGATGTTTTCAAATTTATTCAGAACTCATTTGTATGTAGGGTAAGAACCTTGGATTTGACTGTCTCTCACATGGCCTAATTAGTCCACACTCTCAGCAGCATCATTGCCATTAGCCAGGGGAACACACTGATTATGCTGCTCTAACACACACATCTCCATTGGCATGCAGGAAGCTTTGCAAATCTTTCATGGAAAATATATTCCATAATAATGGACATCACACAATCAACTGCACATCTTGATGATATAGCAACTGATAGGTTTTTTTAGAATTCTACTTTAAGAAATGCTTTGGTCATCACACCCCAACTGAGTCACACAGCACAGAAACAGGCCCTTCGGCCCAATTTATCCATGCTTACAAGATCTCACCTAAGCTAATCTGATTTAATTATTAGCCGTTTACAATTATAAATTGACAGCAGTCAAATCCCTTCTTTATCAATTATAGTCATAAGGAACCCATCATAACCGGGAGGCCAAAAAATACCAGAACCAGGGTGTGGCACAAGCTTTGAGGGATCAACTAAAGAGAAACCTATCAAAAATAATTCTAGAGCTTCCTCCTGCACTCTGGGTGAATTAATGGCATGCTGTTTGATCTGAAAGGCAAGGCTGTTAGGATGTCCCTGATTTAGTAGTGTGAGGTCCACTTCAAATGAATTTCTTTACCAATTCACAGAGTGCCTTTTCTGTTTTGCAGACTGAACAAATGTTTATGGAGAAGCTCAAGATTAAATTGAAGTGTTTTTCACTCTTACTGAAGCACTGCAGTTGATAATGAGTTCATAAACTGTGATGCATTTGAGAGTCATGTGATAACTCCAATTACAGCATTTGTTTTTAAATATCATGATCAGGATACAGCTCCCACGCTAGTTATCTTACGGTTTCTAGCATGACTAGCAATTTAATGTCAATTGGTGTAGAAATACGGTTTGTTTTGCACAATGGATATGTGTATCCACTAGAGATTGAATTGAGCTTGATCAAATTTATTTCATTTTATATGATAAGTGAACTCCAAAAAATTAAATGTCTTCCCCCCCAAGATTTCTTTAAGTTCATGATTATGAGAAAGAAGTGTGGAAAATAAAAGTAGGTTACGTCAGGATAATTAGAGTAATTATAATGCTGCTCCGGAAGTGACAATCAGGCAAGGTATTGCAATAATTGTACTCGTATTGATTGCTGCTTCGGAAAACTGTCCGCTCTGTGGCTTATTACATAATGCCATTAATGAATGTCTCCCAAGAAAGTGTTGGCTGAAGAAAGCACACCAGTGCTAGCTGAGGCTACAATGCACTTCCTCTTGAAGAGGTGATGGCCTGCCTTAAGCAGTGCAATGTGAAGGAAGGAACGGCAGATGCTGGTTTACACTGAAGATAGACACAAAATGCTGCAGTAACCGCGGGCTAGAGAGCATCTCTGGAGAGAAGGAGTGGGTGACGTTTCGGGTCCAGACCCTTCTTCAGACTGAGAGTCAGGAGTGAAGCCAGCTGTAGGAATATTGATTAATCTAACTTCAAGTTACTCTTGCTTTTCCCCTCTCTATGTTCCTCCACATCCTAGTTCTCTGACTAGTTTCACTGTCCTGATTAATTTTACAGTTTGTATGCCTCGTTGTCAACTTCCCCTCAGCCAACAATGAACCATTCTGCATTTCCTTGATCATCATCTGCTTTGATGATCTGTTTTAGTACCTTGCTCTTTCATATCTCTAGTTTCCCTCTAACCTGGCTCTCAGTCTGAAGAAGGATCGCGGCCTAAAACATCACCCATTCCTTCTTTCAAGAGGTGCTGCCTGGCATGCTGACTTACTACAGCGTTTTGTGTCTATCTTTAAGCATGCAGATTGTCTGATGACAGATCCTCATGCTTGCTCGACTCTGAGACTATTGTGTTGAGCACATAGCACAAACGTAGTGTGCTGCATGATTCAGAATTAAGGAACATGGTTTAATTGTATATTACAATAGTCTGGTCCTTTTTAAACAGTACATTTTAGCCCCTAATTGAACAGAACAGTGCTGCTTGTCAGTTCTCCATTCATGTTAATTTCTGACTGTCTAGCACAATTTCACCTGCCCCCATCCATCCCAGGTAAATTTCTACCACTGTAAAAGGCCATGACAAATTGCCAATTGAAGCTGAGCCACATGACCTTAAAATAAAGGAAGGGAAAGATCTCTAATTTATTCAATTTTCTCTTGAATTTGTATTTTTATTCATTCATGATGAAGGCATTGTCAACAAGGTCGGTATTTATTGCCTTGACAAGGTGATACTAATAATGAATCACCTACTTAACAACTGTGTCAACCATCACCTTGGTGATTGAACTTCAAGCACTGCATCCATGTCCTCATCCAGATCATTTCAGAGAGCAACCACAATTAAAACCACATTGCTGTAACACTGACAGTCGAGGCAAGCAGCGGTAGCAAATGAGATACCTGAGAGAACCTGATGGGTTTTCACAACTATTAAGTTGCAGCATGGTAATAAACATATACTCCCTTTTTAATTTGTGATTTTAATAATCAGTCTGAAAAAGGGTCTTGACCCAAAACGTCACCCATTCCTACTCTCTCCATAGATGCTGCCTGTCCCGCTGAGATAATCCAACGTTTGTGTCTATCTCTCTTCTTAATTCGTTTTTATTTAATTAACTGAGTTTGAATGCCCTAACTGCCGTGGTGGGACTTGAGCTCATGCCTTTGGATCATTAGTCCAGGTTTCTGGGTAACTAGTTGTTGAAGGTAGTAATAATCATTATGCAATGTTCACGAGGATGCATCTTCCTTGCACTATATTCAGCTCTGGATCTCCTTGACAATAAAAACATCTATGTCAGGATTGTTGACAATGTCCAGTTCCTTGGCATCCATATCACCGGCATGATCTGGTACCTTCAAAGGTGAGACGGTGATCAACTCATCACATCAGCATGTTTACTTTCTTTGCCGTTTGAGAAGCTTTGGCATGTCCACAAGGATTTACTTGACTTTCTGCAGATGCAATATAGAAAGACGGAATGCATCTCAGTCTGGTACGGCATTCGCTCTGCTCTTGACCATCTGAACATACAGACAACAAGTCTTTGCATCAGCAGAGCTAGAAGTATCGCCAAATATGCCTGCTACCCTGGCCATTTCCTTTTCTCTGTTCTATACTCTGGGAGAAGATGCATTAGGTTGAAAATCTAGACATCCTGACTTAAAAAATACTTCTTCCGGACTCCTGATCCAATAACTTCTTTCATGCCCCCCTTCGCCGAGGTGCTGCAAAATACTCCCTTAACTCAATCTCAATCAATTATTCCATTTTCTTTTCTTTTATTTGCAATACTTCTGATTTGTTTATCATTAATTGTATCATCAGTTGTATTCATTGTACCCAATGTACTGTTTACTCTCTGAGCTTCATGCAAGCAAGGAATTTCATTGCACCCTGGTGTATATGGCAATATACTAACATGGATCAAAATCTCTTGGTAGATCTGGTCATAGTTGAGACAGCAGATGGCACAAGCATCTCTGAAGGTAGCGAGCAGTTCAGCCAGGGTTTCTGGTCCTGTTGGTCATCTACTGATCCCAGGCAGAATGTTGTAAGTGTTTGTCTAAACCTGATCCACTACATAGATAGATAGATCCTTTATTGTCATAGCAGAATATCACAACAATTGGTGCTGTTTGGCAGAGGAAGGCAAGCTATAACTGTGTGGGAGAATGGAAAAAAAACTAGAAAGGAAAAAGTACAGCCAACATCATCATTCAACAAGATTATTTTCTTGCAATTATTCTCAACAACTTCCCCATGAAGTTATAAATAGGTTTAGTACTGAAAGCTCTATTCAGCCCATCAATAGTTTTTATATTCCACATTAGCCTCTTTTCAGCTAACCTATTTCAATACATCAGCATATCTCTAAAAGAATGACAGTTATCTATCATGTCACAAACTTTGGATGTCCCAATATGCTTTTAAAGTACAGTCACTGTTGCAAAACACTGTGCCCTCCTTACTTACTGACTTACCTTTGGCATACTCAACAAGATTGAGGCCGGAGTCTGGGACACTGGAGATTAAGTGAATGCAAGTCAAGTGGAATTTATTGTCACATGTACAAGCACAGTGCGGTACAGGTACAATGACAACCTTGCTTGCCCCAGCATCACAGGTAGATTGACTCAAGCAATAGGGAAAAACATAAAATACACATACATTTAAAACAATAACACAAATTCTACAAGACAGTAAAAAGAAAAAGACTATTCAAAACAAAAACAAGACATTAATGCTAAAATACATTTAGAAAATACACATTTAGTGTTCTGTTGCTGAGGTAGGATTGGAGTTGCTGGTCGGATCAAAAACCTGATGTTCCTGAACCTGGTAGTGTGGAACTTCAGGCTTCAGTACCTCCTATCTGACGGTAGCAGCCAGTAGAGAGCATGGCCCGGATGGTGGGGTTCCTTGATGATGGATGCTGCGTTCTTGATGCAGTGCCTCATATAGATTTTGTAGGTTATTAGGCTGGGAATGTGGGAGGAGCCAGGACTCTGAGTGTGGGCTGGAATGTGTTTGGATCCATGGTTGGGATCACGGATATCAGGGGTTAGGAATGAGGATAGGTTTACATACAAGATGAAGCAGAAACCTAAAAGCTGAAACTGACATAGAACCTATTATATTTATTGAAGAGTTGTCAGCAGCATGTCATTGCAGCCTCAGTGACATTGCCTGCAATCTGAGTGGTATCTGCAGCTTTTTTGTTATCCGCATGTATGCTCTTATCCTTCACATGTATGAGGACTTAATGTATATCAAAAGCAACAAGAAGTTTGTGTTTAGAAAGTTTCCACAAATTCCAAAGAAATAATTGACTGAATAATCAGTTTAATGGTACAGGTTGTTGCAGACAGTATAAGAAGATGTCTACAAGGCTTGGAGAGTGGATGATTTTGCCTTTGATTTATTACAGCCTTGTGTTATAGCAGCAATCATATTTTGAACGCCTGTCATTCACTGCCATTGTCTGAAGAAGTGAGTTAGCAAATGATGCTAAAATAGTGCACATTTTAGATGTAACTATTTTTTTCCCACCTGTCATTTTTTGAAACGCTGCCCTGTGGGATGTACTTTAAAAAGATTCCTTTTTATCTGATTGAAAATCACCATACTTCCAATATGACTGGGCAAAACGGGTTATTTATTAATAGAAACATATAATTAAGGCAATCATTTCTGAGCATCCACAATTTAATCTGGAAGCAACAGCCTGCAATTTGGTTGATAAACGGCAGCTGACAGGCAGCTATTTCATGCTGCATTATGCTATTCAATTCTGGATGGAACATGAAGCAAAGTCTTGAATCAAAGTGGAAAAAGGAGTTTTTATTATCAGCAGGCAGAACCTAATTTTATTAGGTCTTAATATTGCAGATTCATAGCATTAAAGATTTATTCTCACTTTATCAGGTGCTTCAAATCATATATTCAATTCAGGTACAGGTTCAGGTCACGTTTAGAGGGATATAGGCTCCAGGCAGGCGTGGGACTAGTGTAGATGGGACGTGTTGGTCAGTGTGGGCAAGTTGAGCCGAAGAGCCTATTTCCACACTGTATGACTGTATGACTCTATTTGGGAAATTACTAAATACTCAAAGTATTGCTAGCTGATGAAATTGACTTCTGAAATTGCAGACCACAAGATGGTGAAGATCAGAATAGTGTGAAACATTTCTGGATTAGGTGGTATTATCTACAAGGAGAGGTTGGACAATTCTGGATTGTTTTCTCTGGAATTCTGGAAGTTGAGGGGAGACCTGGCAGAAGTGTATAAAATGATGAGAGGCATGGATAAGGTAGAAGTCAGTACCTTTATCCCAGGGTGGAAATGTCAAAAATTTGAGGGTGTAGTTTAAAGGCGAGAGGGGCAGAGTTTAAGGAAATTAGTTGGCAAGTTTTTTTATTACACAAAGGGTGATGGGTACCTGGAACATGCTGCCAGGGGTGGTGGGAGAGGCAGATAGGATGGTGGCATTTAAGAGGCTTTTGGATAGGCACATGGACATGTTGGGCATGGAAGGATATGAATCTTGTGCAGGCAAATGAGATTAGTTTATCTTGGCATCATATTTGGCAACGACTTTGGGGCCTGTTTCTGTGCCCTGTACATTTCATTTGTGTAGGAAAGAACTGCAGATGCTGGTTTAAATCGAAGATAGACACAAAATGCCGGAGTAACTCAGCGGGACAGGCAGCATCTCTGGAGAGAAGGAATCGGTGAAGATGGGTCTCGACCCGAATTGTCACCCATTCCTTCTCTCCAGAACTTCTCTTCTCTCAAAGGTACTGTCCCGCTGAGTTGCTTCAGCATCTGTACATTTACTTGTTCCGTGTTCCTCGCTTTCTTTGGCATTTGTATATACTCTTTCCCAATTAATCACCTGGTGACCTGGATTTTGCCTTCAATTGCTGCAGGAAAGACACTTGCCATTCACCTCACTAACACATCTCAAGCATTCTTGTTGACTATGTCAGCAGATTGCCACTAATTTGATGCCTGCTTCACTTCAATGCCCTCTGTGTGAAGCTCTTCAAAAAGAATCATAGTGAAAAAAAACTGATTAGGCATTTAAGAAAAGGAAATAAATGTGATTTTTAATTATCTATAAGAAGCAAAATAAAGATCGTGAAACACAGATGGAATTATAGGAGAAAAATAAAAGTGACAGAAAAATAGTTTTGACTTTTACTTTACTAAAATGTTAAATATTACATTTCTATTGAGTGAAAAATGAGACACTCCAATTATAACATTATTTTCCTAGGTAGCAGGATTACCACATAATATTGCTAAATATTCACTCTAGGATGTGGCGACCCTAACTGTCTAAGCTGGCTTTAGTGTATAGCTAATGATTTAGTGTTCTAAGTTGGCGTCAGTAAACTGCTGACTATTGGCAAGGTCTGAGTAGCACATTTTGTGAAGGACCACTCACCTCTGACAGCATATTTAATCATGGATATTGGGACAACAGAAATTCCTGTCAAATTTACCTGCACTCTTATTATTAAAATAAGATCTGGACCAATATCTGTATCTTTGGCTACTAGTCCGAGAGCTTGGGTGGAAAAGCTGAAGGTGGATCTGCTTTGATGATTTTTTCTCCATCTCTTCCAATGTTAGGACCTCCTGCTACTAGAAAATTCAAATTAGTCTCAATTGTAAAGGTGATCTAGATGGCTTAGGGTCATACAGGATACTGTAGCTATAAGGCAGCACTTGTGAAAGAGACAGCTTTAATAATATCACATAAGTGATCCTTTTATGGTATTGCTACCAAGGTCTACTCCTCAGAATATTTAGTTTGGTTTAGTTTAGAGATACAATGTGGAAACAGGCCTTTCAGCCCACTGAGTCATCACTGACCATAGATCACCCGTTCACACTAATTCAATGTTATTCCCCTTTCTCGCCCACTCTCTATACCCAATATGGGCAATTTTACAGAAGCCAATTAACCTACAAATCCGCATGTCTTTGTGATGTGGGAGGAAACCGGAGCACCCGGAGGAAAGCCACGCGGTCAGTGGGAGAGCGTGCAACTCCACACAGATGGAGCCCAGAGCTTTGGATGCCAATCCAGTCACAACCACTCTGCCATTGGACCCTAGCAATTAGAGATGTAAGTTTGGGTTTAAGCAGCAGATGTAAAATTAGAAAGATGAAAGATTAATCAAGAGCAAATCATATATAGGTTCCTCATTGAACAGTAGCTTAAAGCAAACCCATATTTACATCTCTATTTGTTTCCAAATTTCTAATTTCCTATGCTACCAATGTCCCTACATTCACTCACTGTCTGCTTGCATACTGTATATTAATATATTTGTCCTATTTCTCTATCTCGATAGGAAAATAGACAAGTATTCTTCTTTACATGCTTTGTGGTTTGTTTGACCATTTTACCACAGGAAGTATTTGGCAAAAGTGTTATTATTCTAAGTTGAAAAAGTAAGAGATATTCATTCCATTAAAAAAAAACATTTATTCATGAGCATAAGTGAAACCAATTCTAATGTGTATGCATCAGTCTGGGAATATAAGACAGATGATTCTCGATTGTGAGTTATTTGAGTACTTTAGTAACAGGCGTGTGATTTATTTGCAGCATCATTACAATAATAAATAGAAAACATTGAGTTAAAAAGGAAGGACATTCCTTTTATCACAGAAGCTCTATGAGTCGCCAGCATTAGAGACTGGTATTAGATTTCCTTTGCAGATTGGGAGTCACTTGAAGTGATCTGAATTTGTCTGTGGACATCAATGTTGCTGACCTAGTCTTAGTTTTTTCTTTGGAGCATAGGCTAAAGGAATTACCCTAAAATGCCAACTCAATTGCCATGGATCCATTGGACTGAGGGGCTATATGAATCTATGACACTGGTTAGGCCTCATCTATAGCAATATGTTAGTGTTGAATCAAAGTCTCAGAGAGGATGTAGAAAAGATGTTATGCCAAATGATAGTTATGCAACAAACAAAAAGTGCTGAAGTAACCCAGAGGATCAGGCAGCATATTTGGAGAACACACATGGGTGACGTTTTGGGCTGGGACCCTTCTTCAGACTCACGACCTGGTTATACTCTTAAAGCAGTAAAACGTTTTAGAGGTGAGATGAGACACTTTTTTATAGAATTCGTTTTTATGACCCGAAAAGGTAATGAAACAAAAATTCAACATTAGCATTCAAAATGGAATTGCGAACATCTGAAAGAAGACAAACATGTTGAGCTACGTGAAAAAGATGGGAAGGTATTTGAATAGTTCTTCCGACACAATCACATTGTTCTGCACTCTTATGTTTTGAAGAAATGGTAGATGGAGTTTTCTCAGAGCAAGTGTGAAGTGTGGCACTTTGAGAAGTCAAATGTAAGGGGAAAGTATACAGTTACTGGCGAAACCCTTAGCAGCATTGATATACAGAGGGAACTTGGATTCCAAGTTTATAGCTCCCTGAAAGTGGCAACACAAATAGACAGAGTGATAAAGAAGGTCTATAGTATGCTAATGGAATGTTGACCTTCATTGCGAGAGGATTTGAGTTTAGGAGCAAGGAGGTCCTACTGCAGTTGTACAGGGCCCTGGTGAGACCACATCTGGAGTATTGTGTGCAGTTTTGGTCTCATAATTTGAGGAAGGACGTTATTGTTATTGAGGGGAGTGCAGCGTAGGTTCACCAGGTTAATTCCCAGGATGACAGAACTGACATATGACGAAAGAATGGGTCAACTGGACTTGTATTCACTGGTATTTAGAAGGATGAGAGAGGATCTTACAGAAACATATAAAATTCCTAAAGGATTGGAAGGCTAGATGCAGGAATGTTTTCCCCGATGTTGGGGAAGTCCAGAACCAAGGGTCACAGTCACATAAAGGGTAGGCCATTTAGGACTGAGATGAGGAAAACCTTTTTCACCCAAAGTGTTGTGAATCTGTGGAATTCTCTGCCTGAGAAGGAAGTGGTGGTTAATTCACTGGATATTTTCAAGAGAGAGTTAGATTTAAGTCTTGGGGCTAAAGGAATCAAGGGATATGGGAGAAAAAGCAGGAACGAGGTACTGATTTTGTATGATCAGCCATGATCATATTGAAAGGCGTTGCTGGTTCGAAGGGTCGAATGGCCTATTCCTGCACCTATTTTCCATGTTTCTATTAAGCCCCTAGATTTTCCTGGGCGTTGATAGAATCAGATATTTATCAAGTTAGCCTTGATCTTGTTGAGTGACACAGCAGGATCAAGGGGCTGTGTGGTTGGCTCTGCTCCTAGTTCTTATGTCTTTAAACCTTCCTGCTTAAAATAAAACCAAGAAGTGTAGCTTTTCATAAGATTGGCACAATTGAGGTCATTTTAAATCCAATAGCTGTACATTGAGATTTTTTGCTGTTACCAACCTAAACCTGATCCAACAACCTTCACCCAGCAATGTCGTAAGATTTCTTATGCAAGCAGATTTATTTCAGAGATTTTTTATTTTAGGCAGGATGATCTAATTTGTAGTGGTACATCAATACAATATAACAAAGCTAATAGTAATCCAGTAAAATATGGATTGCTGCCCATGCTGAGTCAGGGGCACAGCCAAAAAGCCAATGGGATGTTGCTATAAATATGTATAAGATATGCAGAGAACTTTCCTGCAAAATAGTATTCTCTTTGTAAACCATCTTCCTGGGTCAATTCAAAAAATGAAAGGTGGCTTTTAGAAAAAATGATTTATGTGCTTCTTATATAAACTACTTTCATGCGGTGTCGAATATTACGTAGATGATTTTATATCTTCTAAGCCATTAAATCAAAGCTAATCCTACTTCTATTGAAGTTGACACAAAAAGCTGGAGTAACTCAGCGGACAGGCAGTATCTCTGGAGAGAAGGAATGGATGACATTTCGGGTCGAGACCCTTCTTCAGTCCTATTTCTATCCATTATTAGACTTTAATCCTGAAGTAGCTCTTCAATTATTATCAGAAAATTGTAGATAACAGTTGAATGGTGAACAGATAAACAAAATTAGAAACATTAGAAAATGTCCCTCATAATCCAACCAAGGGTCCACAAGGCAGTTCGTCACTGCACAGTTTACACAGTTCACTGCTGTGCATAAGGCACTCCCCAACTTACGTAAGGGTTATGTTCAGTGAACCTTTATGCAAGTCAGATTTTCATAAGTTGGAATCACCAACGCTGTGTCTGTTTCCATCCCCTGCCCAGAATTACTCACTGAGAGTATTAATTAGAATCTAGCAGAAATTCTCTCTGCCTGCTCGACAAATCCTTTTCTCCCTCCTCACTTAAACCACAAGTTGATACGGCTGGGCTAAAGCTCGCTGTCTCAGAGGCATCCAGCTGTGACTCAGCAACTGGTAATAACTCAAAACCTCGCCACAGCATCAGTGGAGGAAATATACATTCATGTCCTCCAGAGATGCTGCCTGACCCAATGAGTTACTCCAGTAATTTGTGTTTTGCTTGTTACTTGTAAACTTCAGTTCTGTCTCAGCATTGGGGCACATTCTGTTGGGCATGGCCTTCTGGATCAGCAATGCTGTTATTGCTGGCTTGAGTTCCGACTCGCAGTTGGGGCACTTTCTGGGGCCCGCAGGCTTCTGGGTAAGCACCACCACCATTGCTGGCTTGTATCCGCCCCGCTGTCTTGCAATAGTTTAATCGCAAGGAATTACAGATGTAAACTTGTGTGGTTTGTACAGTGATGTGGAAATTACAAACTGCCTTGATTGCACCAGGGACTGAGTACAGAATTGTTAACAAAAGTGCAAATGTATGTAAGTTGCCTATTGCGTAAGTTGAGGAGGATCGATAATTAACCGACTAATAGTGCATTGTTGAGCAAATATTTCGGAGATTAAACTTTTCACCGAATCCAGGTCAGGACGCAAATTTACATTCAGATGATGATCCTTTCAGCAGTGCCATTAGTCATCTAAAACACAATTTTGGAGTGTAAAGCAATTCTTTATCTTTGTGGCTAGACACAAAATGCTGGAGTAATTCAGCGGGTCAGGCAGCATCTCTGGAGCGAAGAAATGGGTGATGTTTTGGGTCTCGACCCTTCTTCAGACTGATGTCAGAAGTCTGAAGAAGGGTCTCGACCCGAAACGTCGCCCATTCCTTCGCTCCAGAGATGCTGCCTGACCCGCTGAGTTGGTCCAGCATTTTGTGTCTACCTTCGATTTAATCCAGCATCTGCAGTTCTTTCCTGCACACTTTATCTTTGTGGATAGGTTTGTGACAAAAGATACCTTTCCAGCTGTTGTATTGGATATATTGTGCTGACAGAAACATTGGTCTTCCTAACAGCCTTAAAAAATGCTAAGCCAAATAATTGCTTATGTTAGCTAAGCCTCTCAGTGTGATAAATCTTTGCCCTTCATTTTAAACCATATGAATCAGTATAGTGCTTTAAAAAACTATTTACAGATTATTTATAAACTAATCTACTTTGCATACAAGATGCAACACTATAGTTTGTAGAGTTTGTAAAAGTTCAAAGTTATCATTACGAATAATTAAAATGGACCATAACTTATTCAGCATAAGCTGAATTTGCAGCTAACATTTGCAGCTAACAAATTATGTTCAATAAATTGAGATTGCAACTTTTAAACAGAAATTACATAAACCAAATAATCAATGAGATTTGGGGGACCTACCTGCTCTCCAAATAGTACATAGAATTATTTATAACTGGGCAGCTGAGACTTGTTACTGAAGCACTTGGTGGGGTTGAGCTCACAAACTTCTACCTCAAGGAGAAGTACTCTCAACTTTTCTATCATTTGGTGCTGGTCCTAAAACATTATTGCAGTCTACTCAAGTAGGAACTAAGCTTGGTTTTAAGCATGTATTAATAGAGGGTTTACTGTTAACATTTTGGTGAAAATTGAATTAAAAGATATAAACAAAATGATGAACCCTAAAGTTCTCCTTAAGGGTGAAGCAGTGAATGAGAAGTCCAGGAACATTACAAAACAGGTGCACAAATCACAGGGTCTCAAAATGTATATTACATAAAAAGCTAGGTTCATTTTATTAATTTCCTTGAAATTAGCAGAACAAATAAATGTTAATGATTCAACTCAAATAGTTTTGAAACTTCAAGTCCAATGATAGAAACAGCATATGCCAGAATACATCAATGTGAGCAATTATATGAGTTATTGAACCATCCCAAATAAGAATTGTGTTCTAAGTGACAAGGTTATAGCTTTTTCAAAAGTAGCAGATTATTTTTTTTTACATTCTCTACAAGGTCAATCAACTTCAACAAATCTATTTGAAATGACATGCTTTTATAATAATGGATGCAAAAAATAGCACAAGAGCCTTGTTCCAATAAGCTTTGCAGAGAAACTCAGGATTGTGCACTAGTTAAAGGAAAATCAATTAAGAACACTTATGCTTAAATGAAAAATGGAATAGATTCAAAATAGGTAAATAACAAGACCTTAGGTTTAAAAACATAAATATTATCAATGCTAGAACTGATCCATTGCTGGATTCATAGACAGAAGCATCCGAGGCAAGACAACTAACCAAAGCTAAAGTTGTGATTTCTTCCTTTAATTTCCCTCCTCAAGTCACTAACTCCACAGACATCAATCATCCCCTGGTATCCTGAGCAGATACACTCTCTCACAATGTATTCGGACTACCACAGTAAAACCTTAGACTGATTCCTACTATCCTGACTATTTTGGTATGGATAACATACAAACTTCATTCAAATCTTTCAAATAAACAGTACAAGAAGGTGATTATGAATATTTTACTATTTTGATCAGTTCATATTCCTTTCTGGTGACAACTGATTTTCCCATTAATTATTATCTAAAACAAATCTTCAAAATTTCACATTATTTCCAAAGCAAACCTTGATGATCTCTATGGGAGAGGTGTAAATTCTTCTATTGTCTTCTCCAAGCTTTTTATTTTAAATAGGTTAATGGCTCATTACAGAATACCGAGTAGGCATAATTCATCATCATCATCGCCGGTTTTGCAAGACAGTCATACTCGAAACGAGTATGACTGTCCTCTCATGGAGGGCGCATGTGCGTAACGTGGGGAGACTGGTGCACAGACAGCAACCACGCGGTTCTTGACAGGTCTGGGCCAGAATCCAGTGGCATGGAATCCAAGACGACCGGCGACCCTTTTCTGCTGCAGCCTTCATCCTCCTTCCCAGCCGTTGTGACCCTCCACTAAAGTCAGCCATCATCCTCAGCCTGTTCCACCGTTAAGGTCTTGGTTGAATTGCTCTTTGTCAGAGACCTCCCCTTCGACCTTACCTACCAGGAGCATAGCTCCAGACGGCATCACTCTCAGGATCTCAGGACCACACAAGCTTCTCCACCACGACAAGGTGACAATCCATGGAGAAGACTTGGGCCCATAATGTCTGTACCAAACATATGCTAATACAAACTGCACATCTGTCTGCACATGGTCTACAGTGTAAAGAAGATCTTAGTAAATTACCTTAATTTTTTCTCTTCTTATCTTAAATCTATGCCCTTTAACATATAACATACCCATTCTGGGAAATAGATTTTTAAGATCCACCCTCTCTAATGTTGTAAATTTCTGATTGCCCATCAACATTTGTTTCTCCAGGAAAACAATCCAAGTTTTCCAACCTCTCCTTATATCCTCTAATTCCGGCTGCAACCTGGTGAACCTCTTCTGCATTCCCTTCAAAGCCTCCACGTCCTTCCTGGAATGGTGACCAGAACTGCACATAATACTTGCATAATTATCAACAATCAATACTGTATATGATCTCACTTGTTTATCGGTAATAGCGCACATAGCAGAAGAGTTCTCATTCAAAGATTTATACTGCCAGAGCAAAGAATATAATTTAAATATTTAAATAATGTAATAACTTTAGTTGGTGACAGTTAAAAATTGAACAATTGTTGACAGACTCTGCACCTATGAGACAATCATACACAACAGGAGCAGGCCATTCAGCTCACAGTGCTCATGCCTTCTCTGGAAGGACCATCCAATTGATCCCACTCCCCTTGCTTATCCACCGTATCTCCAAATATTTCTTCATTTCAAATGTACATCCAAAAATAAGTTTCATTTTATCTGATTCCACCACCCTTTCAAGCAGTGAATTCCAGCTTGTAACAACTTATTGTGTGAACCAATTTTACATCCCAGCTCAAGAATCTTTCATGATCTTAAATCTGGAAGTTCTGACTACCAACTCTTCTGAATTTATTTATTTTACTTTTATTTACAGGGGAATGTGAAATTTAGTGTAAGAGCAATTGTGCATATGGTATGCTGGACAAACAGAAGCTGTGTTTGCATGTGTGTACATACCTTTGTGTGTACTGTACGTGTGTGTATGGTTATTTTTCTGTATTTGCTTTGAAAAGCTTGACATAACGTTGCATGATTGGAGTCCGTGTAGCTAAATAGGGAAATATCCTGATACAGCATTGGTAATTCCCCTTTCCATCCAACCTAAAATCCCAATCAACTGCAGTGGTGTTCACCTGTTGCATTGGCACTTCTGCTGGTTTAAAAATTCAAGTGAATTTTAACATAAAAATCAGAAACAGGCACAGTTGTTTTCTCCAACTGAAGCATTTAATGGCATAAAAATATGGCACAAATCCTCTGGCTGCTTTTCAAAAATTCAGTGGGATAGTCAATTTATTAATTTACAAGCAAACAACTGCTGCCTGAAAAATTAAGACAGGGTGTCTTAATGGGAATTAAATTATCCTTTTTTTTATCAATCCATTTGCATGAAACACAATCCATTAATGGCTATTTTAATGCAATGTAAATTCATTAGTGCATGAAAGATCCTTTTTAATAAATACCCTCATTAACTTGTGACAACTAAAAAGATGAGTATTTCACTGCAGGTGAAAGACTACTGTATATTTCAATATGTTGAAGTGCTGTACATTGGACTAGAGGAGGCGTATAATATATTTGAAATAAAAATGGCTTTGCATGCAGTTACGCCCATTAAGAATGAATTGTAGCTCATGAATGATGTATTGATATACGATCAGAATTTGCAATAAGGCATCACACCCTTTCCCTTCATCCGGTTACACCCATTAAGAACGAGATGTAGCTCATGGATGATGTATTGATATAGGATCAGGATTTGCAATGATGCATCACACCCTTTCCCTCCATCCCAGGCTGGTTGCAAAGGCTGTCAGTTTAATGAAATATTGGGGATACAGATGTGAAACCAATATTCTCAAGCAAAATTCGCAACCCTTCTTGAATCACAGATTACATCGTTGACAAGAAAATGCACAGAATGAGTGCCAGGGCTACGTTTCACAACTATCTAGCTCTGAATTACTATCTACATATTTAATCTCTGTAATATAGCAGATTATATAAAATTGTTGATCATCTCGCAGTAACTAATGGACTACCTGAACTAGATTAGCTGTGTGCATTACACAACATTGGCAAGTTTTATAGCTCTCTCACTTTTTAGACAGATATAAAAAGTTTAAATTGTTGGTTTTAAGCACACACTGTGAATCCTGCTACACAGAATTATTTGGGGAGTAGTATTTCCATGAAAACGACTCTTTGTTTGGAGTAGAGAATCTTTGTATTCTTAGACATTTATTTGCTTGCTGTTGTATATCCCCTTCAGATGTATGAGATTGTGATGAGTTGCAATGCCCAATACTGATAGCTGAAAAGCCATTGTCATACAATATGGAAACAGGCCCTTCATCCCACCATGTCTGTGCCAAGTAAGATGTCCTATTTGTCTGTGTTTGGCCCATATTCCTCTAAACCTTTCCTATCCATGTACCTGTGCACGTGTCTTTTAAATTTTGTTATTGTACCTGCCTCAACTACCGCCTCTAGCTGCTCATTCCATATACCCATCACCCGCTGGGTGAAAGAGTTATCCATCAGGTTCCTATCAATTAATTTCCCCTCTCACCTTAAATTATGTCCTCTGGTCCTTGATTTCCCTACCCGGGTTAAAAGACATGCATTCACAGGAGATAATGTCTTTGGATGATGTTAAACAGCAATCCATTAGCCATACAAAATAATTAGAAGTGAATAAGAGGTGGCAGAGTCGGGACCTTATGGAGATATTTACAATTTGAAAGGCAATGAGGGGAGATAGTTGGAAACTTTCCCCTGTAGCAGAGATATTTAAAACTTGAGGGTATAGACTTGTGTTACTACTTTCAATGAGCTCTTGACAATGGACCCAAGATCCCCCCTATACGTCAATGTTGTTAAGAGTCCTACCATTAAATGTTTAAGTTTAGGATAAGGGGTAAGAGGGGTAATGAGGAAGTAGCTTGTCACCCACAAGCAACTGGAGTCTAGAACACACCATCAGAGGGATGATGGCGCCAAGAACGCCCTCAACATTTTGGAAATATCTAAATGAACACTTGAATCACAGAGGCAGGGAAGACTACTCACCAAGTGCTGATAAATGGGAATTGTATAGATAGGTACCTAATTGTAATGGCTGTCATGGGCATCATGGGCCAAAGGGCCTGTTTCTCTGTTGCATGTTTATTTGGTATTAACATTAAACAAAGTTGTTATTTAAGTGTAATATGTTTGAATTGCAATATTGTCAAACTTAGACTTAACAAATAAATAATCATTCATATTACTTGCTAAATTAAACCAAAAGTTAGAATGAAGCGATATGTAAATTGAATGACACCAATAATAAAGCAAAGAATGTAGATATAATCTATACCTACTTTGTGCCATGGTAGGCACAAAAAGCTGGAGTAACTCGGCGTGTCAGACTGCATCTCAGCATCTCTGGAGATCCCCTGATTCTCAGTCTGAAGAAGGATCCGGATCCGAAACGTCAGCTATTCCTTTTCTCCAGAGATGCTGCCTGACCTGCTGAGTTAATCCAGCTTTTTGTGTCTATCTTCAGTTTAAACCAGCATCTGCAGTTCCTTCCTACACATTATGCCACGATAATTTGTTGCCATTTACTGATAAGCAATATTATTTATTCAGGATTGCAATAAATATGTTGAAAATAGTCAATTCAAGTCAAGTTTATTTGTCACATACACATACAAGATGTGCAACACTGCACAACTCGTATGTGTATGTGACGAATAAACTTGACTTGACTCGGTATTAATCGCATTAATAACATTAGTTACAGCAACACATCTGCAGAGTTATGCATTAGTCTGAAAAATCCATTTACTTTGCAATATGAAACCAAATTCACATTCACGAACATTGCTGTATACAGGAAATTACATATCACAGTGAACCTGATAATTGTCATTTTACTATCTTAGTTTAAAAATATTACATTGAGAAAATATATTTTAGAAATTATGAATTACTGTGTTCGACCTGTGCTGTGGGTTTGTGGACAAACTACTTCATCCCCCCACTTTTCATCCTGGAATCAATTTATAAGCATCTCATTCTAAAGAATTCAGAACTCCAAAAGGGATAGAATGGGAATGGAATTGGAGAGGACATAAACGCATTGTTCAGAAGGCCTGATAGAAGAGAAATTAACGTATTGGAGTCTCATTTCTAATTATATAATAAATCACAAAGTTGCCAGGGCATCAAGAGTTAATTAGCTTGATTCTTTAATTGCCGCGGTTTTAATTGGCAATCTGTGGCACTCACTGTGGAACCATCCCATTCTGTGAGAAAGCAGCAGGGGATTACAGGCGGTGCAGTGTGGGCTCATTACCTAACACTTTCCTTCACGTTGTCCGAGATCACGTAATGTATTTTTTTTAAACACAATAAGCGCAATTAATTAAACTGGGTTTTTTTTTGTTGTTGTTGCAATCTTCCCAGAGAGTGTATGCTGAAAAATGCCTGCCAGTTCAACTCATGGCTGGATGGTGCAATCGTCAACTAATGCAAAGCTGCTGCTATAGATTGTACGCGGGATATTACAGCCTCAGCCTACTGCTGAGAGCATAAAGGGAGAAAAATTATCACATTAAACCTAAGGTAAAAGATCCTAATAAAAACCAAGAAGACAGTAAACTTAGAATCACCATCGGCAGGAGTTCACTGAACAACTAACTCATTAGTTACCTCCAATTCATGTGATCAAAGAAACCGCTTAATTGAGCATAGTTTAAGAACACAACCACAATATCCTTTCTTCTTATCACAAGCATCCTTCCTCAATGCGAGAGGATATCACAGTCTGGACTGTAATCGGATAAACTGTGTTATAGGTAAATTGCAGTCCGCTAAATACCATGAGATGCCAGAAGTCGTCTAATGCCTCAAATAAAAACATTTTCCCATTTATAAATCCCACCTCGGAGGGGGTAGCTGTGGTGCTGTTGCGTTGCAAGTAACAACCCCGACATATTTTAAGAAGTTCAAGCTAACGATGCTAAATAATTACAAAAAAAACGATAGTAGTTTAGTGCTTGAGCGTTGCCACCTGGAGCCATCTGGCAGATTTCTTATGGGTTATGGAGAGCATTGATAAGATTGGGTTTATTTCACCAACTATTTCACATTGTGGAAAATGCTGGAACTACTTAGCAGGACAGGCCGCATCTATCATGAAGAGAAACATATTCAACGTTTCATCCGGAGTATTTCCGGCATTTTCTATTTTTGCTTTCGATTTCCAGTATCTGTAGTCTTGTTTTTCATTTCACGCACGGAAATGATGTCGCAAATTAGGAAAACGGCCAAGGAAATACCTTCTCTCAAATTATTTGAATACATTCCCAGTACTATGTTTAAGGGGATTCATTTCTTGGAAACTTTTACGCGGCGCCAATACATGTAGTGCACTCACCCCTGTTCCTCCATCATCTCCTGAAGCTCCATGCATTTGAGTTCGACCCTTCTTTTCCGTTCGTGGTCTAGTATTTCCCGGTTGCCCTTTTTTACCACGAGTGGTTCCATTTGCTTGGGGTCCCCTTCGGTGGTGTATTCCGCGCCACTTTCCTTCCTCTGCGGGGCTGCAGAGAGCATTTGCTGAGCGCAGCCATTTGTACAGCTCTCCCGAGCGGAGGGCAAACCGTCGCCGTTGTTGTGCATGTTGGTGATCGAATTACCAATTCAGTTCTGCAAGGGAACTGCAAGAGAAAACACAGAACTTCGGTTCAGCCCACATGCACATAAGTGGCAGATTAATGGAAGTAGAACTAGAGTACACAGAGGCCCGGTGGATACACCATTTCAAGAGCGTGGAGCCGATTTTATCTTTACTTAAAACATTCCCCCATTTAAGTGCTATTTCGAACGTCTTGAATTCAGTTGCATCTTCGCCATGTTACAAATTGCGATGCCACCCATAGTTAAAATTTAGTCAGCAACATCCGGTGGAAACGTTTTTTTACGGCAGGTCCCAGGTTTAAAGATCTGTTACTCCACGGGACGCATAGTGTCTGCAGTTCAGCGATTACACTATTAACACACATTACCCATTTCAGTGCTGAATTCAGTTACACATTATTCGAAAAAGTATTACCGTCTAAATCCCGAACTCTACGAGCCAAATACCCGGGTGTGCCAAATACAAGTGCATTCTTTACAGCCACATTAACAAATAATAACAAACATGTGTTAATTTGCGTGTATTAGTATACATCGCCCCAACTTTAAGCAGTCCGGTGCTATAAAATGATCCGGGCAAATGCCCACTAATCGCATTACCATCCGAGCAAATCCAGCTCGGTTGCCGCTATCCACGATGGTGAGAGCAGGACCCTACCTATTGTGTTGTCTACAAAGCCGGAAGCAGGATCGCTCGCCGCGGTGTTATTGTCCAAGGTGCTGAACAGTGAAACCGTCGCCTCGTTGCTGACAGCAGGAGCGAAGCGTGTTGTGTCGCTAACCGCGGTGCTGAAAGCAGGGGCGCTGCCGCGCTGCTGCTACCCACAGTGCCAAAGCAGCAGCTCGACGCTTATGCTGCTAGCCGCGGTGCTGAAAATAGGAGTTCCTGTTGGTGTGTTGCTATCCGCGGTGCTGATAAGACTTTAACTACATGCTGCAAGTTTCCCCATAAACTGTAATATCCTGGCCTCACCATCCGTGGTGTCGTGGTGCGAGGCGCTGTGCAGGGTGCTGAGACTGTACTTATATGTGCGATGCGTTAGCAGCAGTCGACTCGTTGCTCGATATGATCAACGTCGAACGCCCCGGCGCTTTCATTGTTCCCATCAGAAATCGGTCGCGTCGATTGCCTGTGATAGTCAGACGATACAGGCATAACCAAATGCACTCCTGAAACGCTTCCCGTGTGTCTGTCCGCGGGACGATCAACTGTATATGGCTGCCTCACTGAGAAAAGCTTGCAATGTGGCAGTACAAAAGGGGGAGTTGCTTAGCCAGCTGTCCCGTGTAACACAATGCGCCGACACTGCCAGCGCCTTGCATATATAAATACACCTCTCTACTCGTCAGCTCACCGAGAGGAAATAAGACCCAAATGCTCCCCACAGTATAACGCTAGTTTCAGCCCTGCACTATAATTAGAAACGTGACATTAGCTCCATTCCCCAATCGCTCATCTTGAATGATAAAAAAGACAATGACATTTGCAGTTCCCATATGGATCTAAGATTAATTCCGTGCAAAAGTTGGCGGAACGACAATTGATAGCCTATATTTAGATTTAAGATTAAATACACCAGAGCTTGTATTAAATCTCCAATGTACACGGGAATGAAATCGCTTGAGATTAATTTGCCGCCTCAAAAATATGGTCGTGGTTTATGAAAATAAAAAAAGTATTTTTGACGACTTAAGTCACAAGTGAAAGTCTGTAAATTGATTAGATATTGTTGTCACTACTTTAACTATTCACAAGAACAGAGACAACACATTAAAATATAATTATTTCTGATTCTCAATTCTCCAGCATTTCAGGCGGGAATTAATAAACTGGCTTGCTGCCTTTATAATCACCATAACTATGATTCTTATTATCTACAGAAAGTCTTCTTCTAACTTTCTTCCATCCTTCCGGACTGATCTGATATTTTCCATTTCACCGAGGGAGTGAAAACTCTACGAGGATGACCGAGTAAACAGGTTTGATTAAATTAACGAGCACCGACAGTCTGCATTTAAGACCAATCGCTTTCGAATGCAATTTATCTGATTGGTTTGGGTGGAATAAGCATTTGAACCCAACCAGTTTCATAATGCTGCTCCAAGGCGAGTCACACACGAGTGCATTAATAACCCGCTCGCTGAAAGCAAGACGCCAAAACAATTGAGCTCTGCTAACGTCATGGGGAGTGTTGGAGTGGGGGGGAGAGAGAGATCTGATATTTTAATCTGAAGGGTTGCAACGACAGCATGACTTCAGGCGTCCATTTCTTTTTAACCCTTCGTGCTACAGGTTCCTTAAAATCGGATCCTGCTGAAGTGCGGACCTTCAACTTGGAACTTAATGCCGCCCAGAGTGAAAACATAACGCTTACTTGTACGGGAACAGGCCAATCGAAAATCTTCATTCGCGAACCAGTTTGTTGTGCAGACACTGGACTGCGCTCGTCGCCACAGTTCTTAAACCGCCGACACGAGGCATTGAAGGCGCAGTGTTACTTGCAACAGCTCCTTTTACACTTGGCTGCACTCGGTTTTCAACGATGCATTTGCACACCATTTCAGTTTTTTAAAAATCACTTAACTGTGAATTATTGATAGGAAAGATGGAGGGTGTGACACCTTGCTTCAGAGGAAGGAGATCAAGTATGCACACCAATGGCTCTCATGCATATTAGATGTATCACATCATTAAAAGTTGAAATCGATAGACCTATAACTGAGAATTACATTGCGCTTATCTTCCCTCATAGAACAGGCTGAACTTGAAAAAAACATTGATGCAATCCTTTTTCAATCCTCATTCTTTTTCTGTCAAGTTCAGTTGAGAGGTATTATCACCTTACCTCCATTTCTGGCGATGTTCTATTTCAGGATAACAGTGTAAAGTCCCACTCTTCCCTTTCTGTAACTAAAATGGTAAGCAGCCCACACCCATTATTATTGTCGGTAATAATGCTTTAAAATAAAAAGCTCCATTGGGGTACTTAACTGCTCACAAATAGTCGAACCATGCAAGTCAATCCATTTTAAGCATGGTCGTGATTTATTTTAGGTATGTGTTGGGGAAGCCAGTATCAATTGCCAGAATACTGGGATGGAAGTTCAGTACAAGGCTTGTGCACCTTTTGATGGATGCTTTCTTTGCCTATTGTCTTTGGAGCCATCCCCAATTATTCACGCAGGGGTAGACATCAGATATCAACCGAAAACACAGTAAAACATGATGCAATTCTGATAGCAAGTCTCCCAGAACTGTACTTCATGGTAAACGATATCCTTGTAATTACATCCATTCATGGTCTCACCTCTCCCCTATAAATCTACTCCAATAGAGTTTCAACTGGTCTAAAAATTATATTCCATTGTGCTATAGCTTTTGCAAAATGACTGGCAACCATGAGGTCCATTCTTCTGCAATTCAGTCACCATTCCCTCCATCTGCTTTACACTCTATCTCTGCCTATTTTTGAGGGGGAAGGGCGTGTTATTTCATCGATTGTCCCTACACCTACTTTCATCGGATTATATCTGTTCTAAAGCTCTGTAAGAATTATTTTACACAGTAGATAATGTATATTTGTCATAAACAAATAATACAAACTGCAGAAAGGGGTAATTTTCTATTTCTCACCAATCCCAAAACAGATATGACAAGGGCTACATCAGGGTCTATGTTCACTTTAGGCTATCCGATAAGGATGGCAAACAATTGACAATCTCACTTAAAGGTCCAACATTTTCCTTTAAATGGTGATGAATCTCTGTTACCAATCATGGCTCAAGACGAGTCTGACAATTTAAACCTGAATTATTATCTGTATTGTACACTCATATCCACTGTTCATTAGGAAAGGCAACATATTTAGCCATAAGGTGGGGGAACTAATTGTCCAAAAGATGCAAACCCATTTAAAGTAAAAGAACAAGAAATTGAATCTTGGTAGAACATGTTTAGTTCTTTGTGCTAAAATCGTAAAGTGTCAATTTCAAGACACATTAATATCAACACAATAATTTATAACACCAAGAGGGCAAACATTTCACAGCTCAACTGTTTGAAAGCAAGGGATCAATCTATTTTTAGAACAATACACATGTTATCTTGGCCCTGGATGACTGGTTCTCAAGATTTTAAAACTCATGGTGTGTTTCAATATTATTCAAATTATGTTGAAACATAGCCATGGCGTATAGTCCCAGTTTTGACATTGAAGAATAGCTTTACTATAGCTGGTTGGTTGCAAAATGGTTGGAATCTAGTGGAGTTTGTGCTCTAACCAGCGGACATGGATGTGCTTTTGTCATCTGTCTTAAGATATGATTAATATTAGGAAAGTGACAAATCTTTGGGAATGAACACTCATTGATAACTTTGCTATGTACATATTGTACTGTTTGTACATACAATATGTACATATTGCACTGAAAGTTTCAATGACTTGCAGACAATTTTATTTGTAATTGTTTTGACAAGCATAATACAACGAGGAACCTGATGTTCTAACACTGTAGAATAATGTTGTTCTGGTGCTAAACTCCATGTCCATAATAGCTCTGAGAGCTTTAACAAACTATCTATTCCTTTGAGCATGAGTTCACATCACAAATCTGACAGTTTTGTTTACACTATCTCTACAGTGCAATTTTGTAGGTGTCAAATTACATTTTTATCATGCTGATTCCAAAATCTGCATAAGTATTTCAGTGCAGGCTGTGACAAGTAAAATAGGACGAGGTAGACTTTAGACTGTTTATGCTTCACACAACCGGACATCTTACTTTTTAATTCAATAAAATATTTGGAAATTCAGAATTGGTAACTTTTGATTGGTATCAATA
This sequence comes from Amblyraja radiata, assembly GCF_010909765.2. Lineage (NCBI taxonomy): Eukaryota > Metazoa > Chordata > Chondrichthyes > Rajiformes > Rajidae > Amblyraja > Amblyraja radiata. The sequence goes on along the minus strand of NC_045983.1, from coordinate 18,207,154 downwards.
AAAACTAGATTAAAGCATTTGTAAGGTAGGCTATTTATGCAGAGAGAAATGGTTAACATTTCTTCATCAGACCCCCATCATCAGAACTGATCGATGTAACATATTAAATGGAAGGGATTTCTACTTTAAATGCTTTAGCCATCTATAGATTATAATAGTAAACGCATCTATGGTGACCTTCCATCATTTGTATTTTGCATACTGGAGTGCACAGCTTTATGGCGAGATGGGCTAAGTTTAAAGGAGATGTGCAGGGCAACTTTATCTACACAGATCGCCTGGAACACTCTGCCAATGGTTGTGGTAGAAGCAGATATGATAGTGACATTTAAGGGACTTTTGGATAGATATTAGGACATGTAGGGACTGGAGGGATATGGAATATGTGCAGGTAGATAAGGGATGGTCTTGGCACAGACATTGTGAGTCGAGAGGCCTGTTCTTGTGCAGTAATGTTGTATATTGTATGTTCAATGTTCTATCATCACTAGTACGATAACAATATTAATTGTAATATGACCATAGAGATGGGATATTATCATTATCCAGGGTTGTGGTACTTCATTCCCCAAACCCATACACCATCCCCCTAAGTAGTCATCTATATGAATGAATGAATAAGTTTATTGGCCAAGTATGTACACATACAAGGAATGTGCCTTGGTGCTCCACTTGCAAGTAGCAACACGACATACAGCAACAATTAAGAATGACATATAAAACATTAAACATTAATAATAAAACATTACAGTTTAAACATGTGAATGAAATAAAATACCAGAGCAAAATGAGGCTACAGACTTTTGGTTATTGAGTAGAGCTACTACTCGTGGAAAAAAGCTGTTTTTTTGTCTGGCTGTGGCGGCTTTGAAGAGTCACCTTCCAGAGGGAAATGCTTCAAAGAGTTGATGGAGAAGGTGAGGACAGACTACGATGGCACTATAGAATTGGACCATCATTGGCTGTGGCAGATTGTGTTTCCTCATCTGCTGCAGAAAGTACATCCTCTGTTGGGCCTATTTGACCATGGAGTCGATGGTGGCCCCCCACTTAAGGTCCTTGGAGATGATGCTTCCAAGGAACTTAAAAGACTGCAAAGATGTGACTGTGGTGTTGTTGATGGTGAGTGGGGGGAGGGAAGGGGGAGCTCTCCTAAAGTCTACATTCAATTCCACTGTCTTTGAGCATGGAGCTCCAGGTTGTTACGAAGGCACCAGGATACCAGCTGTGTCACTTCCTGTCTGGAGGCAGATTCCTCTCCATCCACGGGATCAGTCCAATCAGGGTTATGTCATCCGCAAACTTGAGAAGCGTGACAGAGATGTCTGTGGAGGTGCAATCGTTGGTGTAGAAAGAGTAAAGGAGAGGAGAGAGTATGCAGCCTTGTGGTGCTCCTATGCTGAGGGTCTGTGGGTCTGAGGTGTTTTCCCAGCCTCACATGCTGCTTCCTGTCTGTCAGGAAGTTGGTTATCCACTGACAGAGGTGTTCAGGCACATTCAACTTGGAGAATTTGTAGTAGCTCTGGCACAATGGTGTTGAATGAAGAGCGAAAATCAACAAACAAAATCCTTGCATAGGTCCCCTGGCAGTCTAGGTGCTGGAGGATGAAGTGCAGGCCTAGGTTGACTGTGTCATCCACTGATCTATTGGCCCAGTATGCAAACTGCAGAGTACATCACTGTACTTTTCCACTTTTCTGCTACAAAAGAAAACAATGTCTCTGTAGCCAGTCATAACCCATATTAAACGTTCTGATGTTTGCAGCAGAGTAGGAAATCAATTTACATATACCCCAAGTTTTCCTTCAAATTTCTCCAGCAATAAAACTAATCTCCTTTCATCGTATTTTTGAGGGAAGTGATGGAGTAAAACATACAATATTATTGCTTAGGAAACACTATGTTCCTCCATGCCAGAATACATTTCTGGAAGTGGTTACATAATATTTACATAGTATGCTGACCATGTTAATCTCATATCTCAGTACAGCTTCCTTAGCACAGTGAGTTGATATGTTAAACCACACAATGCCACTTGTGTGACATCGACAAGGTGAGGACATGCTATAGCTGTTTCTTCCCAAATTACAACCTGTCAGTGATGTTCGCACCACTGTACCCTTAAACTGTCAAACATGACAGTCACCCAAATGTTCACCAACTGGTAGACATCTTTTAATGTATGGTTTAGAGTAATGATAGGTTTGAGTATTATTATCTCCAATGGTATTCCTCGTCTCACAAAGCATTACCGTTCATTTAATTTGTGTGCGCTAATCTACTCAAATGATATCTTCATATCCGATTAGGTTGGTTAAATAATTTTGCACACGGAATATATTTTATCAACATGCATCTGCAGTCACTGTAATCTTTAAAGTTTAGAACATCTTGCACTCAGAGATACGCGTGGTGTGTGGTCCATTCAGGCATACCCTTCATGATCAAAGTAGGGGGAGGTGGGAAACCATAAAAGTCAAAGGACTAAAAACAAAACTCAAAGCCAGAAGATTGGGCAGCGTTTTCAGTCTAAACCAACATTTGGAGGTTGCAATAGACAAGGATGTTGATGATCTGTGAAGTTCTCAGGGAATGTCTGGACAAATATAAGAAAGAAATATTTAAGAAAGAAAATTGATGATGAAAGAGTGTATCTCCAGTACCGGTTAATCACAGGATGAATTAGTCTGGCATGAGATAAGGGACAAAAGCACAACGTTATATTCTCCCAGCTTCATCAGAGGCAGTGATTTATTGGTAAATTAGCTTACTTTAATACGATTCAAAGTTCCAGAGGTCTAATCACTTGCAAGCAACATGACTGGCCATCTAGTTTTAGTGAAATCAGAAACAATGGATCCTCTCAAAGACAAGGAAAGAGCTGGCTGTTACTTCAGTACTGAGAGATAACTAGAAAGACTGTGTGTCTAGACTTGGTCATGAAATCCCACGTGAAGTGTAAGGTCATTGTATGAATTGTCAGAACAACCAATTCCATATTTCTTTGTGCCTGCTTGGCTCAGTACCAACAACAAGTGGTGAAGTGGAAGGTAGAGGTGATAGTTTAGCAGCTGCAGTGGGACACAGATAAACAAAATGGGTCAGAACCAAACTGGGACATCAATGTGGCACTGTCTCATTTGAGGGAACAAGGAGCAGGAGGGAAATGGATACTGGGTGCCACTCCCAATAGAACTCTGGACCAATGTGAAACCAATACTCAGAAATGAGAACCCCTCAGTTTCTTGTTTCATAGATAACTGGGTACTACCAATCACCTTCTGTCTTGACACATAAGTGCTTATACTTTGTCTAGAAGATTAACAGTTTGAGTAATGCTAAGTATACATTTCGTCATTTGTCACTGATGAAAGTGTGAATTTGGCACAACACCAGTATTGTTCATCAGAGCGATATTTCTAATTAAAGCCAAAGTCAATCTTTAAATCATACAGTTATCATTCCATTGTCAGTGAAAGCGATATTCTTGTAGAAAAATGAAGATCAAAGTAAAATTAAGTCTGAATGTTCCATGTAAAATGGAATATGTTAGCTTCCAAACTTGCTGAACTGATTATATATCAAAGGGTAAGAGAGTGATGGGACTCCATTAACACTGCAGGTGTATATTGTTCTGAAAGATTAAAATCTCAGCTTTAAGTCAATTTGAACATCTATAGAACATTCCACGGTACCAGAAACATATAATCTCAGCAAAACCCACCTCACTGGTGCTTGATAGATGAGGACAAAATAAATAATTTAATCATCCATAAAAGAGAACTCAACTATGAACTGTGTCCATATATAAAGACTTCCTCAATTTAGTGTGAAAGCAGTGTATACTGCTGGTCGAGCCAAGAAGATGGCATGGCAATGCATTTCCTTCTGTGACTTCAAAGCATTCTATTACTAGGATGATCCAAGTGTCAAAAACCAACAGCAGCTAACACTACCAGCTTAACAAATAATCATGGGAAAGTGATAATGTTGATAACAGTGACCAAACGGTGAAGCAAAGGTTATGTGAACAGTATTGTGGTCAAATAATTCACAAGGAGCTTCGTATCAATACTCAAACCAGCAAGTAAAGATTTATATCTGAAACAAAAATCATTAGACTCCTGCAGAATCAATTTCTAAGATGTCAGATTCAAAATATATTGTCTCAATTGCTTCATGCCTTGCAGTATAAACGATGACCCTGGATTCAGTGGCTATCTGGTTAATTCTGCATTATGTTTCAGCACGGCAATGCATTATTTTGCAAAGTAAGAATGCCTGTTACATTTAAAACTTAGAGCTTCGTAAAACGTTAATAATGTTTCACTATTTTAATGCTGCAATTAAATTAAACCAGATTAACTGATGGTAATTTTTTCCTCATTAAAAAATCATCTTTAGCTGGTTTCATGTTTTGATGGCAACAAACATTTGGCTCGCTGTGAGAGAAGTTTGCACAATGGCAAAGTGTATTGCAAAATAAACAGTATTACAGTTAATCCCCCTTTAATGCAATATTGTGAAAAGATTTGACAGCTGATGGAAGCTATTGCACTGATGCAAATAGTCATTCCAGGTCACTATCTTTATAATCATATATTGATTTAATTTACAATTTAGATTACCATGAGGTGCTTGTTACTAGAATGCACCTTGATAATTGTGAACAAACTGACGGGGAATGGCTCAGTAAATCGTTTAGTTATTTATTGGTGTTTGCGGCAATTTTAACCCTGCAAGTGGATGGATTTGAGAGCAAACAGAGGATTAATCTCTCAAAATCCTCAGTTCATCAGAAAATTGCTGCCAAATTACAAACATTTTCATTTAACCCAGACTGTGATCAGGAGATTGTGGCCAGCAATTCCAGTGTGTTAATTCTTCATCAATGATCTATTGATATTGATCAACATTTAGGTGCATGAGTTTCATGTTTCTTGATTCCCGCCAGTGAAAGCAAGACAAGAACAAGGTGTCTTTGGAATGACGATGGTAATGTGGTATAACGTCGTCAGTAGCATATGTGGAGACTATTTGTATACCTTGGCTATGCAAGAAAAAAAATTCCATTGTGCCTTGTCACATGTGACAATAAACTATTCCATTCCATTTAGTGCAACTTTGGCAATTCAACTTGGACATTCAGCAGTCCTATCCTCATCATGTGAGTGATGGTTAGTACCATCTCCCTCACTGAACCCATCAAAGAGGTTATATTTGGCTGAAGTATATCGCTCATTACTGATGAGCAGTATACTTCTGGACAATTAACAAGGAATATGTGAATGATTGGCAGGGGCTAATCCTTGCCAAAAGATGTGGAAGACTGCTTTGGGCATGGTTCCTATGACTGCACCATTTGAAATGATCTCTTACAAGGAGGAGTCTCACTCCTTGTCCAAGTTTGAAGTGACCACCAGTAAGAGGTTAGTCAATAGTTGGAATATTTTTAGCTCGGTTCTCATTACTGGTTTTGAGACTGCAAAAGTGAGTATGGTGTACAGTGTTGCTGCATGAGGTAGAGGTCTGTCAACAAGTAGCTGTGAGCCACATGAGCCCATGCTTTGTCTGAGCAACTATCTCCAGGTATCAGAGACAAGCTGAGATGCCATTCTTTTTCTGTTGAAGGTCTTTCTTCATGGCAAACTTGTTGGCAGTTGTGAGATGCTGTAAAAAGCAATCATCTTCAAAAGCAATCAAAAATTGATTGCAAGTTGACAAATTATTCTGCATGTTTTCTGTTGAATTAGCCTATTTTGATTCTTTATACTGAATTTAATAACAAAAGCGTTCAGTAAGCAGAATGGTTTATGCAAGAAAATGTGTATGATATAGCACGGCTTAGTAGAGATATTAAAGATTAAAGAAACAAGGAAATGCAGGTGATGCCACCCTCCCCCTTCTTTCCCCAACTCCCCTTTCCTACCCACTCCCGTGTGCCCCACCTACACTCACACCTATTTCTCTGCTAGTGATATCAGCAACCAGAACAGTATTGGTGTTGTAATATCTACAACAGAACATTATTGTAAATAAGGACTAAATTGAAGTTTGAAGCTTTTGTAAGAAATATCCAATTCTATTATGTACTGTAGAAACTCACTATTGCAATTTACCCTTTCAAACATTTAATAATCCTGCATTTGATTTATCTTACTCTTCTCTGTTCCAGTTAAAAATAAACCACGTAGGGGACTTCTTGTCATGACCATTGCTTCTTATTCATGATCTCCTCCTGGTAAATCTTTATTGTACATCCGATGATTGTAACATACTATCCACAAACACTCTTCCATAACACTACCAGAAACTAAATGGTCTGTTCAAATTGCAACATCAATTCCTTGGTTTTGAATTCAATACCAAAACTCCAGGGCTAAATTTGTCCTTGTATTTATTTTTCTTACATTCCCACCTTTGTACTTCAATGCAAGCCAATGTAAGAGTGTTACATTAAGCCAATGTAAGAATATTACTATTTAGGAGTTGCTGTTTCATACTTTTATTAATCCAATATGTGCTACTGCACATTTCTCCGTAGGCCACCTACTAGATCATTCTTCAAACCTGACACAGCATTCCTGCTCTCTCTCACTTTTTTTGTCACACAGTTTGACACATTTCACATCAGCTCACTTCAGCTTAGGAGGCATAGACCATTCAACCCCTGGAGCCTTTCTGCCATTCAGATCATACTGATTCTGTATTCTAACTCCAATTACTCGGCCCATTTCTTAATTCCTTTGTACACGCAGTTAGCAAAATGTATCTCAGTTTAAAACATATATTGAATCGGAGATTTATAATTTTTAATATATAAAATACTAAGAAATCCAACTCTCTTTAACTATCATCACAGAATCATTAGCTATTTACAGAAAGAAGTTCTTTATATTCCCCTAACGTTCGTTTGTTTAAAAAGATGCTTCTCAACATTTGCCATTTCTAAAACATCCCGGTTCCAATGTTGACCTCGTGGCCCTGTGTTTTGAAGTCTCCAAGCAGAGAAAATAAAGGTTTTGCTACACATATCCAATGTTATCAAACCATATAGTTATCAAACACCACAATTAGATAACACAACTCAAGAAAATGCACCCCAAGGCTCAACAGCCGATTAAGAATGGGTGATAGAATTTGCCAAATCTCTTTTTAATAGAAGGGCAATGAGGAACTCTGATGTCAGAATATATATTTACCATTAGATCGACCATCGCCTGCAGTGGTTATGGATAAATAACAAGGTTTGTAATTTGATCTTCTGCAAAGTTCAGTGAAAAGCACAAGGTAATGGCAGGTGTTCTACCATTTGCATGCTGAAAACTTAATTCTATAAACTCCCTGAGTAATTAACATTTAAACATTTCTGCAGCTCATGCAACCTCAAACTACGAAATTATTGGAAAAAAACTCCAGCAAGTCTACAAAAAAACTGAATGAATTGCACATTGAAATCTAGAAATCTAGAAAACAAGCCTTCAAAGTTCCGTGGGAAGGTCTGCCTGTCCATGCCACTGCCACTGTAGTTTCCATGTACTAACATTCAGTGGACAACGCATTGTTTCAGCTGTTACTGCACAGTATGTACTTATTAGTAATTGAACACTGCACATCTGCAGACTGAGTCCTTCACAAAATGATGTCAGGGTTCCAGTTCTCAAAGAGCATGTGATCATGAAAACATTCCACTGCTGATTAAGTGACTACAGGGGACATTCAACTGGGCAGGGTGATCCCAAAGTTTTATGTAGGAAGGAACTGCAGATACTGCTTTAAACAGAAGGTACACACAAATAGCTAGAGTTACTCAACGGGTCAGACAGCATCTCTGGAGAAAAGGAATAGGTGATGTTTCAGGTTGAGACCATTCTTCAGACCTGTTGTTGGAGAAGATAAAGGAAAGGATTCTGCACTGGAGCCGGGTTCAGATACCGTTACAGCAGCAGGACGCAGAGGTTAGTGCTAGGAGTAAATCTCCAAGGGCCTGGATGCTGTGTTGCAAAATGTTTCCTTGACCATAGTCAAGGTTGTTGTCCTGAGGGCTTAAACATGAGCAGACAAGTGTCATACGTCACAGGGCATTAGCCTCCTTCAGACCTCCTCAGGCCTTCATTGGCCTCCTCCATCTGTGATTCTGTCACTTCCATGTTGACACCGAAGCTGCCTTTGCTATTGCCAGACTTTCATCTGGTCCAGACTCCTGCTGCTCCTGCCGAGGTGGTGCAGTTGGAAGCTGCACCTTTCAAGTCCAAATCTGCTACACCTTTAGGGCCATCAGCAACCTCTGCCATTGCAAATGGGCAGCCTTCTCCTGGCGGGGTTGCAGTTACTGGAAGAGGTGCAGAGCCGATTTGGTGGCACGGACAAGCAACCAGTTACAAGGTATTCACACTGATAATGTTTGTACAGCTTTTGTTTTAACTGAAGACATAGATATTTGGTTTGTTATATTCATGACATGTGGTCAAAAAGACCAAATCAGCAACCGAGAAAAACTAGGAGGTGCAAGGGGGAGGTTTTGTTATCCTTTATTGTTGTTTAACCATAGGATGTAGACAAAGTTGACACGTCAGATATTTAGCAACTGTTCTTCAATGCGTATGAGAAGGTAATGATTCTTGGGGTATAGATTCTTGGGGTATAGATACTTCCATAGGTCCTGTTGTGAGTGAATGTACAGGATCGCGACTCAGTAACAACAATTATGTATTGCACTTCGAAGTCAGGAAGGTGTTGGGTTCAGGCATTGCTTTCTGTGTAGAACATTATACAGTCATAGAGTGATACAGTGTGGAAACAGGCCCTTCGGCCCAACTTGTCCCCACCGGCCAACATGCCCCAGCTACACTCGTCCCACCTGCCTGGGTTTGGTCCATATCCATCCAAACTTGTCCTGTCTATGTACCTGTCAAATTGTTTCTTTAGCATTGGGATAGTCCCAGCCTCAACCACCTCCTCTGGCAGCTTGTTCCATACACCCACCACTCTTTGTGTGAAAAAGTTACCCCTCAGATTCCTATTAAATCTTTCCCCCTTCACCTTGAACCTATGTCCAATCACCCATTGCACCAGGAGAGAGCCCATTACATTATCACAACTGTTGGCCCACATACCCACACCAGCAGTGGGCTTTTGTGGTCTCATCAACTTTAAGAGCTGCTCTAAAACCAAAGTGAAGGAGATGCACTCCTCTGCGCTTTCATAGTGCAGACCCAGCTGAGTACACCACTCTTCAATGTATAGACACTGAGATTGAATAAAGAGTGTTTGCACAGTTTTTGTTTTATATGCATTTTTTATTCTGAATAAAATTTAGTTTTGGAAAAAAAAAACTATTTTTGCAGGAATGGACTGGAAACTGGTGAGAGGGCTGATGTTGGCCGCAATTGCCTGGAATGAATCAGAGGCAGGTTAAAGCCCACAGTGACCTCAATTTATAGGGCCACATCTGAGCACTGCCCACAAACAGATTTCAATGTCAAAAGTGGATGGTGCAAAGCATTTTTCTAAAGTGTTTGGATGCTAATTCGTTTAGAATTTCAATTAAAAAAAATCATGGTATATATTGTCACCACTTCACACTGTTGGCAAATTGAATATTATATGTGTCGCGTGGGCAGAGCAGAAGAGACTGAGGGGCCATTGGTGATATCATCTCTTACATTATGCTGATATGATTCTATGCAGACATTAGCCTCTTGAAAGACTACTGGTCAGTTAGGAACTCTGTAGGAACTCTGCAGGAACTCACATGAGAACTAAACTCACATCTCTAACTGCAGGGGCCCCAAATTGACTTATGGAAATCCGACTTTACACAAATGATCCCATACATTAAAAAACATTTTTCAAGCTAGTAATAATAATAATAAAAAATGGTATCCAGATATTCAGTATTGATTAGATTCAGTATATATTCTTTAGTTTAATTATCAGTAGTGTTAGAGTAAATACTCAATGACATTAAAAAAAAATAGCAAATGTTTGTGGGAGTGATACGATATGGATTACTAGAGAAAAATGATTTTGGAAAGTTCTCGGGAACCCTTACAAAACCCCGGAACTGCGAGAATTCTTGGACAATAGACTCTCCTGGCCAGTCTTTCTACCCATCATACTAAAGACCCAGCAGGGATTTCTTCCACAGGAAACTTTCTCTTCCACCCAAGGTTTGGACTGATGTGTCTTGTCTGCTCTGAGAAAACACTATAGCATTGGTCATCAAACTTACTCTCTCATATGCATTCCCCAGCAAACCAGCAAGTCACTGAAGATCCCCTTAAATACTGCAGATTGATGAGTTCTTGAGGATTGATGATTTGGCAGTGCAAGAATCAAATCAACATAACTGGAAAAATAACAAACAGAAGACACTGTGTACACTCGCCAGGTCAGGTAGCACTTGTGGAAAGAGAAGCAGAATTGTTGGTTCGGGTTAAAGACCCTTCCTCAGGGGAAAAGCGAGAAGAAATGTGTGATTTCAGTTGCAGAGAAGATGGAGGAGAGACGGATGGGACAAAGGGAATTGTCTATGTGACTCCAGGGCCACTGTTTTCCAAACTACCTTGTAAGTGTCCCCAACAAGCTGCACAGTTCAAATCATACGTGGAGCTGGTGATGACAACTTCCCATGAATAACAATGTATAAATAATGAACATAAATCACTGCAATTTCTGATATTCTCAGTCAGTGCAATGAGGTCGTCCGTAGAAAGCTTCCATTCTGTATGGTTTGGAAAAGGGAAATATTTGGAATAAAATAAATATCTACACTATGTCTAAAATAGAAAGATTAAACGAAAACCTACCGTTTGAAGTTTGATCTTTATTTTATGAGGTTGAAGTGAGGGATTACGTAAAGCGCCCACCAGCCCGGATGCGCGTCAATCTTCAGAGCAACTGTATGAAACCACAGACCAGTTGCAGGACTTAAACTATAGAAAGATTAACGACCCTAGACTAAGCGATGATCTTTATGAGAATCAGTGTTGGGAGTGGAGGGCACGTTTCATCTTTCTATTTTATATCAAAGTCACGTGAGTGACTAAGTGAAGCCTTCAAAGCTCTGTGGTTTCATGCAGTGAGCCAGTCTATATGTGGACACACTGCGCCGATTAACCTTACATGGTTGAAAGAAAAAACATACTTCATTGAAACATGATGTTAATTTGCATACATGTACATGCTTTAATAGAAGCAATCCCTTTACCTCAGGGATAAACAATTGTCTTAATCAACATAACTTAATACTCTATTAGCAAATAAACCAGGCCTGTTAATTGGTTTATTGTAAAACTTCTGAAAAGTGCGCTCATCTGCCCATCCTGCTGTCGCAAGAATGTGATCCAGCGGAACCTCCATTTTATTTCCCGCCGATGTAGCTGCATCCCTGGTAAAGTGAGATTTGAAAATATCAGTATCCACTCCCACATCTGATAACATACATTTTATCCATCTAGAAATGGCTTGCACCATTACTCTTTTGTGTGGCTTTTTATAACTTATGAAGAAAGCTTATTCGTTACCTCGAAGGTTTTTTGGAACCTCGATGTATTTCTTTACACGAGTAACCACACACAATCTTCGATCTGGTGGATACGCCAACAGCTCTAATTTGTATCCCAACGCACCTGACCAGCTCTGCTTTATCAATTCATCTATGGAAAAGACCACTTTTTTGTCGGATATAACAGCGTTATCCAGTCAAAGTTTCTGCAAAGACTGAACTCTTTGTGCTGAGACAAGAGCGATAAGCATTACCAATTTGTGAGTGAGCTGAACCAAAGATAAAGATGCGGCTGGTGCCAAATTGCGAAGCAGCCTTAACACTACCTTAACATTCCATACATCATGATATCTGGGTCTTGGAGGGTTCCTGTTAAAAACACCTTTCATGAATTTAGATACCAATGGGTGAGTGCCAACAATTTGATGTCCAAACCCGAGCACTAAATATGATGATAAGGCACTACGAGCAGTGTTAATAGCACTGTAACTTAACTCTTTTTCAAAATATAAAGCTGTAAGAAACTCCAAAACATCGGCTTTATCCGCCGTAAAGTAATTTAGATGTGCCTCCCCACAAAACTTCTCCCATTGGAAACCATGGTTGAGTAGGCCAATTAGGAGCTACTAAAATGCCTGATGCCTTGAATAATTTTCTGCAAGCATCTCCCAATAAGGCAGAATGGAGTGAAGGCATAGAATAATATCCCTCCCCAGTCTATAGAAAATGCATCTATTGCTTCTGCCCCTGGGTCTGGTTGCCAGGCTATTTATCGTGGTAATTGATTATTAAGTCTGGAAGCAAACAAATCAACCTCTGGTGTTCCATAACAAGCTATTATCTTGTTGAATACTGCCTCATTCAGCATCCATTCAGTTTGTTCATTGAACTTCCACAACTTAGCATCTGCTACCACATTGTATCTGCCCGGCAAATGAGCAGCTGATACAAAAATACTTCCATCGAGACACCAAGACCAAATAGTTTTTGCCAGAGCATCACATGATAGTGATCTACAACCACCCATATGATTTACATATGCCACTGCTGTCGAGTTATCCAATTGTAGCCTAATATGCACACCATATGTTCCTTCCCACAATATGCTTTCAAGGCATGAAATGCTGCTAACATTTCCAAATAATTTATACCATATTTTTGCCCAAGACATAACTCTTCCTTGTTCCACCTACCACCACAACTAGAGATGGTGTTAGTTGCACCCCATCCTAGTCCACTAGCATCACTTTGCAGTGTTGCTGTGGATTTACTATGTAGAAAGCCGCCCGAACAACCATGTATATTTGCAATCCCCCCATTGTAGTTCAGCTTTTGACTGTCAACAACTTCATAGGTCTGTCAAAATGACCTTTTTCTTTTCCCTTGAGAAAATGTTAGAGATATATTCCTCTTTCTCATGGACCGACTGCTCAATCACTCATTTTTTATGCAATGCCTCCATCTCTGCTTGAATATCCAAAGTTTCCTTTTTGGATCGAATATACACAGGCCTCGGCATGTCTTGTCGAGGAGGAAACTTGTCAGCCAAGAACTCAATTTTGTAACCCGTTATGCTATGTAGTATAAACGGATCAGAGGTTATCTGTTGCCATTCGTTTAAAAATAACCTTAATCTGCACACCCTATGTGACTGATGGTTGCACATCCACCTACCTCAATGGTCATAGGTGGTTTATCACTAGAGCCAGCAGACCCTAGATTTTGTTCGGTCTTCTTCCTTTAGCTCTGATATCTTGACCTGCTGGGGACTGAGACTGAAGGTACGGTGTGCGCATCTTCCAAGGTGGACGAGATGGACCTAGGCCTAAAAAAGACCTCTGGCTGGGTCTAAATTGAGTAGGCCTGGTACTCCAACCAGCCTCAGAGAAACAATTCCTGCTGCTTGTCATATAGGGGTGATATTGCCGGAGTACTGGAGCCTTACCCTTATAGGGTGTTTTAAACATATTCACAACAGCCTGGAAGTCTTTGACTTGCTTGCAGAAATCTTCTCCGAAGAGATATGTTGCAGGCTGCACATTACTGGGCCTGCACAAGTGTGCAAATTTAGGATTTATTTCGGGCCAAATGGCATCTTTACGAAAGCAGTTTATCTCAAAATAAGCATTACATGACAGTGCCAACGTATCCTGCTGTACTTCCGAAAGTTGAGCCCCATCTACTGACCTAGCAAAGGCCGTAATACCTGCAGATAGTAGTCTCAGGATTCGTTGTAACTTTAGATCGTTTGACTTTATTCTGCCCTTGAGAATTTTCCAAATGATAGTATTGACTTTCGGGACATCCAAAGACTTGCAGTTTTCTGGGGTGGGATATTTTCCAACCGCATCCAGCATAATCTCCTTATTCAACTGATGAGATAGTAAGAAGTCGATGCCCCTGGCCAGCTCTTCCTCTAGTGGCTCACTTGTCCCCGAGGGGATGGCTTCCTTATGATGCGCCTGCCGCATATCATCGATTAAATCATGGGATCCCCATTTCTTAGTGATATCCCCATAATCGGAGTCACCTCTGTAAGACTCTCCGATACTCCCCTCATCAGAGTGGGAGACGTACTGCAACCCTGAGCTAGGTGCTGCTACAGGCATTTGACTGGAGCCGCCTGTTAATGCCTCCTGAGCACGGAGCACATGTCGTTCCATCAATTTTTCAACTTGCCACTCTAGTTTGGACAGCCGGTCTTTCATAGATGTTGGGACAGTGTCTTCCTGTCCAGACTCGTTCCATTGGACATTTCTTTCTGATTTAGCTTTGGCCTTGCCCCGACTCGGGGTTGCCAAACTGCTCCCTCTTGGAGCTGAATGGGAGGTTGCTGTGTAGACCGCACCCGCCAGCATCTCCGAAGTCGAAACGGGCGGCCGTCGGCTTTTTCCACTTCCGCGGTCCGCTGCCGCTGCTTTCTCAGCAGCCCGTTTCCCTTTTGCCCTAGGTTTATCCATCGCACCAAACCTCGGCCAACGTCCGAATTGGTTTTACAATTGTACTCACCTGTTCGACTTTTAAACCTTAACACTTGGGGAGACTCACGTGACTTCGATATAAAACAGGAAATCAGTTGTTAAATTTTCCTTCAAATATAACCGTGGTCTTAGTTTCAAGTACTTATTTGCCACACTGATAATCTTTTTTTTTTTTTAATTTTACAATTCAGTACTGGGTTTCCAATGCCATAATGGAAGGTGTAAATAGCGTATAAAATCACGAGAGGAATAGATTGGGTAGATGCACAGTCTCTTGCCCGGAGTGGGTGAAGCGAGGGCCAGAGGACGTGAGTTTCAAGTGAAGGGGAAAAGATTTAATAGGAATCTGAAGGGTAACTTTTTCACTCAAAGTGTGGTGGATGTATGAAAGCAGCTGCCAGAGGAGGTAGTTGAGGCAGGGATTATCCTAACATTTAAGAATCAGTTAGACAGGTACATAGGTAGGACAGATTTGGAGGGATATAGACCAGGTGGGACTAGCGTAGCTGGGACATGTTGGCCGATGTGGGCAAGTTGGGCCGAAGGGCCTGTCTCCACACTGTATTACTCTATGATTCTAATAACTCCAATTTATTTTAATGCTACGCCTTTAACAGAAAAATGTCACAAGTTAACTCATCGCAGTCAAACATGGTTGAACATTATCATAAATACGATGTTTGGAGGTATGACAGAAGGCTTAGTTAAAGCCATTGTGGGTTTTTTATACACCCTTGAAAACGATAATATGCTTTACACATTCTTGTATTTGTGGTATTGTACGCATTATAACGGAGAGTGCTATTTTTGAAGATTTTCTTTACTCAGTGAAGAGTGTCAGTTCAGGCTCCTGCATTTACCCATATAACAAATGAGCAAATAAAAATAAAATAAAAGATGAAAGATTGGACGCTTTCCAACTTCTATTCTGTGCAGATGTCCTTGACTCAAAAAAAAAAAAATTTGACAGCCTCAAAGCTAAAATGATTTCAAACACACGACTAGTTAAAATAAAATTCTGGAAGCAAAGGGGATTGTTGAAAGACTTTTCATTGTACAGATTCACATATCTGTAGGGATTTTTTTTTTGACTGAGTAGGCAATGATAACACTACATGGTAGCAGATGGTGTGTTATGCTGGTGCATCAGAAAAGACTGAACACCTAACAGCATATGATGCCTTTTATGATAAACCTCCTTAATCTGTTTCTGTTGACTAACAAGAGACTGCAGTGAGAATGCATCTCGTTCCTGTAAAAGCAACATTCATTTACATATTGAGAAATGTCACTTTCCACTGGGGAGAAAAAGGCGTCAAGTTCCGATCCAAATTAAAAGTTTAATTCAAAAGTAAGCAAGGAAAACTACAAAAATAAATGGACTTTTTATGGTATTTATCAATAGTCTATTATTGAATCAGGTTAACACACACTGATTCGATTGTGTCACATTGCACCATGGAGTACAAACAAGGTAGAAACACATACTTAACTGCCCAAAAAACTGCTGTTACGTCCAGATTTTAAGTGTTCCAGCAGCAATAGGGGATCAAAGCAAGAAGATACAGTTTGTACACTGCAGGAAAGTTTGCCAGAACAATATCTTCAAAATAAACTTCAGACATTTTTTGAGACAGATATACAGGAGATAAACTGAAGCATGCAGCACAGTTCCATGTGGATCGATAAGACTGAGAAATTGAACTTGAGATAACGTCTGCCAGGAAGCACAAGAGATTTGAGCACATAAAGAGCTGCAAGGTGAAGCAGCTTATTTGATACTAGTATTGCCACTTCAACCTACACACATAAATCAGAGGGTTATAACATGGCTGCACATATCAATGTGATGCAAAGGGATTGCCAAATAATAACTAGTTAATTGCCCAGTTATTTATTCTGCTTGGTGGTGCAGTTACATATGTCCTTGGATCCTTCCACACTTGGCTCATGTTTGAGTACTCTGCGGGGCGTTTTCTGACTGGGGTTGAAGCAGTTTCTCACTCATTCAAAATCTTCTGTTGCCTTCAGGCATGGGTGGAATGCGAAACATAGAGGTGAAGAGCCTTTGTAGAGCAGGACGTGTGTTTAGAATGCAAATGGTAGCAGGTGAGCCAGTGATGGAAGTTGGTAGCTGGAAGCCCTATATAGCAAGAGAAGTTGCAGAACAAGTTCATTTATCTTGAACTCATTCAACGCCAATGGATGAAACATCTGTGTTTCATGAAGAAGCAGGTTATGGCATCAGGCACAATTATAACTTTAGACCTCAGACCAGAGATACAGCTCAGAAAGAGGCCCATTGGCCCACCAAGTCTGCACCGACCAGCGATTACAATTTTACCAAAGCCAATTACCCTACAAACCTGTACGTCTTTGGAGTTTGGGAGGAAACCGGAGCACCCGGAGAAAACCCACATGGTCATAGGGAGAAGGTACAAACTCTGTGCAGTCCGCACCAGTAGTCAGGATCAAACTCGGGTCTCTGGCCTTGTAAGGCAGCAATTCTACCACTGCACCACTGTGCTGCCCCAAGACCAAAGTCTCAACAGCACTAGATATGCCATCCAACACCTAGGTTTTATGTGATAGCATTCTTCCCATCCACCACTGGAGACAAATGCAACATCTTGCTCTTTGCAGTTCTGCTGCTGTGTAATAGTCTTCTCTGCTAAGGCAAGCACAGTAAATGGATCAGCTCTTTCCAGATCCAAGCAGCTGAAGCTAGTATGGAGTTGTCCACTGTCACAGGATACCATGAGCTCACTCACTGATGAGCATTTTTGTGAATCGAGGAACCCCATTACCTGATGAAGGGCTTCGACCCAAAACGTCACCTATTCCTTTTCTCCAGAGATGCTGTTTGACCTACTGAGTTACTCCAGCATCTGCAGTTCCTTCTTATCCATTGCTTGAACGTTTAGCTGGTGAGTGCTCACAGGCAGTGAATCGTCTGGTAGCTATTTCCATTCTGCATTGGTTCTTTATGGTGCTTATATCAGCAAGACAAAAAACAGTTGTTGAGCAACATGGTTTTACATTCTAACGTGACCAGATTGGAACACATGCCCAAACATCATCAAGCACGGTTCCAACATCCACGAGCAGAACTTTAGCTTCCTGCCACATACAGGGTCGTTCTCAGTGAGAATAAAGATGTGTGGAGATATGCACATGCTGTCCAAAGTTGCCATCATGAAGAAACTGATTTTCTAATTAACTATCAGGCAAGCAACTGAGGGGGGATGAGGGGAATGAGAAATAATAGTAAATAGAGGAATAACAGGAGGAGGAACAGCTACAACACTGAACACTAGCTCAGCTTTAAACAAATTATTCCTGAAAGACAGCAGTCACCTCAACTAAACCTCCACCACAATTTCGCCATTCACTTCGCTCTCACTTGTCAACCATCTTGTTTCTTGTTTCTAATTTTATCTATTCATTCATTACATTGTGCATGCAAATTTAATCTTATCACCTTACTGCCTACTCTTATTGCTTGTCTTCCATATACCGTTGTTGAACCCAGTATTCTACATATTGTTTCCCTACTAGGTAGTGCTTGGTGGTAAAAGGCACAAATTAAAGAGTTTTCAGATGGCCTTGAAGAATAATCTCAACTTTAAATGACTAATTTAACGTCAAGGGCTGCAAATGTTGGAGCTAGTGGCTGACAGAAACAGACGGAACGCTAGTGCTATGGTGGAGCTGTGATTAGGAATGCTCCCATTCCATTCCCAGAAAGAATCACAAGTTTGTGTTCCTTATATCATCTGTCATTCATAGAAACATAGAAAATAGGTGCAGGAGTAGGAGTAGGCCATTCGGCCCTTCGAGCCTGCACTGCCATTCAATATGATCATGGCTGATCATCCAACTCAGTATCCTGTACCTGCCTTCTCTCCATACCCCCTGATCCCTTTAGTCACAAGGGTCACATCTAACTCCCTCTTAAATATAGCCAATGAACTGGCCTCAACTACCTTCTGTGGCAGAGAATTCCAGAGATTCACCGCTCTCTGTGTGAAAAATGTTTTCCTCATCTCGGTCCTAAAAGATTTCCCCCTTATCCTTAAACTATGACCCCTTGTTCTGGACTTCCCCAACATCGGGAACAATCTTCCTGCATCTAGCCTGTCCAACCCCTTAAGAATTTTGTAAGTTTCTATAAGATCCCCCCTCAATCTTCTAAATTCCCGAAGAGCAGTGCCTTGGCATCCATTCTATCCTGTCAGAGACTGATTCAAAACAATACACATAACATGCAGCATAGGAACATATGTTGTTGTTGAAATCTGAGACTATAGGCCTTGAAAAAAAAAAGCTGGAGAAACTTAGCAAGTCAGAGCATATGTAGAGGGAATGGACAGATTTGCATCAGGACCCCTCATCAGACCGATGTGGTTGAACTAGTTTATAGATATATTTATGAACCTATGATAGTTCTTCCAATGTAAGTCTACCTTCATAACCACCTGGTATGAGAACATGAGTGAAAATTATAAAACCATAAAATATAAACACCTATTTAACTTCCTGTCTTCAGTGATCTGCCAGCATTATGTTATAATAGGGAAAACCAGGTTAACGTCACAAATGTTAGCTATTGTTTGCCAACTTCACGAACAAATACAAAATATTTTCTGAAATTTTTAGAAAGTTATTTGCCCTGTGTTTAAGCTTTCCAAGTGTCTGATTATTAAGATCACATTTGTGACAAAGGATTTTCAAGGGGCAAAATTCTGCTTGTCTAATCAGAACATTATTAGGCAGGAGCCAGGGAGAATACATTGGGAGCAGCTGATATTGGATAAGTTCATGTCTGAATGAGGGAGTTGTTTAAAGATGACTGATCAGAGTTCAGGATGGGCATGTTCCAGTCAGGATGAAGGACGATGATGGCAAGGTAATAGAACTTTGGATGACGAGATCGGCTGTAAATTTGGTCAACAAGAAAAATAAAGCATATTAAAGGGTTAGGAAGATAAGCCTTTGTGGAATATAAAGCAAGCAGGAAAGAACTCAAGCAAGCAATTCGAAGGGACAAAAGGGGCCATGAAATGTTATTGGCAAGTCGGATTATAGAAAAGCCCATAGCACTTTCTACATGCATTAAAATCAAGAGGGTAATTAGGAAGGGAGTAGAGCCACTCAAGGATAAAGGAGGGAATTTATGTTTGGAGTCGGAGGATGTAGCCTGTAAACAAGTAAGATGCTTCTCTATTCACCAAGGAGAAGAATATAAAGGATCGTGAGGTTAGTGTGGTGTATATTAATATGTCAGGATGTACTGAGATCAAAAGGGGGTGGTGTTCAGTCACTTGAGCAGGAAGGTGAATAAATCTCCCGGGCCTGATGGTTATTCAGAGAGAAGAGAGGAGATGGTTGAGGCCTTGAAGAAGATCTTTGCATCATCTCCAGCCACAGGTGGGATGTTGGAGGACTAGAGAGGGGACAATATTGCTTCTTTACAGGAAATAGGGACTGACGAGCCTTGTAACAATGGTAGGGAAATGATTGGAGAAGATTTTTAGCTTTAGGAATTACTTCAATTTGAAAGAGAATGGACTAATCAGAGACATCAGCATGGCTTTTCTGTGGCAGTTCATGTCCGGTAAAATTGATTCCGTTTTTTCGAGGAGGTGACAAAGATGATTGATAAAGGTAGGGCAGTGGATATTGTCTGTACATGGTCTTTAGAAAGGTATTTGACAAGGTCCCTCATTATAGACTGATCCAGAAAATTAAGATGCATGGAATCCATGGTAACTTGGTAGTCTGGCCCGAGGTCAGTGCCCTGTTGTGTTCAGCAGTGATCAGGGCTGGGAACTCTGGTGTTTGGGATATATAAATGATTTGGATGAAAATGCAAATGAGTTGGTTAGTAAGTTTGCACACAGCATAAGAATTGGTGATGTTTCAAACAGTGAAGAAGGCTGTCAAAGAATACAGAAATTGTATAAATCAATTACAGATATGGTTGAAGTAATGGTAGGTGGACTTGAAAATGGGCAAGTGTGAGGTGTGTTAATTTGAGAGATTCAATGTAAGGGGAAAATATACAGTCTATAGCTCCCGAAAATCAACAACACAAGCAGATTGAGTGTAAGGAAGGTATATAGTATACTTGCCTTCATCGGTCAGGGCATAGAACATAACATCAGGAAGACATGTTGCAACTTTATAAGACTTTGGTAAGGCCACATTTGGAATATTGTGTGTAGGTTTGGTTATCCTATTACAGGAATGAGTTGGAGGCCTTGGAGAGGATGAAGAAGAGGTTTTTCAAAATGCTGCCCAAATTAGTGGGTAATAGCTATAAGGAGAGGTGGGACAAACTTGGATTAGAACAGCACAGGAATGGGACCTTCTACCCATGACATCCGTGCCGAACATGTTGCCAAGTTAAACTAACCTTTTCTGCCCGCATGTGATCCAAATCCCACCATTCCCTGTGTTCCCACCTATCAAAAAAACACTTAAATACCACTACTGCTGCCTCCACCACCACCCTTGGCAGCATGTTCCAGATAGCCATCATTCACTGTGTAAAAAATCTTGCCCCGCATATCTCCTTTAAAATTTGCCCCTCTCATCTTAAACCCAGTCCCCTGTGTCTGCCATTTCCACCCTGGGGGAAAGGTTCCAACTGTCTACCCGAACCATGCTGCTCATAATTTTACATACTTCTGCCAGGTTTTCCCTCAGCCTCCGATGATCAAGATAAAACAATCTGACCCCTCCTTATATCTAATATCCTCTACTCCAGGCAGCATCCTGGTAAACTTCCTTTTACCCTCCACTAAGTTTCCTCATCCTGCCTGCAATGAGGAGACCAGAACTATACCACAATACTCAAAATGCACCCAATCAAAGTCCAATAAAGCAGCAAAATAACTTCCTAACTCTTATATTCAATGCCCTGAACTATGAAGGCAAGCAAAACATATGCCTTTATTACCACTATCTGTGTTGACATTTTCAGTGAGATAAAAACTTGGACCACCAGACCCTTCTGTACATCAGTACTGTTAAGGGTCTTGTCATTAACAGTTTACTTTCCCCTTGTTTTCTGTGGAGAAGCAGAGGCTGAGAGGAGACGATAGAAGTATTTAACATTTCTGAGAGGCACAGATAGGATAGCTAATCTGGATGTAGAAACAAGGGAGGCTAGGGAGCATAGCTTTAAGGTGAAAAAGGAAAGTTTAAAGGAGATGTGCGGGGCAATATTTTGTTTTTACACAGAGGGTGATCGGAACCTGCTGCCAGGGTGGTGTTTGAAGCAGATACGATAGTAGCGTTTAAGAAGCTTTAGATAGGCACATGAATATGTAGAAAATAGAAGGATATAGATCATGTGTCGGCAGAAGGGATTAGTTTAATTTGGCATCATGCTCGGCTCAGACATCTGTGTCTGAAGGACCCGTCCTGTGCCATACTCTCTCTGTTCTATATTAACCTCATGAATTCACATGAAATAAATAAACTTTAGAAAACTCTATCTGACAGCAGTGTTAACGCCTGAACATTCGTGACAACATTTCAAAACGTTTCCCTATTTTTTGGCCACTAAAAACATAAGAGAATGTGTTTATCCTGACACATTTTCAACTGGCAAAATAATTACCCTTGTACAGCATCTTTGTATTTAAAAAAAAATATATCAGTGTAAATATTAACGTTTCAGACCAATTCACAGTAACATAACGTCTTTGTCAGAAATAAGGAGAAATCTTTTTCCCACAGAACATTTAGGTTTCAGAACTCACTACCGCAAGTTATAGTGTGGTGAATGAGATTGTGTTTGTGACTGGAGACTGGGGAAATATGTATGAGATAATAAAATAGAAAGTTATACTGATAATTATGGAATGAGCAGGGGTGGGGTGAAAGGATAATATGAAGTGTAAACGCATTTAGACGTTAGCTGTGTCAATACAATAGAAGACACCATATGTGTTCAAGAAATAGCTTCTAAGATGGTGAGGAAGAATCATTTCAATCATATTCACTGAATTATGACCAAGAAGTGAAATCATCTTAATGTGGAAGGTCATTTATCAAGACTGGCATTCTCTTCTCATAAATTAACTGGAGCTCTGACTGCTGTGGAGAGGTACTGACAAATGGTGCAATTTGAGAAAAAATAGGGAAAGACTGTAGAATTCTATTGAGTTATCCAGAGTAGACAAACTGTCATTTCTTAAACGTTAACAAACAAGCATTTGGCTAAGAACGGCTGCATAATTGCAGTCAAGCTCACACAAATCCCTGAGCCCAGGAATAAGCAAGTTGTATTTGCATTTGATCATTCACCAATTCTTTATGGGTCATGGAGTGATATATGCAGCAAATCTGAATATTAGTTCTGGTGCTCAACCTTATTTGTGGCACTGACTCAAAGTAATTACATTTGAAGATACTGTCTTCTTTATGAGGCTGGCATAGAAACGCAGCCCATCAATAATATTAATTGCAGCTGAGCTATACCTCATTATCCTGGGTAAAACATCAATATTTCAAAAGAAACGCAATCAAAACATTGGTAAGCAGTGGTCACTACTTCAAATGTTCCCTTTCACTTTGCACCCTGCGACACAAAAATAACACGAAGCAATGCTTCCCTCAAATAGTGAACCCAGGACTTTTCCGATCTATCTACAAAAAACTGTCAAAAAATATTCAGCAAATTCTCCAGATGCACTGCTTCTATGACAGATGTCCTACCTCCTGAAGTTTTATTTAGCCTGAAGAAAATCAAAATGGCAGCATGCCATCACAAACCACAGGAAATATGGCAGCAGTGAAATGTTTTAAGACTGCCCCGCATATTTTCAACATCTGTGCCAAAATTGATTTTATGTTTGGTTTGTTAAAATAAGCAAAGGGCGCAACATCGCAAGTGGGCTTAAACAAAATAGCTGTGGTGTTAATGGTCGTTTTGGTTAATTCTTGCACTGCTAATTTTAATTAACAAGCAAAACACATGAAAAATAACAGTTACTGTATCTGCTGGAAGGAAAGCAACTAAAATTACTTGTATTGAACCCAGTGGATTAATTAATTAACAACATTTTCAAAAAGACTGTAACTATGGCTTTGACTTTGCCTTTAAAATTGAACTAGGTATATCCTTATTATTATTTTATGATTATATAATTCTCTCTCCTACTTAGTATTGTCCTACAGATTCAACAGTGGCTGTTCAACCCAGCTTATGAATTTAAAAAAATCTCAGCAAATAAATTATATGAGCACAGACAATGCACTCTGGATCACCAATCCCAATGGGATACTTTCAGCAAGCAATCAATAGAATAGAGACCTTTATATCTTTCAGCTTTGTTCCTGAGGATAAATTACGGCATTGTTCATAAAACAAGCAAGCATCAGAACTTAAAGATGTTTCATCAAGAGGGTTTCAATGCAGCATGCTCATTGTGGGATTTTTGTACACCAGCATTCAGTGTACACCATGATTATTTTTTCCAAGCACTTTATCTTGCACTAATCATTAATGAAATTCACGTGCGTCCAACATCAATTCTTTAATACCATGGAGATGAGTCACTCCCAGCTGCCACAGGCCCACAAGCTGTATTCCTGAATGAATAATTACTAGGCCCGTGAATAAAAGAATATGGCAGAAGGATTTTTAAGGCGAATCAGTATTCAGGTTAAAGTTCTTTCCAACAGAAAGGATTTAGTTACTGAATGAGTTTAAATTTAAAATCCACCAATCAATCAGACAATGGAAAAATCCAAATGAGATGGGCATGAAGTGCTCTGACTGATGGAGATTAATTAGGAAAGAAATGCTACAGCTGTAAACCAGCATCTGATATGTTTCCAAGTAAGCAAAAAGTGAAATGGTCTCACAAATGAAGTCTTCTTCTTTCGTTTGTGGCAGCAGAGGTTATGTAACGTCCTCCAGGCGCTGTAGCCAGTTCAATGTGCTGTTGTTGAGGGCCATGAGGTCTACCTCTCCACCAGGGGGGCGGAGGACAGCGCAGTCAAAAATGACGTGCTGCGTTGTTTGCTGGTCTGCTCCACACACGCAGGCTGCAGACCCGTAGCCACCATCTTTCATGGATAGACTATCTCCACCCTGTCCCTGTAGCTGAGACACTTCCTGAATCAAAATCTACCCCTATGACCTTTATTCCAAGACTCTCCCACTGGTGGAAACATCCTCTCTACATCCACTCTATCCAAGCCTTCCTACCTTCCTCTGGGAATAGCCACCCACCCATGCATTGGGGTCCCTACCTCTGTTACCAGTTTTGGACAACTTCTTGAGCTACAGCCTGCTTCTTCAATCAGACTGGCACCTAAACAGTGTAATTAGTAAGGTAGTCATCATTACTGTCACATCTGATGGCAGTGTCATCATTACGGTCACATCTGTGACTGTCAGTGAGTTCTGTTGAACATCCATTAAAGTTTGGCATAATTACCTTGACTCAGTTCAGTCAGTGCCTGTTGACCTGATATCTCGGAAAAGTCCCTCAAATCTATATGCCAGGTACTCTTTCAGTCATAAGGTAATTTATGATAGATGAAGAACATACATCAAGCCTCACCATTGACAAGGAAAGGGTTAACATTTTAATACCAAGAAGCTTTGCTTTAGATCTGAGAAATGTTAGAAAATAAGCCTGTTTGAACTGGCAGTGAAGGGAGTGGGGTGGAGGGAACAAAGGGAATTTTGTGACACCACTGAGATTGAATGGCATAATTAGACTTGAATAGGAGAGGGTGCTGAAGCCTTGTTAAAAGCCACAAACCAATTTTGAGGTGGTATCAACAGAGGAAACGGGAAAAAAAGTCCTGCTGGAACTCGGACATATTAAAATTGGAAAATAAACATGGCCCAGTCGTACAGGCAGCACATGGTGGAAAGAGCAAAACTGAGCTACATCAGAACGGGCAAAGCAAAAAACTGCTGATGCTTTTGGTCAAATTATCTGCTGCTGGCTCAGAATACTATGCATTCAAGAACTGTACAGACTTTAACACAATCCAGTGCAATTTTGCGGGAGTGTTGCGTTGTCTGAGGTGCTGTATTTTACACCTGACGCTGAACCAAAGTTCTATCTGTCTACATACTCTGTTGAATACATTAGAACCAATGGTACTATTTGAAAATAATTCAAACAGGCTCCCCAATGCCTGAGCAAATATCCCTTCCTCAACTGTCAATACCAAAACTGATTATCTTGTGTTTCATTAATTTTCAGTTTTCAAAACTTAAAATTAATGAAATAACTATTTTGCATAAAATAACTGCTACATTTTGCCTGACAACAACAAAAGCAGGAATCAAAACTTATTTTCTTAATAAATTTCCATCGGGCACCGTGAGAATGTAATAAGGCCGTCCTTATGATTTGAACATCACTGCATGTTAGCTATTTCTAATTGAAAGCATATTTTCTTCACCTAAACCTTAGCTTTTGCAGTAAGGGGTAATTAATGAATTCACTGGGTTCAATTTTTGGAGCATTACAAAGATTTTGGATCGTATTCGAAAACCACTAGGGTTCATTGGTTGTGTACCAGATATGTTATAATGATAGTAACTATCAAATGTATACAAGTTTCCTATTACTAAGATTAAAATGTCCCCATTACAAAGCAGGAGATATTTTCATTCATTTGGCTGAGGAACAAATGAACTGCAATGCGGAATGTTTAAGTTACTCCATGAATAATTAAAGGGAATACGTGTCATGATTTCAGAGATGATGATGATTGTTATTGCTCTAAGCGACTTGTGCCATTAATTAACTATGCCTAGCTAGGGAGAAACAGATGCGGTACACTGGTTTGGAAGCAGCGCAAGTGAGTTTCTGCTTCACCTGGAAGAACTGTTTGGGAGCCTAGATGGTAAAGGAGGGTGAGATGACAAGGCAGGCTTTGCATCACGTGCAGTTGTACGGGAAATTTCCTGAAAGTGATGGTGGAGATAGAAGAGTACACCAAAAGGGAAGAGTCACTTTGAAATGCTGAAAGAGGATGATGGTGCAATGTTTCTGCTGATGGAAATCGCAGACATTACAGATGATGATCTGTTGGATGGGGAAGCTGGTGTGGAGGAAGACAAGGGCCTTATTTTAATTGCGAGAAGAATGGAAGAGAGCAGGAGTGTGGCATTTCGGCATTCGGAAGAGACTGATTCACTCCTCCATCTCCAACACCAACTCCACTTCCCTCGGCATCTTCTCCCATGGGACATGCAAACCCTGTCTATTTATCTCTTCCCTCCCTCCCATCCAGTTGAACCAGCAATTGACTTGCAAAGCTTACATGTGTTTTTCATGACATGGCTTGTTCTACAACCAAAAGCATGTTGAGTGACTGCTTTGAAGAGCCCAACTGTCAATTTGCAAGGGGGATCTTGAGCTTTGAGGTACTTGTCACTTTAATTCTCCTTCCCACTCCCACTACAGACTCTTAGATTAGTTTAGAGATACAGCATGGAACTAGGCCCTTCGGCCCACTGAGTCTGCACTGACCAGCGATCCTTGCACGTTAAATCAAGTCTACGCACACTAGAGACAATTCACACTTGTACCAAGTATACAAACTCAAGCCAATTAACCTAGAAACCTGTACATCTTTGGAGTGTGGGAGGAAACCGAAGATCTCGAAGAAGACCCACGCGGTCACGGGCAGAACGTACAAACTCCGTACAGGCAGCACGCATAGTCGGGATCGAACCCGGGTCACCGGCGCTGCAAGTGCTGCAAGTGCTGCAAGGCAGCAACTCTACCACTACACCGCCGTGCCACCTTCTTTGTTCCAAAGTTGCACTATGTAAGTTTAAGGAACTGCCCCCCCATCTTCTATCTGGAGGCATTCCAGACCTCAGGAATCACGAATGAAAATCTTAAATGAAAATAGAGGATGCTGGTAAAACTCAGCAGGCCAGGCAGCATCCATGGAAGAAGAAACTGCCAATGTCTCAAGTCTGAGACCACTGATCAGACCTGAGAAAGAGTGAAACAAATTAACGTGGATGGCAGAGGAGGTGAGGGAGGGTGATGGTTGGAACAATAGGCATTACACCTCTTACGGGGTGAAAAATAAGGCCATCATAGACCAATTAAGCTCCTTAACTGAATTTAAGAATTTCAGGGAATCAGTCCTTTTTGGGATGAACACTTTGTTAATACTGGCCAAATTAAAGACACCACAAAATGGAGGATCCCTGCACTTGTCACAATTGCTTAACACCTGTCAGCTGAAATTTACAGGCTTTGGATTGGCCTGGGCCCAGACTGGCATGCAGGATGGTGAGGGATCCAGGTGTTCTCAAGTTTTTCCTAAATTGATAAAATGTATAGGAGTTTTGCAAACAAACCCTAAATGCATCATTTCGATTGGATCGCGGCAAGGGCATTGTAAATAATATAAATAATGTTGCGAGATGGTCATCCTGTTAATTGATGATTGGTCGAACTGTTGAGCCTTGGAGAAACTGTTTGAATCCCAAGGCACATGTTTCAATGTTTATTCCCGTTTGCTTCCTTCTAGAAGTTTCTTTCAAACACAATGTATTCAAGATTGTATTATTGGGTTACGGAACTGTCAATTATATACTGTTATTATTAATATGTGTAATTGGTTTATAAAGAGGCCACCCCCATGTGGTTCGGCCCCTCAAGGTTCGGGGACCTATAAAAGGTAGCTCCCACGAGGTTTGATGTTGATCTTCTGGAAGAACGCTTGGGACTGCGTGACCTTTTGGAGTGTCTCTGCTTGCACGAGGCTAGAAGGGCTTGGCCAGGCAGAGACAAGGATCGAACCTAGCGGTGGTTAGGTGTAGTAGAGGGGAACTGTTGTGTTTTCCAAAATAAAGTTTAGTTGCTCAAGTGCTTGACTCAGTATTTTAAAAAACTTTTCCAGTTCTGATTAAGGGTCAACCACCCTAGACTTCACTACCACTGACTCTCTGAGGGTTTCTGGCATTTTATGTTCAGGCATTAAATACTATGGTGGCCATAGAGGAGAGCAGAGCAGCAGAGGGAAGGAATGTGTCCTATGGTTGTCAGTACAAGACCTTAGAAAATGTGGTCAATGAAACCCATGCCTGGAAGCAGCTATTGTGTGTCATGTCTTGCAGATGATGCTGGCAGCAAGGACAGGATTGTTTCAACTCTGTTTCAATCCAGTTTTTTCCCACATCTACCATTCCACAACCCCTCAATTTCTCCATCACCCAAACAGGAATCCCGCTGGGTCCAATCCCCCCACTGTTCCCAGCTCCCTTATGTGGTCCCATTCTTAACCTTCCTTTCCTGCATAATTCAATCATCTACAGCCCATTGCTGTCTCCATTGTGCCCCTCCTCACATGTAAGCCCCGCCACATCCCTCACTCCACCTCCTTATACTGGTGGCTTCTTCACTACTCTTTCTGACAAGATGAAGAATTCCACTGGAAACATTGACTGTCCATTCCCCTCCATAGATGCTGGCTGTCCTACTGTGTTATTCCAGCAATAGTTTGCTTGCTCCAGATTCCACCATCTGGTGGTCTCTTGTGTCTCCAACTGATAGTCATGAGGGGAAAACACTGAGGTCGAATACTGTAAAGATGTTTAATTAAACGTTATCATCTTTGTTTCAGCAATAAAAGACGTGTTTATACCTGCCCGGTTCAGGCTAGAATTGCTTTGATATGAATGATGACAATTAGCTGGGGTACATGTTGCAATTCACCAGTGGGACATGTTTTACAAATATTCAGATGACTCATTCAGGACAAAACAAGGATAATTTGGAGACATTACACCAGATGACTCAACTCTTGTACAATCTTCAATTCTCAAAATTGCTGCCAATGAAAAATTGCTTTTGTCTTTCAAAGATAAAATGTAAAAAAAATGGCTTGAGTCACCATCACATTCGTTGTGTAATCGACTCTAGGTAAAGTGCTTTTGTGATGAAAGATTATGATCTCGCTGCCTCACAGAAGGCTGAGTTTTATTTGTTTTGATAATTTGTGATACGGACTCAATCCAAATTACGGAAGCATCGAAGGTGCAGCAATGTGATCTGGTGGAAAGATCAAAGCACAGTGACTGGGTATTTTTGGTACAGGTATGCCAACATAATTTCATATTGCACATTATTAGTGTTACATATTTAGCAATTAAAGATAAATGACTGAATGCTACCATCCTCAAAGCATTGGTAGGGCTCTGCATTGAGCCCTTGTCTGAGAGACTATGCAAAGTATAAGGATTTATTGGCATTACTGATGTTTCGTTTTGTATGTGCCCTGATGGAGCATTGCAGTTGTGAGTCCTGTTTGGTGCTAAATGCGATAATCTGAATGTAATGGTCCAGAGGGAATCAGTTTCCCTGGGATTGTTACTCAGCCTAGAGGATTGTTACAGTTGCCAAGACTGGAGTTGAATATAGATCAATAGGTGCCCATTAAATGGTTAGCTGACATCATTGGGTGCAATTACTTTAAGGGGATTTTGTGATTTTCCCTAATGGGAAGTCCTATAATGAGTATACAGTCAGACTCTTGCAAGGGTGGTTTCACAGCTGACTGAGTAGGCATACTGATATAAGTGGTAGTACCTTATCCTCTTGAGACTAAGTGCTTGCAGAGATTGAAGTGTGCATTATTTATAGGCATTGTGCATCTATTATAATGCACCCTTGATAAATTTGTACAGCATCTTCTTCATTCAAACATTTAACCACCCACTCTCCTTGTAGCATTTAGATCCTATGTGGAAGATTACAGAGCATATTTGAGAGGGTTTGTGGATACAAGTTAACTAACTGCGTGAGTGGAATATTGGTGATGGTCATATGAACTGTTTTATAACCATCACAGCCTCTGAGCTCACAGCAAGATTGCACCATATTATCTTCATCAATTTGTGAGGAATATATTTCCACCCCCCCCACACACACACTTTTGGCATTAGTCATCTATACATTGGCATATACATAACAGAATGGGCAGTGAGTAATGGTTGGCTGATGTGTGTAGGTATCCACGACCAGGTCACCACTGTGATTATTTTGACTGGAAGCTTCAGGAAAGGTGTTGTTGTACCCAAGGTAAGCCAGAGCCCCAGCGGGGAATGTGCAGAATTCCACACTTCCAAACACTCTTTCCTCAAGGAGTAAACAGTGACATATGCTCTGATTTTGGCCGTCCGAAGACAAATTCCATGGAGCCTCAGATTTTCCAAGTTAGTTGTCACCCAGTTGACACGTTGTGGGTAGATCTTCAGCCGTGCAAAGGCACCTGGTAGCATTGACTGCAGAGGTCAGTCACTGGCTTCCTTAAAATGCAACTCCACTGCCTGAACTAGTCCCTGCACTCAAAATAGCTCCTGATGTCTGTCATCATACACTGCACGCTGCAGTGGCCAAGCCTAGATAACTTAGATGACTAAGTTATGGATGTCTTAGGGCCGTGCAGAAAGGATGGGAGGCACCAGCCGTCAGGAGGAGCAGGTGGAGGATGAGAGAGGAGCCTGAGGATGAAGAGTGTCAGCATGGGATCCTGCGGGGTTGTGTGGCTCAACTAAGGTGGGAAGACGATCTGGGGACACTGGGTGTGCCAGCAGTGAAGATGCATGCCCTCCTCACTGCTGGAGATAGAGGAAATACCTGTTCCTGCACAGAAGCACACTTATGTCAGTGTCAGGGGTTATGGGGAGAAGGCAGGAGAATGGGGTGGAGAGAGAAAGATAGATCAGCCATGATTAAATGGCAGGGTAGACTTGATGGGCCAAATGGCTACATTCTGCTCCTAGAACATATGAACATGAACATAATGACCTGTGTAAGGTTGTGGTGTGGGCACCTGGAACAAGGACAGAAAGAGGAATAGAGAATGATGGCATTCCATGGTCAGAGCCACCAGATGGCTACGCATGGCTGAAGATCCATCTCATCCATCTCATCCAGCTCAGTGACAACTGCCTTGGGAATTCCGACCCTGCAAATAATTGGTCTTTGGAGAGGACAAGAGAGGAGTGCATGGAAAGAGTTTTCAAATGTGTGGATTTCTGCATATCCTCCATGGAACTCCTGATCTTACACGAGGTCCAACCACAACTTTGCCATTCAAAATTCAAAACATGTTGCTTGAGGAATCACTACAAGAGCTTGTGTAGTTAGTGATTACTAAGTGTTTGTGGTGACTATGAGCACTTTTAAAACTGTAGAAACTGCCTCGCGAGAGAGGTCAGACGCTCTCTACTGAAGTTCGCTATTGCCATGTGAATGGCCCTTTAAATTGTCATCCACGTAACGGAGCATGCAGTAGAATCGTGACCCTTTTTAAAATATTATTTGTGCAGTGGAGCCTCTAATTTACATTGATAGCATGGAAAATGGCATCACACAAGACTGACATGAATCTGACGAGGTGATTTTACAGAGTGATAGTTTTCCACTCAGGACAATTTCTCCAATTCAGCACAGCAAACCAGAAAAGTGGGCTCCAATTTCTTGGTAATCGAATCAAAACATTTAGGCTTCGGAATTAAACATCAGAATTTGATTTAAATGATCAATGGTGTCAGATGAAATAAAGTGGAAGTAACACTGTAGAGTACAAATGTGAACCCTTGACCAATATTGCTTCAGTGCAATTTAGCTCTAAGCCATAATTCTAACTAATCCTAATACTAACCCTTCTTTAGGTAGCAAATAAACAGCCATTATAGATTATTTTCCACATTATCATGCGCTAAAAAGACAAAATACAGCTTTACAGAGATGCCTTGGAACTGCTGTGTAACTATATATTCCATCTCTACACTACTGCATTATTATTTGTTATTATAAGTGCAATGAGATATATCGCAGATGCAGTATGGTTAGTAGAATGTCTAACCTCTATATCTCAGGCTTTCATTGATTGATTGATTGATAGACTTTATTAATCCCCTTATTCAGGGGAAATTCTGATGTCCTTGCAGCACACTAATAAAAATACAACACAGTATTCATGAAGAAATTCAACACCAAAACATAAAAACATCCCCCCACAGTGATTCCCACTGTGGGGGAAGGCACAAAGTCCAGTTCATACACTGCATAATGGTAACATTGGATGAAGTGTTAGTATCATTGTTGTGAATATTGGAGTGAACAAATTAGAACAATGCATTTTCAATTGTAGAATTATTCACCCTGACTTAATGTTCTTGTAAAGTAAGTTGTGCACTTCTGTGTGTGTTCACCTCTTGCCCAGTTCTATCCCTACTCACTTTCTGTAGCCTTGACCACTTGGTCCTTGAGCAAACCAGTTAATAGGCCTCGGCAAGTGGATCCTCAGGTCACATCACCAGGCCTGCTCTATTGGCCTTTTGATAGGTTCCCTATAATCAGAGGCTCAAATGGGTACAATAATTTTTTTAACTTTTGAAAGCAATTTATATTGAAGGCCCTTAATTAAACAAGAAACCAAACCTTTTTCCTATATTGGGCTATACAATAAAGGTCAATGACCCCACTCAATGAATAGGGCCACTATGTTTGGCAGCCATGTCTAGTATAAAGCTGACAAAATGTTGCAGGAAGGAAGTGCTGATGCTGGTTTAAACCGAAGATAGACACAAAATGCTAAAATAACTCAGCGAGACATATTATCTGTTTGCTTTGTTGTTTTGTTGCTTTGTCCTAGCTAACTGATCTATTCTATATTTTCCTTGATCTCCATTCCCTTTGTCTCATTTTCACACCTTGCATTTCCTTATCTCCGTATCTCCCACTCCCCTGATTCAGTCTGAAAAAGGGTCTCAACCCAAAACGGGTCACCCATTCCTTCTATCCAGAGATGCTGCCTGCCCCGTTGAGTTACTCAAGCATTTGTGTCTATCTTTAGTATAAAGCTGAGGTGTCAAATGGAAAGTGCATCTCACCACTCAGTTCAGGAATTGGAGCTGAGCCCAGCAGTGGATCTGATGCATCGCCACTGGCCACAACTTCTCCCTTAGTCCTACTATTTCTACTTTAGTAAAGTTGCAATATCCTCATCCTGACTCAGAAAGCAGTTCAGAAAGGCTGTAATAATTAATATAATGGCAGGTATGGACAAGAATAAGAGCAGGCCATTGAACCTACTGTGTAAGGTTCGATTAATTCAGATATAATACGATAGAACTTTATTTATCCCAGGAGGGAAATTGGTCTGCGAACAGTCATAAAAACACAAAAACACAAAATACATGAAACATGAAATTAAAGTGATGAGTGGAAAGGATTGGAGATGTGGGGGGGAGGGGATCAGTCTCAGTCTACCCCACGACAGAAGGGGGAGGGATGTACAGTTTGATAGCCACAGAGAAGAAGCATCTGCTGCGGCGTTCTGTCCTGCATCTTGGCGGAACCAGTTTGTTGCTGAAGGTACTCCTCAGGTTGACCAGTGCAGATTGCAGATTCTACTCATAGCTCATTTACAGCCCCTTTCACATCCCTTAATATCAGAACAAAAAAAACAACTAAATAACACATTATTTTTCAAAATGTCCTGTTGGCCTCCAGTTTTGAAGAGAGAGCTCCAGCTACTCACTATTTTGTTTGTGTGAAGAAGTGGTTTGCGACG
The DNA here is from genome assembly GCF_010909765.2 of Amblyraja radiata. Classification (NCBI taxonomy): domain Eukaryota; kingdom Metazoa; phylum Chordata; class Chondrichthyes; order Rajiformes; family Rajidae; genus Amblyraja; species Amblyraja radiata. The sequence goes on along the minus strand of NC_045983.1, from coordinate 18,173,065 downwards.
TGCTCTGGGCCTAATGATAAGGATATACTTCCTGAAATCTAATGAAATAGACAGGGAGGTAATGTATTCATGGGTGGTATTAGGTTTCTCATGTGGACTCAGTCTGTAAAGTCTGATAACAAAGGAAGACACGTTGATTAGCAATATGAGCCTTACAGATGATAATTAAGTTCAGGTGGCTAAAGTCACGCTTGAATAAAATTCAATGGCAACGAAAAGGAATTGGATATACTTGAAAATGAGAAATTTGCAGGAATATAGAGAGAGCAAAGGAGTAGATTTCATCTGTTAACTCTGTAAAAAGCTGTGCATGATCACAATGTGTTGATTGGCTCATTCAGTACTACACGGCTCTTCACCTTCGATTAAAAAAAAACAGTATTTTGAAACAGAGCGATTTAGAAAATAACTAGACAGCTCGGGCACTAAAAAGGTGAGTCATGTGTCAAGACAAAATACAGGGTCACAGGCAGTCACTGTAGAACTGTGCATACAGCAGTGGAAGGTATGTTTCAGTTACATTTCCCGCAAATTGCAATAGACAATAAATGCAGGAGTAGGCCATTCGGCCCTTCGAGCCAGCACCGCCATTCACCATGGCTATTTGACAAATTAATATTGGAGTCCCCTTTACTGAGAGCAGCCAGATTGCCGCCACCACTTTTTTCTGATTCCCTTTGAGCTATCATCGAGTGAGATGTAAATGATGCCCAGTGCCGAACATGTACTCTCTATTGGATGGTCAAGAGTTTGATCACGGTTATCAAATGATCAACCCAATCAATGGAACGGAAGAGAAATGGAGACACAGTAGATTGCAGATGCTGGAAATTTGAGCTAAAAGTAAATCGATGGAGCAGCTCAGCAGGTCAGGCAGCATCTGATGGAAATGGATAAACAATATTTCGAGCTGGGTCTTTTCGTTAGTAAGAGGAAGGCAGCTTTGCAATCAGTGACTGTATATATGTTTGTCTGCAGCTGCAGGCAGGAATTGTGTTGTTTTATTATTTATTAATTTTGTGTGATCTGGGTATGGCTCACCCTGAATTGCCCACAGGAAGGTGGTGGTGAGACTCTTTCTTCAATCATTGCTTCTGATGAACGTACACCCACGGTGCTGTTTGATAGGTAGTTCCTGGAATAACCATGTAGCGAAGATGAAAGAATTACAATATATTTCTAAGTTGGTCTGCTGCCTTGTCCACATTTGTGACAAAGATATTGAGCTGGTGAGAAGCTGTTGGAGCACCTAGCTAAGTAACCATAGTGAATAATGTAGACTGAAAACAATGCTGACATGGTGCATTGGTAGTGAAGGGAATGGAATAGTATTCAAGTGGGCTACCTTGTTCCAAATGTATAGCAATTACACTCACCCTGTAGATAGTGGAAATACTTTAGAGTGTCAGATTGTGAGTCATTTGCCACAGGATACCCAGCTTCTGACCTGTTCTTACATCCACAGTATTTACAGAGTGGGCCCATTTGAGTTTCTGGTCAATGGCGGCCCTCAGGATGTTTGCGATGGAGGACCTGGTGATGATAATACCACTGAACGTCAAGGTTAGGTGGTTGGTCTCTCCCTTATTAGAAATGCCATTGCCTGGTACATTTGTGCTGCGAATGTTATTTCTTATTCAGCAACCCATGCCTGAATGTCGTCTGGCCTTTCTGCATGCAGGCACAGACGGATTGCTTCACCTGCAGAGGACTTTCCCCATGGGGTTTGACAACCGTGCAACTGTCAGCAAACCTCTCCACTTCTGACCTTGTGATGGAAGGAAAGTCATTGATACCTGGGGCTGAGATGACTGACATCCAACAACCACACCCATCTTCCTTTGTACAAGTCATAACTAATTTTTGGAGTGGTATCCCTTTCATACCCACAGACTTCAGGTTTATCAGGAATCCTTGATGCCACACTTGGACAAATGCTCCCTTGATGGCAAGGGCACTCAATCCCTTCACACCTTTGGAAGTCAGCTCTTGGGTCCATGTTTGGACCGGTGATGTGATGAAGCTTGGTGCTGAGAGATCCTGGCCAAATCTAATTGTGGCATCGTAATGGAGAAAGTAAGCATAACAATACCCTGATGCCAAATAATAGACCGAGCTAAGCAGGAAGGCAATGCATAAATGTTTCATGGCGTCAAAGCATCCATGAATGCATTACAATCGATGTAATACTTACGAAATATAATGCTGACAAATGACAGCCAGTAAGGGCACAGCAAGCTACTGCAATCTAAATAAAGATCAGAACATCTGCTGGTGGTTTTGACATGTTGGCTGAAAGTCAAATATTGGATGGAGCACTCTGCTTGAGAACTGTCTCCTGGGTTCTTTTATGTCCACAAAAGAGTGCAGATTAAAGCACAGTATTGCTGCATGCTTTGTTATTCTCTGTCACGGCACTTGATTGGTGTGCTAAACTCATACTGCGCATACGGCTCACTGGATATATCACTGCAGAAGCTTGCAAGTGGCAAGCCCTACTTAAAATAAAAAGAGTCAATGCTGGAGATAATCAGTTCTTCAGCCAGAATTCGCGAAGAGTTAACATTTCAGGTTGACGACCTTTTAGCAGACAGAAGAAAATATAGAAACTGGAAATTGTCAAGAGGGAAGGATAGCGAAAAAGAAGTGAAAGTCTGTGTTTTTGTTTTAGTATTACTCACAAGCCCTCTCTCTCCTCTTTCAGTCATTTAACTGATGACTATCAATGTGCTTCCCACTTTTATTCAAAACTCAGAAATTTCAGAATCTTTGGTGCTATTTTCCACCTTCCCCTCACTGTAACATTTATCAGCCCCTTACCTTTCTCAACATCCCAAACTCCATCTCAGAGAAAGGCCTGTGACCAGCATCCATTACAAATCACCAGTCATCCACAGGTAAGTAGTAATGAATAGCGTGCCGAGACCAGGAACAGGTTTACAAAATAAATGAGATAATAACATGGTGAAGCTGCAACACAGGACAACATGCATGTGAACAATTGAAAATAGCACGCATTAGTCAGAGCAAAGTGATCGCACAACCAATGATTCAGATGTCTGTCACATCCTATTGTGAATAGTCGTGGACAATTAAAATACTCCAAGAACATCTCCATTCTCAGTAAGGACGGGGTTCCACATACGAGTGGTCAAGAAAAGATTGAAGCATTCGCAGATCTGTTCAATGAGAAGTTCATCTGGATGATCCATCACAGCTTCTCATTGACATACTCATTGTCACAGAAGCCAGATAATATCATTCTCTAGATAATATCAAGAGATGACAGACTGCATTGAATACAAAGTCCATGAGACCAGAGGAAATGTTGGCTGCATTACTGAAGATTTGCAAGCCAGAAGAAACCTTGTCTCTGGTCAAGCTTTTTCAGTAAGTTACCACAATCTGGCAATGTAGAAAACTGCCCAGAGATGTCCAGTCCACAAAAGGCAAAAATGTAATCCAATTATGTATTCACAATCAGACTATTTTTGACCAACAGTGGATCGAATCAAACCGTTTCCCAATGCCATTAATTGGGGCTCTGCAATTCAAGATAGCGGCAGCGGTGGGCACAGTATGTCCATAGATACATCAAACTTTTATCTCCTGTTCTGTATTATGTTTACATATTCTGTTGTGCTGCAGCAAGCAAGAATTTCATTGTCCTATCTGGGACACATGACAATAAAACTCTCTTGACTCTTGACCTGACTTGACAGCATCCGTAGTCGGGATCGAACCCGGGTCTCCGGCGCTGCATTCGCTGTATGGCAACAACTCTTCTGCTGTACGACTGTGACCACCCACACTTTAGGTTTGCACCTGATTGTAGCTAGCCTGCAATTACATTTCATAATCTGACTATCATGACAATATATTTCCTGTTAATAAATCATTTCCACCTGCTCTGTGAAAAATCATCCAGATAAAAGGTGCTTATTGTCCTCTTGACGAGAAGTGCATATTTATTCAGAGATGATACAATTATTATTTTTTTGCCAGAAGGTATTCAAACTACAAAGTTCATGCCAGTTGACAACCAATTGCCCAGCCTAGCCAGACATCCTAGCTATCTACCAATCACCTTGAAGACTACAGGATATTTGTCTATGTACTTTTTCAATGCAATTAGAATTTCTGCCTCTAATATCTGTTCAGCCATGAGGTCTGTATCTCCACGAATGTCTGGTTCCCCTTGTAATCCTAAATCTATGCCTCTTGATATTGAGCTCCATTCTAATGGTCTGGAAAAGGGTCACGACCCAAAACGTCATCCAGCTGGAAGAGAGGAGGGGCAAGATAAAGCCTGGCAAGCGATAGGTAATATAGCTGAGGAGGGTTTTGATGGGCAAATGGTTGGACAGTCAGGGATAAAAAGGCAAAAGATGTGAGATCAGGATAAACTAGTTGCAAATGTGAAGTTGCAGGAAGAAATATAGATGGGATGGGAAGGGGAGGGGAGAAATGCGTGTAAGTCCAGGCAGGGCACAGGGAAGAGTGGGAATGGGATGGGGAAAATGGGGGGGGGGGACGGGGGGGGGGGGGGGGGTGGGAGGGGGGGGGGGGGGGGTGGGAGGGGGGGGGGGGTGCTGGTGTAAGAAGAGGGGTGTTGGTTAATTACCTAAAATTGGAGACTTCACACCATAGGGTTTTAACGCAGAAGGAGAAGAGGAGGGAAGAGACTGGAGACCTAAGACTTTTGCCTCCATCACAGTGAGGAGATGTTGGGTGGACTCACTGTGGTGGATGTTAATATGTGTTTATTGTTGTTTTTTATTGTATTGTATTGTATGTATGACTGCTTCAATTTCGTTCAGACTTCGGTCTGAATGACAATAAAAGGCTATCTAATCTAATCTAATCTAATTTAAGCTGCCCAAACAGAATATGATTTTTTTTCCTGCATCCTATCCAATTTAATGACATCTTTCCATAGCTAGGCAACCAGAGCTGTCCACAATACTCCAAGTGTGGTGTCACCAATGACTTGCCCAGTTGCAACATAACATCTCACTGCCTGTACTTAAGGCAAGCATAACATCTCACTGCCTGTACTTAAGGCAAGCATACCAAATGTCTTTGTCACTACTCTGTCTACCTAGGTTGCCACTTTCAGATAACTATGTACCTGTATCCCTCCGTCTCACTATTCTGTAATATTTTCCAGGGCCCTTTCATTTACCGTGTAAGTCTTGTCCTGGTTCAACTTACCAAAATGCAAATTCCATCTGCCATTTCTTGGTCCACTTTCCCAATTCATCTAAATCTTGTTGTAATCTTGGATAACCTTCTTTGTCTAATACACCACCAATTTTGGTTTCACCCATAAACTTACTAACCCATACAAACAACATGGTCATCCAAATCATTAATATAGATGATAAACAACAGTGGAACCAGCAGTGATACGTGCAGCTCAATACTGGTCACAAGCCTCCAACCTGAATAACAATCCTTCAATACCACCCACGAACCCCTTGCACCTTGTCAATTTTATATACAGCCTATCTCATCCTAGATCCGATGTGATCCAATTTTTTAGACTAGCCTACCATGCAAGATTTTGTCAAAGGCCTTGCTAAAAATCATATGGACAATGTCTACCAGTCTTTCCTCTTCAATCTTTTTGTAATTTATTTTTAAAAATCAATTAAATTTTAGACACACGATTTCCCATGCACAAAGCAATGCGGACTATCCTTAATCAGTCCTTGCCTTCCAAATGCTGGTAGATCCTGTCCCCTCAGAATCCCTCCAGTATCTTTCATACTACTAATGTTAGATTCATCGACTTATAGTTGCCTGCATTGTTCTTGTAGACCCTCTTAAATATGGCACAGCATTAAAAAAACCCCAGTCTTACAACATCTCACCTGTGGCTAAAGATGGTGCAAATATCTCCACCAGGACCCCTGTAGTTTCCTTCCACAATGTCTTTGTATATACTTGATCAGGCCCCGGGGATTTATTCATCTTAATATGTCTCAAGACTGCCAGCACTTCCTCTATTGTAATGTGGATATGTTCCAATACATCACTTTTCATTTTCTTTAATTCCTTAGTTAGCTGGATAATATATCATGACCCAGACATTACAACACTAGCATCACATTGCACAGACAAAAGGTGCACCACTGTCCCTTAATGACCATTTTATTTACTCCTACCAAGGAAATACCCATTGTCCTGTTCCACATTCTCTGCCATCCTGATTAACTTGTTTCTCTCTTTCTCAGTTATGAAACTCCAAGGCCTCAAATATTGACTGCTTTCCTCCCCACAGATGCGGCATATTCTGCTTTTATTTCATATTTCCAGCATTAGCAGTTCTTTTGATTTTCATTTATCTTCATTATTTTTCAAACCCACACATTCTAAAATGTCTTATTATCTTTTCAGTTGGTTCTACGATTCTAAGTATATTGTTCTATGTATCACAACTGACTGACATATTTTGTTTCAGTTTGCACGAATTCTACAATGAATATTATATATCCAAAAATTCTACATGCACGTTTATATTTTAAACAAATTTACTATATTATACAATATTCTTTACTTCTACCCAAACCACAATTTTAACAATGTATATTTTGTTCTAAAACAACTTCAATATTCTGCAATTTACCATTATATTTATATACTGTATGATTCATAGTATCCAGTATCATAGTCGCATATCTCACATGAAGCTGATATTTTATAAGATACGTTTGCAATAATGTACACATCTTAATATTCTATAATGTGCATTTGTACTCCATGCATACTCCAAAGCTCTAAAATATACTTTGGGTATACAACCAAATTCCACAATAAACCATCCTTTCATGTAATTTCAGAATCTCAATAAAACAAAATATACTTCAGGCAATGTAAAACATCACATACTACAGTATATCTTGATACAAACATGAACGTCAGATACTAAAATATACAAATGTGCATTGTAGAATATTCTACTTCCCCATAAACTGCAATATTCTGCTATTCACATTCACGTATTCTACATGCACCCCAACTTCTACAACTTTTACATACCATTTGAATTCCAAGTTTTACAATATATTGCTTAAGCACCAGTACACACGTTTAAACGTACACATCATAAATTATTCAATACACTTGTATGCGATACCTGCCTCTACATTTGGCAAAGGTGTTACACACTGAATAATCTCCAAAATCCACAGCATACATTTACACATAATATGAAGTCAAAATATTCAAATGAAATTCTATTGTATTCAATGTCAACTCATAATTTACAAAATACTCATACCATATCAATTCCAATCCTCCCTGATGTATTTTTCTATACCAAATAAACTGTAATATTCTACAGTTTCTACAGTATACTTGTGGATACTGCATAAACTCCAACATGCTACGATGTATTTCTGTATTATGTACACGCCAAACGTTAAACTATATTTTGTGCAATGCCACTGCATATCTTGTATAAATCCAATATGATCCCCCACTCCTACCTTCCCCCACCCCCATACAGCTATGTTTCAAAGAAACACCAACATAATATAATGTGACTATGAAACCTAAATGCAAAAGTACTGTTTTGTTCTGTACATTTACTTACCTTCTGAACCTTCTGAATTTGTAGTCGGCAGGGCAGTACTCTGCATATCGCCAACTTGGATGTGTTGTGCATACTAACGTGCTGTTAGCGGCCCCTTAAAACTGTCTAGTGAAGGTGATTTAACTATATTGTCATCTAGTTTATTTCATCCCTTAAGGTTCTTACAAAGAATGAGTTCTCATAAATATCTGTCCTGGTGAATGGGGTTTCTATTTGAATATCATTTCTCTTTCTTGTTCTCCTTTCTGTTGAGTATGTTATGTATCTATCTGCAGTTATGCCCACGATCCCCTTTTGAATCTTGTACAACATGGCTAGTCTGTTCCTTGCCCTTCTTGTTTCCAGCGTTTCTGACTCCAGGTTGGACAGTATCTGGGTAACACTGCTACCTCTATTGTAGTTCCCGATGCAAAAGCGTGCTGCTTTCCTCTGTACCCCTTCTAGTTTGTTGATATGATCAGTTTTGTATGGGTCCCAGGCGCATGAAGCGTATTCTAGCAAGTGTCTAACCAATGTTGTATATGCTGTGGTTTTCACTTCCTTTGGGCAGAACCAGAGGTTTCATCTAAGGAATCCTACAATATCATTATGCTATCTATATAACTAAAAGCCTCATCTTGACCACTTCCTGTCTGCGTTGTTTAGTGATTTTAGAAAAAATACTACCGTATATCACTATCATTTTTGGCCATCTTACTCACAGTCCTCCTCCACTAAGGCAGCCCCGAGAATGTTTCCGATCGATGAAAAATAAAAAAGTTATGAATGTTAAAAAAAAATCTTGAGATCAGCTGATTGGTCCTCTTGCCTGCCAATCACCATGATGAAGGTAATGCACCTTCTGGGAGGGCAGGAGCATAATGCCCAAAAGGTATGAAATTGCATTTGAATTTGGTGGCTTGCACTCTGCTTGAAATGGTATGAAATTGCATTTGAATTTGGTAGCCTGAACTCTGCTTGAAATGGTATGAAATTGCATTTGAATTTGGTGGTCTGCACCCTGCTTGAAATGGTATGAAATTGCATTTGAATTTGGTGGCCTGCACTCTACTTGAAATGGTATGAAATTGCATTTGAATTTGGTGGCCTGCACTCTGCTTGAAATAGTATATCAAGGAATAGCTGTGAGTGAACTGCCGGCCCACCAGCCGTGAGTCAATCAACTGCCAGCCCACCAGCCGTGAGTCAATCAACTGCCAGCCCTCCAGCCGTGAGTCAATCAACTGCCAGCCCTCCAGCCGTGAGTCAACTGCCAGCCCAACAGCCGTGAGTCTGTCAACTGCCAACCTAACGGCCATGAGTCAGTCAACTGCCAGCCCACCAGCCGTGAGTGAGTGAACTGCCAGCCTACCAGCCCTGAGGGACTGAACTGCCAGCCCACCAGCCCCGAGTGAGTGAGTGAGTGAGTGAGCTGCCAGCCCACCGGCCCCGAGTGACTGAGCTGCCAGCCCACCGGCCCCGAGTGACTGAGCTGCCAGCCCAAGAATCCATTCGGCTCACAATGTCCATACTAGCCCTCTGGAAACCAGTCCCTTCGGCTCACAACACTCATACTAGCGCTCCAGAAAGTCCCACACCCCTCCCCCCACTGGCCCCAACGGGTCCCACTTAGTCTAGTACTGTATTAAAGAGCATAAAACATTCTACAATATTCTACAGTGCCCTTTTGGTTCCAAGATACCTGCTGTACCTCTATTTTAACCCATATATTTTGAATATATTTCAAACAGCTACTAAGCTGTAAATGCTTAAAGTGCCTGTCATAACCAGTAGGGTTTACAAAGGAGGACTGATGTGTAAAGGTCTCTCACTTTTCATTTCATGTGTGAACCAATGGTCTAAATGGAATGCTTTGCAACGCTCCGCTTATGAATCATTTAAAGCCAAAGACTGTAGAGGACATGTAGGTCAACATGCTTGCAAATAACCCCAATAGATCAATGGGCTTGGCGATGTCCAAAACCAGTTACATTTCTGTGTCAGGTTATATTGAGCTTAACAGTGGGATGGTAATAAATAGACTGTAATAAATGACCTACTGAATCTGTTCTGATTCTTACATATTACATTGGGCAATGTAGATATGGACTGTACTTTGTAAAACTACCACCTCCTATCAAAGCCTTTCTCTTCCTCGCCTTTGTTTTCTGATATTTTGTCAAACTGAAAAATAATTTCACAGCACCCCAGATGCCTTTTATCAACTCAATTCTAGAGGTCATTGCGCAGTGCGATTCACATACTAAACATGACTAAATCATTAAATGCATGCAGTGTCAGCTGAAGGAGTAATTTTAAAACAACTTTTTTAATGGTTACATTATTTTCACAAAAGCATAATAACATGTATGCTGGCAATACTCAGAGAATTGGTGACTATTCATCTAATTTAAACATATGCACATGTAATTCTCATGAAAGGTCATTGACCAGAAACATTAGTCCTGTTTTTCCTCTCGCCATAGAGCATGTCTAGCATTTTTGTTGAACTACTTTTCTTCATTTAAGGAAACAGACCAATATTGACTGTGAAGCTGGCGACAAAGTATATGTTTGACCAAGTATTCACGATTGCTCTTAATCTGTTATCACAGTTGCTCTTTGGAGATTCATCTATCAATAGCTTAGAGACAGTGCATTCTAATGGATTTCTCGTTGTGTACTCTCATTTTAATTCCAAGATTCCATGAGAGGTTTGAGAAATTTAGATTCCCTGGGCTTTGTACTAATTGTTTCAATTCTCACCCTCTGTCTCTAAAATAGTTCATATTACTTTAAAGGGCATTTGAGTGTCAAAACTAACTTTACCACTGTAATATTTAGTACAAATTATCTGAAAATGAATACTATGAAAAGACAAAGAGATTTGGGAAAAAAAATATTCGTATCTGATTTCTCACGGATTATGATCGAGGAAGAGACACTGGCAATTTTTAGGGGAAAATTGATTAATACTTGAAACAGTGATCCAGGATGGTGGGGAAAGGACAGAACAGCAGGTTGCCAGCACATAAATGATGCCTCAAGTAGACTCACAATCTATAAACCTCTCTGACATTGCAAAATATTCTTACTTTATGCACTTAATTCATTACTTTCGGCTTCCAGCTGTGCTCAATTTCAATACAATATCAATGTTAATGGGTTCATTCATTTACAATAATAGGAAGTAAAATACTTCTATTGACCCATATGCCATCATCTCTAGGGTTGGCATATATATTTTTCAATTGACTTGTAATTTTTTAGAAAATTGTAGGTCTTTTAAAAGTGCAATAAACAGTGCTAATGGCTGGAAGGTTGGCAAACAATCTCATTTCAAAAGCATCTTTAAATGTTAAAAATACACAACTTTGTGCAGTGTTATTGATATCCTGAAAATGGCACAGTAACACGATGGAGAAATGTATTTGTGCAGCAAACTGTGCTCTAAAGTAGTGTTACGAGATGGGGTGGGGATGTAGATAGGGACATGTATTTATCTGTCTTGCTTTCACTTATGGCAACGGTTGGTGCATTTAAGCAGCATGTTTTGCACCATCTTTAGTATTAGTAGGGCATTTCTAGGAGACCCATGCACCAGCCTGTGGTTGGCATGCTTGCCTTCAACAATCAAAGTATTTTGTACAGGAGTCGGGATGTCATTTTATAGCTGTGCAAATGTTAGTTCAGGCCACATTTGGAGCATTGTGTACTGTTATGGTCACCCAGCTACAGGACCCGATAGGAAAAATATCATTAAACAGGAAAGGGTTAAACAAAAAAGATTTACGATGATATCACTGGGTCTGAAGGGTTTGAGTTAAGGAGAGGCTAGGTCTTTTTTCCCTGGCCCATAGGAGGTTGAGGAGTAATCTTATCAAGGTTTGCAAAATCATGAAAGGCAGATGTAAGGTGAATAACCACAGTGTTTTTCCCATGATAGGGGCGTCTAAAAGTAGAGGGCAAAGATTTAAAGGTGAGAGAGGAAAGATCTAAAGGGGAATGCAGAAACAATGTTTTCACATAGAAGGTGGTGTGTACATGCAACGAGTTGTCAGAGGAAGGGGTTGAGGCAGGTACAATTACAACATTTAAGAGACACTTCGATGGATAGACAATTTGGTTGGTATGCACAGGTTGGGCTGATAAACCTGTCTCCATGCTGTATGACTCTATGAGTAACCCCATGCAGTAAAAATCTCTTGCCTTCTTTCAGGATGAGTACATCCCACTCTAACTGTGCCCGCTCTGATGCCTGTTCATTAGTAGTACAGATCATTACTACTCATGATGAGAAGGTGCGGGTCCAAAGCCAAGCCTCCCAATCCCAATATTGCTTGCAGTCACACCTCACAGCCATCTATAGCCTTCTGCACTGTAAGAGCTGGCAACCACTCAACAGCTTGGCAACAGCCACTGAATGAGCATTCCACGGATGAACTGGGAGAGATAAAGCCGTCAGAAACAGGCACCAGGGGAAACACTAAGACAAGCAATTATCAATTGCATGGTTATGGTAATGATGTATAAAATTGCCTAACATGTTATGTGTTCTAGTGGACGCTGAGATGATCAGCAAAAAAAAGCATGATATTTCAGGATTTGGGTTTTCTTTCTCTGTAAATGCTCATGGTTGGTGCATCACAGGGAGGTCATTATGTTTTGATAATCCCTGTGTGCCAATAGGACTTACCTGCCTAACATCCTCCCCCCCCCCCCCCCCCCCCCCCCATTGTGCCCATCTGGACTTGCACCTATTTCTCCCCTCACAATCCCCTTCGACGAACATTCCTTCTACTACTTTCACAATTCGCAACTCTTCAATCAAGTTAACGCTTCTTCAATGGTTTTGGGAGTAAGTGGAGAAAATTCTTCCCAAACGTACTTTTCACAAAAATGAAACTTTCCTGCAAGTTCAGGGGCGGAGTCTAACTGCAATAATTGCATCCTCCAATTTATTGTTGAAGCCGCAGTAGTTATGTGACTGGTCCAGATCTTTTCCTCATGATATTGTTGGTAAGAAACTGAACAATGCTAATGCTATTGATACTATTGAATGCAAAAGGAAAATCATTAAATTGCTTTTGTTTGTCAGTACTAAATGTTAAGCACTAGTGTAACACTATGGTAACTTACTGCTTATTGCCCCAATTCTAAGTGTGGGAAGATCTTGCCGAAAGAAGGCACAGGCACTCTCTGAAATAGCCATCTCAGCTGACAGCACATCTTCTTCCCTTTGCTACTCTCCTTTTTTCCTCCATTCATGCAACATTGTGAACTTGCAGCACTGGGGAAACTCTTCAGTGTGAAATCTGATGGAAGCACCACAATATGCCTACTGGCCTTGTGGATGTGGGTGCAATTACATTTTCCAGCACTTCCAGGAGGTAGGAGCTCTTGACCACAGGAGCCACATGCTCTGAATGAATGCGCTACAGGCATTGATCAGCCTCATAACTGTGCGGTCATTCTGACAATGTTCACATGCTAATTCCACATTCAGGGAGTGACTGCCAGTTGATGAACAGCCAAGGATTTGCATGTTAAGCTCAGAGTTAGATACATGTCCAGTCCATCACTCCCTGAATCCAGCCCACGGTGTGGGAAAATCTGGAAGTCTGCACTTTTGCTACTCTCTAAATGAAGAGACATATTGCCTTCTTATTTTTGGAAAGAATCCATCAGCTTGAGAATGCAGTTTGTGCTGCAAACGGATTGTATGTGTACATCACCTGCTGCCACGTGGGATGAGACTGAGGTTAAGCAGTTCAATGCTTTAGTGACTTTCATCTCCACAGATAACAACATAGAACAGTGCAGCATTGCAACTGGTCTTCTGGCCCTCAATGCCTCTGCTGAACATGATGCAAAATTAAACTAATCCCTTCCGCCTGCACATGATGTATATCCTTCCATTTCCTGCATATTAATGTGCCTACCTTAAAGCCTCCTAAACTTGTTACACCTTCACTTGCTGGTTAACTGGGAAACTATGTAATCCTTGTACTAAAGTCATTAACTCAAATAACCCCCCCCCCCCTGGAAAGCCAATTTTTTAAGATTTAGAGATGCAAGGTCGCAAATGGCATTTTATAAATGGAACTTTCTTTTGCAAAGGATGCACTTGACGATTCTATAACTTGGAGCCCTTAATTCAAAGGAGACCATGTTCCATCCTCCGGCAGTATATTTACCCCTGGGAAATCCCTTGCTAATGCCTCATCATTCGTCTTTCTTCAGTCATTAGGGAGTCTGCAAATATAAGTTTCTCTATAAATAAAATACATTTCCTTAGAGACTAATATATAGTGAAGCCTGCTAAGAACAGTTCAGAGGAAGGACTTACTCCCTGTAGTTCACACTGTCTAAATAAAACAGCTTAAAGCTGCTATATTCTACAATAAAACCTGCTGAAGCTTGCACTATATTGAGTATTTGCAGTACATCTCTCTCCAAATACTGTTCTTAGCATGTGAAGATATAACTGGCACTATAGGCCAAGCAAACACTATGTAATATAGATCAGCAATAAATATTGCATAGAAGAGAGGTGGAAGAGGGGGTTGGGTTACATTTTCGCATCTGAGAAAGGTTATTTGATATCAGGAATAAAAACTGAAATGCTCCATGAGAAACCATAACACACATAAACTGTAACTATTAAATAAATGTTGTTTTGCTGTTAGTGAATTTATAAATAAAATACATCATATAAAAATTCTCTCTGCATAGGTTACTAAGCAGTTACCTATCACCATGAACATATTTTATTAATTTAGTCATGAGATGCTTTTATCCACAGAAGCGCCATAATAGTAAACAAAATGTGTATCTGATTCAAAATGGTTACTTGCAATAGTCTAAAAATATATGCATTTGTGATGATAAATCATTCCAGTATTCATTCAACAGTCCATTATCTCTGATACAATAATGTCCACCTGATTAGCAAAGTTTTGCATCTTGCTGTTTCAATTAGTGTATTCCTTTATCACTGGTTCAAACATTGCACAGTCTAACCAACATAAGCCAAGAGTCATGTTACTGTATTTATCCATCCATTTGTTACCCATATCAAGTAACAGCTCTGCATCTGCTGCACTTTGAATGCAAAGCACTCTATTCAACAACAATATACTGTATCACAATGATCACATCACCGATTATGGACTTGAATCCCGAGCAACAGCCAAGTATTGCCACCCTAAACGAGCCTTGAAGTCAAATGCTTATAGAATGCAGCCAGTTATAAATATTACCAAGATTGCAAGTCTTCTTGCTTCATATGAAGGAGATGGGTGGGATAATTCATGGCTCGTGAATTAAATGATACCCTGAAGCCATTGTGCATTATCTTGTGGAATACCAAATAGCTTTTATAAACCCAAGTACACTCAAATCCACAAGGAAAGACATATCCAAGTAGTGGGACGAAGTCTGGAATTTAGTGAAATATTCCTGGGATGTACTGCTTCTATGGGGAGTACATGGAAGATCTAACAGGATAATGAATAATTGATCCTGGGATTACAGGATAAGTAATTAACATGAAATTGTGTGCAGATTTGAGTTTTTGATAAGAATTAAATGTCTTCTGCGACATTCATAGAGCGATAAAATAATACAGCATGAAAGCAAGAACATCAGCCCACTGTATCCATGGTGACCATCAAGCATTAATCTACACTAATCCTATTTGTTTATCCCCACATTTCCACCAACCAGGGCAGCAATGTTGAGTTGGGCCGAAGGGTTAGTTTCTTTGCTGTATAACGCTATGAAACTCATGTGAAATTGGTCCCTTCCCATGCAATTGGGAACGGAACCTCCAGGCCCCTGCATCAATTGGCAGCCTGCTTTTCCACCAATCGATGGTACATTGAGATTTTTTTGGTGCACCCGAACTGGGAAGTCTCAGAAGAGCAGGTACAGGCCTCCATCCAAAAGGATAGGAGATGTTGCTGCAATACTGCAGGAGGTTGAAGAATTTTGGAAAATATTTTAAATACTACACTGGAGTAGCAACTTGCAAGACAATTATAGTCCATGACGGGGTTCTGCCAACTGGCCCAGCGTGCAATTAACAGTGGAACTTTAGTTTTTTTAACAAAATATTTCAACTCTTAATTTTCAATTTTAAATGAAGCAGCCAACCTCAATGAAAATCAATACTCCTTCTACATCTGGGGGGTTGGGTCTGCGACCTGGTTCATCAATAGGTAATTGAAATCTACCGCTATTACTGTCCTACTGTAAATTTGTCTTTCTATTTCCCTCGGATTGTTTAAAGATCTATTGTGCACCCCCACACACATCTCTTTACTTCAATGCGTATAGACTCAATTCATATTCCTTCAAAAAGGTTATCCCTTCTCACAGCTCTGACTGTTTCTTTAAACAATACTGCCCATCTCCTTCCTTTATATGCCCCTCTTGAACTCATCTGAAATCCCCCATGGCCAGGAATGTGAAGATACAGGTTTTGCCTTCTTAAGCTACGTTTCTGTAATTGCTAAAAATATTATACTTCCACCTGTCTGTCAGTGACCCCTTTCTGTCTATTTTCTAGCCATTATTTGCTCTGCCATTCAAACTCTCTCACTGATTTTCTGTCATCTTTTTCCAGTTCTCCCTTCTGAATTGGTGCTCCCATCATTGATCCCATTGGCACTTTTTTTTTCTCACAGTTTACCAACATGAAAATCACCCATTTATCCCGACTCTGTTTTCTCCATGCTTACATACTGCCCCCCAACTCAATACCTGTGCAGATATTTTTTTAATGTGGCACCTTATCAAATGGCCTCTGAAAATAGGAGCTCAAATCCCTGTTAGTAATTTACATGAATTGGAATAAAAGGCTAGTGCAAGTATTCTGATAACAAAGCTATCAAATCGCCATTAAAAAGCCATTTGATTCACTAACATTTGGGGGGGGGGGGGGGGGGGGGGGGGAATTCTGCCTACCTTCTGTGGTACAGTGATGTAGATCTCCAGAGATGCTGCCTGTCCCATTGAGTTACTCCAGCATTTATGGTCCACCTTCGATGTTAAGCAGCATCTGCAGTTCTTCCCAACACAGTGACGTAGAGGCCGAGTTGCAGACTTCAATCCCGCTGCGGCAATTTAAGGAATATAAACTCAAATTTTAAATAAATCAGGAATTATAAAAAGAGAAAATATCGGTGGCACCAACCATGAAACAACTGGATTTTTGCAAAGTAACCTGTTGCTCTTAAAGGAAGGAAACCTGGTCTCCTTGGTCAGACTGACCTAGCGCCACCTTACAATAGTGCCACCTTACACTAGTCAGATTGGTTGATTCTAAACTGCTCTCTCAGTTGAGGAGAATTGGGATAGGCGACAATGCCAGCATCATTAATGATGTTAACATTTTAAAAAGAATATGGACCCTCCTTACATTTTATTCCAAGCTCTAGGTATCACGTTTAACTCTTGACTGCTCTCTGAAATACCCTTGCAAGCTATTTGGTTAAACAAATAACTCACTCTCTTTTAAGTAAAACTGTATCCTATAAACATATTTATTTGGCTGGAGAATTTGAGCGAAACGCTTCCTGACAATGTACTTCAAAAATAATGTATTATATTTTATTTTAAATCAGAAACTACTTGCTTCTCTTCTATATGAAGTTTGTATGTACATAATAGTTGTATGTATATATATGTCTGTAGGTATTATGGGAAATTGCCTAGGGTAGTATTATTATTAGTAATTAATTGATTTTTAAATATGGTAGAAGTGTTGGGGAAAAGGGGTGAGATTTAATAAGTTATTCTTCTTCTCACTCCTTTTCGAGCTTGTACAGACACAGAGTTGGACATTGGAACTTTGATTTTGTTCTTCTCATTGCTTTGTAAATATTGATTGTAATGTCCAATTGTTTGATAATTTCGATTTTGTTAATATTAATGTCTTTAATGTCTTTACTTGTTCGGAATAAATAAATAAATAAATACATAAATAAATATTCATAAATATTTTAGAAACGTCATAATACAAGCAAAGATGTAAATACTTGCAATCGCATGTTCTTAAATCTATAGAATTATTTTTCAAAG
The DNA here is from genome assembly GCF_010909765.2 of Amblyraja radiata. Lineage (NCBI taxonomy): Eukaryota > Metazoa > Chordata > Chondrichthyes > Rajiformes > Rajidae > Amblyraja > Amblyraja radiata. The sequence goes on along the minus strand of NC_045983.1, from coordinate 18,155,400 downwards.
AGAAAAAGATAATTATCTTAGCTTTAGTCACTAACAATGTCATCCACGACACGTTTTACGTCTGGAGACTGCAGTGCTACTGAAGGCAATGTGAACTGCCACTTCCACTGTACCAATATGTCAATTGCTGAGAAGTCAAGTCCTAAATAAACTTGGTCATAATCAATACTGTGTTTCATTATGTCGTATGTCATGCTGTCTACAGGCATGAAATCAATACAGGCCTCCACAATGTATTTCAACGCCACGCATAAAAGTGACACATATGGTATGGAAATTATACTCCAGTACATCAGATTTGCTTACCTTGAAGTTACAGAGGTGCAAATGCCTAGACATTCATTTGTTTTGTTTATGGGTTCACTGAAGAAGGTCACAAGCGCCTGCAGGAGCTCTGGAGCAATGGACCTGGAAGACATGGGAAGCAGTATGGGTCCTATTTGCTATTCTGTGAATTTCATGCATTTATTGCATGGCAGTGCTCAGTCCTCAAGGGCATTCAGAGAGAAGTTACACACGTTATGGCTGCCATGAGGAAGAGAGCACTCGGGAAAGAGAAGGAGCTTGAAGGTTCACTGACTGTGCTGCAAGGATTGATTGTGGAGAAAAACTACAATAAGGGAGGTATGCTGTGTGCCAGGGAGGCCAGGAGACCTGCTGGTGCTGTGGTTCACCAGAGGTAGCAGAAAGATGCTGAAATTCCGACTTCTGGGAGTGGAGACCTAGGGAATGGAGCAATGCAGCAAAGATGCAGTGGGTGTGTCCTTAACTGTTTCTCCTTCTCACACAACACATACACAGCTTCTTCTTCTTGCGTATGGCGTGCACAGCCTAAAGTTGACGGACACTTGTTCTATTTGATCTTATTTGAATGTGCATGCCAGGTTGATTGAATTCGTCGAAACAGGGCGGATCACGTGAAGGTCGCAATCTCCCACCCCATATACACAGCTACTAACGTAAAGACTGTAACTTGACCCTCCTTCACTATCTCCTTATTTCAGACTGAGAAGTAGCGGGGGGGGGGGAGGCTACAAGATGAGATGGGAATTTTCACAAAGCTGGCGATAAGTGGCCATTCCAGCTCACGGATCCAGGAACTACACTGGTCCAGACCGAACTACGAGCAGGGAGTTTGATAAATATCCCTTCCTCTTTGCTGATCTATTCCCTGCAAATGCAAAACACAGGCATCTTATTTTTGCACCTCACTTTATCTTTGCAGACTATGAAGAGGGTTCCCCTCTTCTTGCTTTCCCTCTCACTCCCCCTCCCACCAGCTCAGATGCAACAGGGTGACACAGCAGTCGGCACTGCTGCCTCACAAATCCCAGGCACACGGTTCATTCATAACCTCAGGTGGTGTCCATACGGAGCGTGCACATTTTCTCAGTGCTTCCACTGGGTGCTCTAGTTTCCTCCCCATATCCCATGGCGTATATTGGCTGCTATAAATTACCCCCTTAGTCTAGATTAAAAATAATCTAGGTCCAGGCGGACCTGAAGGGCCTGTTTCCACGCTGTATCTCTTAACTAAACTAGGGTGAACTGAGGGGAATGCGGGTGGGAAAATAAGTGGCGAAGATACTAAGAACTACGAAGAGGAAGGATGGGACAAATGGGATTGTTCTGCTGTGAGCCTGCATGGATCCCGTGGGATGAATGGCCAAAGAACGATGCAGACTGAGAGGAGTGATTCCGCCTGACATCACTTATGTCACATTGACCTGCAGTCACAATGAGAACATGCAAACTCCACATTAACAGCACCAGAGGTTGGGATCAAAACTGGGTCACTGGAGATGTGATGTAGCAGCTCTGCTGCGCTACCCAGTCAACTGAAACTGTTGGCTCATCCTAATCTCCACTTAAAATATTTGCAAGCCTGGAATTGCCTCAGTTTTTCATATTCTTTCTTTTGAATTTAAGGCTACTTCTATATTTACCTCCATTATCTCCACCAGTCCTCTAAGACCTCTGCAAATTGGTCACAAGACAAGAGGAGAGATACCAGGCTTTGGTGGGCTGTAGATGGTAGGAAATGTAGGGAAGCCAGTGTGGGGGCTCAACAGACCAAGAGCTGTGCGTAGGACCTGCACCCACCCATTTTCACCCACCTATTCACTTCCTAGGGTTAGAGTTAGACATTTCTCCAAGAAGAGCAGGGAACTGCTCAGAATGAGTGGAGCTAACACGAAAGCAGGAAACAAACTATCGTTTAGTTTAGTTAAGAGATACAGCGCGGAAACAGGCCCTTCTGGTCCGCATCGACAAGCGATCCCCGCACATTAACACTATCCTCCACACACTGGGGACAATTTACACTTATACCATGCCAATTAACCTACAAACTTGTACATCTTTGGAGTGTGGGAGGAAACCGAATATCTCGGAGAAAACCCAGGCAGTCACGGGGTGAACATACAAACTCCGTACAGACAGCACCCATAGTCGGGATTGAACCCAGGTCTCCGACGCTGCAAGCACTGTAATGCTGCAACTCTACCGCTGCACCACTGTGCCGCCGATTGGGAAACAGAATCTGTCAGCTGCCTCTGTCATCGGCTTGGAGGTGAAAGTAGTCACAGCGTCATGGTCCACCTTGTGTGGTGAGCGACCCAGTCGTATTGTAAAGGTTGTCTTTACCCCTCTTCCCCCCCCCCCCCCCCCCCCCCCCCACCACCCCACCACAATGCCTGCTTTCCTCCTCCCACTACTGCCCAATATTAAAGCAAATATTATACATAAACTACACATGAATTCTGCAAGACAGTAAAAAGAAAAAAAAGACAAAAAAAAATACATTAGTGCAAAACAAAATGGTGTGCAACAGATATAATTTTTAAAGGGCCTAGGACTAATAATGAAACTCGCTCTTAAGAAAAACCTTCCTGTTATTAAATTGTTCCTAACAGCACTTCCAAAATAACCTGTGGATAGACATGGCATAAGGTCATGTGATAGGAGCAGAATTAGGCCTTTCGGCCCATCAAGTCTATTCCACCATTTAGCCATGGCTCATCTATCTCTCCCTCCTAACCCCATTCTCCTTCCTTCTCCCCATAACCTCTGCCACCTGTAATCACCATGTGATTATCTTCTTCACTATGTTGGGCGTCTTCCTCCTCCAGCGGCACTTCCTCTCACACTCATCCTTGTTCTCCTCCCCTCCAGCTCCAGGTGTCCTTCAGCTGGAGGCTTTGCCTCATTACCCAATGGAGGGGTGGGGCTACATTCTGCTGTGCAGCGGTGGTGCAGTGGGCAGCAAGTGACCACTGGGTGGAAGCGTTTGAAGAATCAAACGGCATTAGAGGCCGCAGAGCTGGTGGAATACGGAAAATGCTGTTAGCACTCAGCAGATTACCACAGAGTTCCTGGCGTGTTCTGATTTCATTGGTTGTGCTTCTGCATTAGACTCCAGACTGATGGAGTTGATAGAATCTGACCTTGAGAAATGCACTGGCATTGTCCCCCAGTGTCCTGATTGGCCTGGCACTCACTATGGTAACCATGAGACCTGGTGGTCTGTAGTGAGGTGGAGCAGGTGCTGTTAATCACCAACACGGTACAACCCAACACAAAACTAAACTAAAACTAAAAGAAGCCAGCAAAGACAAAGCCAGGGAAAACCCACTACCAGGATTTACCAGCATTTGGATATGCAAGGCTTAATTAGTGATAGTCAGCATGCCTTTCTGCTTGGGGAAATTCTCTTCAGCTTTACCTGACAATAAAAATATTAAAGCAGCATTTTGAAAACTTGTATCCAAAAGACAATCATAATATTTCAGGCATCACATGTAGAAAGTGTCATACTCATAAGTATCTCTCCACATTTATAAATATATAGCATAAACATTGAGCAGACATATATGAAAGCAACCAATGAAGTACTAGATACTAAGTACCAGAGCAGCTGTGGCTACAGAAGTAGCTTACCACCACCGAGTGTGACTGAGGAGTGAATGAATAATTCGATGTAAAGCGCCTTGAGTATTAGAAAGGCGCTATATAAATCCCATCCATTATTATTATTAGATAGAAAACTAGTCAATAAAGAGTTAGCAAGTGGGAATCATTAATGTAAGTGGAAGGACCAATGTTAGTACAAAAGGTATGTTTCAAAACACGACTTGGCCAGCATTTTATTTTACCTGGGACTCGCAATACAATAGCATATAGGTTTGACAGTGAGTCAGGAGCTTATGAGTTCAAGTGCCATTCCAGGACTTGAGCACATAATTGCAACAGGCAATTCAGTGTAGTTCTGCATTATTACTTTAAACAAATCAAATCAAGAGTTAAGAGTGTTTAATTGTCATATGTATCTACAAGGGAACAATAGATAGACACAAAAAGCTGGAGTAACTCAGCGGGACAGGCAGCATCTCTGGCGAGAAGGAATGGGTGACGTTTCGGGTTGAGACCCCTCAGGGTTTAAACCAGCATCTGCAGATCCTTCTTACACATACAAGGGAACAATGACTTGTTGCAGCTGGACAAGCCTGCAAATGCAATAACAGACAGATAAATATATAACAATCAAAAGTACAATAAATTAATAACCATAGTTTAGTTTAGTTTAGAGATACAGTGCAGAAACAGGTCCTTCGGCCCACCAGGTCCGCACCGACCAGCGATCCCCGCACATCCTACGCACACTGGGGACGATTTAGACTTACACCAAGTCAATTAATCTACAAACCTGTACGTCTTTGGACTGTGGGAGGAAACCAAAGATCTTGGAGAAAACCTGTGTTGTTATGGGGAGAACGTACAAACTCCGTACAGACAGCACCCGTAATCTGGATTGATTACAGGTCCCTGGCGCAGCAAGCGCTGTAAGGCAGCAAATTCATTGGCTATATTTAAGAGGGAGTTAGATGTGGCCCTTGTGGCTAAAGGGATCAGGGGGTATGGAGAGAAGGCAGGTACAGGATACTGAGTTGGATGATCAGCCATGATCATATTGAATGGCGGTGCAGGCTCGAAGGGCCGAATGGCCTACTCCTGCACCTATTTTCTATGTTTCTAAATCTACTGCTGCATCACCGTGCCGCCCACTGGGAAGAATCTGCTCTTGAATCTGGTGGTTACAATTTTTAGGCTCCTGTACCTTCTTCCCGATAATTGTGGCAAAATTAGAGTGTAGATAAGTGGTGTGGGTCTTTGACAATATTGGCTGTCATTTTGAGGCAGAGCTGCGCATAGATCCCTAACATGGTGGGGAGGTCTGTACCTGTGATAGATCGGGCAGTGTCTACCCCTCTCAGCAGCTTCCTATGTGCCTGGGACAGTTGCTGAACCAGGCCGTGATGCAACCAGTCAATATACTGTCTACCGTACACCAGTAGAAGTTCCATAGAGTATTCAGTGACATATTTAATGCCGTCAATCTTCTAAGGATGTGGAGGCGTTGATGAGTTTCTTTGTAATTGCATCGATGAGTTGGGCCCAAGACGGATCTTCAGAGATATGCACACCCAGTAACTTGAAGCTGGGTTACTGGTGACTCTCTCCACCTCTGTCCGATCGAACCACAGTTTTATGGATCCCCATGTTTCCGCTCCTGAAGTCAACAATCAGCTCTTTGGACTTGATAATTTTGATTGTTGCTCTAGCACAATTCTAGAGATTTTCAATCTCCCTTCTACGCTCTGACCTGTTATTTGTCCAACAACAGTGGTAACATTTGTGAATTTAAAGATGTCATTGGAGATGTGTCTGGATACACAGTCATTGGTTTAGAGAGCTTGGTACTGGAGCATGGTACTGAACTTGCATTCCTCCAAGTCGAGAGACCTAGTTCTAGTTTGATGTTAGGTTTGGGGAGGATAACGCAAAGCTGTCATCGTTTGACCGACAGCCTGACATACATTTCTACCTTGTTCAACATGATCCCACCACCAGTTTCATCTTCTCATCCCCACTCCTTTCTACTTTCCACAGAGAGCACATCCTCCACAACTCCTTGGTGTGCTCTCCCTTCTCGCTTCTCACCCAAACCGCCCCTTCCTCAGGTACTTTCTCCTGCGACTGCAGGACATTTAGTTTAGTTAAGTTTATTGACATGTGTACAGAGGTACAGTGAAAACCTTTATTTTCCAACATCAGGCTCATTGGTTGAGATGACAATGGAGGCCCAAAAAGGTACATAGATGCTCTCTCTTTTGAAGCGAGCTTAGAAAACATTGAGTTCTTCTGGGAGTCCTTGCTATTACTTGAGCTATCACTTTGTTTCGTCTTGTAGGATGTGATGGTGTACCACAGTTGCTGAATGTCCATTTCATTCTTTAGTTTAGTCCGAAAGTGAATCTTTGCTTTTCTGATGAGCTTTATCAAGGTCGTGTATCCAAGGGTTTTGGTTAGGGAACGTTCGGATGGTAGTGGCAATGCACTCCTCCACACATTTACTTGTGAAGTCGATTACGACTGTAACCGTGGCCCATGGCCCATTGCCGACTCCTTGCACAATGTCCAGTCTACCGACGTCAAGCAATTGTACGTAGACAAAAGTGCTGGAGAAACCCAGCGAATGAGGCAGCATCTATGGAGAGAAGGAATAGGCGACATTTCAGAAGCAATTGCACAGTTGTTTCAATGCATCCTCTGACCAACTTTGTGCAATCCTCATCACTGTAGCTGAGCTCCTCAGTCTCTGTCTGTATGCAGAAGAAGGAGACATTTTGGCCCGGACTGCCTGTTCACAAAGGTATAAATGATTGCCACAATATTATTTGGGAAAGAGTAAGGGATTTCCCTTGGTACGCTGGGTAACATTTATCACCCAAGCAGCACAATAAAGCACGGATTAAGTGGTCATTTGTCTCATATTGTCTGCCTACGTAACAACAGTGACAGCTCAGTGATAATAATTCATTCCCACTAAGTGCTTTGGGACTTGCTGAAGACTGGAAGAAATTGTTGCAAACACAAGCATTACATAAAAAGCAAAAGTCGTTACCGTGAAACGACACATGTAGAAGCAACATCTAAATGTACATTCCACCATTTTATGGCATTACCCACGTCTGCTCCAAAACACTGCACTGTTCTGATATTGTTAACAGTACAGTGCTATCTGATTCAAGAGACAGACAAGAATAATATCAGTGAGATGAATATTTAAAAAGTGCAAGTAAACTATTCTAATTTTAACGTGAGATAATATTTCAAACAGTGCTTGGCAATCTATTACAGTATATTGCATAGGAAGGAACTGCAGACGCTGGTTTAAACCGAAGATAGACATAAAAAGCTGGAGTAACCCAACGGGACAGGCAGCATTTCTGGAGAGAAGGAATGGGTGACATTTCGGGTTTGAAGAAGGGTCTTAACCCGAAACATCACCTACTCCTTCTCTCCAGAGATGCTGCCTGTCCAGCTGAGTTACTCCAGCTTTTTGTGTCTATTACGGTATATTGTTCTTTTTTTCACTTATTAAATACTGATAATGATTGTTCTATTTATCGCTTGTTTTAGTACCTAGTATCCATAAGTCATCTGATTATTGGCCTAAGTTTAAATTAAATGAATGAGTTGCTGGGATGGGAGAGGAAAGACTCTTTCATACATGAAGATATTAATTATTTGCTTCCAAATTCAATCATTTAGCTGGCGAAGGGATTTTGTTTTGAAGTTATCGCATCCATTATCTCCAATTATTTTGCAATAAAATGCTGATTTTCTTGGATATGGTTTCCATTCTCTCTATCCAAGGGCTATGAACTAGCTCTGATATTTCCAGTGATACTGATCATATCAGTGATATTCAATCTATTACTTTCCAGTCTGAGGGATTAGTCTCTGATTATTCAATAACCTGCAGGATGAATATGGAGCTGCTGATAACACTGAGACTGATGTAAACTTAGGAAATGCAAGCTCACACTCAGAAGAGAGAAGCTGTACCAATAGTGTGGATTTACATACTGATGACACTAAATTAATTGAAAACAATGCTCCCTGCAGCAAATTCTATGATAAATAAGTATAAATTTAAACTGCAATATGGAAAGGCAGTGAGCTCAACGCTCTAGCAAATAAACTGCTGTTGCCCTTTGGGCCAAGAGCTTGAGAGAAGACTATCTGACCTTTCTAACACCTCTATGGAGATGAACAGGTCAATATGATTGCGATGTCCAAATCAGATAAAGATCCTAGCTCTGCAGGGAGTTGACATCTGCACTGCTCAATCTACAGTGATATGAGGAGATAATATTGGGTAAATAGCAATGACAATGGACGGACAGATGATCACTCTTGTCCAGTCTTAAATGCACAGCTTTGAAAAGTCATACATTTTCTGGCCACATAACACAGCGAAATCTTCAAGCACTGTGGGTATCGACTGTATTTTCTCCATGACTTTGGAGAGTCTGGTTAGTTCAGAACACCAGCGCCTAGGATACAAAAATCTCACGTAACCTCAATCAGGCAAAGCTGAGTGGCAAAGGATGGTAATAATATAACAACTTGAAAACTGAGAAATATGTCAAATGTGAATGTGGGGAGTGTTTGGGAAAATACTTGACCATTGGATAATCCATAACCACTGTCAGCATCCAGCAGCATCCTCCAACATCCAGCAGCATCAGGCCAAATGGCATCATTAGATTCTGGCTGAGGATTTTGAGCAATGCATATGATTCTTAGATGATCTGAGGATGGAAATTTGAAAGCAAGCCCACAGTCTTTAGCATAGTCTTGCAAACCTTGGGGCAGAGAGGACCACAGATTTGTTGATGAATATGAAATAGCTTGATTTGCTTTAAATTGTAGGTCGAATTGATCTGCTCAATCTTGACTCCTAGGATATTGATGGTGGGGGAATCAGTGATGGAATTGCCATTGAATCTCAAGGACAGGTGGTTAAACACTCCCTTCTTGCATCTGGCTATTTGCCGGCATCTATGTGGCATAACATTGGCCCATGCTTGAATCACTGCATTCAGCCATGGACTTTGTTTATCTGCTGAGCAGTTGGAAAATGGAATTGAGCATTATACAATCACCAGCGAACATCCCCACCTCTGACTTTATGATGCACGGAAGGTCATTGATGAAGTATCTGATGATGGTTGGAGTCAGACCAGACTCTCTGACTTTCTATGATTCTATGACATTGTCTTGTGGAACTTCTGCAGAAGTGTTCTGAAACTGAGATTGTTGATCTTCAGCAGCCTCAACCATCTTTCTTTGTGCAAGGTACAACTCCAACTTCTGCCCATGAATCACGGACTTACAAAGCACAGAAAAAGGCCAAACATCACTTATACAAATCTCATTTACATGTACTCACTCCATGGTCTTCCATGCCTTGATAATTAAATTGCACAGTTAATGCAGGTTACGAAGAGAGGTTATGAAGTACATTTCTACCATTAACTGTTGGGGTTATGGCAGAACAGCACAGATATCAACTCATGCCTTTGTGGCACCAGGTAGCACGTGACTTGGAAAAGGCATGAACGCTTTGGCATGTCTGCTGTGTGCAGCTACATTTGAAGTACACCCAGCCATGCTAAACTGCCCAAAGCCAATTAAGTGGTCCTGCAATGGTAGATCGCTGTCATACAGGAATAATATTTTAGTCTAACCTAGAAAATGGAACTTGGTGTACTAAATTTAATATTCATTTCCTGCACGTCATTTTCCGACTGCCAAGAGATTAATCCTCAGATTATTGGAAAGCATGTCAGATTTTATTGAGTCACATTCAAGATTAATGTAATTGCAATGCATGCAATTAGCATCGCATAACGCAGCATGTCATGTTCCCTTACGGATGCAAAGGGGCTTTGAATTCTCAGCAGAAACTAGGTTTCTTTTACAAGCTGCCCAATATGACATTATTCATTTCAACTCAATTATATTGCCCAGTTAGATAAAATGAAATATCGTAGGCATGCTGCATGTTAAAGTGTCAGTATCTGCCAGTCTAACAGCTTCGAAAATATGAAATATGAAACAAGCGTTGCTACATTTTGCCACTTGTCCATAATTTGAAGTAAAATTACCATTTAAAAAAGGTACTGCTTTTATTTTTTTTCATCTCTGTATAAACATTGACTAGAGAGCTCAATGTCAAACACTAGTACATCTGCAGGCAATGTCAGATTAGTAATTGTATTCAGAATAGTATTTCCCCACCAGATGTTCACCTTTTCGCTGTGAAAATGTTTTATTTATTACTGCCAGATACAGTGCGACATTAATCACAGTCAAAGATTATGACGTCACAGTAAAGGAGGTGATTGTGTTCAGAAATTACAGAGTTGGGAGGGCATAAAGGCAAGGGCGTTGAGGAGATTAGTGCAACTGGGATTGTGCAGGTTTATACACACTTTAATAGGATTAGCTAAACTGCATACAAGGGTCAACCAGATCCACTAACACTTAAAGAAACAATGTGGGGACTGGGTGAAGTAATTCATCTTTGATCATTGGCCCTCACTTGGCACATAAATAACGACCTTTGATTATATCTCCTCTGCAGGTTTGGTTCATTGACTCTTGCATTCAGTGTTTTTAACTGTACTCCTCCAGCACCCAAGACAAAATCTGCTTTCAATGTGTGCATTTAATTTAATTTGCTGCAGGAGTTTCTAACATGGTACAATACATAAACGGTTTAAGCTTGCTCTGCGACCGCAAATTACACACCATGTTAAAGCAATATATTGTTTAAGAAGGAACTGCAGATCGAAGGTACACAAAAAAGCTGGAGAATCTCAGCGGGTGCAGCAGCATCTATGGAGCGAAGGAAATAGGTAACGTTTCGGGTCGAAACCCTTCTTCAGACTGATGGGGGGTGGTGGGGGTGGTGGGGGGGTGGCGGGGAGAAGAAAGGAAAATGGAGGAGAAGGAGCCCGAGGGCTGAGGGAGAGATATGAAGGGGAGGAGACAGCAAGGGCTAACAGAATTGGGAGAATTCAATGTTCATGCCCCCAGGATGCAGGCTCCCCAAACGGAATATGAGGTGCTGTTCCTCCAATTTCCGGTGGTGCTCACTCTGGCCATGGAGGAGGCCCAGGACAGAGAGGTCGGATACGGAATGGGAGGGGGAGTTGAAGTGCTGAGCCACCGGGAGGTCAGGTTGGTTAAGGCGGACCGAGCGGAGGTGTTCAGCAAAATGATCGCCCAGCCTACGCTTGGTCTCACCGATGTAGATCAATATGTAAAGCAATATATTGTTCGGTTAATTTCGTGATAGTTTGTTTGAAGGAACAGCCATACCACAAATTGCAAATAGGACAAATACTATGTAATGTAACTTGTTCTTCTGACTGGGCAATTTCAAATTTAACTGACTTCTATTTAACCCAATGAACACAATAATGTTTTTAATTAATTTGTTATCCAACCGAAACCTAGAGCAGGAGGTGTTATTTTCAGCATTCCATAAAAAGGCAGGTCCAATTATCTCAAGGACCTGGAAGTGATCTAGAAAAAGTATACTCCATTTCATTGCTGAGTTTCATTGTCTGTAACTTGTTTTCATCTCGTTCACAGCTAACAATGGCCTATTTCATTTATCATCGTTACTTTTTTTGCATATCTTTCATTCATTTGTTCTCTCCCTCTCTCTATCATCATCTACATCTCTCGTTTTCCTTTCTCCTGACTCTCAGACTGAAGAAGGGTCTTGACCCGAAATGTTACCTCTTTCTTTTCTCCAAAGATGCTGTCTGACCCGCTGAGTTACTCCAGCATTTTGTGTCTGCCTTCAGCGTAAACCAGCATCTGCAGTTCCTTCCTATACAAAGAAATGAGAACAATGGGGGACCCTGTGGTAGGAGTGTGTCGTCTAATAAGAATAATTGATAGGAAGAAGATGAAGATATCTTCCATAATCTACAGCCCCTCCTGACTCTGTCACCATTGGACCCTTCCCTCCCTCACCAGACTCCAATTGCCAATAAACTTGTCTTCAGGTGGATCCACCTAATACTTCCCTGCTCTTGCCTTACCTCTCCCCCTCTTTATCCTGGCTCTCTCCCCTCTACTCTTTCAGTCCAGGTGAAGGGTGTTGATCTAAAACGCAACTTTCATTTTCTTCCACAGATGCTGTCTGACCCACTGAGTTATAGAGCCATAGTGTCTTAAGGGCGTATCCCACGAGCATGCGACCTGCATGCGGCAAGCGCGACCTAAAGGGCCGGTCCCACCAGCATGCGCCTGCATGCGGCAAGCGCGACCTAACGTGGTCGCTTGAGCCGTACGGCATGCGGCAAGCGCGACCAAACCAGAAGCGGGAGCCGCGCGGAGGTCGAGTGAGTGACATGGTGATGAGACGGCTGCGGGCCGGCAGGCCGGTGCCACGCGGAATTTCTAAACTCGGTCAGTTTTTCGGAGCCTCGCGCGATGTCGGGACCAGCTCCGCACAACTCCATATGGCTTCGGCGATCGAAGTGGGACCGGCCCCGCGAGGCCGTACGGCTCAAGCGACCACATTAGGTCGCGCTTGCCGCATGCAGGCACATGCTGGTGGGACCGGCCCTTTAGGTCGCGCTTGCCACATGCAGGTCGCATGCTCGTGGGACAGGCCCTTTACTGCGTGGAAACAGGCCCTTTGGCTCAACTTGCCTACACCGGCCAACATGTTGCACCTGCCTGTGTTTGGCCCATATTCCTCTAAACTTGTCCTATCCATGTATCTGTCTAAATGTTTCTTAAACATTGTGATAGTTCCTCCAGGAGTTTGATTTTTTGCTTGCAATTCAGGGACTGGATATCGTCAACATCAAATGGACTGTAACAAATAGAGAAGATTGCAAACCACTATCCGCATGAATAGATAAAAGCCAACTTTCCCATTGATGTCCAAATGCTGTGAATAGTTGTGAACGCTGCAACATTTAGTTTTTGACTGAATTTTATTGGGACTTTTCATGTTTTCATCTACCTGTTCCCTTCATATAATTATAGTGTCATACAAACAATACCAACACAGATTTCCAAAAGGAGCTTGAACTAAGGATAGTTTGAAACAAGACTAGTAAGCAAAAAGAGGCAGCTCTCAATAGTTTGGCTTTGTTTATCATTTGTTTAATATGAGAGGATTGACAACGTATGGACCCATCAATATATGAACTCTTTGTTTTAAAATCTTTGTTTTAAAATCTGGCAAGTATTTTCTTCATTCTTTTCTCGTCAATGTTTTTTGTTTGTTGTTTGCATTGGAATGGCATTGCATTCTTCCTTAAGAAAGATGCTGGAAAAACTCGGGTAGACAAAAATGCTGGAGAAACTCAGCGGGTGAAGCAGCATCTAGGGCCTCACCCGCTGAGTTTCTCCAGCATTTTTGTCCGCCTTACATTTATCCTTTCTGTCATTGAAAACACTCCATAGATTGGGCACTCTCTCTCCTTGCAAATCCCTCCAGCTTTGCAAGTCTTAGACGCCTGCGTAATCTTTAAATCCTGGCCTTTTGCAGTGATGATTTCCTCTGTGCTACCATTGCTGACCAGGTGGAATTCCCTTCATACACTTACTTGATTCAAAATGCTCCTTTATGCCTCCACTTTGTGTAAAGATTCTCACCATCTATGTTTGTACGGTTCAGTCTTAAATCCTGTCTGTTGATGCTCCAGTGAAGCACCATTGGGCATTTTACGATCTTAGACACCAAGTAAATACAAGTTGGTATTGATTGCTTTCCCTTGTGCATGTCAGTTATCCTCTGAAGTGTACCTTGACCCCCATTATTCTAATCTTTCAACTTAATATCTTCCAATCTGACGTCTCGATTGAATATCATTATAGTCCAGGGGAAAAGTAAATGGAGAAGACAGACACAAAAAGCTGGAGTAACTCAGCGGGTCAGACAGCATCTTTGGAGAAAAGAAAGAGGTAACATTTCGGGTCAAGACCCTTCTTCAGTCTGAGAGTCAGGAGAAAGGAAAACAAGAGATGTAGATGATGATAGAGAGAGGGAGAGAACAAATGAATGAAAGATACGCAAAAAAGTAACGATGATAAATGAAATAGGCCATTGTTAGCTGTGAACGAGATGAAAACAAGTTACAGACAATGAAACTCACCAATGAAATGGAGTATACTTTTTCTAGATCACTTGCAGGTCCTTGAGATAATTGGACCTGCCTTTTTATGGAATGCTGAAAATAACACCTCCTGCTCTAGGTTTCGGTTGGAAAACAAATTAATTAAAAACATTATTGTGTTCATCAGCCAAAAAACAACTGATCGTATAAACTGCAGAACTATTTGTAGCTTAACAATTTGTATCATTATTCATTCATTATTAAATGTAGGTACACTCAAAGACCAATCAAAATGTTGGTTCATTTTGTGGTACGTGTTCATTCTGAGCTGGAAAGTTTGCTTTGTTTTTGTCACATGCTGGTTCTTCATTGTTCTCTTTTTGCATTTTGCTGTTTCTTCGTTGATGGCATTTTAATCTATGTTGCCTGTTTATTTGCAATCTTAGTAATATTGGATAAACCTCAGTTTGTGATTAGTTATTTCATTGCTGATCTCATCAGATTTCTTTTGGCTTGTGTTCATTGAAACTATAATTCAGCATGTCACATGCAAGACATTTTATTTCTAGAGACTACGTCATTTGGGCTCAATTTACGACATATTTTCCTTGATCTAACCACTATAGACTTAAATTTGAATCTCAGTCGAATCTCAGCCGAATCTATACTTCTTATAGTCCTCTTATGCAAGGTTTATTTTAACAAATTTACAGAAGCCAATTAACCCACAAACCTGTACAACTTTGGAGTGTGGGAGGAAACCGGAGCACCCGGAGAAACCTCACGTGGCCACAGCATACAAACTCCGTACAGACAGCAGTAATCAGAATTGAACCCAGTGCTGTGGTGCTGTAAGGCAGCAACTCTACCACAGTGCCGATGTGCCACTCCTGAACTTGCATATACATATGTGGATATATGTACACATACTCTGAACACATGCAGGGATACCTCAACAGTATATTGCTGTGGGACTGTTGAAATTTTGGAGTTTCTATCCTGATGAAAAGATAATTGACATATATCTAAACTACTTAAAGAGTATTTTAAGTAAGAGTTCCAACAATTACTGGAAATTTGTCCAAAATATTCACCTAATGAAGACAGTTGGTCTAGAGCCATACTTTTTTTTCTTTAACCAACACCACTCTAGGAAAATTAATAACTGTTGATTCAGTCTTAGACTGTGTGAGATTCTGCTGATGTAGAAATGCTCATTTTCTTTCCGATGAGCATGGAAAACCAGAAAATGGAACTAACCCATCCACATTGTACTCTTTTAAAATCCACGGTAAGAAAGGTCAATTTCTTTTGCCTACGGCACTGTGCACTACAGTCTGTGTATCAAACACTGCAAAAGGTGTGAAGAAATGATATAATAGGAATTATTAGCCATCTTTAGCAACTACTTCCCTCCGGCAGACGTTACAAGGCCTTCTACGCCCGAACCTCCAGACTCAGGAACAGTTTTATCCCAAGAGCTATAGCGGCTCTGAACCGGCCCTAATGAGTGCCCCCCCACCCACCCCCTTTGGACAGTCTCCCTCAGATGGTCACGTCAATCAATTCAGCTTGTTTATTTATGTATTGTATTTATTTACCTTTCTTGTACATCAGTGGAGCTGCACACTAAATCTCGTTGCACTGACGTGCAATGACAATAAAAGATATATTATATTATTATTATTATTATTATTATTATTAGGTGTAAAAGCCTAATGGTCCAGATGATCTCATTTTGCTATAGTATGATTAGCCTTGCAGCCCTGCACAGATGATCACGTTTTGATCAAGCTACAGTATTAGGAGAATGGGTAGATTTCCAAGGATTCTCGTATATTTGTAGCTGTAAGAAAGTTTCAATTAATGAGATGCCAATTTTAGTTCACACTTGGAAACGCTTTGCTGATGAACTTAATAGGCAGGGAAGTCTAACTGCAGCACATTAGCACACTGTCAGGTATGGCGTCCAGGCCACTAGCCATCTTTAGCAATTCTTCACCCTCTTAGCAATGCTCATTCAGACTTTTACAACACGTTTAATTCCATGCTGAAAATCAAGATGTGGAAAGAATCATAGGCTTTTTTTAATACTTCCAATTGTGAAATTCCAGTAGATTTTAAAAAATTATTTTCACGTGATTGTTCACTTAAGTATCTGTCACAAAGTCTTGTTTAAAAACTGTGAAACTGTAGTCAATCTTCAAAGTTTATGATTAGATGATTAGGGCGGCACAGTGGTGCAGTGGTAGAGTTGCTGTCTTACAGCTCCAGAGACCCAGGTTTGATCGTGATAATGGGTGCTGTCTGTACAGAGTTTGTACGTTCTCCCTGTGACTACGTGGGTTTTCTCCGGGTGCTCCAGTTTCCTCCCACACTCAAAAAGAAGTACAGGTTTGTAGGTTAATTGGCCTCGGTAAAAATTGTAAATTGTCCCTAGTGAGTAGAATAGTTAATGTATGGGAATCGCTGTGAGCTGAAGGGCCTGTTTCCATGCTGTATCTCTAAAGCCTAAAGTCCAGTCCAACCCATGCAGCTGATTCTTCATTGTTTCCAGAGTTCAAGGCCAGTTAGAAATGCACCATTGCCAGCGATGTCCATATCCCAGTGGAATAGAAAAATGAAAATAGAATAGAAACGTTCTCACTGTGACTGTGTGGGTTTTCTCCAGGTGCTCTGGTATCCTCCCACATTCCAAAGATATACAGGTTTACAAGTTGTTCAAGAAGGAACTGCAGATGCTGGAAAATCGAAGGTACACAAAAATGCTGGAGAAACTCAGCGGGTGCAGCAGCATCTATGGAGCGAAGGAAATAGGTGACGTTTCGGGCCGAAACCCTTCTTCAGACTGATGAAGGGTTTCGGCCCAAAACGTCACCTATTTCCTTCGCTCCATAGATGCTGCTGCACCCGCTGAGTTTCTCCAGCATTTTTGTGTACCTTCAGGTTTACAAGTTAATTGGCTTCAGTAAATATGCAAATTGTCCCTAGCGTGTAGGATAGTGTTTGTGTACAGGGTGATTTCTGGTTGGTGCGTTCTCGGTGGGCCGCATTGCGGAAAAAAAGGTTTTAGTAAGCTCTGTGTCTCTGTGAGAGCCAAAAAGCAGTCGAAATGATACACTCTTAGAATGGTCAGTCACAGGAGCAAAGAATACATGTTCAGCAATAAACACTACTCTCCAATGTCACACTCCATCTCTGAACAATATGGCAATAGCACAACCGGCTGAATGGAAAACATGCAGGACAAAAGTAAAAGTAAAATAGGTATCGTCAGAAATACACTGAGAAGTGATTAGTACATGTTCTCACCCAGTTTGGGCAGATATCGTAAATTTGGTACAAAAGCTGCACAAACAGGTGCAATAATAAAAATCCTTCCTGTGCGTGGCATTGAAATTCCCCCAACAACTTTCAACTGACTGCTCACATTTTTCTTGAGTTTGATTTGGGTTTGAAATAAAATTTATTCATGTCTATCCATATTTATAACCAGTTTCCTTAATCACGGAGTGAGACTCACATCTTCACCATTATATCACAACTTAATTATTTTACATTTTTATCACCCAACTAAAGACACAACCCTCATGCAATTCTACATTCATTTAATCTGCTCTTGTGGTGTGCACTCTTTCAATTATTATCTTTATTAGAAACCAGACCAAGTGCAGACCCGTTGGGTCTGGTCCCCGAACGTGCTTCAGACTCCCCGGGTACGGGGGGGAGGGAGGGGGGGAGGGGGAGGGGGTGTTGTTACTGAACTGAACTCACTGTGGAATGAAAAGTCAGTGAAAGCGGCGCGATTAGAGACTGTGAGGCCTCGCATCCTCGGCACTTCTGAGACGCCGGCTCTGTCGCGCTGGCTGTTCCCCCGCTGCTGGAAAAGCAGTGGTTGAAGATGCGATGTTTGGCTTGAGGCAGCGTGACAAAGCCGGGCAGGGCACCAGCGGTAGGGGAAAATGTCGGCGTTTTTGGAGCAGAGGCGGGCGTCAGCAGCCGTTATGGTCTCTGGCCAGCAGGAGGCGACAAAATGAGTGAGTGGGGTCGGGGGATTTGATTAAAAAATGGGTACATAAGAAAGTCAAAATGTTTTGAGGAGTGCATAATTGAATGTAATAGTGAATGAACTAGCGAAATGGAAAAAATGACGGAGATTCAGTGTGTGGTGCTGGCGGACCAAGGAATCAAAGGCCGAATCTGACATACACCCACACACACACAGAGTTTTAATAGTATAGAGATGGAAAAAAATGCCTCACATTTCTCAACTGAATGCTGACCATTTCAGTTTACCACCAGGTACAACATTTCCAGTGTGAACCCAAGGCAGTGACTCAACTCAGATTTGTCTGACATTAGCACTCCTAAAAAAGCTGAAATGCACTTTTAATAACTCTAATAATCCAGTTACTGCTAGGGTTACGAATTTAGCATAATCGCTTCTGCTATTTACAATGCCTGTTTTTTTTCTTGTTATTGTCTGGGATGCATTTAGACTATAGCAAGTTACATCATTATAACAGTGTGCAGGAAATGAGGTGAGGCAGAAAATTGATTAGGACCTTCTTTAATGTACTGAAGACCAATCAAGTGGCCATACATGCTTTGCCTTGAGGATATCTACCAGCGTGAATAAGTAAAGCATCATAGTAATTGGATGTGCTTCAGCTGACAACTAGATTTTTTTAAATGAAACTGTCTGGCCCCTAAAATTAAAACCTAACAACTGCATTATCCAGCTAGTTTTCAAATTATATTGTAATAACAAAAATAATACATAGTGTGCAGCATATAATAACATATCTTTATAATAGCCTAGAAAGTAGAATGTTAGCACTGTGTATTTCAGTGCTATCCTACTGAAAATAACAGTTGGACGAGGTTAAACGCATAACAGCCAAGTCCAGGTTCCTTATGTCCAGAAATTCAATTGGGAGTTTTTCAAGGGGGTGAAGCTCGATTGTTTGATGCAATTTGTACTTCAGATGCACGTGAAATGAAATTATTTTGTTTGATGTTGGAGCGTGGCAAGGAATATTAGTCCACATTATCCTGATAGCCACCATTGTTAGTGACCCCCAGGTTAATCATGTTATTGTTGTGTAAAATTGCACTGGGATTCCATTAGGGTAAATCTCATTCTTGCATTCTCTTCTTATGCACCGTGTCATACTGCTCTCCAGGCATCGATCGCTCCACTAACATCCTGCTCTGCTCAGGTTCCAATTCTTTCAAGATTGCTGAACTTGTCACCATCTGAAAATCCTGATCCTCTGATTCCCAAGGCTCTGGTCTGAAGAATCCTTGATCTACAATCCCATGTATTTTCCAATTCAGTGACCTCCAAGATTCTGATCTCCCAAGTCCTTGCCAGTTGTCCGTGCAGAAAAGATTCCCTTGTCCCTAATGCTTTGATCCCAAGGACCTTCATGATCACTCATCCCATCACTTCCTAGGAATTCCAACTCAGTAATTCTCAAGGCACATATAATTCAATAGATGAGCATAGAGAGATAAATAAACAAACAATTGATAATGCTCGGCAGAAATGTAGCTCACTTGGAAAGGGATTCCAGGAGAAAGACGGACCATCCATGGTTGACAAAGGATGTCAAGAATATAATAAATCTAAGACAAGAAATGTAGAGTGGCAAGGACTAGTAGTAGACCAGAGGACAAGGAATTTTATAAGAGCGAGAAAGTAGCTCATCATCTGAGCATCCATTGTCCCACCAGTAGTGTTCGCCCAACATCTGAGTGTTACCATCAACATTTGCTGGGCAGTATATGTTGGCTGCTCTGGAAATATTGGCACTTATCCATAGCTCTGGATACCATCATGCAAAGCAGCTTCAGAACATCGCAGCTCTTCTGCAATCTTTTCTCTTGTAGATCTACTTCTTAAAGTTCCCACTACCAAAATGGCCGCCTGCTCAGAGCCCCTGTAGTGTCCCTGCAGACTCATCTAGCAGCGTTCCCTGCGTTACATTGCATCTTTATTATCCCAACTGTGCTCAATACTAAAGACAAGAAGCAGCTGATATCTACAGAAATCTGTTCACTCAGCACTTCCCACACAGCTCCCTGGACACATCTGTAGTTTTAACTAGGCATGGAACTTACCAAACTTTAAGAAATACAACAGCCAAACAACCAGGTGGGGTTGAACACATTCCTTTAAACATATCTTCAGATGACCTTGACATAGAGAAGGCATGGAGGGCTCTCCACAGATGTTGCCTAACATATTAAGCATTTCTAACATTTACTGTTTTTATTTAAGATTTCTAGAATCTGCTGCTGTCTATGTATTGATCATGTTGCTGTATTTTGTAACCATTCTATTCTTCCATTAATTTTAATTTCTGCACCGTCTGGAAAAAGTGAATATTGGAATACATACTGGATTGCAAATAGTGTGTTACAAAACAGTCACACAGCTGCTCTGAATGTGTATTTAAGGCATTCACTTCATTATCACATACACCTTATAGCACTGACATTACACTTCAGCAGAAGCTTCTATAGAGGCTGTGATATATCAAGCTGTTTCGTAATTTCACTGGAAAAGTTTATTAAAACTTCTGGCCTGTGGATAGCGTAGTTACTTTCCTGCAATCAGCAAGCATGAGAAGCTTTCTCTTTAATAGTGGATCTTTGTGCAGAGTTTGGTTACCCAGGTGTATTCAAGAGAGAGTTGGATATAGCTCTTCAGGCTAAAGGAATCAAGGGATATGGGGAGAAAGCAGGAACGGGGTACTGATTCTGGATGATCAGCCATGATCATATTGAATGGTGGTCCTGGCTCGAAGAGCCGTATGGCCTACTCCTGCACCTATTTTCTATGTTTCTATGTTTATTTGAGTTCCAGACAGAAAATCTGGAACTTCCAGTTACCCTGAACAGCATAAACACCAAGCCACATATGTATGTTTCATCCCAGGTAGACAAAAGTGCTGGAGAAACTCAGCGGGTGCAGCAGCATCTATGGAGCGAAGGAAATAGGCAACGTTTTGGGCCAAAACCCATCTTCAGATCTGAAGAGGGTTTCGGCCTGAAACATTGCCTATTTCCTTCGCTCCATAGATGCTGCTGCACCCGCTGAGTTTCTCCAGCACTTTTGTCTACCTTCGATTTTCCAGCATCTGCAGTTCCTTCTCAAACATGTATGATTCATCCTCATCTGCGAGGCAGCCTGACGAACAGAAAACAATCTTGTTAGAAGGAAAATTCCTGTGGTTTAAGGCTCATCCCAGGAGCAGACAGATTTAATGATGTTGGATATGACAGGAGAGACTCTTGATTCTGTTGGATGACTTGTTTTGGAGATGAAAGTTTTAATGGCAGGCCTTGGATATATTATATTAACTCTCTTTATCTCACCAATGATGTTGCATGGCCCGCTGAGCATTGCCAACATTGTCGCTGGCTAAGAGGAAACGAGGCTGAGAGAAATCCTGTGGGTGGAGCTAGCGTGTGGAGGGGCAGAAAGTGACAAGAGATGAGGGGCGTGGGAGAGAGATGGTGGATGGTAATCATGGGGCGTCAGTGGAGAGGTGACGTCGACAGTAGCAAGGACTGGCACTGAGTAATAACTCCGGCACTGGCTCTGGCCACTTAAATCAGCTGCCCTTGACATTTTATGACTGTTTTTACTTGTATTTTAATGTTGCTGTTTTTACCTGCACTTTTTAAAACTATTCGTACTGTTTTATCAGGAACTGGATTTTTTAAAATTGTTTTTATTATATGCGTGAAATGTTTAAGTTTTATGTGCGATGCTCCAGTATTCCCTAGGAAACGTCTTCTCATTTTGCACTGTACAACTGTTGCTTTGCAAGATGACAATAAAGGATGATGATGATGATTTAAATGGCTTGTTTGCTGGATATGGAGTTAAAACTAGAACTTTTTAAGAATAGAAATACTAAATTAGCTTCATGGGGGGTTTGGATCACATTTGAAAATGTTAATATGTATTGGTATCGGTTTATTATTGGTTTATTAGTTACCAATATATGGTGAAAAACTGCATACTATCCAGTCAAATTGTACTATACATAAGTGCAATCAAGTCATACACACGCACAAAATTGTAGTGCAAAGAGAAAAACACCAGAGTGCACAATATAATGCCACAGCATTAAAGCATTGCAGTCTGTTTGTCTTCCCAACTAGTAACAACCTTGGCAATAGAGATAATTTTTCATACAATCCAAAGCCACCCTTTTTTGTACTAATGCCACAAGGTCAATGAAGTCCTAGTAGGTTGGTTAGATGTGCCAAAAAATTGAACGCATTGGAGTAGGCATTTTTTCATGTAAAAGCACTTGATCACAGATCCCAAACACCCAGTGAAATAAAATGGACTCTGAAACATCACTAAATTGGTTTTGTAATGTTCTTTCCACAAAGGAATACATCCTTGTATAAGAAGATTAACATACAGTTCAGACCCCACTGTCAAAGTAATGTTGAGTTTTTACTGCTGTTAGATTGATTTATCGGTGTTGATGGCAGGGGAAACATATATTGCCAGCTCAAATTGTCCATTTTCTTGGCTTGCTATCGTTCTGGGACCACATGCAAGCCAAACCCCAGATAAAGATGACAGATTTCACTCATGAATTAGATGAATTTTAACAAAGATCCACTGAGCAACTTGGGGCAAAGAAGACATAACATTTTAAAATTGTAACATGCCACAAAATACCGGATAGCTGCTCGACCTCCTTCTTTAAAAACAACTGGGCTTGCACAATAAATGAATTAAACTGCCATATTAAGTATTGCAAGTACATTTTCGCAAGTTGTAATGTTTCTTCGCAAAGACGCTAAAAATGTTTGTTCGGCACTTTTTATTTCTTTACCTGCTCTTTCTAATTGTGTTTCTTACTCAAACTATTTTTTTCTGTCCATTTTTATATTAGTTTTTATACCGTATCTGACTGATTTTATTCACCCTCTGCAAATCTATTGTTTTCTTCAAGCCCACTGGACAATTAAATGTCATTCTTATCTATCACTCAGACACCCATAGATCATTCAGCCTGTCAGCTATCAGCTAGGCCAGCTATCAGAGCATTCCCATTAGTCCCAGTCTCATACTTATTTCTCTGTTACATATTCTTCATACGTTCCAGGTTCTCCTGCCACGCACAGGCACCAGGGCGGCACGGTGGCACAGCGGTAGAATTGCTGCCTTACAGTGACTGCAGTGCCGTAGACCCGGGTTCGATCCCGACCACGGGTGCTGTCTGTACAGAGTTTGTACATTTTCCCCATGACCACGTGGGTTTTCTCAGAGATTCTGGGTTTCCTCCCCCACTCCAAAGACGGACAGGTATGTAGGTAAATTGGCTTGGTAAATCTAGGAAAAAAAATTGTCCCTAGTGTGTGTCGGATAGTGTTAATATGCGGGGATCGCTGGTCGGAGCGGACCCGGTGGGCCGAAGGGCCTGTTTCCGTGCCGTATCTCTAAGCTAAACTAAACGAAACTAGAGGCAATTTATACTTAATTAACCTACTGGTACATTTGGAATATGGGAGGATTGAATGGAAACCCGCGCATGTCACTGGGAGAACCTGCAAATTTGTGAAACTCTAGCTCCTGTGCTCTAACTCTTAGTTAAGGTCTTGGTGATGGTATTGCCATTGGAAGTCAAGAGTAGGTGACTAGATGTTCACTTGATAAAGATAATCACCGTCTGGCACTTACAATGCATAAAGTCTATTGGCTACTTATCACCCCATGTCTGAATACTATCTACTATCTTGATGCATGCTCGCATGGACTGCTTCGTTCATTGAGACATTGGCAAAGGGTGGAACATTGAGCAATTATCAGGAAACATCCACACTTCTGATCTTATGATGCATTGACAAAGCAGCTAAAGATAGTTGGGGCAAGGGCACTGATCTAAGGAATTCTTGCAATGATGTCCCAGGGACAGGATGAAAGACCACCATTAACAATCATCTTCTTTTGTATGGCTCCAAAGCTTTTTCCTTTGATGCTCATTGAGCGGTTTTATTAGGGCTTCTTGCTGCCACACTTGGTCAAATGCCGCCTTGATGATGGGACGGTCACTATCACCTTACCTCTGGCATTTAGCTACTTGGTATATGTTAGGTTCAAGACTGCAATGAGCTTTAGAGTTGAGTGCAGTAATCCTGATGAAACCCAGTCATGACAATAGTGATTACAGGTAGATTGGAGGTCAGATAGTTTCACCTCACGGGTTGGATTGCTCACTACCGGCTGCAGAGCTAATCTGGCTGCTACATCCTCTGGACCTGGTCAGCACAGTCATTAGTGGCGCTCCAAATCATCAATCTTTACTGACCACGGCCATCAAGCCCCACCCAACAACTGCATCATAACAAACTAACAGGTCCCTGATTCACTCTTGCACACATGAGCCACTGACTCCTGCTCACAACCTATGATTGTGACTGCTCCCACCATCCAAAACATCCTCATACCATAATCCACAGCTGTTTCTATTTACCATTGTGATCACCAACTTTCCCTCCACCCTCAGCCCCTCTATTCCCCGCAGCCCCTTTGTAGAGTACAGAAAAGACATGCCTTTCTCAGAGTACAGTGATTAGAATAAAATTAAGAAGCATCTTTACACTAGAGATGTAATTGAAATTTCTCGAAAGCTTGCGGCTGCCGTGTCAGCAGAAGTTTATTTAGACTTTACTTTAGACCTCAGAGATACGTTCACATTTTTCTATCAAGGCCAGCACATATTTACCTGTTCTTTCCCCTAGCCTTTTCAAGTAAACCAATGGCAACAATTGCATGCATTGCATCATGTCATTGCATCATGTCAACTTATTCATGACGATTGGTCCAAATAAAAAAAGTGTTGTTTTTTTTGGAGCAAAAGAAAAATAACTTGCGCATTCTATTTCCAAATCTGCAACTGAAAATCTATTGCACTTTCCTCATTCCACCTGAATATTTCACAGGCTAATAATAAACAAACATAATTTTCTGCCAAGGGACAATCTAAATTGGTATCTCAGTTACTGACAATACCTCAAAAGTACCGGCAGAAAGGGAGCATTGACAGTAGACATTCCAGGAAGGCCACTGAAACATTCCTAGGTAGTGCTGCCCATACGATCCAGAGTCGCTGTGGTATTCCCAAAACAACTCAGATTCCACTTGGTCTCAAATTGCACACATTGTAGGTCAAAGCCAACATACACTTAGTAAATGTTGCTCTTTGTTTTTGCAAATCCCTCCCCGCACAGACAAGGATTGTAGGAAGGATGTGGGGGCTTTGGAGAGAGTGCAGAAGAGGTTTACCCGAATGCTGCCTGGATTAGAGGATATTAGCTACAAGAAGAGGTTGGACAAAGCTGGATTTTTTTCTATGGGGCATCGGCAGCCGAGGGAAAACATGATAGACATGCATGAAATTATGAGGGAATAGATAGCGTAGATGGTAAGAATCTTTCTCTCAGGGTGGAAAAGTCAAAGACCAGAGGGCACAGCTCTAAGGTCAGAGGGGAGAGTTTAAAGGGATGTGCCACAGCAAGTCTTTTTACACAGAGAATGGTGTTTGTGTGGAATGTGTTGCCAGCGGTGGTGGTAGTTGAAGCAGATATAATATTGGCATTTAAGAAGCTTTTAGATATGCACCTGCAAATGCAGGGAATGGAGAGATATGGATCATGTGCAGGCAGAAGAGATTACCTTGACATCATGTTCAGCACAGACAATGTGGGCCAAAGGGCCTGTTCATGTGCGGAACTGTTTTCTGTTGACTGTACTTCAAGAATAAGGAAAGATTATGTTTGTCCTTGAACCCACTATATGGAGATGTTGCTCAACCATCAGGAATGGGGCTTAAATCAAAGAAATTGTCCCTTTCTAATAACAGGTACTCCACAACATTTGACTTGTATCGATAGTGGCCAACACAAATCTGAGCAAGCTGGGGTTTTTTTTACTTGAAAAGCAAAAGCTGGCCCATGTTTAACAATATCCCTTCAGGATTCAGATATTCCTGAATTTATTCATGGAAAAGGTGAGGTATTGTGGACTTGCCAGGCTGCATTAGTAGCTATGTGGAGTTAAAAAAAGCACTTGGCATTACATAGAGGGACTGAATCAATCCATTCACTTGGCCTGTAAATGTCATTAAAGAACTTTTGGACCTTATTACATAAGAACACATATTTTCTCTTGCTGAATGCCTAAGTCACATGAAAGCATATAAAGAATAGACTACTGATATGAGAGTCATTATAGACATATGGGAGTTATTGTAGGTAAATGCAGTTGCACATCAGCTATAATCTAATTGAGTCTAGGAACACTCCAGCAGAACTGAACTGCCTATTTCCTGATCGTATACAGCAGCAATAATGTTTTTCCTTAAGTTTCTTTAAAATATATAGTCCAACATTTTTGCTGATAGGAACCAACAGTGTTCATTTGATCTATTAAAAACATAAATTGTAAAAAGACCTTCAGTAGATGGTTTTGCAAATAAATGCTGCAGCAATAAATGTAATGGGAAGAATCTATGTAAATTTGACCTTTTTATCTTTGTACCTTTTTCATCCACCAGCATGTGGTAAGCTTGATCACAGCTTGCTGTTTTCTGATTTTGGAGTGTGTTAGTGGGAACTGGTAGACTGCATGCTGGTCATTAACATTATTCAATCCCTAATTGCAGTTTAAGACAAAATTTCCATTTTGACCGATCATCAAATTCTCCTAATTCTTTGCGACATTTAGTGTTATGGCAATCAACAGCACCTGGTGGACTTCCTTTAAAAGTAAAATAATGCCTTTCTTGGGGAATTATTCTTGGGGAAGATCTAATCATGTCACAGCAATAGATTAAATATACTACAGTCCAGCACATCCACAAATGAACAGTGGAGATGCGAGAGACTATGGTTGCTGGAATCTGGGGCAACAAATGAATGGTGCTCAGTTTTTCAAGAGAAGATGTGGAAGTGGCAACTAAGAGTACAATCAAATTGAAACCTCGAATTACGTCGCAAAAAGAAGGTTGGTGAATCTGTGGAATTCTTTGCCACAGAAGACTATGGAGGCCAAGTCAGTGGATATTTTTTAGATAGAGAGAGAGAGATTCTTGATTAGTACAGGTGTCAGAGGTTATGGGGAGAAGGCAGGAGAATGGGGTTTGGAGGAAGAAATAGATCAGCCATGATTGAATGACGGAGCAGACTTAATGGGCCGGTCTAATTTTACTCCTATTCCTTATGACAATATAAATTTAATTGGAAAATAGTTGGATTTGGTGCCAGGGAACTTTATTTGCATTTGATAATTAGCTCACGTTATAAGTTCATTAGTTCATAAGTGATAGGAGCTTCAGAATTAGGCCATTCTGCCATTCAATCATGGCTGATCTATCTCTCCCTTAATCCCATTCTTCTGCCTTCTCACTATAAACCCTGATACCCGTATATGGAAGAAATTGATCAGATATCTGTTAAAATATTTTGCAGTGGAATATTACATATTTCAGTAATATGACATCATGCTCAGTAATCAGGAGCAAAATACTACAGTACTTGGATAACATTTCAAAAAAAGGAAATATTTAACAAGCCAGGCTGGGACTATGGAGAGAGAACCAGAATCTCAGGTTCATGACATGACATTGCAACCGGGAAAGAAATTGCAAATAAACAGATTTTCAGATGCAATGAAGGGCATAAGAGGAAGTAAAGTGAGAGTGAAAGAAATTAGATGACAAATAGCTATAGTAAGTAGATCCTAAAGAGACAAATAGTGGATGCATAACTGGGAAATGGAGATACTCTATCTGAAATCTAAGAAATGAGAGCTGTAGTTTTGTGGAGAGATATAATCACAAAATATTGAAGATTTATTACAGAAATTCAATATTTCTTAACATAATTTGGATCTTCAATATTGCCATCACTACATCGGAGATTTACTTTCTCACCTCAAGACTTTATCGTTTATCTAATTATATAGAGAATCTTACCAAAAAAGCAAACTATTTCATGAATCATTTCCCATAAAACAGTTTTGAAAGTTTTCTGCCAAACTCTGGACACTTTAGAGGAAGGATTTGATTTTTTTTAAGAAGGAATAAGATTTTTTTTTGCCAGGACTTCATTCAGCAGTCACTGTGCTATTTTTTAAATTAACTGGATGACATAAACATGCAAGTTATTTTCAATCCACAAACTAGTAATTTGATTGACAAAGTGGCGTCATTAAACTTCAGTTAGAATTCATATATACACAACTCGGAAAAATAAGCTTTCTGTTTTTTCCTGCATCACCTCTGTGAATTCCAGTTGTGTTACCGCTGAGAACTTACGTCTTTCATTATTATCTAACAAGATACTGCCAGAGGGTGCATGTGTATATGTGGGAGGAAGGGGGTGGTGCAGTGGTGATGATGCACGAATGGACAGTTGGGGGCATTAGCCACCAAAATCTTTTGCAATCCTTATAATTATGCTTAAAAATGCACACGCTGTCCAAGTGCAGTGTTTTATTTTTAAACCATAAGCCATTTCTATGAAAATTATTACCTTCTGAAGCCCAAGTAATGCATTTAACTGCTGCATTTTGCTGCTGTGCACACTCGCGCACATTTAAGCAGCGGGTCGGGTGTTCCATTTTCTCTCTGCAAATGCCAACCAGTTAATGGTTCATCTACTGTAAATCCGACCATTTAATCTGCTGACATTTTCCAATTTGTAATGCATGACCTGTATGATGCATATGAGGGTGATTATTCCGGTGAGGAAAGGAATTTCAGTCATTTTTAATAAACAATATTTCTATAGCAACTAGCAAAGCTTAACATTATAAATATTATAACCATTTTTCATGTGAAAAATTAGCCATGTCTGATTAGCTCAAATAAAAAAATGTAAATTCCAACACCATAAATATAAATGCTCAATAAAAACATTGATCAAAACCAGAACAGGAACGGAAAGTTCAATATTCTTCAAAGGTATTTTCACTTTCACTATTTGGAATTTGGAATTTTCTATCTATGCGGTGACAACAATTATTCGTAAAACAACTTATAAATGGCATTCAAAAGAATCTTCGAATGTTATTCCTCTTCAGAAAGTTGGCTGTGAAAGACCTTCCCCACATCTTTTTGCAATCAACACCTGGTTGATTTAACATATCTATTTTTACCTCTTGCCCTCTAGTTCTTTCATTGACAGTGCCCTTCTTGTTGATTGGCATAAATACCTTCCCTTCACCTCCTCCTCTGAAAGATCTATTACCATATTTTCATGTGAGGGCAGCGCCTTCACATTCAGTGACCTACACTCCCAATCTCCACACTGCCACAACGCAATACAACCCTCTCATCATTTGCACACGTCCCCTGCTTTGTATGCTCTCAATTCATAGTTTTTCTCCCAACACTTTCGTAAAATGTCTTACGAAGGGTCTCGACCCAAAACATCACCCATTCCTTCTCTCCAGAGATGCTGCCTGGTCTGCTGAATTACTCCAGCATTTTGTGGCTATCTGTGATTTAAACCAGCATCTACAGTTCCTTCCTACACACTTTAGGAAAGATTTTACTGTTGCTTGATTTTGATACTTCACATTCCTTTACGATAGGCTTCAGGTACTTCAATCTCAGCGTGAGGTATCGTTCACAATTGCAAATGCCCAGTCCTATTCTGGAAAAGTGTGAGATGGCACAGAAACAAGTACATCTATATGGTAATGGTGGAAGGTGAAGGGTAAAGTCGATGACTGTGTTGTTTGGTGTTGTGTTGTGACTGGTTGTTGAGCCCGCCTCCCATGCCCCTTGTTGCCCTCTGTGCACTGAAGTGGAGGGCGGCAGCGGGAGGCAGTGGTTGCAAGTTGTGATGTTGGAATGGGAAGACGC
This sequence comes from Amblyraja radiata, assembly GCF_010909765.2. Lineage (NCBI taxonomy): Eukaryota > Metazoa > Chordata > Chondrichthyes > Rajiformes > Rajidae > Amblyraja > Amblyraja radiata. The sequence continues at coordinate 18,125,483 of NC_045983.1, read as the reverse complement.
ATGTTAGGCTGGGTGAGCGAGCGCAGCCTGTAGCAGCTGCACGGAACGGCAGCGGCCATAAAAGGAACCAATAAGATAGCCCTGGGCCAGGGCAACCCTCACACCGTCGATCCAGTGCCACCAGGACACTGGGACTTAAAGTGAGAAAGTATAAAAAGCAGATCTCCTGAGGCCAAGATCAGACTTGTGATTTTCGGAGACTGGATATTTGAAAATGGCAAGAGAGTGCCAGAACATACCGTTCCAGAAGATTATCTAATATGATCCACAACAATAATTCCATGCTCATACTTGTGTACGATTGTATTCATGGTATAAATTGATTGTGCAAAACAAAGTTTGTCATTGTATCTCAGTACACGTGACAATAATAAACTAAACTAAAACAAGCTATTGTAACAGTGTTCACTATTTCCGAAAACCTTTGCTGGTTTTTTTCTACCTGTATAATGCAATTGAGAAACTAATTAATTTTTTTCCAGAGTGAAATGCGGTGATGCAGGGGTTAAAACAAGTTTTTCAGCTAAAATGGAGGTGTCTGTTAATAGTCCCTATGTCGAGCAAGCGGGCTCTCTTAGAAGAGAAATTAGATGCTTAGGAAAATAATTAGGCTCAGTTGAAAGAACTAGTAAATCAAAGGCCTCAGATTATGTAACCTCAAGGACATGCATTCATAAGACAACAAATGTTATATTTCCCCAAATATCTCTGAGATTAGTTCAATCCTGATACCATAAATAACCCCTGTTCCCTTCACTCAGATAGATACCTAGTTTTATAAACATGATTGACTTTTGTTTGTAGATCAAGGAAGAATTGATGGCTCCTTGACGTATCAGTGCATGTTGTGTGTGAGCTCACTCTACTTCGCCTTGGACTGGATCTGGAATGGTGCCAGTACACTCGAGTTCTTCAGAGCAACCATTGCATACAGGAGTCCTGGATGGGTACAAGGCTATGAGATTCTACCACCCTCCGCTAGTAGCAATGAATTGTCAATGTTGTTTTATTCATTCTTTTCCTGCACTTTACTTATAAGTTGCTTTATTCATTCTTGGACAATTTCTGTATTTCTGTGACGATTGGGCCGCTTGTTGTAATCGGGTATAATCTAGATTTAGGAATGTACTGTAGTATTTTACTTGCCTTGCAAGTTTCCCAGATTGGCACTGCAGCAATAAGACTTTGCTGTCCCAGGAGTGCCCAACTACAGGTGTCCCTTGTTCCCCATTATGCTCAAAGAAGGAGTGCAGACTGATACATGCCCATGACTTTCTGAGAAGATAATTGGGCAGGATGGCAATGGCAACTCGCCACAGGAAATGGAGATTGTGTTTATCTCATGGACAATTTTATTTTCAGTAGCGTAATACTGAAATAAACAATTATGCAATAGAACTTTACAGCCTACATGTCTCATTTTCTTCTGATAAGATTTGCTGTTAAGCCAAAAAACACATGAAGTTGCAAGGTGTCCAGCTGCAGCTCCCTTCAACAGGAATTCATGCTTCACATCTGCAATGACGCAAGTGCTGACTCCATATATTTGTACTGTGACGAAAACAATGGCAATTAAATGCATTTTATGCTACAGCCATGGCATATGTCCATCTTTGAAATGCCATTTGGGACCAACAAATTTAATTTCATTATGAATTATTTAACAAAGAAGCTGATGGACTATTCCTTCTACTTTATTTTGATTGCATAGTTTCAGAATGAATGAGAAATTCGCCAGAAGATGTGAACACTATCAGAATTATGATGCTACCTTTTTTTTAAACTCAGTTTGACTTGAACATAAGGGAAAGATTATTAAATATAAAATGTCGTTATTTTGCAATCGCACGAATCAAAATAAAATAAATGCTTAAAATTCAAATAAAATGTCAATATACTTTACTTTCTCTATATTTGTACTACCTCTTTGCGTAATAAGTGACTGCATTGCATTGCATTGCCTACATTTATATTGCTCACATTCAATATACAGTTCACATCCCAAAGGACAATTCCACAGCAGTTTTGATTCTATCCTTAAATAAATAATGAACTGGCAGCCTCACCTATAAATTGTCTCCTCTTTCTGCATTCTTCTCTGTCAACTAAACTAATATATCTTTATTAACTATTCATCCCCTAGCTTTGGATCCAATGCGCATTGTGAAAGTAGTCTCTCTTCACTCAGATCAAAAAACATATTTATCTAATACCATCGACACAAAAGCAGACTGATTTTTCCATCCTCTCAGGCTATATACTGTAAATATCAAGCCAGTAACCATGACTTTCTTTTAACTTACTTGCTTCCAGGCCTCAGAACAGAAGGTCAAAAACTGCAGCCAGGGGGCCTCAGCTGTGTGGCAACTCATTATGCACATACTCTGTGGTCATGCTATGCGTACAGCATATGTGCAGTTCCAAACTTACCCACATATATACTATGCCACAGAAAGAGGTAATTTAGTCTATTGGGTCCATGGTGACTCTCTACAAAGCAATCCCATCAGCACCGTTTCCCTTCCTTATTTCTCTCTCATGCATCCATGAACTCCCATTTACACTTTTTTTGACACTTACCTACACTAATGATAATGTACAGTGGCCAATTAACCCATCGTAGCACGTCTTTGAAATGTGGGAGGAAATTAGGGCGTCCGAAGGAAAGTACGGCACAATGGTGCAGCTAGTGGAGCTACGGCCTCATGGGTCTGATGGACGGAAGTCCAATCCTGGCTTCCAGTGCTGTTTGCATGTATTTGCTTATCTTCCCCATGGCCATACTGGTATTTTACGGGGTGCACCATGCAATGTATTCATACATATTCATGTATATGTTAATGAGTTGGTGTTCAATATAAGCAGGGAATGTTGGGTAATAAATCTCTCTCTCATGATCCAGGTAACCAGCGTGTAAGTTGTTATTCATTCTGCCGTCCAGAATACAGCAAAATTGGCGAGGAGGATGGGATAGAGGTTGTGAACTCATCCTTTAAATACAGTGCAGGACTGATTTGCAACATGCAGTATTGTTTAACATTTTAAACAGTAAATACGGAGTTGTGTCGCAGTTGTTTGCGAGCTGGACACGATAGGCCGCAGATCCTTCTATGCAGGGGACTGTAGTTTAAAATAGCAGCTGTACAAATCAGCGAGAATTTGTCAGGCAATCTCTATGTTGGGTCTACGTGGCAAGATGATGTCCTTGGGATTAAGAGAATGACATGATGGCTGCATCCACGGGCTACATCGGAAACCTTGGCACTTTCGACAAGAGTAGAGCCGTTCAGCTCCTGTATGGAGAGAGCGAACATGTTTTTCACAGCAAAAAACATAATGGAGATTAGTGATGAAGGAGAGATAGTGACTGAAACAAATACGGCCGTTTGCGAACGCATTAAACCGATTCTGCTCACGGAGATCGGTCCTGAAAGGCACACTTGTGAATCTCCTTGCGCCCATAAAGGCAAAAGACGTGCCATTCAATGACATTATGAAGAAGTTGGAGGAGCACCTCAACCCATAGCCTCTGGAAATTGCAGAAAGCTATAAATTTGGCACTAGAAACCAGAAGCAGAATGAGACAATCAATGAGTACATTGTTGCCTTGAAAAACTTAACTTAAGATACTTAGTTGAAGTTGGAGATAGGATCAATAGTGTTCATGTTGATCAAATGATTCCAGCCAAAGATGAACCAAAAACTGAGCAAGAAGTCCTAATCCCTGAGTTTTTATCTGAGTGAGTTTGGAAGAGACCACTGTGATTGAAACACAAAGTTCAGTTAGTACAGACAAAGAAACAGATTGCTCTGGTCAAAGCCAGGGTACTAAAACAGAGCCAAACAAGCCTACAGTTGAGTTTACACCTAAACCTGTTACACCTGTTACTGTTAGACAATCAGGCAGGATCCGTAAACCAGTGGTCAGGTTAGGTTTGTAAATTAAGTAACTCACTGTAAAAGTAAAATGAAAATGTGTAGATATGTAAAATAAATATATTATGTTTATCATTTAAAATTTCATGAAAACTGGTATTTTATGAACATTTCATGAAATCAAGTATCACAACAACAAAATTGTAACTGTGCTTAGATTTAATACTTAAAAAAGATCAGCCATGATCACATTGAATGGCTTGAAGGGCCCAATGGTCTACTCCTGCACCTATTGTCTATTGTCTATTGAGAGCAGTGTAATGTATTCATACATATTCATGTAAATGTTAATGAGTTGGTGTTCAATATAAGCAGGGGATGTTGGGTGATAAATCAGGGTGTAAGTTGCTATTCATTCTGCCGTCCGGAATATAACACACCAGTTTTCACCCACATCACAAGATAGGCTGATTGACCACTGTAAATTGCTTCTGGTATTTTGGCAAGCAGTGGAATAAAATGGGATTAACATAGGATTGGTGTAAATTGGTGCTTGATGACTGGTGTGGATTTGGTGGACCATGGGGTCTGTTTCCTTGGAAATCAGCCGGAAATATATTGGAATACCAGGGTAAGAGAGACACAAGTGAGGTTTCAAGAACAGATTACCTCAGGCAGCAGTCAAGACAAATAAGACAAGAAGACATAGGAGCAGTATTATGGGCTTGTCCCACTTAGGTGATTTTTTCGGCGACTGCCGGCGACTGTCATAGTCATAGCAGGTCGCCGAAAAACTGGCGGCTGGAACCCCTTATGACAATGTCTACAACAACCTACCGCCTAGTCGACATCAAGCTATGGCAAGCTACCGACAACCGCCGACCGATAGGACGTCCACCTACGACCACACCTACAACAACCTACGTCCACCCACGACAAGCTACAACAAGGTAAGACAATTCAGTCGCCGGTACCTGTCGACAGTTGACGTAGGTAGTTGTCAATGGAATTCACAGAAGTCAGCACCGGGTCACAACCTACATCTTCCTGGCGACAACCTACGACAGCACCTACATCAGGAGAAGTCAAGCTACGACAAGCCCACGGTCGCCGACTGTCGTCAAAAAGTTTTGAACATTTCAAAATCCAGCGGCGACCAGAAAAACGCTACAATTCTTTGGGCGACTGTGGAGACCATACAGGTGACACCTCGGCGAACATGTGATGACTGCCTAGTCGCCTGTAGTCACCTAAAAAAATCACCTAAGTGGGACGGGGCTTTAGGCTATTCAGCCCATCGAGTCTACTCCACTATTCAATCATGGCTGATTTACTTTTCCCTCTCAACCCCATTCTTTTGACTTCTCTATAACCTTTAACACCCTTTCCAATCAAGAACCTATCAATATCTGCCATATGTTTCCCAATGTCTTGCCCTCCACAGCCATCTGTAACACAGCTTCACCACCCTCTGGCTAAAGAAAATCCTCCTCAGGTCTATTTTAGAGGTGCATCCTTTTATTCTAAGACTATGCTCTTTGGTTCTAGACCCCCCATTTCTGGAAACATCCGTTCCACGTCCACAAGTGATGTTCTGGAGGTGGACGTAGACACTGCTTATTTGGTTAGAAGCTCATCTCAGGTTCAAAGTGCAGTGGCATGATATCTACTTTAACTTCTGGCAGCAGTCCAGAAGAGGGATGTAGTCAATGGGTGGCTAGCCTTGTGGTGCAGACCAAACACATTATATCAGATCCCACTGACCAAGCTTGTACAACATATTCCCCTATTACATACCATATCTCCTTCTCACTATTTGAAGATGCATGGGACATGATCATACTCTTTTTGCTTCTTAATTATAACCAAACAGACGTGTGTTTAATTTTTAAGTTGCTTCCAATTGACTATTTAATCCATTGGACTGTTCCAGAACTTGCAATCTATTTTGTTCACTGGGAAATAATTTTGGCAAGAAAGAGGCAAAGAAAACTTTCAAACAAAGAGAACTGTTTTCTAAAAGCAACTCAAAAATGAAAGTGACATTTGTTCATTTGTGAAGTCTTGCTTGCGTTTACAGTTTGACAGCTGTACGAATGTGAAGTTTTTTTCATCAGAGAAGTGTGATGTTAAATCACTTCTATTGATGGTGCAGTTGCATCTAAAGTGAAACCTCCTCCGATTAATATTTTTAGAATAGGTTTTGTGGCAAAACTATAAAAATAATTCTGGAATATCTTTTTCAACACATCAAAAAAATCTCCGTATGTGACATTTCATGCTCTTCCTCTGCCAGATGGTATGAACCAGCTTTGCAAGGTTTTAAAGCGTTAAGCTTTAAAATGGTTTAAGCTCACTATGAATCATAACTAATTTTAAAAACATGTCATTTTTCTAGTTTGGGGTCCCATGGTTTGGCCTTGAAAGTTTTTCAGTGAAGAGACTCCAAAGACATACAGGCTTGGTGTAAGTGTAAATTGTCCCTAGTGTGTGTCGGGTAGTGTTAATGTGCGGGGATCGCTGGTCACTGCAGACTCGGTGGGCTGAAGGGCCTGTTTCCACACTGTATCTCTAAATTAAAAACTAAAAAGAGATTGTTAAGACTAGAAAATCTAAAACTTCTAAAGTAATTTGTTATAAATTCATTAGCTTCTTGAAAGGAACATTAAAATATCACTAGGTACACAAAAATGCTGGAAAAACTCAGCGGGTGCAGCAGCATCTATGGAGCGAAGGAAATAGGCAACGTTTCGGGCCGAAACCCTTCTTCAGACTGATGGGGGATGGCGGGGAGAAGAAAGGAAAAAGGAGGAGGAGTCCGAGGGCTGAGGGGTGGGAGGAGACAGCCCGAGGGCTGAGGAAGGGGAGGAGACAGCAAGGGCTAACAAAATTGGGAGAATTCAATGTTCATGCCTGCAGGATGCAGACTCCCCAAGCGGAATATGAGGTGCTGTTCCTCCAATTTCCGGTGTTGCTCACTCTGGCCATGGAGGAGACCCAGGACAGAGAGCGTAGATGCTGCTGCACCCGCTGAGTTTCTCCAGCATTTTTGTGTACCTTCGATTTTCCAGCATCTGCAGTACCTTCTTAAACATTAAAATATCACTGCATGGTTCATTCATACTGATTCATATTTGAGCATCAGCAATGTGGTTCTGAATCGCAATGCAGATGTTCAAATATGAGGCATACGTCCTTATTAAGGGAGGCAGGATTATGATCATTAATACCAAGACAATTTTGCTCAGCTAACTTTTGCAAGTTAGTCATGCAGCTGATGTGCAAGGCTCCTGCCCTTTACAAGGGACAGTTAATATAAAATCACATCACATCACACTGCTGCAGGTTATGTGGCTGAGGAATTGGTGGCAACTTGGGAGAATGTAAGAAACGTTTTACTGAATGGTAACTGGAGATATTTGTGGATGAATTTCAAAACCAGGGGTAGGATGTGCCCGTAGAAACCAAGAGTCTTTTGGGGCATTGGCATCTCAGTGCTGGCAGTAAGTTATGGGGAAGGTGTCTGACCCCATTCAGCATCAGGATCTTACAAGATATGTCAGGCCTAGAAAGCAAGTACTTTCAATTAGGGGCGGCACAGTGGTGCATATGGTAGAGCTGCTGCCTCCCAGCACTGGAGACACAAGTTTGCACGTTTTCCCTGTGACTGCGTGGGTTTCCTCCTGGTGCTCCGGTTTCCTCCCACATCCCAAAGACATGTGAGCTTGTAGGTTAGCCTTTGTAATTTGCCCCTGGTGTGTAGGGAGTGGATGCAAAAGTGGTATTACATTAAAAAAAACATGCGTTCACGGCTGATCGATGGTTAGTGTGGACTTGGTTGGTCAAAGGGCCTGTTTCAATGTTGCATCTCTAAACTAAACTAAACCATGCTAATGGCGCTAAAATTGTTCTGCTAACACCTATACTCAAATACCATCTCTTCCTCACACATCCCCACACCCAGAGACAGGCACACGGAAACTCAAATCCACCTCCAACCTTCTGCCCACCTCAATCAATCACCACATACACACCCCTGGGTTATGACTGATTTTCATTCTTGAGAACTGACTGTAACCAAAACCACCCGGCAATTTATTTAAATAAAAACCATAGGGCAACCAAGGACCAGTCCTAATGCAGTAATGCAGTACAACCCTGTAACATATCTCTTTCTGTAGTTAAACTAGGGCATTTAGCTCAATTATTCAGGTATGGCTGCAGACAGATGCCCACCTGGCAGAAGATGTCTACAACCCCGTAGCAGCCAGCTAATCCACCCCTCTAGTCGTCCGAACCTTTGCTTGCATGCAAAGGCTGTATGTAAGTCGGGCGTAGGCAACCTGGGGAGGACCTTCACACAAATTCAATAAATAACTCGTGAGGTTGGAATTGTAGTTGTTGCTCATCGTACAAAATACCCTATTTTTCTCTGAGGCCGAGGATGTCAAAAATCCGAGGCTAGTCCAACTGACAAGGGGGAACCCTCTCTTGTGCTCAGGGCCAACCAGACCAGGCTGGAGGATAACAGATTTGCAGCGGGTGATCCCCATGATAATGGTGCCACTGAATTATTAATCTCTGCAGTGTGCAAGTAACTTGCAGACTTTCCTCATCCCTCGGCCCCTTATTGTAATGACTGTTCTGGCTAAAAGAATCAGAATATCTGCTGACTGCTTTCTGCCAAAGGGCAATGAAAGCAGCAATATTATTCCATTGCTTGCCTACTTCGTATTGCAGTGTCTCGACCCATTCCCCACCCCAACGACAAACACAAGGGCATGAAGAAGACAGGGGGACAGAAGCAGCAGGAGTCTCGGAGGCCACTACAATGGATCGGACGAACAACGACCTGTATCATGGTGCTTTAGACCAGTAATTTAGATACCAACAGCATAAGAGCAGAAGGCAACAAGTTAGGGATGCCAGGGGTTATGGGGAGAAGGCAGGAGAATGGGGTTAAGAGGGAAAGATTATTGAATGGCGGAGTAGACTTGATGGGCTAAATGGCCTAATTCTGCTCCTATCATTTATGAAATTATGTTAAAGGAGTGCACTGCATTTGGACTGGCAGCCACACTAATCAGCTCCAGAGGGGGAAAAAATATAAGGTGCTGGCTTGCTGGATGGAAGATCCCTGGGGAAATCAGATAGAAAACCCTGTTAGGGAAGCTTTCAGGAGAATGCTTGTGCGCATGCACAATAAAATGCTGGGCATGATGCCTGACCTGTCAAATGGACTGCACCAAATATCTGTGAGCATGTCAGTCTTTAACCACATATGTGGGACCAAGAGTGCTTCACACTGAAGGTTGTTCATGTTTTGGTGCTCATAAGTCATAAGTGACAGGAGTAGAATTAGGCCATTTGGCTCATCGAGTCTACTCTGCCATTCAATCATAGCTGATCTATCTCTCCCTCCTCACTCCATTCTCCTGCCTTCTCCCCATAACCTCTGACACCTGTACTAATCATAAAACCTTCAATCTATCTATCTATCTCTGCCTTAAAAATATCACCTGACTTGGCCTCTACAGCCTTGCGTGGCAAAGAATTCCACAGATTCACCACCCTCTGACTAAAGAAATGTCTCCGCATCTCCTTCCTAAAAGAACGTCCTTTAATTCTGTGGCTATGACCTCTAGTCCTAGTCTCTCACACTAGTGGAAACATCCTCTCCACATCCACTCTATCCAAGCCTTTTACTATTCTGTATGTTTCAATGAGGTCCCCTCTCATTCTTCTAAACTCCAGCCAGTACAGGCTCAATGCTGACAATCATGGGTTACTCTACTCATTCCTGGTGCTAGTCTATATGAATTCCACACTGCAGCAACTGATTGATCAGGTCTGAGCTTCCATGGAGGCAGGGACTGAATCTCTCTCTGGAGGCACATGTTGAACCGATCAGCTTTGCTGATTGTCACTTGGGAGCATATTGCTGTCAAGAGATCAGAGCGATGCTGCCCATGGGCAGATTGCTCATCTCCAGGAATAGAAAGACGCTTCTGGAGAGCAGATTGATCTCAATAAGGAGCAGATTGTCCCTGATTGTTCACTATTGTTCACTGAGGGTTGACTCCCAAGAGTTTAACCCACAGGGAATGGAGAGGGGCTTTGTGTGATTTAGTTGTCAGGTTTGACAGAAGGCTCTGGACTTTAAAGGCAATCGTGGGTCGTGTGTCAAAGCAGATTCAGACCCTGTTTTGTCTGTCTGGTTTGCAATAGAGGCAGTGACATTGGAAAGTATGAAACTGTTATTCTCCCTCAGGGCGTCCACATTCTCTCTCCCCCCCCCCCCCCCAATGGCTCTCAGGCAGTCTGTGTACCACGTGTACATGGAGTGCGTGAGGCTGCAGCCACTGTTTGAATATCTAAAGGGGCTGCTCCTTGCCTTCTGGCTGCATTTTTCACCCACCATCCTCATCTTTGGACACCCTGTGCGTAGGGGAGAGGGTAGGGCTGAAGATGTCCTGGTTGGGTTGCTCCTGGGCCTGGCCAAGCTGGCCATCCGCGAGTCACGGCACCAGACAGTGGAGGGCTCTACCCGAGCCAGCTGCCTGCCCCTTTTCCGGGGTTACGTCCATGCCCGGGTGGGATTAGAAAGGGAATACGCCCTGTCTGCGGGCACCCTGAGGGAGTTCCAGGACCGCTGGGCTCCGCAGGGTGTTGAATGTATCCTCAATAAGGATTGTATCATAGTTGTATAGTAGTTTATTATGGATACATGTTTGTATTGTATTATGGTGGTGGGTTCTGGCTTGTTTTATTGTAGTGTAAATATTATTTTTAATAATTGAATAATTATTTTTGATTAAAAAAAAAAAAAAAAATTAAATTTAAAAAAAATGGCTCTCAGGCTGTGCCTTCACCAGTGTTTCTGCAGCCAGCTCTTCCAGACTGCAGATAATCATGGTGGGTTACACAGCCAAAAGTCAATCCTTTCAGGGCAACTATTGGTTATACCAGTAAAATTATGCATCGTTCAAGTAATCTGGAGGCAGCTATTATTGGGCCAGAGAGACGTGGAGGTAGATAAGTTAAATCTGCATGGTAGCCACATATGATAGCGTGTTAGAGGACAGTAAACACAATGGTTCATCTAAAACCTGCCTATTAATTGCATGTGCATTGATAAATAACTATACGAACATTACAGGAACCTCAGCTTTCTACTATCTTAGTAAACAATAATGTCCAAAGGGACAAGTAGCTTGCAATGCTTGTTTCTGCCCAGCTACAGAGTTATTTCATTGGAAGACAAGATTTAATGGGGAGAAAACGTGATGCCCTCGCTCCTGTGGTGGATAGCTCGCTCATACTCTTCTTGCTGCAATGGTTGTGCCTTCCTGACGTATTTTTCTCTGGATAAACAGTAACAACAGTGGTGATTTTACTGATTTGCCACTGGTTTGTATGTGCCGTCTCCATCAGAAGAAAGTAATGGGCTTCTTTTCTTACTCTCATATAGATTTCCACATCTCTATATCAGGGTCAGAGATGCTGCCTAACCCAAATTCTAAATGAAAGAAACATTTTAAATGACCTCCAGCGATCTTGAATTTAAATGTATTTGATCTCACTTGAGTATTCAATTTTGATAACCCTGCGTTAAAAATCTGACCATGTCCCTATATGGATAGGGTTGGCATTAATTCAAAATAATAGTTCAAGAGAACTCACAGGACATCTTATTGGCAATTACTTACCTGGTGATAATCATTCCACATATAGATATTTCAACGTTGCTGCTTCCATGACTCTTTTAACTATCACCTTTTATTGAATCCTTTAAGTCATCTTAATAGAAGAAAGTGATTGTTATGAGCAATTGCTTGTTCTCTGTGGAAGTGTGGCCACAATCACAGGTGCAATGGATGCAGGCTGATGTGCTGCAGTAGACTTTTATTTGGAGGAGGCAACAAAAATGGGCCCCTTTTAGCATGAATCAATTGTGATGGTGCTAGAGCAAAAAAAAAAACATACATAAGCTTAATAAGCATCCTCTAGAGATGCTGTCTGACCTGCTGAGTTACTCCAGCACTTTGTGTCGTAAGCATATGTTTAGTGCACTTCAAGTTCTTCCCTTGCACAAATTGCAGGTAGGCTTTGTCAGGAATGCAGTGTTTCAGTGTCCTCTGGTTTAGTGCAGACAACTGAATTACATCAGAGGAATCCAATGGCAGTCAGTAGTACTTGGAATGATATTATGAGCATGTCACTGACTATGGAAATGCACCACTTACACATGCACGACTCCCACTGAGTAATACAAGGTCAGGATGACCTGGAAACAACTGTTATTGCAGTTTACTTTGAAAGCTCTTAATTTCAAGCAAATTGCTCTAATAAACAGTACTGTGTGATCTAATGTTTAGTTTGTCATACTTGATCTGTGATTTTTTTTCCCACAAAAATATTCAATTTCGTTTAGCAGAATAAAAAGCAATTCATCAGGATGCCAACCAACACAAACAGAATTCACATTCACATTCCTCTCCACCACCTTCCTTTGCTTAAGTTCCTGTTCCTTCCACTTGCACAACATGGAGTAATTTTTGACTGCATTATCAGTTCTAATCTTCTGTAACTATTACTTAACTTTAATTACATACCTTCAATCATTTCCTTTAAATCCCGCTCAAGAATGAAAAGTGCTGAATTGGTGCACATTTTAAAGATCAAGCTGCAGCTTAAAACTAATTCCCCTCATAAATTCTGAGTTAACTGCAAACTGATTTACAAATAGCATTGTCACCTATTTGCTTATTTGTGAAATATATTTTAAAAATATGCACAATGTCGAAAAGTATTTAAGGTGTATTTATCATCAACTGTTTCTCATGTTAATGTTTACCCTGCTGCCAACATCAAACATCCGCCTAACTGAGAAAATCAGGTTGGAGATTAGAGGCAGGCGTTTTAGTGCCCCTCCACAACCTATACAAATTCAAAGCAACCTGGTCTCAGACGTCCTCCACTAGATGAATTCTTTACACAACCCATTCGAGTGAATGCTTTCAGGAAATAACAGCGGCTAAAGGAAACTATTATACAGTGGCTTGCAAAAGTATTCATACCCCTTGAACTTTTCCACATTTTGTCACGTTACAACCACAAACGTAAATGTATTTTATTGGGATTTTATGTGATAGACCAACACAAAGTGGCGCATAATTGTGAAGTGGAAGGAAAATGATACATGGTTTTCAAATTTTTTTACAAATAAAAAACTGAAAAGTGTGTCGTGCAAAAGTATTCAGCCCCCTTTACTCTGATACCCCTAAATAAAATCCAGTGCAACCAATTGCCTTCAGAAGTCACCTAATTAGCAAATTGAGTCCACTTGTGTGTAATCTAATCTCAGTATAAATACAGCTGTTCTGTGAAGGCCTCAGAGGTTTGTTAGAGAATATTAGTGAACAAACAGCATCATGAAGCCCAAGGAACACACCAGACAGGTCAGGGATAAAGTTGTGGAGAAGTTTAAAGCAGGGTTAGGTTATAAAAAAATATCCCAAGCTTTGAACATCTCACGGAGCACTGTTCAATCCATCATCCGAAAATGGAAAGAGTATGGCACAACTGCAAACCTACCAAGACATGGCCGTCCACCTAAACTGACAGGCCGGGCCAGGTGAGCATTGATCAGAGAAGCATGGTAACTCTGGAGGAGCTGCAGAGATCCACAGCTCAGGTGGGAGAATCTGTCCACAGGACAACTATTAGTCGTGCACTCCACAAATCGGGCCTTTATGGAAGAGTGGCAAGAAGAAAGCCATTGTTGAAAAAAAGCCATAAGAAGTCCCGTTTGCAGTTGGCCACAAGCCATGTGGGGGACACAGCAAACATGTGGAGGAAGGCGCTCTGGTCAGATGAGACCAAAATTGAAGTTTTTGGCCTAAATGCAAAACGCTATGTGTGGCGGAAAACTACCACTGCACATCACCCTGAACACACCATCCCCACTGTGAAACATGGTGGTGGCAGCATCATGCTGTGGGGATGCTTTTCTTCAGCAGGGACAGGGAAGCTGGTCAGAGTTGATGGGAAGATGGATGGAGCCAAATACAGGGCAATCTTGGAAGAAAACCTGTTAGAGTCTGCAAAAGACTTGAGACTGGGGCGGAGGTTCACCTTCCAGCAGGACAACGACCCTAAACATACAGCCAGAGCTACAATGGAACGGTTTAGATCAAAGCATATTCATGTGTTAGAATGGCCCAGTCAAAGTCCAGACCTAAATCCAATTGAGAATCTATGGCAAGACTTGAAAATTGCTGTTCACAGACGCTCTCCATCCAATCTGACTGAGCTTGAGCTATTTTGCAAAGAAGAATGGGCAAAAATTTCAGTCTCTAGATGTGCAAAGCTGGTAGAGACATACCCCAAAAGACTTGCAGCTGTAATTGCAGCGAAAGGTGGTTCTACAAAATATTGACTCAGGGGGGCTGAATACTATTGCACGCCACACTTTTCAGTTTTTTATTTGTAAAAAAATTTGAAAACCATGTATCATTTTCCTTCCACTTCACAATAATGCACCACTTTGTGTTGGTCTATCACATAAAATCCCAATAAAATACATTTACGTTTGTGGTTGTAACATGACAACATGTGGAAAAGTTCAAGGGGTATGAATACTTTTGCAAGCCACTGTATACATTTTTTATATACAGTGCACTTACTCCAAAACATTAAGTTGTTATGCTATCAAAATTGGAAATCTATGCTTCAATGGGTCAGAATTGAAACATCCTTTGGAACTAAATAAATAAATTGTGGTGGGAAGCACTAACTAAATTTGCCAATGTTTCGCAATAAGAATTTGTTCATGGATCAACCTAGCTACAAAAATATGTTTCCGAAAATCAATTTACTCTTCCAGTTTTCCTGTAACTAATATTTCTAATGCTCAAAACTGAGTTTGGTTACATCATTTTCCCTCAAGCTACTTCACCATACCATGATGTTCTTGCCATCAAGAACATCATGGACAGCATGGTGGTGCCACAGGAGAGTTGCTGTCTTAAATCCCCTGTCCCACTTAGCAGACCTAAACAGCAACCTCTGGTGACCTTGGAAATCCGTTGGAAATGGATTTATTACAAATATTAAATTTCACCATGAATCAAAAATGCCTCCTGAGATTTGAAATAAATGAAACATCATTAACCGAGAACTACCTATTTACTAGTTGACATAAACGTTCAGTTTCGTAGCAAATTAAGAATGTGTTTGATATTTGAAAGTTTTCAGAATGTGCTCTTTAGTCTGCTTGTACCTTATAGAGATTTAATGATAAGAGCATTCTTGAAGAGAAACTTTCCATCATAAGGTCAGAAATGGGGATATTTTTTGATGTTAACAATTTACATTTGCAGTACCACGGATACCGAGTAACTCATGCACGCAATGCAGCAATGCTTAGACGATGAAAGACAAGTAATAATCATTGTAAATAAACAGAATGCTGGAAGAACTCAGCAGGGCAAATAACATCTGCAGAGGCAATAGGTGTAAGTCAACATTTTGAGTCAGCACCCTCTTTGGCCTATCGAATCCACACCGACCAACGATTCCTGCACATTCAGATTCCCCCATCCGTAGTCTCTTTTGTCTTTTAACAATCGTGCCATCTAAGTGCCAAGAATTGTTAACTCGCCATCAAGAAAATGTAGATAGACACAAAAAGCTGGAGTAACTCAGTGGGACAGGCAGCATTTCTGGAGAGAAGGAATGGGTGACGTTTCAGGGTCACGGTCAAAGTCTGAAGAATGGTCTTTTTGTGTCGATCTTCGGTTTAAACCAGCATCTGCAGTTCCTTCCTACACATCAAGAAAATGTATTGACCTCTCTATGACATTCAACGGAATTAATATCCTGGGGTCAAACTGATCAATGACATAATACTTTAGCTGCAAGAGTGGGTCAGAGCTCCACTATCCAGCAGTAATGGCTCACATCATGACATTCCAAAGTGGTTCAACAAGTTTAGCTTAGTTTAGAGATACAGTATGGAAACAGGCTCTTTGGCCTATCGAATCCACACCGACCAACGATTCCTGCACATTAACATTATCCTACGCACACTAGGGACAATGTACACTTATGCCAAGCCAATTTCCCTACATTCCTGTACTTCTTTGGAGCGTGGGAGGAAAACGAAGATCTCGAAGAAAACTCACGCGGTCACAGGGAGAATGTACAAACTCCGTACAGAGACTATCCGTAGTTGGGATCGAACCTGGGTCTCCGGTGCTGCAAGTGCTGTAAGGCAACAACCCTACTGCTGCGCCACCGTGCCGCCCAATAATGAGGATGATGCGATGTACTAATCCATTCATCTGGAAGAGTGCAACCCAAGAACCTCAACACAAACCAGGAAAAAGTAGGTAACTCGAGTGGCACCCCATCCACCATAGTAAACGTTCACTCCAATCCATACTGAAGCACAACACTGCAGAGTGTACCACTTACAAAATTGCATTGTTGCAATTTCATGGACATTTTAGTTAGCATCTATCAAACCCGTGGCCTTTACCAAGAAGGAAATGAACTCCAGGCACATTATAAACCTTCCACCTAGTGACTTAGCATGCACTGGAAATTACATGAGTTTTACTGCTAGTATGCCACTTCCAGTTGAATTACACCAGAAAGCCAAAAAAACTAGCATACCCTTGTGGTTCTATTAACAAATTACTCAGACAGATCTGCACCTGTGATCAGCGTCACTTGATCAGCATCCGATTCAGGTGATCAGCATCTGCAAGCTGAATCTTGTGATTAAAGGCAGCAATAGTTACAGTTCCTTTGTCGGCTCATAGAAAAAAAATCTCTCCTGAGCTATTTTGGAAGCGGGGGCATTTTAATGTGCAATAAAAAGCTTAAAAGCAGCGTAAAGTGAATAGTTTCGAACAGGCCATTTTTGTTCCATTAATATCATTTTTCAAGACAGATGTATCAAATCACTAGCCAGACACTGAACAATAATTTTAAAGGCAAATCCTGATGGATACCGCCGTACGTTCACTTGGAAAGTGGATTTAACATGACTGATTAACGAAAAAAACAGCAAAAGTGCCTTCAGCTATTCTGAGGAAAGAATATAAATCTGGAGCTGTGAGAAAGGGAAATGTGGTTTAGGAGGTGACCAAATGTACAAATTAGAGGAAGTTCATGGGTGCTACTGTGGCTCGGCCAAGCATCCAAAGGGCATTTTGAGTTCTATTCTCTTGTGTATTCTCATAACACATCACTTTACTTTGTCAAATTCCACAAACTGTCAAATGGTACCAGAACCTATCCATCCCAAACCCTAAATATTTTCCTTCAATATTCCCTGACATTTTCCTCATATTCCAGAATCTATTCCTAAATCAGAGACTGTTAATATTTTCCTACCATTTTTGTTTATTATGGCTCATTATCACCTTGCCTTCTCCTTAATATATATTTAATATATTATATATATATATATAATTAATAAAGAGTGAGGCGAGAAAAAAAAATTTCACCCAGAGAGTTGTGAATTTATGGAATTCCCTGCCACAGAGGGCAGTGGAGGCCAAATCACTGGATGGATTTAAGAGAGAGTTAGATAGAGCTCTAGGGGCTAGTGGAGTCAAAGGATATAGGGAGAAGGCAGGCACGGGTTATTGATAGGGGACGATCAACCATGATCACAATGAATGGTGGTGCTAGCTCGAAGGGCCGAATGGCCTCCTCCTGCACCTATTTTCTATGTTTCTATGTTTCTATGTTAACTTGGAATATTTTAGCAAGGGTCTGGTAGACATCAATACTCTCATACTCAGAATTCCCTTCCATAGGCTCCCAACTATTAGACCTTGCCATTATTTGGCCACACAAAGATCCCGGTACAAGTATTTGACTCTCATCATTATTAAACATGTTACTCACTGTGAAATACACCACAGAACATCAGCTTGCATTAAATAATATTTGCACAACAGTAAATAAGAGGGAATGTTTTCTTTTCCTGATTTGTTAAGTATACTTTGCATTTCCTTAGATTTTGGGTAAGCTTGGCTATGGAGTATAGGTACTACAGGATGAACAGCTTGATTTTAGTGCTCTCGGCAAGCTCCGCACATGTTATAGATCTTATAGAAACATATAAAATTATAAAAGGACTGGACAAGCTAGATGCAGGAAAAATGTTCCCAATGTTGGGTGTGTCCAGAACCAGGGGCCACAGTCTTATGATAAAGGGGAGGCCATTTAAGACTGAGGTGAGAAAAAACATTTTTTGTGGAATTCCCTGCCACAGAGGGCAGTGGAGGCCAAATCACTGGATGGACTAAGAGAGAGTTAGATAGAGCTCTAGGGGCTAGTGGAATCAAGGGATATGGGGAGAAGGCAGGCACGGGTTATTCATTGGGGACGATCAGCCATGAATGGCAGTGCTGGCTCGAAGGGCCGAATGGGCTCCTCATGCACCTATTTTCTATGTTTCCATGTGGGAGGTTTGTTAGAGCCAAGATGTGACATTGTAACAGGTAAGATTGAGCAAAGTGGTGGAGCAAGGGCGTATCCTTGTTTGACCCCATCGTCATTGAGAATGGACCTGCTGTTGGTTAATACATTGGCTTGTGTGTTGTTGTGGAGCAAGCAGAAGATGGAGGTCAATTTCTGTCAACAGCCTTATTTCAGAGAGTTCATAGTGGCCCCAAATTGTGGGTGGGTGAGTGTGTGTGAGTGGGTGGGTGAGTGTGTGTGAGTGTGTGTGAGTGGGTGAGTGGGTGAGTGGGATTGAGTGAGTGAGTGTGAGTGTGAGTGTGCGTGTGCAGGCCCAGAGCTGCGGAAGAGTCAGGGTGAGTTGGTGCCGGGTCGGCACCTCTGTAGAAATACATGATTACTGTCTTTGTCTTTACTTGCTTGATAATTATATTTCATGATAATTAGTGAGTGCCGCTGTGCAATATTTTGTCATATTATTAAATTAAGTATTATATGTTTTATTGTACTTATACACTGGGATGTAGTGATAGGCTATAATCTTGTTTGACCCTCTTGGGAGACTAGCTTGCCCCCCCCCCCCCCCAAGCAAAACCTGAAATGACGCCCCTGTTTGACGGCTTCGGCACCTAAAAGATTAGCACTGCAACGCTGCCTAGCACTATGTCTGTTTTCATGCATAAGCCAGACTGTGTAAGGAAAGCAAGACAGACACAAAGTGCTGGAGTAACTCAGCGGGTCAGACAGGGTGAAGAGAGTGGTGGGAGAAACACTGGGTGGGGATGGTGGGCAGGGGAAAGAGGAGGGTGTAAGGGGCATTTCTCGAAATACTTCTACTGCTGCCATTTTGCTTTTTAGGCAACGGCAAAATTCTAATAGACAAATTGCCCTCAATATACCTGTGGATTCCATGCCTTGCTTGTTAGCAAAACGAAAACCTAGAGTAAAAACAACTGAAAATCAATGCATTTCCCAGGATGGATTAACTGTATGTGTCAGTAGTTACGGATATAAAAAAGAACATTGAAGAACAAGTGACAGTCATCTTGAAATATGGCCCGAACAAAGTGAATGGTCCAACAAATTGGAAAAGGGAAATGGATTTCCCACTTTCAGTTTTGTGCATGGAAATAATAAACCTATTTTACTAAGCTCAATGGGGTGGGAGATTGCAACCTTCACGTGGTCCACCCTGTGTCGACTGATGCAACCAACCCAACGTGCACAAACAAATAGATGTAGTGTTTTGTAAGGCTATGCACGCCATAGGCAAGAAGAAGACTAAGCTCAATATTTAGGCAATGATTGCAAATCTTCACCAAAATCTGTACATTTTGGATGGATTGATTGTAATCATGTAGAGTCCTTCCGGTGACTGGTTAGCACGCAACCAAATAAACACTGTTCACTGTACATCGATATACGTGACAATAAACTAAACTGAAATCTGAATCACAAAATAGAATAATAGGTAAAGGCCAGCATTTTTTTTTTGGGGTGGCTATTGTTGAAGTGAACGTTGATATTTCAGAGGAATCATTATGCCAAACTGATGGTGGCATGGAGCCGTATGACAGATAGTTTTTCAAAGCCTCTTGATAATCTATTTCAAAAGCAAAATATTACTGACGTTGGGAATCTGCAATAAAAACAAAAAAGCTTGGGAATATGTAGCAGATAAGATTTGATAAAAAATAATGTTCCAGGCCCATGACCTTTCATCATAAGATATAATAATGAGACAAATAAAGTGATAACAATAACGTGCACGAGATTCCTGGTGTATTTAAGATGGAGACTGTGGATGATAAACAACCACACCACGTGATTGCAGGTAGAACAATGGAGCTATTTTAAAAATAACCAGATTGGCCAGCCATTCTCCTAGCATTTACCCAGCAAATATCAGGAGGTTTAGATTTTGCATAAAAGGCTGCATTTGGTAGCTGCTTCACTTCCGAGTTCAACGGCGGACTGACTCGTCATGTAGTCCATGATGGAACACAAACGTGGATTTATTCCACCACAGTTATTCTGTAGAGGTCTTCTATTGAAACTGTCGGCCACAGCAACAGCAAACCCATTCAATTCAGTGGAGAGGAATGGCTGAGATTTATTGACATGTTATTAAAGATTATCTGATTTGTTAAAACAGCATTTGTGCTGTTAATTACCAGCCTTAACTGTTTGTGGCAAGTTTAACTTGACATTAATCTGCAAATCTAGTAACTTCTTAAACATAATGAGGAGACCGAGTGCGAGATGTTGTTTATAGAAAGTAATCAATAGAGAGACAGAACACAACCAGTATGATTAACGACTCATGGCATATTTCTTAATCACCTGATCTTGCCAGCTGATTCGCACGTAAATAATTCTGTGCTTCATTAACACGGCACTTTTTTTCCAGCAAGATCTGAACCAGCGAGTTGACCTTAAGTAAAATCTACCAGTTTAGCACATTAATTTAGATTGTAATATTAAACAGCAGCTGCCGTTATCGCTCTTCCCAATGATACTTAATACATTATTTAACCGTGGTAGAAATTACACAGAACCATCACAAAACAAAAACATCGGTTTCAAATAATACTGATGGCAAAATGACACACAGATAGGGCGATTAAAAATTAATGGTGAATTGCCTCTGGACCTGGCTACAGAAATGGTTTATGAAGGTACGATAAGTATAAACAGTAACCAATAAGAATTATTTATCTTTTCTTTGCCTGCTCTGACAAAAATAGGTAACCCGGTTTGCATTGAAGCTGTTGCTTCTCAGAACTTCTTCTTTTTTAATTTCTTCACCTCTTAATAAATTGTAATTCTCATCTTCAAACCATGACATATGGATATAGTGTGGGTGATACTCCAGTGTCCGACTGATTGAAGTTGAATTGTAAGAGTTTGTATGCTATTAAACACAGACATCCCGTGCTTGTTTAGATGTTAAAAGAGTCAATGACACAATTCACTGGCAGCTGAGTGAGGTAAGTGACAAAGGCCAGAGGTGAAAAAGGGGGACAAAAGGGCGCCAGATAAGGAACGGAGAGGAGAGGTGAAATGGAGGGAGGCATATGGGTGGAAAGGGACAGGGGAAGGGAAAAGTAGGGGGGCGGGGGGTAAAAGGGAAATATGGAATTTCAGAATGGGAGATGAGTGCTGAGGAGGGGAGGGTAGAGTATCAGGGTATCGAGTAATACCCCCAGTATCCGAGTATCAAGTAAAGCCCCTGTCCCACTTTCACAACCTAATTGGCGACTTCTGCCGAGTTTGCCCTTGACCCATACTCACAGCATGCTCACCACAAGGTTGTAGAAGGTCTTCGTAACTCTTCCTCATGCTCGTGAGTGGTCTCCGTGTACTCGTGGCCTCAAATAGGTTGCGGCCTTTTCTCCAGCCTGATAAAAAATGTCCACGAGTAAAAAAAGAGGTCGGCATGGGAAAATTTGATACTTTTTACTCATAGGTAGGTCGTGGGTAGGTCATAGTAGGTCGTGATGGTAGTCGTAGGTTGGTAACTGGCCCGAGAAATAAAATGCAAACATGACATCATTTTATCATGTGATCATTTCCCACTTGTAGCTAGTCGTAGTTGGTCTTAAGTGTGGAAGAATGAGGTCGAGGGGGGTCGTAGGAGGCCGTGGACATAGTCGTAGGAGGTCGTGGACATAGTCGTAGGAGTTTTTTTACTTCGGCGAGTCAACACGACCATAACATTTTTTTCAACTTGTCTAGGGTCTTCTAAACTCGTGGATTAGGTCATCCAAGTGGGACAGACCCCTAATACCCCCAATCCCACCTCTTTCCCCTGCTCCACCAGCCCAGTGTTTCTCCCACCATCTCAGGTGAGATGGATGGGGTTAGGTGTATTTCTTGAAATTTGGAGACTTTGGTGCACATACAGTTGGGTTGTAGCTTACAAAAGCAGAATATGAGTTGCTGTTTTTCCATTTGGCAAGTGGCATAATTTTCCACTTGGCATCATTTTCATGTAAAAGGTATTGGGGAATATTTTTAACAAAGGGATGTTTACTGGATGTGTTCAAACCATTTTAGTTTTGATTAGTGATACAGCGTGAAAACTAGTCCTTTGGCCCATCGAGTTCGTGCTGACCAGTGATCCCCCATATACTAACACTATCCAACACATTAGGGACAATTTATAATTTTTACCGAAGCCAAATAACTTACAAACCTGTACGTCTTTGGAGTGTGGGAGGAAACCGGAGCGCCCAGAGGAAACCAATGCAGTCATGGGGAGAACATACAAACTCCACACAGGCAGTACCCGTAGTCTGGATCAAACTCGGGTCTCTGGCATTGTAAGGCATTAACTCTACTGTTGCACCACTGTGCTGCCCAGTGTTTTCATCAAATACTGAATATAATCAGTGGCAATCAATCTTTGCTACCTACAGGCAGGTTGTAAATCTAAAGGTTTGAACAATCTATCTATCTATCTATCTATCTATCTATCTATCTATCTATCTATCTATCTATCTATCTATCTATCTATCTATCTATCTATCTATCTATCTATCTATCTATCTATCTATCTATCTATCTATCTACACATAACTAAAACCCTCATCTTGTTATCTTCCAGTTTGCGTTGTTTTTACATTTGCACAAAAACGATGCATGATAGCGCTATGATTTTTCTCCACCTTACTCACTATTCTCCTGTGCTGCAAGTGCAACAGGTTTTGTCCCGATCGGTGATATATTTTAAAAGTTATTAAGATTCAAAAATCTTAAAAACCACACATGTGCAGATTGGTCTCCTCTCCTGTCGCTCATTGTCGGGATGGCAATGCCCCTTCCTGCACCATTGCCACACTGATTGGCTGCATCTGCCATCAGTTACTGGCGGCACCCGCCTCTGCCCAGCGTTGCCCGGCACATCTTCTTCCAGTCGGCCCGGTATCTGGATGGCTCGGCCTCTGGTTGGCGCAGACTCCGGTCAAGGCAATCTCCGGTCAGAGAAACAGCAACCTCGAGATCTTTGGGAGGTGAGGAGGGAGAGTGGGGGAGTTGGGGGAGAGGAGGGGGTAGGGAGGGAGAGTGGGGGGAAAGTGGGGGAGGTGAGGAGGTAGACTGGGGGGATTGAGGGAGGGGAGGGGGTAGGAAGGGAGAGGGAGGGGAAAGTGGGGGAGGTGAGGAGGGAGAGTGGGAAAGGAGGGGGGATAGAAGGAGAGGACGGGGTAGAGTGGGGAGAGGAGTTATGGGCGGAGGAAGTGACTGAGGGTAGGGGAAAGGAGAGGTGAGGGAGGAACTGGGGAGGATAGGAGGAGAGGGGAAAAGAGGGAGGAGGTGAGGAGGGAGAGTGGGGGAGGAGGAGGAGTAGAGGAAGAGGAGGGGGGAGTGGGAGAGGTGGGGAGTGGGAAATTGAGGGAGAGGAGGGTAGTGGGGGGGGTGAGGAGTGAGGGAGGTGGGGGATAGATGATAGAACGGGGTAGCGAGGGGAGAGCAGTTATGGAGGGAGGGAGGGAGGGAGTGTCTGAGGGTAGGGGAAAGGAGATGGAGGGAGAGGTGAGGGAGAGAGTGGCGGAAGGGAGGAGGAGAGGGGAAAGAAGAGGGGGGCTGAAGAGGAGAGGAGAGAGTGTGGGGGATTGAGGGGAAATGAGCTGCAACTGCACGGTTGGGGGCTATGGGTGAATGGTGGAATATTGCGTTGGGGGAACGGGTTGCGTTGGGGGACCAGGCCTCCCGTGTGACCACTTAGTCTCGTTAAATTTACTCAGGTGAATGTCAATATTTTATGTGCTTTTAAAAAAGAGCATGTTCATATAACAATAATACTTTGTCTTTGTATTGTGTTCCTTCAACCTCTAGGATATCCCCTGAACTACCTCACAGCTATTTAATTACTTTTCTGAAATGCAGGAACTGCTCAGAAAAATCACATTCCTCTGTAAATTAACAGCTTTCAGCCATAGCTGAGCAAGTTTCATTATTAATTATTCATAAAGGAATACTAATTTTCCTATATTATCATTTTTAGATTTACAGCTCAAATTACCATGCACCTTAATATCATTCTCTGCAAATACTTCTCTACTTTTAATTAAACTTAATTCCAATTATGTACCAACTTAAATTGAATTTGTGAAAAACTGGCTCTTGTGTTGTTTAGTTAAATTGCTTAATTTGCATTACTGGGCAATTTGCATTTTCAAAGCATAAACCCGCTTCAAATTAACATAACTAAGCTGCAGTAGTAACAAACAGATTTGCATGAAATTCCTTGTTTTCCATTTTGGTGAAAGAAACATTAATATGGGATTTCTATTTTAAAATAAGCAACACAACTCATGAAATCTTATCGACCAAAAATCCATGAATATACTTTGTCGGGTTTATTTTTAATATTAAGCAGTATAATTTTCTTCCCTGTAGCTTTCCACTGTGGACCTGTGTCTCGCCGTACTTGTGTATTTGACAATAAACTCGACTTGAATACTTATTTCTAAGTAAATATCACCTGAAATATCTGATGACTTCAAATAACATGCCTATTCTAACTGAGCAAAATGGTTGGCTAATTAGCATACCCTGCTGCAATTATCATCTGTTAATTCATTGCTAAATATAGAGCAATGCACAGGCCTTATTATAGGACCGTGCAGATACAAAAGTAGATTTGGCAGGCTAAATCGCCAGATTCAACCACCTATTCCCTCTGGCAGTTTTGAATAAAACAAGAGAAGTGATGACACAGCATGTTAGTCAACACTGTGAAGAGACAGAACATGGATTATTAAAATGGGTAATGTGCCAGAGCTGGATAAACTCCATCTCAGACTGCTAATGGAAGCAAGAAAGGAATTTACAGAACCTCCATTTGCAATTTTTCAATTCTCCCTGGGTGCGAGTGTAAGGCCACACATTGGAGGACTGCCAAGCCTACAGCATTGCACAAAAACAGAGAAAGATAAATCAAACAAAGAGATGGTCATTGATCTTAATTGTTAAATTGCTTTTCTCTTGAATGGTGCTGACTGGTTTACCCTGGGTATTTCCAGGGTAATCCTTCTTTCAAATTTTCATCCACACTACCTTTTTTTTAAATTCATAGTTACAGGTCACTTACAGGGCCCTCCATAATGTTTGGGACAAAGACCCATCATTTATTTATTTGCCTCTGTACTCCACAATTTGGGATTTGTAATAGAAAAAACACACATGTGGTTAAAGTGCACATTGTCAGATTTTAATAAAGGTTATTTTTATACATTTTGGTTTCTCCATGTAGACATCACAGCAATGTTTATACATAGTCCCCCCATTTCAGGGCACAATAATGTTTGGGACACAGGAATATCATGTAAATGAAAGTAGTCATGTTTAGTAGTTTGTTGCATAACTTTTGCATGCAATGACTGCTTGAAGTCTGCGATTCATGGACATCACCAGTTGCTGGGTGTCTTCTCTGGTGATGCTCTGCCAGGCCTGTATTGCAGCCATCTTTAGCTTATGCTTGGGGCTAGTCCCCTTCAGTTTTTTCTGCAGCATATAAAAGGCATGCTCAATTGGGTTCAAATCGGGTTATTGACTTGACCACACAAGAATTGACCATTTTTTAGCCTTGAAAAACTCCTTTGCTGCTTTAGCAGTATGTTTGCGATCATTGTCTAGAATGTACCACCGACCAATCAGTTTTGAGGTATTTGTTTAAACTTGAGCAGGTAGGATGTATCTATACACTTCAGAATTCATTATGCTACTACCATCAGCAGTTGTATCATCAATGAAGATAAGTGAGCCAGTACCTTCCACAGCCATACATGCCCAGGCCATAACACCCCCACCATCGTCTTTCACAGATGAGGTGGTATGCTTTGGATCTTGGAAGTTCCTTCTCTCCTCCATACGTTGCTCTTGCCATCACTCTGATATGTTAATCTTCGTCTCATCTGTCCAAAAGACCCTTTTCCAGAAATGTGGTTGTTCTTTTAAGCACTTCTTGGCAAACTGCAACCTGGTCATCCTATTTTTGCAGCTAACCAGTGGTTTGTATCTTGCATTGTAACCTCTGTATTTCTGTTCATGAAGCCTTCAGCGTACAGTGGTCATTCACAAATCCACACCAGATTCCTGAAGAGTGTTTCTGATCTGTCGAACAGGTGTTTGGGGATTTTTTTTTAAATTATAGAGAGAATTCTTCTGTCATCAGCTGTGGAGGTCTTCCTTGGCCTGCCAGTCCCTTTGCGATTAGTAAGCTCACCAGTGCTCTATTTCTTCTCAATGATGTTCCAAACAGTTGATTTTGGTAAGCATAACATTTGGCTGTTGTCTCTAACAGTTTTATTCTTGTTTCTCAGTCTCATAATGGCTTCTTTGACTTTCATTGGCACAACTTTGGTCCCCATGTTGATAAACAGCAATTAAAGTTTCCAATGTGCACTTTAACCACATGTGAGTTTTTTATATTACAAATATCAAATTATGGAGTACATAGGCAAATAAATAAATGATGGGTCTTTGTCCCAAACATGATGGAGGGCACTGTATTTTAACTTTGGTGGTGGTAAAATTCTTGAGATCTGTTCTGTGGTACAGTACAACGTTTATTTTCGAATGAGAGATTAGCCAATAAGCATGAGTGCATTAAGATTTGGGAGGTGTAGTGTTGGAGTTGATGCCGGGTTGATAACTACGGCAATGACTACAACACTCATTGTTACTGGTGAGAGGTTTTGACTAAATCTCCAAAGAATTCATAGTTGAGATGGCGAGAGGGGAAGGTTTAGGTAGCAGAGAAGATGCTATTTTTACAACTTCCTTTTCCAGATTGAGACTCAGCATTAGTTTGTTGTCATATATACCAGGGTGCAATGAAATTCCATGTTTGCATGAAGCTCATGGTGTGAAATTATACACGGTAATGATAAATTCAAGTGCAGTTTCCTGCCACTTCAAGCTGGGTGCAGGGCCACCAAATTCAAGTGCAGTTTCATGCCACTTCAAGCAGGGTGCAAGGCCACCAAATTCAAGTGCAGTTTCATGCCACTTCAAGCAGGGTGCAAGGCCACCAAATTCAAGTGCAGTTTCATGCCACTTCAAGCAGGGTGCAAGACAACCGAATTCAAGTGCTGTTTCATGCCATTTCAAGCAGGGTGCAAGGCCACTAGATTCAAGTGAAGTTTCGTACCACTTCAAGCAGGGTGGAAGGCCACCAAATTCAAATTCAGTTTCGTACCACTTCAAGCAGGGTGCAAGGCCACCAAATTTAAGTGCAGTTTCATACCACTTCAAGCAGGGTGCAAGGCCATCAAATTCAAATGCAGTTTATCATAGTTATCATAATTGCCTTATCATAGTTATTGATCCAGCCAACGATAGTGGTATAATCGGCAAACTTAAAAATGTCACGGATGTGCAGGGAGTGGAGCAGTGGACTGATGACACAACCTTGAGAAGTGCCCAGTGAGGTTCAGAATGGAGTAAATGTTATGACTGATTCTAACCGATGAAGGTCTGCTGGTCGGGAAGTCCATATGATAGGTGCAAATGGAGGCGTCATGGCCAAGCACCAGGAGTTTGAAGATGAGCTTATTCGACATTATGAAGGCTGAGCTGTAGTCAATAAATAGCATCCTGACACAAGTGTTCTTATTGTGAAGGTGATCCATAGCTGGATGTTAGTGCAAGGGAGATAGCATCCTTTGCAGACTTATTTTTCCTATACACAAATTGCAAGGAGTTTAGATTACCCAGGGGACTGAAGCAGATGTTGGCCATTATCAGTCTTTCAAAGCGCGTCATTATGGTCAACGTTAGAACAACTGGGCAGGTAGAACACCTGAGACAGTTCACTTTACTTCAATCTCAATACAGAATCTCATTCCAAATTATGATTTCCGGGACATATGTTTGTTATCTAGCAGCCCCATATTGATAGACATCATCTTTTATCCTGCTGGAAGCTTTCATAAAGGTGCTGTCCCACTGTACGAGCTAATTCAAGAGTTCTCGCGAGTTTCCCCTGATTCTAACTCGGAGAATTATGGTAATAGCCGCTCGTAGGTACTCGGGGCTCTCATGGACATTTTTCAACATGTTGGAAAATCTTCACGAGTCTTCACGAGCTTATCGCGTTTCCCGAGTACCTGCCGTTAGCGTTAAGAGATGTCCTGAGCCGCTAAGAGATGTCCCGAGCTAAGACGTACCTGCCACGTACATTCTACGTGCTTACCACGAATTTGATTTTTTTTTTAAACTCAGGAGAGCTCTTGAATTACCTCGTACAGTGGGACAGGCCCTTTAGACTTAACCAAAATCTTGGCAGTAATGATAATTTCAAAACAGAAGTAACTAAATAACTGATGCAATATGCAACTTATCTGTAATAAATGTTGGTAAATACATTTAAGAAAATAAAAATCTGCTTCAGCTCTAATCTTTGCAAGCAGGGCACCCCAAAATTCACATTGGTTGCAGCAGATACAGTATTCATAACTATCTGTTTCTCATGTTGAAATTAAACTTCTTCAGCCTCTGTTAATGCAGAGATCAGGATGGCAGTTGTTTAGATTTTGACTAAATTCACCACTAGTGCAGCATACGTGCGACAGGGAGAGAAGGTGAAGGGGAACTTGTAGAAACTGACGATCGACATAAAATGCTGGAGTAACCCAGCTACTCATAAATTGGCTACTGATCCAACCAGTAACATTTCCATTGCCTCAATAGTTCTGGTTGGCAAATACTTACAGGCATTTTGAGCAAATTGTGGAGGACACGTGCTGGAAAGTAAATATTTATATTGACATATTGGACATTAATTTCTTATTCCCAATCTCAAAGGTATATTAACATTTGCCAACTGAGTTCAGGTCTGTTAGAATCCCAGACCAAAATATTGCAGATGCCAGATATCTGAGATAAAACCCAGTATTTTGATTAAGGTTTATGTGCTTGATTTCTCTCTTCACATATGTTGCCTGACCAGTTTAGTTTAGTTTTATTTAGTGTATTGCCACATGTATCAAGGTTCAGTGAACACCTGAGTATTTCCAGTATTTCTTGTTTTATTTTACTTCCTATAATGGCCATGGTAAATGTCACCAGACGTCAGGCACTTAACCAATGCTCATGTTGTCAAATGTGTGGAATCTGTAGAAGTCATGATCACACTGTCTCTCATCCCAGCCCTTCCCTGGGAAGGGACGGTTTATTTCCAACTCCTGCGTTTCCTCTTCATCTGCACTGCCCAAAGATAGTGAACTCCACCATATTTTGTGGAAAGAACTGGCTTATAAAATCGTTTGCCAAGGGTTGAAAGCTGATCTGTGGTGTTGAATTGCATCTTGTAATGTGAGCAATAGTAAGTGTTTGAATGATGAGCTCACATCTGTGATGTAGGGTTAAAGCTGCAAACTGCCACACACTGGTCATAAAGTCATAAGGAATAGGAGTCTACTCAGCCATTCAATCATGGCTGATCTATCTCTCCCACCTAACCCCATTCTCCCCATAACCTGGGAAACTTTTCAGAACATTTCTAGTACAATTATAGTGAGATCTTAGATTCTGTCTTTGGTTTGCTGGTAACTTAATGACTTGTACAACATTTGAAACCAAACTTGGTAAAGAAATTAGTTAGGATATGGGTTTTTCAACCTTCTTATAAATTGGTTTGGCGTTTTTAATTATGTAGCACTAGAAAGGAGTTAGATTGTCAACTATCACTGCACCAAAGGAGACAGTGGTCACATTTCATGTAAAGTTTAGGGATAGAATGTGTCACGTTTGGTGTATAATGGAGAATAGCCTAACATTTAAGACTTAGGGTGCCACTACATTTATAGTAATATTCATTCAAAATTGTATAAAATGTACCATTTTGTGTGGAAGATATAAAGCGTGTGCCTTCGTTGTTCAGTGTTCCCCATTCATCTTTAGCAAATTTCCACAAGCCACCACCTGAGAAATAAACATTTGCGTATTACAGCTTTCCACATTATATAAATGTTGGATGCATCAGGCTTGCCTGCAATTTACATTGCAATAATCTTAACCAGGAGCAGCAGTGAAGTTTTAACTCCCTGTGGATCCTTAGTCCATCCAGCACGGCTCACTGAACCTTGGAAGCCCTGACCCATCTACAATCTATTTCTGCTTCCCTTGCATTGTGCTGTCTATCCAGAATCCATCAAGTTTCAAGCTTGTAATAGTCTGTTAAATAGAAAAGGAGAGGGGGAAGAGGCAAAGATCAAAAAGGAGTGGAAGGCAGAAGAGTTCAACTGGTTGAATTCTGGATTTACCATTAACTTTTGCCACACACATCTCATAATGAGCAATGCTAAACCAAGAAGTTAGTTGTTTCATGTAACACAGATCTCAAGAACAATACGATCACTATTTCCAATCATACTTGCTTAGTCTGTGCTATATATTAGCTCGGTCTCTCTCTCTCTCTCTCTCTCTCTCTCTCTTCACTGTATATTATATTATTTCACAGATGCTCACAAAGGGCATTTATAGAATTCCCACTGCAGTCTTATTTTTTTCCTACTTATTTTCTATTCATAAGGTATTTACTACCAGTTCATCTTGTATTATATTTTCTCCATTCGGTGGATATTTTTCCTCTATTTCTAGCATAACCCTTCCACCTTGGAATATTTAGTTCTGAGTCCTGACAATTTTGCAAACATGTCTCAGTGATGGTTACAATCTCATACCCCTCAAGTTTACTTCCTTTAAGTAGCCTAATATTCTGCATGTTATATAAAGAATGTTTATTTAGGTTGTGCAGTCTAATTTGCCTGTCTGCCTAATTTTTCTTATTTTATATTTATTTTCTCTCTTTGCTGCATTAATCACTTTACACCTTTTACATTTCCCATCACCTATGGTAATTATAGCAACATTTCTCATTATGCTTTGCTCTCTTTGCCTTTGAGAACTGTTATCTTTACCCCTAAGGTGTCATCCCACCTTTTACTTATTTAAAATGCTTGTCACTGCCCTATTTATTCCATCTGTGCAGCTCCTGGTCTTTTGCTGCTTTAGGTGATATAATAGTCCAATTCCTCCTTGCCCAGTACTGTGGCAGTGTCTGTACAATCCCTCTTTCCACACTATTCCTTCAGTCATATGTTTATCTCCTTAATATAATTATCCCCATAATGACAGGATCCCATCTCATCTCCTCAGATTTTCTTTCAAGCCAATTTGAGCTTTCCCTCATCTGGCACCAGACGGTTAATGAACCATTTTGTTTTCTTTGTTCTATTATCAATCACTTTAGCCTTTTATTCACTCCAGCTTTCAACAATATTAGAGCCTTTCATTTGTTCATTCTTCACCGACATTCTCCCTTTTTCTTGCTTGAAACCCACTAAACCTATTTTAGACCTGTGATGAAAGGGGCGGCACAGTGGTATTGCAGTAGAATTGCTGCCTCGCAGTCAGAGACTCGGGTTCGACCCTCACAACGTACTGTCTTTGTGAAGTTCGTATGTTCTCCCTGTGACTACGTGGATTTTCTCCTGGTGCTCCGGTTTCCCTCACATATTCCACAGAGATGCAGGTTTGTAGGTTAATTAACCTCTGTATATTGTCCCTAGTCTGTTGGATAGAACTAGAGTACGGATGATCATTGGTTAGTATGGACTCGGTGTGCCAAAGGGCCTGTTTCCACGCTGTATCTCTAAACCAAACTAAAACTAAACTTATCCACCTAAGATATTAACTCTATTTTGTTCACTGCAGATTCACCCTGACTTGCCGAGTATTTCCTGTAAATCTTTTTATTATCAAAGTTTACTTCTTCTTTAGACAAGTGTAAGGAAATATATTTTTGGATGTCACCACAAACAGGATGTTTACTGTAAATGGCAGAGACCTAGGAGTGTTGATGTGCAGAGCAACCTTCGGGTGCAAGTCCAGCTCTCTGAAAGATAAGTAGTAATAAAGGCATATGGCTTGCTTCGCTTCAAAGGCCAAGGCACTGGGTATTAGTTGGGATGTGATTTTGTACACTCCATTTCTTCCCCACCATCTCTGTAAGTAAAAGTATTTTGTTTTCTCTCATTCCAATTCTGATAAAGGTTCTTAAACTGAAATGTAACCATGTCTCTCTTTCCACAGATGCTGTCCGGCCTTTTGAGTTTTTCCAGAATTTTATGTTCTTTTTTTAGATTTGATATTCATTATGGCCAGCATTTCTGAAGTTAGATTTAAACAATCTCTGCATTCGTCCAAAGCTGTTGTCCAATTATCTGAGGCAATTAATCCAGTTGTATGTCTGAAATGTGCTGTTATTTGATTTACATGGGGCTATAAAAAGCTTTATCAAGTGCTGCCTGTTTTTTTTGTTGCACCATCTGAGCAAATTATATTTTGGTGCCAGGGTGTTGCGTTTACTGCTGTGTTCACTGATATGCACATTCCATGAAAATGAAATCAATTTGAAATCTTTGATTAGAGCATACGATTAAAATATTTAGACAGTGAGGCATTGTTCTGTGAAAAAACAGTCACCTTCAATTTAGCTCCTGAGACTAACTTATGTATGTGAGTAAGGGCATTTCAGAATGAGATAAAAGCAAGTGCCTGAATTATTTATTGCACTTCTGCTGATCAAGCTGCATGCCATCAATACACCAGAGATGCTGCACTAATTCCCAAACTGGCAGAATCAGGGCACTACATGTGCTAACAGAGGGCAAGGAACCTGTGATGCAGCAGCATGTTAAAAAGACAGAGACAAATAGCGAGAGATACAATCAACTGCTTCATCAGCACAATAGATTCTCCACAAAACAGCAAGATTTAAAAAAAAGCAAAGACTGTTGCAATGCACAGTACTGACAGAAATAAAAAGCAGCTGCACAAACACAGAGACCTGGGAGCTCGCATACACAAATTGTTGATGTAGACAGAACAGATAAATGAATACAAAAAAAAACATAACATATGGATATTTGGCTTTTAGATAAAGGCTTCAGGTTCTCGGGTAAAAATGTGATTCTATGTCGATTTTATATCACTGCGAATGCCTCAGCTGGACAATTGTGTCTGGCTGTGGACACCATTTTGCAGCAAGGGGGAGAGAGGGATGGGGTGGGAGGAGGAGGGGGAGGAGAGGGAGAGGGGTGAGGAGAGGGAGATGGAGAGGGGGAGGAGAGAGGGGTGGGAGAGGGGAGGAGAGGGGAGGAGAGAGGGGAGGGTGAGAGAGGTGTGGGGGAGGGGGGAGATGGGGTACCACCTCCAGTTTAAATTCCATTTGGAATATTTTGGAGGACCAAGAAACCAAGAACCAAGAACCAAGGGCAACAGTGTCGAGAAGATAGATACAAATTGCTGGACTCAGCAGGCCAGGCAGCATCTCTGGAGAAAAGGCATAGGTGACCCTTTGGGTTGAGACCCTTCTTCAGCCTTGTCTTGAACTGAGTGCGGGAAAGATAAGGCAGGATAAGGAATCTCAGTAATGCGGATTCTCATTCTCCTTGGAGCAGAGAAGAAGAGAATAATTTGCATGCCTATGGTGTAGGAACAGCGAGAATGGGATAAATTGGATTTTTCAAAGAGATGGCACAGACATAAAGGAAAAATAATAGTCTCCACCCATGATTCTCACATCACGAAATAGAAACATGTATCATCCTGGTTTTAAGCTCTAAGCGATCCAACTTCAATGAAAAATGAATGATAACCGAGAGTCAGGGGCTTTTGTTCAAGATGCATACGTTCTGCTGTTTCACTTCACCTCCTTTGTCCAACTAATGCCTTAACACATGGGTAGAAGGAGTGGATTCTAATGCACAACCGGATGGCATTTCTGCCATTTTTGATCACACAGGCATGGACCAAGCTATTCATGCAGAAACAAACAATCACAGTGCCTATAACGGCTGCTTCAGAGTGACTTAAAGGGGACCTACATTTATGGATCCCAGGCCAGAGATGGGAACCTAACTCTGGTAGGTCTCCTTTAAGGTAGGCAATTACATGGGTCTCTTTTATGGGCACCCCAGACACACCATAAACCTTTCATTCCCTGCCTGGCACTACCCACCCCCTTCCCCACCCAACCACCTCTCCACCAATTTAATCCAACACTACTTACCCTCAATGACCAAGCCTACCTCCATCTGACACCAAACCACTGCTCCAAAATACCGGTTGCTCCTCTCCATAGAAACATAGAAAATAGGTGCAGGGGGAAGGCATTCAGCACTTCGAGCCAGCACCGCCATTCATTGCGATCATGGCTGATCGTCCCCAATCAATAACCCGTGCCTGCCTTCTCCCCATACCCCTTGATTCCACTAGCCCCTAAAGCTCTATCTAACTCTCTCTTAAATCCATCCAGTGATTTGGCTTCCACTGCCCTCTGTGGCAGGGAATTCCACAAATTCACAACTCTCTGGGTGAAAAAGTTTTTTCTCACCTCAGTTTTAAATGGCTTCCCCTTTATTCTCAGACTGTGGCCCCTGGTTCTGGACTCGCCCAACATTGGGAACATATTTCCTGCATCTAGCTTGTCCAGTCCTTTTTATCTCCAACCATCAACCTCACTCCCAATTTCTAATCCGATCTCTGCACAGGCCCCAGCAGGTAATCCTTGTCCCGGTGATGTGGCCACTGATAGCATGGCAACCTCTCCATCCCCTAACCCACCTAATTCAGCCCTAGGGCTTACCTGATTTCTTCATCTGCTCCCAATGTTGGACCATGCAAAAGGAAAGGCTGTGAGTGTCCCAGGGCAAATCAGAAGGATGCTGGGGGCTTGAAAAGTTTCTGAAATTCCCATCCCCTTCACAGAAATTTACAGGGCCCGTCACAAACCATCTGCTTAACACATCTTTACAGGCACTGGCCAACTGATGTCAGCCTATAATTGGAATAGTGGCAGTGGAAAGAAATAACAAAATAACCAAGGTAAATTGTGCCCGTGCACTGGGTAAATGGACTTATCTGAGGCAACTCTGTCGTATCTAACACAATAACATCTTCTGGCAGCATTCAAATCCTTGATGTTGGAAATTCACTTAAACACTCAACGGGTCATCCATCAATGTTTATGCTACAAATAAGAAGACAAAGCCGGAGAAATCTAAAACAAAATCAGAAATTACAGAAATGCACAATGGGCCCCTGTTAAGAGACACATATGTCAGAGGGATAAAATGAATCTAAATTGTCTTTGCTGCATTTTCTGCATCAATTTCTGTAGAAGTGAGTATGAAGGCACTTGCAAAGAGAAAAAGACTGAGAATATAATTATTTCCATCCTCAACTGAAAATATAAAAGGCAGCGTTATTCTTTAAATTCTCTTTGCATTCAGAGTAAGCTCAGCCGTGCAAAGAAACCATATAGCATCAACACAAGGTCCATAAAATCAAAATATACACACATCTACACTTTAAAAATTATTGAGCTAGACATTTGCTCGTGTAGCACATGAGTTCAGTGAACATGACCAAGGCATTTAATTTAAAATCCAAAAGCTTTGCTCATGGAATTTTGATTTGTTTAAAGTGCGACAGGCCGATGTGTACGAAGTGCAGAAGCAGAGATGTCATTGTGTAGCGCTGCCTCGGTGATTTTTGTGGAAAATCAATCTGTGCACTTGAGATTTGAGAATGGGATGGACCATTCACGCTGACACAGCTCAGACCTGCTACAATTAAAGGGACTCGCTTACCTGATCTGTATTGCAGTCTAAAATGGCTTATTTTGGAATTGTATTTGTTGCTTCCTCCAACTTGCATCCATCACCATCAATACGGATCAGCCACAACCACATTTACAGCCACCCCTTTCCTCAGCCAAGTCTTGTATCAACACTAGCCACTCCAGATCTGTTCCATCCACAATGACACAATCTTTCTCATACACTCGTTCCTCAAATATCCATGGCACATCTTATTCAGGTTTAAGCTTATTATTATCATATGTACCGAGGTACAGTGAAATGTTTTATTTTGCATGCTATCCAAACAGATCCGATGGATTCCGGGATACTTTGTACTTTGATGCGACTGCGGTAGAGTTGCTGCCTTACAGTGATTGCAGTACCAGAGACACGGGTTGAATCCCAACTGTTTGTACGGACTTTGTTCATTTGCTACATGACCACGTGGGTTTTTTCCAAGATCTTTGGTTCACTCCTACACTCCAAAGACATTAATTGGCTTGGTATAAGTGTACATTGTCCCTAGTGTGGGTAGGATAATGTTAATGTGCTGGGATCGCTGATCAGTGTGGATTCAGTGGGCCAAAGGGTCTGTTTCCGTGCTGTATCTCTAAACTAAACTAAACTAAACGTTGTCAGTGCCCTTTACGTGGCGACTATTTGCATACCTTGGGTATGCAAGCAAAGAATTTCACTTTTACTTGTCAATTGTAACAATAAAGTATTCATTCATTCATTCATTCATTCATTCATTCATTCATTCATTCATTCATTCATTCATTCATACTATACATACATACAATTAAGTCACTCAAATACAACAGGTAGAGCAAAGGGCAAGATGCAGAGTGCAGAATAGAGTTTTCAACATCAATAGAGTTCTCCCTGTTGGAGATAGGACACCTGTGTAAATGTTTTGTTCTGCAACATCAGTTTTATTGCGCATGATGCCTTGGAGTGCATGCAAATAATTCCAATATCTATATATATGTGTAAGAATTAATTGTGTTTGTGCACAATTTCAATTAGTTGAAGGAACTTGTGATCACAGCTTCAAGGCTGCAGCTAGGTTAGATATGAAGAGTTTTGGTTTTCTCCTGCGAGAATAGTGAAGGAATGGAACAGACTGTCAGCTCATGAGGAGAATGCTAATTTGGTGAACTCCTTCAAGTGGAGCTGTGTTGCTTCTGACTGGGGGGAAAATATCACATTCACAAACCCACAACTGGTATTGATCATCCAATGGAGAAGATTTTAGACTTTCTTATGCCTTCTTTTCCTTGCTTTTATATAAGATTTTGTCTCTCTCGGGAGGTTTCTCCAGCTTTTTTGTGTACCTTCGAGCATTTTACAAGGCTCAGCGGGTTCGAATTTGGATTAATACCAAGGGCTTAATGATGTTTACTAGGCTTTTTTCAGAAGAGAAGAAATTGCAGGTACCCTGATGGAGATCTTTAAATCTTTATTGGTCACAAGTGAAGTGGCAGGTGACTGGATAACACCAGGTATGGTATCTTTATTCAAGATGGAGCCCAGGGATAACACAGGCAATTACAGGCTGGTGAGTTGCATGTCAGTGGTAAAGCAGTTATTGGAAAATATACTGAGGGGCAGGATTAAAGTACCTTTGGAAAGGCAGGACTTTACACTTTAAGACTTTAGAGATACAGCACGGAAACAGCCCCTTCGTCCCACCAATTCCATGCCGAACAGTGATCAGCCCGTACACTAATACTATCCAACACACTAGGGACAATTTACAATTTTACTGAAGCCCATTCTACAATTCTACAAACCTGTAGATCTTTGAAGTTGGGAGGAAACCGGGACACCCGGTGGTGCAGAGGTAGAGTTGTTGCCCTACAGCTCTTGCAACGCTGGAGATCCGGGTTCGATCCCGACTACGGGTGCTGTCTGTATGGAGTTTGTACGTTCTCCCCGTGACCGCGTTGGTTTTCGCTGAGTTCTTCAGTTTACTTCCACACTACAAGGACATACAGGTTTGTAGGTTAGTTGGCTTGGTGTAGGTGTAAATTGTCCCTAGCGTGTGTAGGATAGCGTTAATGTGCCGGGATCGCTGGTCGGCGCGGACTCGGTAAAACCAAAGGGCCTGTTTCTGCGTCGTATCTCTAAACTAAACTAAAAACCCACAAGGTCACATGGAGAATGTACAAACTTTATATAGACAGCACCCGTGATCCGAATACAACCCGGGAATTAATCAAAATGTAGAAATAAAGAACTGCGGATGCTGATTAATATACAAAAAGACACAAAGTGCTGGAGTAATCAGCAGGTCGGGTAGCATCTGTAGAGAACATGGATAGGCGATGGTAGTAAGTTCTGTATTCTAATAAGACTCCAAGTGTGAAAACGGTGCTGTGATTTGTTCAGACGAGGTTGGTGAGAAAAGATAACCACACATCCACAAAAAATAGACATTTTGTTATAAAGACACTGATCTATTAACAACAGGAATCAATTAGAACTGAATTAACTTTTTTCTTAGCACATTGTAATTATTTTGGGTTGAGAAAATATTGAATCTTGACCTGGAGATATACCGTGTGACTATAAGACTTTAAAAATGAAATAAAACATTTTCTGACTAAAGACACACACCATCAGCTGAGTGATCATCTTTACTTATTCTCTATCAAACATTGCCTAAAAAGCACTCTACCCTGTGCAGTCCACATTCATTGCTAATTATGCTTTGTGAAGCTCATGGATTCAACTTTAGTCTGGCCAAATCTCCTCTGTGTGATCCCTCAATATGCATCTTTCTCTCGATTCTCTTTTATTCTCTGTAAGTTCATCTTGTTCAAGAGATTTCACTTCAATTCACTCCTGCAGGGGTACACTTCCTGCAACTGGCTCATGCTCAACACTGTCCTCTGAGGAGTGGAAAATGACATCATGTTTGCGAATGTTATATATAAAACAACGCATTGGGGAGAATAACAGAGGCTCTGATTTTCCAACGGCACAAGATAAAAGCTGACATACCTTTCTACTAATTTAAATTCAGATCCCGCAAGAAAATGGAACAGCTGCCAGCATAGTTTGCAAACTTCACAAGCAGAGGCCCATCAATCTAATTGATCTCAATCTTTGAGAATATTAGCACATGATTTTCTTACAACTGTTGTCAATGACGTGGTCTTGACTCAAGCACCCTTCTTGTTAAGTGATACACATGGGAAACGTGTATCTCATTTATTATTAGATATTTCACATCAATTTCACATAACTCACCAGTAAAATCTTGCAACATTACAATAGACAATAGGCAATAGACAATAGGTGCAGGAGTTGGCCATTCGGCCCTTCGAGCCAGCACAGCCATTCAATGTGATCATGGCTGATCATCCACAATCAGTTTTGATGACGTTTCAGATTTGTCACACGATTGGAAGTCATATACTAACCAAGCTACAAATGTAACCTGCACCCAAATTCAATTCATCTTTATGTCTAATGCATTTGCATCAATATTATTTACTTGGACCACTGAACCCGAGCTGTTTTACCTCTCTAAAAATGTTAATTTCCCTTAAATGTAATTGGTTTTATCCTAGTTTAATTTCTTTTATCTGCAGCGTCTTAACATGTTCTAGTTCGCTGCACTAGAAGCTTCCCAACAATGGTAACCAAGACATCATAGAACAGGAGGAAGCTGTATATAGATGGTGTGCATAGGCAGACATTTGGTAAACTGTGTGATTTTACTATGCGTTGGGAACAGTGGTCAGAGAGAGAGAATCTTGGTAGACAGCCAGGCAGATGAACCATCACATTGACAGTAAGCAACACTACTGAAAAGATGAAGAGCATGGTACACAGGTGTTAAACAGAAAAAAAGACTGCACAGTGTTAAAGATTTAGTAATTCAAAAACAAAATGGCTTTCAAGGGATTAAAATTCTCATAAACATATGGGACTGCTGGCAAATCAGGAGAGGATAGACAACAAAGCATGGGAACCACAACTCTGAGCCCTTTTCTACTGAAGCTCGTACCTCCATACATTTTAATCTCCATGATAGTTCGACATCCTTTCCCCCAACCCAGGTAAGCTTCGATAGAACCTGTCAAATCGTATAGTATAAATATTAGTGATCTGTGAAATTGACCCCAAAACACATTTATAAAAAATTGACGTTATTTAATAACTATGGGATGACCTGGACTTGCCACACCAAGGGCTAAAACTGTGATGTTGTTATCAATCTATATATTTTTTTATTTGATTAAGATAACAACTAATTGGTTTCTGGAGGTTTCAAAACTGGAACTTATCCCCACAGAACCTCAGGGAAGTAGTCCCAGACAAACATTAACAACTAAACATCACAACAATATTCAAATTCACAAGCCATGAGTGACATCAGACACTGAGGCATGGATTTTTTGAGGCTGAGCACAAGAGAATGTAAATTTAAAAGTTTGTCCAAAAATTATCAAGTTGGTTCATTGCTTTGTAGGCAGCAAAGAACATTTGTGTTGTCTGCTGTTTTAATTATTGCTGCCTGCCAGTCCTACTGATTGGCCACACATCTAGGGTGCGTGCAGTGGAGCAGCTCGTCATGTTTGCGCCCCGCGACCCGGGTTCAAACCTGACCTCTGGTGCCATCAGTCTGAAGAAGGGTTTCGGCCCGAAACATTACCTATCTCCTTCGCTCCATAGATGCTGCTGCACCCGCTGAGTTTCTCCAGCATTTCTGTGTACCTCTGGTGCCATCTGCTTGGAGCTTGCACATTCTCATCGTGGCCGGGTGGGTTTCCCCCACGCATTCCAGTTTCCTCCCATGTGCCAAATAAATGTTGGTGGGAGGTCCAGTGGCCAAGTGAATTGTACCTAATATGTATGAGAGTGGTAGAATCGGCAAAGTTGAGAAGAAGGTAGGTGCCCGGCCAGGGCCTTGCAGGTTGGTTGGAGGTGCCTCACCTCGTGGGTCGGAGCCTGGGTTGGTGGAGCAGCCGACGGGGCCCGCGCTGGGGCCCGGATCGGCACCACGGAGGCCTCAGGAGAGGATGCGGCAGCGTTGTGAAGAGGTCGGTGTGGCAGCCGATGATGGTGCTGACCGACGGACAGACGGACACGAGAATTAAGGGAGTCGCTGCCGAGGGAAGGAATGAAGAAGGACCTGGCATGGGGGGGACCACCGTGAGGGAGGGGGAAGAGCAATGGGGATCCGGCATTGGGGGACCATCGTGAGGGGGGGAGGGTAGAACAATGGATAATGGGGATCCAGCGGGGGACACTGCTGTGAGGAGTGGGAGGGGAGTGGGTGGGGGGAAGAACAAAGGGGGAACTGGCAAGGTATGCAAGCAAAGAATTTCACTGTGACTTGTCACATGTACTACAGTCTGCACCTCTTAAATAGGTGGTTCAATGAGGCTTAGGAAATGATGGGAGTCAATTGAAAGCAAATCTGTGGGCTGATACCTTGAAGAATGCAGGAGAGTAAAGGGGCTGTCCCACTTGGGCGACCTAATTGGCGAGTTTATAAGAGTTTGAAAAAATGACATGTTGATGACCTCCTTCGACTCTGTAGAAGACCAGCTTCAACTAGCTACGACTAGCTACGACTAACTCTGGGAAAATTGGACACCGAATAGTGGAGAGTGAAGACGACCTCCTTCGATCTCCTTCAACCTCCCTTCGACTATGATGAAGACTATCTATGACTACCTTCGGCTACCTTCGACTACCCTCGATTACCTACGACTACATGCCGATCTACTATGACCTCCTACAACCTACTACAACTAAACCTAGGAGTAAAGAAAGTATTGTTTTTTTCCATGGCGACCTTTTTTTACTCGCGGGCATTTTTTAACATATTGAAAAAACCGCCGCGACCTAGCTGAGGCCATGAGTATGCGGAGACCACTCTCGAGCATGAAGGAGAGTTACGAAGACCTCCTACGATCTTGTGTCGACCATGCTGCAAGTAGGAGTCGAGGGCAAACACGCCAGAACTCGCTGATTAGGTCGCCAAAGTGGGACAGGCCCTTAAGCACCAAGGTTTCTGAATAATATCAGAGGAAGAATAGATTAATCTATCAAAGGGAAAGGTACACAGCTTTATATCTGAGTTATGGAATGGAAAATTGATTTTTTTCAAAGCAAAACATGACGAACGGTTCCTAGATCATTTCATCTCACTTCAGATTTTGGAAAAACTGTCAGAATTCTGTAAGTTCTAAGATAGCTATGAAAGACATTTACGGATCAGAAATTAAGCTCCTGAATTTAAGGGAAGAATTATTTTTTTTAAGTGGATTGGGGCAGCGACTTGTAGGCAAGACCATGTGCGGCCTGTGAGAGTTATAGAATAATTAAATACAGAGAATTCAGAGTTTAAGTGCTCCCCTAAGAATGAAAATATAGCCAATGTCTAAGAAACGCTGGATGTTAAGGAGATATCAAAGGTTAGACTCAGAAAGATATAACATGGCTGATATTGAGAATGAATATAAAAGGGGGTTGTGTTCCTTATAATCCTTATTTGTTCAAATATTTATCTATTTCCACCTTCAATTGAAAATTGAATTCAGAAATCATCGGATTTTTAGATGTCTTGGTATCTAAAAATCCAGCTGAATAACTACCGTCTGAGAGAAACAAATTCTGTGCCCTTCAGTTTTAAATGACCTGCCCCTTATTTTGCGCCTATGTCCCTTGTTCGTGTCTCTCCCATTCGTGAAAACATCTCAACATCTACCCTGTGAAGCCTCTTAAGTATCTTATATGTTTGCATAAGGTCAGCCCTCCTCCAGGTCATTAATGTAAATAGCAAATATCTGAGGGCCAGCCACAAATCCCTGGGCTATTCCCACTTATTACATACCTCTAGCCTGAGAAAGACCCTTTTA
The DNA here is from genome assembly GCF_010909765.2 of Amblyraja radiata. Classification (NCBI taxonomy): domain Eukaryota; kingdom Metazoa; phylum Chordata; class Chondrichthyes; order Rajiformes; family Rajidae; genus Amblyraja; species Amblyraja radiata. Next base: position 18,082,582 of record NC_045983.1, on the reverse strand, counting down.
TTTGGGTGGCACAGTGGTGCATCAGTAGAGTTGCTGCACTACAGCACCAGAGACGGGTTCGATGCTGATTATGGATAATGTCTAAATGGAGTTTGTACGTTCTACCTGTGTCCACATGGGTTTTCTCCGGGTGCTCTGGTTTTCTCCCACACTCCAAATACATAGAGGTTTATAGGTTAATTGACCTGGTAAAATTGTAAATTGTCCCTAGTGTGTGTTGCATAGTGTTAATGTGTGGGGATCGCTAGTCGGCATGGACCCGGTGGGCCGAAGGGGCTGTTTGCGCGCTGTGCCTCTAAACTAAACTACATTTCAACTCATCATCAAAATGGCAATCTGTGCATCACACCAGAGGACCTCTTAAAAGAATGGGATCCAGTGCAAATTGGACACAAAATTAACTTGGTGATAGGGGACAGAGGATGACGTCATATTGTGTACTTTTCCATTTGAAAACTGTGAATATTGTAAGTTGATGCATGACAGACACGACCACAGCATCTCTCTCCAACCATCACAATACAGCATAGACATTTGGTCCGAATAAAAGAAAATGTTCCTCCTAATGTCAAGTGCTTTCGTTTTTTCACATCCTGTACCTAGAAAGCTGTTTTCCTTATTGCCACATGATCTGCTCCATTTCCCTGTCCTTCAGTTACAATACAATACCATTTATTGTCATTTGAGCCTCAGTGAGGCTCAAACGAAATTCCGTTTCCACAGCCATACAAACAAAGACAATTTCCGACAAACATACACACAATTCAATTTACAAAAACATCCATCACAGTGAACCCACTGTGATGGAAGGCAAAGTCTTTTCTCTCCACTGTTCTCCATTTCACCCCCGATGTCGAAGCCCCAGGCGGGCGATGCTAAGTCCCACGGCCATTTTAGGCCGTGCCGGGCGATTTACGGCCCCGCTCCCGGTCTAAAAGTCACAATGTTGGAGCCCCCGGTGGGCGCTGGAATGTCCCACGGCCATGAAGCCGTGCCGGGCGATGTACGTCCCCGCTCCGGGTCGTTCCAACCCCGCGACACGGGCTGGAGAAGTCGCGTTGCGGGAGCTCCGGGAAGCGGTCTCTCTCTCCCCCCAGACCCGCGAGCTCCCGATGTCCCAGTCCACCGGACCTGCGGCTGCATTGCTGGAGCCTCCGAGCCCCAGGAGTCGAGTCGCAGCAGCGAGTCACCACCGCTCCCCACGCTCCGAGGCCGGCCAGCCCCACGATGGTGAGTAGTCCGCAGCTCCGCAGTCTCCCGAGCCCCCGGGTCGTTCAGGCTGGAGGCCGCTCCACGGTGCTAGGCCCCAACAATAACAGAGACGGAGACCCGACAGGGAAAATGTTGTTGTTGTTCAGAATAAGATTAAATTAAATAACAATGGTGTACCAGTATTAGAATAACCATGAATATTAAAACAATGGTAGTGTTTTGATTAAGATATCAATATATAACAGAAACAGGTATTAAAAATAACTATTGAGAGAACCATGGTTGACACTGACTCAATAAACTATAGAGTCTGATGCTTATTCCAGTGTTTTCATCTGATCAACAGACCAGCAATTCAAATGCTATTATCCACTATAATTCTCTCTGAATACTGTTAAGTCAATTTGTTTCCAAAGATCATACAATTTTAAGATCCTTTGAAGTTGTTTATTAGGCAGTCTGTAGGTTGAAGTGCCTGTGATTTATGCGGAATTAATGAGACTCAAAATTACGTTATTTGCCCTAAAGATACATGGGTATAAATACCATGCTAGAATTTATACCATTAAAAACAGGGAATTGAACTTTACATAGTTGTATAAATAATGAATAGGCAGATTCCATTCAAAATATTCAATACATTAACATGTACTTTGTGATACAGCCTTGTCATTACTTGCTTTGGTATAAGTTAAATATTTTTGTATTACAACATGTTAATGTCCTTTCTATTAAATCCCTGCCATATGTGAAAATAAATGTCTGAATTGTTTATCGTGCCAAATTTCATTGAGCTGCAGTGAACAAATATTGATATTTCAATATTTCAAATAATAGTGTGAAGGAAGAATGATATATATAATCAAAGCATTATTTTGATATTGCTACTTGCAGAAGCACTATCATATAATTCCTCCTAAAGTAAATGAAATCCCAGACAACTGATACAAATTCAAGATATTATAATCTGTGTCTAACGTTTTATTACATTTCTATTGAAAGGTTAATAATTTCAGTCGTTCCTTAAGCAGAGAAGTTATGATTTATTTTGATATCAGTTTTTCTTTCTCCTAACTGGGATTACCTTTGACATGTAGCTTAGGCACCTTCTTCTTGGTCACCTATCACTCATTTAAGCCTCTCAAGGTTCATCATCTCAACCTCAATTTTCATAGCTCTATACCTTCCTCAAACTTCATTATTGTAAAGCAGTGAGGAAGTTGCTCATTGGGCATTAATTTTGTAAAGCATATTAATAACCCATTACCACACCTCACATAGTATTCTGAAGATAAATTCTGTATAGAATCATAGAAAAATAGGTGCAAGAGTAGGCCATTTAGCCCTCCGAGCCAGCATCGCCAATCAATATGATCATGGCTTATTATCCAGAATCAGTACCCTGTTCCAGCTTTCTCCCAATATCCCTTAATTCTGTTAGCCCTAAGAGCTATATCTAACTCTCTCTTGAATACATCCAGTGAATTGGCCTCCACTGTCTTCCGTGGCAGAGAATTCAAAGGATTCACAACTCTCTGGCTGAAAAAGATTTTCCTCATCTCAGGCCTAAATGGCCCACCCCTTATTCTTAAACTGTGTCCCCTGGTTCTAGACCCCCAACATGGGGGACATCTTTCCTGCATCGAGCCTGTCCATTCCCTTAAGAATTTTACGCATTTCTATAAGATCCCCTCTTATCCTAAATTCCAGTGACTATAAGCCCAGTCGATCCATTCTTTCATCATATGTCAGTCCCGCCAACCTGGGAATTAATCTGGTGAACCTATGCTCCACTCCCACAATAGCAAGAATGGCCTTCCTCAAATTAGGAGACCAAAACTGCACACAATACTCCCAGTGTGATCTCACCAGTTGGACCTCCCTGCTCCTATATTCAAATCCTATTTTTATGAAGGCCAGCATGCCATTTGCTTTCTTCACTGCCTGCTGTACCTGCATGTTTACTTTCAGTGACTGATGTACAAGGACACCTAGGTCTCGTTACATCTCCCCATTTCCTAATCTGACACATTTCAGATAATAATCTGCCTTCTTGTTCTTGCCACCAAAGTGGATAACCTCACGTGTCCACATTATACTGCATCTGCCATGCATCTGCCCGCTCACCCAACCTATCCAAATCACCCTGCAGCCTCATAGCATCCTCATCGCAGCTTACACTGCCACCCAGCTTTGTGTCATCTGCAAACTTGGAGATGTTATGTACAGTATGCTCACTCACTGTAACATGGCAGACTGAATTCCATAATATGAATCTACAACTAAATACTTTTACTCAGTCCCACTTGGAGTAGCCAATTAGTTCTACTACTTTAGTTCCTAGACCTGATGAATACTTATATCAAATCATCAACTATAACTTCTCTACTATTTTGAAATTGTTACAGGTCTGTAGGTTAATTGGCTTGGTATGAATGTAAAGTTGCCCCTAGTGTGTAAGATAGTGTTAATGTGTGGGGATCGCTGGTCGGTGCAGACTCGGTCGGCCGAAGGGCCTGTTTCCGTGCTGTATCTCTAACTAAACTAAACTTGAAATTGATCTTTTTTGAACAGAAGTTTCCAGTTGTAGAGAGTTCATAATTGATGCATTTATCGATGCACAGAATGATGCACACAATGGGAATTGCATTAATTCTGGGCATGTTGTCAGCACCCTTTACAGAGATACATAGGAAACAGGAGTAGGAATAGGCCATTTGAGCCTACTGACCCAATCAATATCTACCATTATACTATATTTCTATTCTCTCGTCAAATCCCCTTTGCTGTCTTTCCCATCTTGAAATTTATCTATCTCATTCTTAAAAATATATTCTGTGATGGCCTCTATGGCCCATTGTAGCCGTGGAGGATCACAGGTTTAATTTCATTGAGCAAAAACCTTTCTTCTCATCTTGGTAACCTGAGACATTGAATTATAACACAACAGAATTGTATTGCAGGAGAGGAAGAGAAAAGTCAAGGAAGAGGACAAGAGAAATAAAACACACAGGCATTAGCCAAAAGTTCAATAATGTATTATTGCGTTCAATCCCTGGTCAATGCTGTTAGTTGATTACGATAAATGTGGGGTTATCCTTGAGGAGAAAAAAAAAATGACTTCCACCTTAGGGAAGTTCGACTTTAAGAACACAGAATAAACAAATCATTGAAGCTGCATTGCTGATCAGTAAAAACTAAAATTGTTCATTTACCAATGGGATTAATTTCTAAGATAAAGAATCCCAAATTGCATTCAAATTGCATTAAAGCTTGATCAGCCTGGACTGTGTCCATACCCAATTGTAGTTTTATTTTGGCAATAATGACAGAGACACTAGTATAAATTGAAATCGATTTTATGAATAAAAACAAAATGATGTAGTAACTCAGTAGGCCAGGGAAATGGCCAGACAACATTTCCGGTCGGGACCCTTCTTCAAACGAAAATATCGTCTATCTGTCGAAAGAAGGATCCCGACGGGAAAAGTCGTCTGTCAATTTACTTCCACAGATGCTGCCGGGCCTGATGAGTTCCTCCAGTACTTTGTTTTTTGCTGAAGGCCGAGAATCTGCAATCTCTTGCTCCTTGAGATTTTATAAATGGCATCCAAACTGAGAACTATCAGGAAAAATAGAACAAAGAGCTTTTTATAGAGGAAATATGCATTCCAATTTATGATTCCTCTACCTTGGGGGAAAAAAGATTTACCATATCTATTCCTCCCATGATTTTATACACCTCTATAAGATCACCCCTCAGCCTTCTACACTCCAAGGAAAGAAATCCTAGCCTGCCCAATCTTTCCCTGTAGCTCAGGTTCTAGAGTCCTGGTAACATTATCTGAACTCTTTCCAATTTAATGGCATATTTTCTAACACAGGGTGACCCAAACTGAACGCAATACTCCAAGTGTCACCTCACTAATATCTTGTTCAACTGTAACATAACATCTCAACATCTATGCTCACATCCCTGACTGATGAAGACCATGTGCCAACAGCCTTCTTCACCACCCTATCTACCAACAATACTACTTTCAAGGAACTATGTACATGATCCCAGCTGCCCAAGCCTGACCCATTCCTTCTTCTTTTTCCTGATCAGAACCTCAGTTTCTCTCATCATTCTTGGTTCTTTACTCCTATCTGCCTTGCCCTTCAAATCTAATAGGAACAGGCATACCTTGAACTCTCACTATCACTCTCTGGACATCCCTTTGTCTGCAAACAACCTACTTCAATCAACTTTTGCAAGTTCCTGTCTAAAATTGGACGCCCTAATTTAGAACATTAACTTATGGATAAGGACAGGGCTAATCCACAACTATTTGAAAGCTAATAGAACTGTGATTGTTTGTCCCAAAAAATCTGCCCACTGACACTTTGGCCACTTGTCATGCCCAATTCTCTAAGAGTAGATTAAGCTTCGCCCTCCCCCTTATTGGGCCCTCTACATATTACCTAAGGAAACGTTCCTGAAGGCACTTGACAAATTTCATCCCAATTTGGCCGTTGACACTAGGATAGTCGCAGTCGATATTGGGAAAGTTAAAAATCCACTACTATGTCAATTCTATTAGTCTTGCAGATGTCTGCAATGTCCCGGCATATTTATTCCACTAATTCCTGTTGTCTATTTGGAGGTCTATAGTACACTCCTAATAAGGTGATCATCCACTTTTTATTTCTCAACAACTCCCATACAGCTTCACCATACGATCCTTCAGTTCTGTCGGCTCGGACTACTGCCTCGATGTTTTTGCTGATCAGTAAAGCAACTCCCCGCCTTCTGCTATGGCCACGTCTACCTCGGCAGTAGCACCTGTACCTTGGAACATTAAGCTGCCAGTCCAGTCTCTCCCTCAGAAAGGTTTCTAAAATAGCTCTAATGTCACAGTCGCACACACCCATCCAGGCTTTCAGTTTATCCAGCTTACCTGATAAGGTGTGTTGCTCAGATGAAGGGATGGGTGACATATGCAACTATACCACAGAATGAAAAAGTACCTCCATTGGAGAAAAGGAATGATAAATATGAATAAATGTTTTTTTTATTTATTTCCATTGTAAGTTTAACAATATGTGTACTATCATAGACACGTCAGTTGTTCCTTATTTAGTTGAAGTATTTATATATTTCTCACAGTGGACAATATTTATTCCCCCTTGTTGAATTGATGACCTATGGAATAAATTAGCATGAGTAGAATGTCCAGAAAAGTGGCTCATTGTGTGTGCCTTTTATGCACAAATCATGCATACATTCTTTTTAATACAACTTTGAGTGAGCTGGATATCATTCCCAGTTTGAGAAATCGACATGGGCACTTCAGTCAAATGCCCCTTTCCCTATCCACAGTGCAACTGGCACCCTGTTCCATTTCAGGCATGCAGCCGGCACCATCATCATGTGAACAGTGGCCATTTCTGCAGTTACTGAACTACATTTGTGGATCATTGTACAATCTATGACCTTCATCAGTCGCCAAATATATATGAATCAAACCCGGCAGAAGATCAGCAAAGGGATGAGAGCAAAAGAGTTCCCGAGATGGCTTGTGCGTAGGAAAGAACTGCAGATGCTGGTTTAAATTGAAGATGGATGCAAAAAGCTGGAGTAACTCAGCGGGACAGGAGAGCATTTCTGGAGAGAAGGTATGGGTTACGTTTCTGGTCGAGACCTATATCTCTCCACATCATCGTCTATATCTCTCTTTTCCCATATCCCTAACCAGTCTGAAGAAGGGCCTCGACCCGAAACGTCATCCATTCCTTCTCTCCAGAGATGCTGTCTGTCCCGCTGAGTTACAACAGCTTTTTGGGTCTATCTTCGGTTTAAACCAGCATCTGCAGTTCCTTCCTACATATTTCAGAGTGGTGGCAGCCATTCACAGCACTGAAAAAGCAGTACATTGGATTGTGTGGTGGGTGGTCAATCACATTGCAGAGAGCTGCTTCCATCCTCCTGGCATTTACCATTTCCTGCTGCTGGTCTGTGGTTACTGTGGAGAGGGTTTTTGTTTTACGATCCACCCACTTTCCTCAGGGGTCAGTGTTCTGGTGACTTGGTAACTGTGAGCTGTACATTCGACTCCTGATTGGAATCATGTAGCATCTTCCTGTGTGCGTGGATTATTGTGAAAATCTCCTCATGCAACTTTAAGTGAATGTTTGCACTCTATGGGGTACATACTTAGCAGACATTGGGTGAATTCCAATCACTAGGTACATGAGGCTTCTCTGCCTTTCAATTAGATTGTGATTCAATACTTCAGCTCCATTTGGTCCTTTGCTCCATTCTCAGTCATCATCATAACAGTCAGCCAACATCTTAACAATATTTATTTCAAATCAAATTGTTTAGTTATTGACTGGCATTCAAAATGCACTCACAACAGAGGTAATTCCAACAACAAAATATGCTTGTTCAAAGCAAACGTGACTTGACTGTGTTTGCTGAAATTCAGATCAAGTGTTGCATTCTGCCGATATTTTTACGCCTTGCCAAATATGCTTGAGGAATAAAAGTTAATCTTTGTTGTGAGTACTAAATAGAAGCTTTAATATTGGCTGCTCAATGTACCTCCCTCATGATAGTTTCACAGAAATTAATGGAACCAAATAATATGAATGGAGGGCAACAGGCCACAAATACTGTTCCATCTATTTAATATCAACAAGATGGATTTCCATTCCAAGATATCTATGAAACATTGGTTGTTCGTTACAGAAAGGAACTCTCTTCACTCTGATAAATGCATAAACTATATCATAATAATAATAATAATAATAATAATAATAATAATAATAATAATAATAATATATCTTTTATTGTCATTGCACGTCAGTGCAACGAGATTTAGTGTGCAGCTCCACTGATGTACAAGAAAGGTAAATAAATACAATACATAAATAAGCAGGCTGAATTGATTGACGTGACCATCTGAGGGAGACTGTCCAAAGGGAGTGGGTGGGGGGGCACTCATTAGGGCCGGTTCAGAGCCGCAATTGGGTCTTATGGGTCTAGTTACAATTTAACTTGGCTATGTTGCTTTCTAGAGTTAGTACAAGTTATGAAAGACTGCTAAGTGCAGTGCAGTAACAAGTGCTGAAGAACTCCTGCCTCAATGTTTTTCCTGATCAGTAAAGCAACTCCCCACCTTCTGCTAGGGCCACATCTACCTCGGCAGTAGGTAGATTTCAAACCTTTGCTGGCTGTCATGGTATTTCTGTAGGCAATCCCTAGAGGGCAGTATAACTGGCGCATGGCACATGATGCAAGAAGAGCTGTTGGAAGAGAGAGAGAAGAGGGGAATGGCTCTCAACAGAAGCCCATATGGACCCATAGTCTTGAAGAAGTCATTTTATTTCTTGCCCTTCAACAAGCAACAGTGAAAAGCATTTGTGTTTAGTAAAGAAGCCCTTACTCAAATGTGCTCCCGCTATAACTCGGAACAGGGAAGAATCATTTTGCCAGTGGTTGTCAAGATCACCTCGAGCAGGAGCTTACTGCTCCTTCCAGGGGCTGGAGATGTCTGCATAACATGGCAGTTGATTTTCTATTGTAAAAGGACACTGACAGTTTCTAACTCAAGCACTGAAGATATTTTGTTCTCTCTTGCTGCAAACAAGTGGGCAGAACGATGTATGACTGTAAAAATTATTGGTTCGCATGGAGTTTTGGAATGGGATTAATTGTCACTGCAAAGATGCCCCACAACCAAAAGGGCTTCCATTCCCTCCGTATCCATCCAATGTCAGCTCTTGCGTGGTCATACACAATGCTGCATGCAAGTCAATGTGTGTTTGTCAGGTCCCTACATTTGTAAAGGCTGCTCCACCATCTGCATTTTGGCTATCATTGAACAAATACAGGGCAACAAAAGGCACTTACGGATGATTCTTCCATGCAATGTATGTATCTCCAAGCACAATATATACATCAGGTGCGACAGAAGACTCCAGCAAAGCCTAACAAATGGGGTTCTCAGGATTTATGTTGGCTGAATGCTGGAAAAGTGAAACAAGTTGCCGGGCCTGACCTTAATGCAGCATTTGATCAATTATGGGCACAAAGTCTCATGGCAAACTGGTTTAACACAGATTAAAGAAAAGCTTTGAGTGGTTAGTCACGCCTGTCACAAATAAATATTATATAGATTGTAGCAATGAATTATCACAGCCGCACCACATTACATCAATGGGTCTTTTGTTGAGTGTCCTTAATTCAACCTTTACCACCTGCTTCATCTGTATTATAAGATCACAGCATTCAACTTCATTCACAAAGCTAAAGGATCAATCCATGCCAATCTACAGCAGCAACAAAATGATACACCATTTGCACAACTTGAGTCTCATGAATGGGTGTGATGAAATGCTTCACATCTCCCCATCTCCACCCCACTGTGCAAACCTTTCTCCCACCTCCCCTGTCACCCTGTTTCTTTCCCCTCCTCCTTCCACTCATCTCTGATCCATCTTCTCCCTGAGACCTCCATTTCTTTTTTACCGCCCCCCTCACTTTCCCCTCCTTCTCTCCCCATTGATCTATATCCCCCCCTGCAGCTTGACACTTCACTCTGCTTCTTCCTTCCTTATCGGACACCTCTTATCTATTTGTCTCCATTTCACCTCGAGCATTTGTCAATATCTTCTCCAATCAGCCCCCCCTCACCTGTATTCATCTATTATTTATCAGACTTTGCCCCATCCCCACCTCTAATTTTACCAGGTTTCGCCCCACTACTCCTTTTGGGACGACAGATGGCACAATGGGCTAAGTGTTCGGCTGGCAACCGGAAGGTAGCCGGTTCGAATCCCGCTTGGAGTGCATACTGTCGTTGTGTCCTTGGGCAAGACACTTCACCCACCTTTGCCTGTGTGTGAATGTGTGTGAATGTGTGTGAGTGATTGGTGGTGGTCGGAGGGGCCATAGGCGCAGATTGGCAGCCACGCTTCCGTCAGTCTGCCCCAGGGCAGCTGTGGCTACAGAAGTAGCTTACCACCACCGAGTGTGACTGAGGAGTGAATGAATAATGCGATGTAAAGCGCCTTGAGTATTAGAAAGGCGCTATATAAATCCCATCCATTATTATTATTATTACTCCATCACTACTGAAGTAGGGTCCCGACCCAAATGTCATTTGTCCATTTCCCTCCACAGATGCAGCCTCATCCACTGAGTTCCTCCAGCACTTTGTTTTTAATAATAGAATATTCACCACTTGCCTTGTCACCTACAGATACAAAACTGTTGCCACAATATTACCCCCACACCCCTTATAAGTGTGGCATGGTGGCACAACGGCAGAGTTGCTGAGATCCGGATTTGATCCTGACTGTGGGTGCTGTCTGTAAGGAGTTTGAACGTTCTCCATGTGACCATATAGGTTTTTCTGGGTGCTCCAGTTTCCTCCCACACTCCAAAGTTGTACAGGGTTGTCAGTTAATTGGCAAATTGCCCCTAGTGTTAATGTGTGGGAATCGCAGGTCGGCTCAGACTCGGTGGACTAAAGGGCCTTTTTTCCCACTGTATCTCTAAACTAAACTAAACTAAAAAGTGGAGATGCTCACTGGTGATTACTCAAGGTTCCTGAGCAAATGAAGCAGCCTATGCCTGCCTGCAGCAACACCTAAACAACATTCAGACACAGGCAGGTAACATTTGCATAACTAAAATTGCAAGCAATAGCCATCAGTTTGTTTGTTGAATCCCTCACCATCAAAAACCTGGTGATTACCTTTAACCAGAACTAACCTGGAGCAGCCAAATAAAAAATGTGACGGCAAGGGCAGATCAGAGGCTGGATATCCTTTCTCGAGTGGCACAGCGGTAGAGTTGCTGCCTTAAATCGCCAGAGACCCGTGTTAGATCCTGACTAATGGGCCTGTCCCACTTAGGCGATTTTTCAGCGGACTGCCGGCGACTGCCAAGTTGCCGGCAGTCGCTTGAAAAACCAGCAACTGGAATGGTGACTGTCAGAGTGGAACACACACACAAACACATCGCTTCCTTCACCAGCCCGTTATGCAGGCGGGGGACAGGGCAAGCGGGGGGAGCACTGTTTAAAAAATGAACACGGTGCAAAGCCAATATAATACAGACACACAGATGAGGTTTCACCCTGAGGCTGTTCACACCAACGGTTGGGACCTACAGTTTGACTAGTTTTACAATTCATGAACATGCACAGGTATGAAGAAAGCTACAAATGGGGGGGGTGGTAGTGGGAGGAGAAGAAAGAGGTGGCTGGGAAAATTTGCAAATCATTTATGCTGTGAGCATTCTGTAATGCAGCTGTGAATGTCTTCCTAGCCGAATGTGTGACGAAGAGCCCCTAGATATGATACAGTACATATTGTGTGTGTGGTTATAAACTGTCTCACTTGCAAACCAGGTCATATCTCAAGTCTCTTTATCTCCATAACAAAAACAACATTAATTAGTATTATCCAACTTGTCTCCTTCCAAACAAGACTGGAATTAAAACTAATCATTAGAAGGCCAATTGATATGCAGCACAGGAATGTCGTACGACTGCAGAAAATAATGTTATTTTGTTGCTGGGATTAATGTAGATTAAAAAGACCAGTTACTCTGCATCTAATGTGCCATGTCCAATATAGAGATTGAGACAATGAATGTAAAGAGTCGAAGTGTTTCTAATGGGATGAAATAAATTTGTGCCATTGGAAGGAAGAGATTAAAGCAAGAATCATTACTTTCCACTTAATGATGTCTGGACTACTGATTAGTCATTCGAGCACAGCTACAGGGAGAAGAGGGTTACGGTCTCTCAATGGTAGGATAATAGGACAAAATTTATGTTGCTTACATAAATTATGGTGTCAGCTAGTTTGAATCACTCTCTATTCCAGAAACCTGAGCTCATGAACCTATGGTGAAATACTGATGTGCTGCAAGGTTGTTGGTGCTGCCTTTTGTATGATACATTAAATTAAGGGTATGTCTTCTGCTACTTAGACTTTATTTTTGATTAGATAGATTATTTTGGCATTTTCATGTTACTATTTGTGAACGCTTGTGCGAACAAATTGTGAAAACCTACTGTTCATGGAATAGTTGGAATGTTTCGTGCAGTACATTGCTGACAAGAAAGGACACTGGGATATTCTTAGGTGATATAGGATATTATATAGTTACATGTTTTTTATCGGTTTCTTTATCAGAATATCAGGCCACATACCCATCCTTGCAAAGTATTCACAATTATTACCGAATAAACGGTGAAAGAATCAGATCAAGCAAACTCGTTGGATATTAATGTAGTCTTAAATAAATGTGACTTTTAGTTGTGATGAAGAATTCGACAAAAATTCCCAGTAGATGCAGAAAAATAAATAAATAAGTTGCTTATGCATTCTACGCTGTTGATAGAAAACACACCTCAGATATAATCTCAGATTGCCTGAGGTTAACAGTTATGGATTTAGGTAAGATTTGTTTAAAGCACAATTTAAAATTTAATGTAACAAATATAAAATCACTATCATTTTTCTGAGTTATGTGCCTAATGCCAGAACAGATTCTAGGTTAAAATGAAAGCCGTTGGCAAAAGTCTTGGAAAATAAAATTAAAGCGTGCATAATACTTGCATTAATTTGGACAGGTTTGGAAAGCTATGGGCTAAGCGTAGGCAGGTGGGACTGGTGTAGATGGGGCATCTCGGTCAGTGTGGGCAAGTTGGACCGAAGGGCCTGTTTCCACGCTCTATAACTCTAAGAGCAGAAGACAAGTTTGTATTTACCTGAGTTAAGCCCCTGTCCCACTTCGGAAACCTGAACGGAAACCTCTGGAGACTTTGCGCCCCACCCAAGGTTTCCATGCGGTTCCCAGAGGTTGCAGGTGGTTGCCGGAGGTTGCAGGTAGTGGAAGCAGGTAGGGTGACCGGGAACCGCACGGAAACCTTGGGTGGGGCGCAAAGTCTCCAGAGGTTTCCGTTCAGGTTTTCTAAGTGGGACAGGGGCATTACTGGCTGATTATAACATTTCATCCACCCTGCTTTTTGGGGTTGTGTACTCTCTGTGCTCTATTCTCTGCGCCTACTTGACTGTGTGGCCAAGTACAATGCCAATTTGATCTTTAAGTTCACTGATAATACAAGTACTGTTGGCCAGTTCAACAACAATGATCTTTACAGAAAATAGATCGGAAACCTTGTGTATGATGTCAGGACAACCGAGCCCATAACATCAGCAAGTCGAAAGAGTTGGTTGTTGACCGAAAGGAAGCGAGGGGGTGAACATAACCCTGTCCTCATCAATGGTCAGACAGCTTCACATTCCAAGACATCCATGTCACCAGTAATCTAACATCGAACCCTTTATATTGATGTGGTGACCAAAAAAGTGAATCATTATATATTTTACTTGTTCAGGCATCTGAGAAGATCTGGGATGCCTGAATTTGCAGTGAGTGAAGAATACAGCCCAGTTTCTAATAGATAGATAGATAGATAGATAAATACTTTATTAATCCCCTTATTCAGGGGAAATTCTGATGTCCTTGCAGCACACTAATAAAAATACAACACAGTATTCATAAAGAAATTCAACACCAAAACATCCCCCCACAGTGATTCCCACTGTGGGGGAAGGCACAAAGTCCAGTCCCCATCCTCTTGTCCACCCATAGTCGGGCCTATTGAGGCCTCCACAGTCGCCGCCACGGCGCCCGATGTTCTCGCCGGGTGATGGTACTCCGGCGTCGGGAGAACCCCCAGCAGCTTGGGGTGCCAGGAACGGCCGCCTGCGGCTTCCAAGCCAACAGACCACGCCAGACGGAGCTCCGCACACTGGTGATCTCGGCGAGATGTAAGTTCAACGTCGCAGCTGGCCGCTCCGCAGAACCGCGGCTCCACGATGTTTTCCTCGGCGGTACCAAGCATACTGGAGTCCCAGCGCGGCGACCCAGGAAAGGCATCGCCCGCTCCGCAATAGCGCTCCAGCGCTGCACTGCCGCCAAAGCCGATGTTCTGCGCCACCGCCGCCAACGCCGACGTTCTGCGCCGCCGCCAACGCCGATGTTCTGGCCAGGTCCCCTCAGGGAAACGTCGCACCAGGACCCGCTGGTAGGCCGCGAGGACAGGTCGAAGACGCTGCTCGGAGGAAGGCAACCCCTCCGACCAGGTAGGGACTTAGAAAAGCAGTTTCCCCCTTCCCCCCCACCACCCCCCACACATAAAAGATTTAGACCCCCTGACTGTACACTTAACGAACTAAAGATAATAAAAAAGAAGGGGAAAAAACGGACAGCTGCAGGACAGGCAGCCGTTCAGGACAGCGCCTCCTCCGGATTAATAGGCGCCACTTTGAAACGTTGCCTAATCCATATACTCCAGAGATGCTGCCTGACCTGCTGCGTTACTCCAGCACTTTGTGTCTTTTTTGTAAACCAGCATCTGCAGTTCCTTGTGTCACCATGGATATAATGTTGGCAGAGTAACACAACAAAAGGCCAAGTTGAGTGGAAATCTTGTGAACTCAGGGAAAATGAATGGTGCATTCTCCCGGAATTAACATTGGGGATGTTGCTTTTCTTGATCCTCATTAATGACCTGGTCTTAGGGAGCAAGTCAAATGTTTTAATTTGCTGATGACACAAAAGATGACGGGACGTTGACCGAGACATGTTCCTTCCTTCTGGTCTCCTCAACATCTATCCTGCTAACAGGCCTAACACTGCCCAGAGTGATGATGTGACACTCGTACCAAAGCTCACATCTTTCAGACCTTATCCTCTCTAAACTTATCATTAAACCTAGAGAATTGGTTCTCTGCTCGTCCCTATACAATTGAATTTTTGACTTCCTCATTGGCAGATCTCAATCATTACAAATTAGCAACAACCCTTCCTCCTCAATGAGCATCGGAACAGGAGCATCTAGAGATTATGAGCTCAGTCTCCTCATAGTTTCTAGATGCTCCTGTTTCGATACTTGCCTGTGTATCCAGACCCAGCTCCAACGCCATGCTTAGATTTACCAACAATACCATCGTAATTGATATTGTCGGTGATAGGTACAGATTATAGGAGGGAGATCAATAATGAAAATAGTCAGTGGTATTGCTCACAAGGTTAAGTATGAGAGCTACCATTTGTAGAGCACATTAAGCCTACATGATTCTAACAGAGCATATTTAAGGATATGTATTTATTGTCATCTTTGAGTTAATGGTTCTTTTCTTAAATGTTAATGACAACGTTCATTATCCAGAGATGAAACAGATCGGTCCAGTAACAGCTAGAGCATATTCTAATATTAAAGCTGAGGGTCATGTTGACCTTCACTGCCTCTGGCAATACACTTCAGATAGCTGACTGCCTCAAAAGATCTACATGAAACAGATGGCACATCTTAATCATAACTCCCACATGAGCCTAAGCATTCCACAAGGCTCTGCCATACCTTGATTGCTGTTTTAAGTTACATGAGTTCGTACCAATAGAAACGGATGCTGCGAGTTTTGCGCCACCTCAATAAACCCCACTTCAGCCATTATTTCCCTGCAAAGCACCCAACAATAATAGCTGTATTCACACGTTCAGACAAAAGAATAGTCCCATTAATACCAGTTTTGACCTATAGCAAAATTTCACAATTGGACTGTTGCACCAATACACACACACGACTACCAAATAACTTAGAAACAAGTTGTATTTTAACCCAGGATTACAAATTCAAAAAGCAAGCACGAAATATAGGCCAGCAGCATTTCTGCACCCACTACATCTCTCTATAGTAAACCCTTGTTCTTATGGATATCTATAAAGGATTTCAATTATAATGGATAGTCCGACTAACCTTCAGTGCCAGGCCACACACCGCCTCCATACTCCATACCGCTGCTTCCATACCAGGCTGCCGACACCAACCACATTGTCACCTCTGGCCGCTTCCTGACCAGACCTACAGTGGCCACCGCCAGCCCACACAGCTTCCTCGGCCCCTTCCAGACCGTATCTGTCGCTGCTACCTCTACTCGCCCCTTAATCTTTTGGATCAGTCTCCCATGAGGGACCTTGTCGAATGCTTTAGTACAGTCCAAGCATACATTCACTGCCCGACCCGCATAAATCATCTTCGTCGCCTCCTCAGAAAACTCAATTAATTTTGTAAGATGTGACCTATCTTGCATAAAGCCATGCTGACTATCTCTAATTAGTCATTGCCTGATGTGTGTAAATCCTCTCCCAAAGAATCTTCTCCAATAATTTCTCACCAAAGCTCACCAGCCTATAATTTCCTGATTTGTCTCTAATGCCCAACTTAAACAGAAGAACAATATTGGCTATTTTCAAGTCTACTGGGACCTCGTCTAGGGCTAAAGAGAATACAAAGGCTTCCGTCAAGGATAGGCCCCATCAGGCCCTGGGGACTTGTTCTTCAAAAAACTGCACCTTCTCCTCCTCTTCCTTAACATAAACAACCTCTAGAATAGAAAACGCACCCCTCACTGGTCAGACTATCCCCCATCTCCTTCTGAGTGATTGCTGATTCAAAATACTGATTCAGTATCTCACCATTTCCTCAGATTGTTAAAATATTGTGAATAAAAGATAAAAAGATGAGATATATCTGAAACGGTAACTTACAATAAAGAAACTGAAATAAATGTTAGACACATCCAAGACTACAGTTTGTTTAATCACCAGTGTACACCAAAGAAACACCAAAGTCTGAAGAGGGTCTCGACCCGAAACGATACTCATTCCTTCTCTCCAGAAATGCTGCCTGCTTCGCTGAGCTACTCCAGCATTTTGTGTTTACCAAAGAAACATTTATCAGTTCTACACTGACTACATCAGAACACTAAGCTAAATGAAATATTTGGTAGTCATGAGTTTGATAAATACAGTAAAGCACTTGACAGTTTGCAAGATGCAATGCAACAAAGAGCTACTCAAACTTGCTAATACTTGTAAACATATTTTACAACCATAATGAGTGTCCATGAGCAGAGAGCCTACAGTATTAAAATATAATTCAAAATTACATGTCTTAAATTGCACAAAAGGCACTCCATTCCTTCTCCGCTCCTGCCAATAGCTGAACATATTGGACATGTACAATTAATAATGTTTTAAAACATCTGTTACATAATTAATATACGCTCTCTGCTTTAGCCACTTTTCTTCATGGCTGACTCTTGCCTGTCAGAATATATACTTACGACAACAGAGCAAGTTGCCATTCAGTCCATGTCCAGCAAACTCAGGAATAGCTTCATCCCTTCTGTTATCAGGCTTCTGAATGGTCCTGCAGTATGTTAAGGTACAGTCCGATATACCTCTACCCGATTATGGAAATTGGACTTCTGGAAATAATATGCTATAATGCTGATGACTTTATACAGGCACACCCGACTTACATAAGGGTTACGATCCACGAACCCTTACACAAGCCAGATTTTACATAAATCTGAATCACAGACTCTTACCATTGGGGCACTTTCTGCAGCGCACGGCCTTCTGGGTAAGCACCGCCACCATTGCTGGCTTGTTTCTCATGTAAAGATTAGTGATTGCACAGCGTTATGTAAATTATACACTGCCCTGATTGCACTCGGGACTGAGTACAGAATACTTTACTTGAGGTGCAAGTTTACATAAGTTGCCTATTTCGTAAGTCGGGGAGTGTCTATGCTGTACTCTGTGTCTTTTCCTTTGCTCTACCTACTGGGGGAGTTTTGAATAATTATATTATGTATAATATTATCTGATTTGATTGGATACTATGCAAAACAAAGCTCTCCACTGTACCTCGGTACACATGATAATGATAAACCTAAACTTGGGTCCATGCCAGCTCACAGCCGAGCAATTCCTTCAGTCCTCCCTTTTGGGCCGGAATATGTTTTTCTCACACACATCCATTAAGAAATTACTACTATGTGCACCGAGATTTTCTCCTAATGAATTTGTGGCTCAAGTAAACCAGCGACTGTTCATTGATCCATAAAGAGAATAATCAACTAGGTTGTGCAGTGCTTACGCAAGCGTTCATACGCGACATGCCCTCTTTGAGAAACTAGCAATGGACAACGACAACCAATTAATATACATGAAGACATGAATGATTCTGAAGTCCCGGGGTTAAAATATATACAAGCTTTCCTTACAAGAGCTGAGAATAGGGTGGAATCCCCTGTGACTGTTTCCATTAATGACCCCCTCTGCCCGGTAGGAGAAAGGAGATCATATTGTTTGATCTGATAATTAATCATACAATCCCCAAGCATCTGGATGAAAGGCAAACATTCCATTGTCAAGAATATCAATGCTCCAGATGTTCCATGTTGACTTTGATATTTTCTGACATTTCTAAGTCAATGGCCCTCTGAATAATAACGAAAACTTTTGCTATCTCTAATTGCATTGCAGTGAGTCTGGATTCCCTAAGGGTGTGCACTTACCCAAAGATATTTGATATTAAGTATTCAGAACATGATTTGCAGAACTTTGAAGTACTGTTTTGTTTTGGTCTCAGCAGATAAAATACATTTTCCTGACATTTTCCCCACATTTAAAGAGCCTCTGCAGATATTTCATCCCATATGTTCAATCTGATGTAAATGCTAAATAATGGTTTATATAAATCAATGGGCAAATACTGTGGATTCCGTACTATTTCCAGTGTAACCACAGATTAATGGTCCTTGACTTTCACCAAATGAATAATGTTGGGAATTGATTCCTGGGTCATACAATCACAGAATCCTTGAAACTTACTGCACATGTCCATATACTGTAGCTAAAGATATTGAAACTAATCTCACTATCCAGCTCCTGATCTTTTGCCTCACAGTACACATCCAAACTTCTAAAGCAGTTTTCTCCTTCATCTAGTGCATGGGAGGAGGCAATTCAGCTCATCCAGGTATTTGATAAATGTGACAAAGGTCTCTTCCTCATACACCCTTTCAGACAAAAGTACCAGACCCTGTCATTCCTTTCATGAAAACATGTTTCTTCAACTGACTTTGAAAGCTTCTCTTTATTACCTTGAATTTATGTCTCCTTGTTATTGAATTACGAAAATTAGGGCCTCTCACAACTTTATACAGATCAATTCAATCACTCCTCAACCTTCTAGTTCTACACTAAATGACTGTTTCAACCAAATGTTTCCTTGCATCTAAGCTTCTCCATCCCTGGCAAGATCCAAACAAATGCCCTCTGATTCCTCTACCAGGGCAATACATCCTTCCTTTTATCTGCTGACCATAAATATATGCTGTACCAACCTGTAATTTATTGTGACTTCAGTTAGTTTTGAGAGGAGCCATTTCACTCCTTTGCAACTGAATGGTCTCGAGTTTATGGCTCCATAAAAGAGGGTATTCGTTAAAATTGAAGAAGGAGTTTTAAATAAGTTTTGTGGGTAAAGCCTTTTTATACAGAGAGTGCTTGGTATCTGAGATATGCCTCCAGAAGAGGTAGTAAAGTCAGATACAATTAATGCATTTAAAAGGCATTTTTTAAAATACAATTAAATAGATAAGGCAAAGAAAGATATGGACCTAGTGTCGGCACTTGGGATGTGTGTTGTTGGGCAGGAAGGTCAAGGTGGGTATAGCCAAAGTGGGCCAAAGTGCCCATTTTTGTAATAAGCAACTCCATGACTCTATAAATAATAGTGTAGTTAATCTCACAACATACAATAACATGCAGCTTACTTCCACAACTTATTAATTATTTTTTGAAGGCATTTAACAGCAAACCACACATGGATATGAAATCACTTACAGGCCAGTTTGGGTTAGGATTCCCAGAAAGACATTAGTGACCAGTATTTTTTTAAGCAACAATCCAGTAGTTTCATCATTGTCATTATTGATACTTTTTATACCAGATTTATTTAAATGCTTCAATTTAAATTCATCTGTCCTCATTGAGATTCGAACTCATGTCTCCAGATCAATAGTCCAAGCTTCTGGACACGTCCAGTCTGTTAATCATTATGCTACCAATGATTTATTATACTATCAATATTTCCTTTCAGTAATCTATTATTTCTTGTCAACTACAATATCAGGATACAATATTTATCACGGCACTATTGGGAATACATGGTATTGGCAACGGTTTCAAAAAATCATCAAACTTTAAAGCACTGTTCCTCACTAACAGAAAAAAAGTGCCAACATGAGTAAGTTAACAAATATCACTTACGCTATCTAAATGAGAAAAGGATGTTTGCAATTTTAAGGGACCATTGTTTCAACTCAGATATAACATTTAATCAATTGATTATGATTATGACCTACAAAAAAGGCTCTTCATTTGAAAAGGGTATTTGTATACATCATAAGGCTAAGTTCATCTACCCAAAGAAAAACCCACAGCAAGCACGTTCAAACGAATAACACATTATTCCTTTAATGCTTCAAGTTATAGGGGTATTTCCGTAAATACAGCACTCAGTAGTGAAAATGAAGGTCTCCAAATTTCCAGGTTATTTCTCCTGTTTTTAACGTAATATTCCCATTGTTTCATATCCTGTATTTTTAGTATATCGTAAGTAGTAAATGGAGAGTGGCCAAAATAATGAGATGAAGCAAAAATAAATAAATCTGTTTTTACAAAGAAAAATATCAGATATGTCCCTGTGTTTTCATGCCTTTTTTTTGTGACTTTTTCAAGCAGGATTTCATCAAATCCTTTGGCTAATTTATACCAGAAAGATGACATTAATTTTGCAATTAAATAACTCTATATAAGCTAAATCTGATTATGCTTATGATTTTTATCATTTATCACCCAATTAGATGGTTTTCTGATGCCCCAAGCTTTTGCAGCACGACATGAGGAGCAGTGTCCATTTGGTCATGTGTGAAATGTGCGAATTAAAAGCAGAGTAACTGTTTTTATATTTATTGTCTCTTTTTTTATTGTTTATATTTTGTGTTTAAGCTTTCCTTTGAAATACTTAATAATGAATAGAACTTAAAATCATGAAATAAATATCTAGTTTGCTCACCTATTTTTGTAATGTCTCATTCTGTAGTCCCTCCGGTTTTTTGACATCATCAATGCTATAATGGTTTTTTTTGCACTCATCGCAATTTTTTTTTAATTCAAACGACGGGATTGTGATGACCTGAACTAAGGTGCTCATGATGGGTTACGTGCCGACGTTTTTTAAGGGTTATTCGAAATCAGTATAAGAGACTGTGTCCTAGTGGTCAAGTTGTGGGCATGCTGTGAATTTCACTGAGTTTTTGCTTGGAATCATTGGTTGGCAAAAATCTTATTGCACTTGTTTTGTTCTTTTCTTGTAAATATTGCTTCTTGTTTACTATAGAAATGTTTAAATTCCATTAACGTGTCATTGCTTGTTGCTATGTTGTTGTAAAGTGTGTGCACTGCAGTGAAGGAATCGAAAATGATCTGGTCCCAGATGTAAACACCGTATCTCATTGAAAGTACGCTCCTGTCTACACAGATGCTTTTCGTTCCGGGCAAATTTTGATTAAATTAACATCGAATTTGATGAAAGGTTATGATATTCTTTCTTCATTTATGTATATTTTTAAAAAATTGTAAATAATGTTCTCTTTTTTTTCAAATTTTGAAAGTATTAAATTTTGGTCAAATTTTGGTCGACTTTGATCACAAATTAGCTCAAAAGAATCATAGGGAGGCCCATTTTTAATGCTATGGTATTTCGTTATAATTTAATAACTTTCAAATTTGGCCACCCATCTCACAGGTTGGTACCCTTATTTACGGAAACACCCATATATGAGAACTTTACTAATGGAAGCTAACTCTTAAAATAGGTCAAAAGTGATTAACAATCACCACTATTAACTGAAACCTTAGAGAATATGTATAACTGCATAATTTTACTTCGGAGTCACGTGAGTGACTACGTGAAGAACCCGCTCAGCGCGCATGTGCGGCATTAACGCCAGCAGTGCAACAGCGGCTGCAGCGGGAGATAGGCGCTCCCGCTACAGAATGAAACGGACCGTCAGGTGAGTACCCTGAGGTCGGGTTTCTATTACAGGGGAGCCTTTTTCTGCTTGTGTTTTACAGGCACAGAAAAAGGCTCTGGAAAAAAACTGTCCCCCGTTCGAGGAGGAACGTTTTCCGTTGGGGGGGGGGGCAGCAACAGGCGGTAGGAGCGTTTACCCGGTGTTCCGCTATTCCCCGACACCATGCCGAGCCCAGCCCGCTAGTACCTGAGCAGCGGGCTGGATGCATAGCCACCCGAAGAGGCATCCGACAGGTGTTTTTCCCGATTTGGGACGGGACGTCTCTCCTCCCGCATGGGGGGAGAGAGAGCCGCCTGAGCCGCTGGAGCGGCTCTCGGAGCAGGTGCCTGCGAGACGCGCTGCTTGAGGGGCGCTCTCGCTTCTACAAGGCACAAAAGCTCTAGAAGAACCTGTCCCCCGCTCGACTCCAGCGGAGGAGCGTTCCATTGCAGGGGGGGGGGGCAGCAACAGGCGGTAGGAACAATTACCGGGCGCTCCGCTATCCCCATCACCGCGCCGAGCCCAGTCCCGCTAGTGCCTGAGCTGCGGGCTGGATGTTTAGCCATCCGAAGAGGCATCCGGCCGGTGGCATCCGACTTGTCGGAGGGGACGTCTCTCCACCCGTATGGGAGAGAGACAGCCGCCTGAGCCGCTGGAGCGGCTCCTGGAGCAGGAGCTCCTGCGAGACACGCTACGTGAGGGGCAGTCTCGCTGGAGGGTTCAGGCATAACCTCCACAGTGCCTAGGCACTGCCCATCGCTTCCTCCTTAGTGTGGTTAGCTTTGGGGTGACCAGGGCTGGGCTGGTCATGAAGAGGGGGTCGCTGGCTGAAGAATTCAGGAGTATGCCAGGGGTGCAGGAACAGGAAGAGCTGCTGAGTGTGTGTGGACCGCTACGTGGCTACCCCACATGCAGGAAGGCCATTAGAGCCTAAAAACTAACGGCCAGTGTTGACCACCTCTCCGTCAGGCACCTACAGGAGCAGGTGGTTAATAAGGCTTAAAATGTACAGCTCCAATGAATTATAGTTCTTCAAAGTGCCGGCACTCAACAGCCAAATCTGGGGGCACGTCGGGACAAATGCTCGGACAGGAGCTGATACTGCAGTAGATCCTCAGGCTCCTGACGTCAGCCATCACACCATTTGCTCGTTTTCTGTGGACAATACGGAGATGACCACTAACTAACAAATCACTCTCGCACTGTTGTGCAACACGCAGAGCGAGATAAATTACCTCCGTATATAAATCATAAGACCTGCCCTAAATCCCGAATTTGGGTTGTGCTAAACCCCAGCCACTGAGTCAGCCTCACTGCTCTTTGGCAATAAACTTTCGGCCTCATGAGGGCAGGCCCCAGGACGAGCAAACCCCAAAAATACAATACCCAAGCGGCAGCACCCCATCGCGTCCACCAGTCGACGTCTACCATATGGGACTGGTGAAAGCTCGGGGACCGCATTTTTTTATGCCCGGGAGTCTTATAGACCACGGCCCAGAGCAGGACCCGATGGAAAATGCGCCACCCCCCAACATCACCGCCACGTCAGACAACGCGCCAGACTCGCTGGTCTGGGAAGAGACAGAAGAAATGCCCATATCCATGGAGGTAGGTGGGTCTGGTGCCTACAAGAATATGTAAAATAAGGAATCTAATTTCTAAGGATACTTTATGGCAAGCATTGGCCTCAAATATGCTTACTATTCAGTACCCATTCAAAAGGATCTACGCAGATACCTAAAATTTACCTGGATGGGGCAACTATGACAGCTAAAGCATTACCCCATGGGGTAACGTCAGCTCAAGGTTATTCATCAAGATACTAAAACCAGCCCTGGCAAAACTAATAAGAAGACCATGGAATTGGCTATGTCAGCTGTTTTTCAGCTACAAAACAGTTTTCGAAACCCTGGGGTTTGTTTTACATCCAGATAAATCAAAGTTGAAGCCATCCACTATCATGGACTACTTAGACTTCACAATTAATTCAGTCCATATGACTGTAACTTTGCCAAAAGACAAAACGGTTGAATTGGCACAATTATGCCACAATTTAATGGTCAATGAGCAACCAACTATTCGACAAGTAGCAAGAGTAATTGGGGAAAATGGTAGCAACATTCCTGGCTACACAATTCGGACCATTGCATTATAAAATCTACAAAGAGCAAAGGTACAGGCATTAAAATATCATGCAGGTCATTATGATCGGGTCATGAAATTACCCACTGAAACTATATCAAAACAGTTGGCATAGTTTTAGCCCTATCATTATCTAACAGGTGGTAGATGGACTAACCTAAAGTCATCATTACTACTTACACGGGGCATTAATTATTTAGCGATGTTGGGTGCCTTTTATGGATTAAAAGCATATACATCAAATATGCATCACTGCATGTACGGTTACAAATGGATAATACTACGGTGGTGGCCTACATTAACCATATGGGAGGCATAAAATCGTTATCATGCGACAAATTGGTCAACACAATTTGGCAAAGGTGTGTCAAAAAGACATATTTGGCTGTCAGCAATTTACCTATCAGGTAAGCTAAATACAGTGGCAGACACCAGGTCACGCAAATTCAATGACAACATCGAATGGATGTAAAACCCAAAGTATTTGCAAAAATTATCAAGCTATATGGCACGCCAGATATCGATTTATTTGCATCAAGGCTAAATCACCAGATACCTATGCATGTCGCTTGGGAACCAGACCCAGAGGCAGCAGCAGTAGTAGATGCCTTCACGCTGGATTGGGGAAATTCCTTCTTCTATGTTTTCCCTCCCTTCTGCCTCATCAGTCAGGTACTACGAAAAATACAGATGGACTCTGCATCAGGGTTTGATAGTACCCGACTGGCCTACACAGCCATGGTTCCCAGTACTGCATGACATGTTTGTTGAAACACCGATGGTATTCCCCAGTGACCCAGAGTTGTTAACTCACCGGGTATCAGGCATAAGCCACCCATGCCATGAGAAAATCAAACTCATGGGTTGCAGGGTTTTAAACAGACCTTATCTGGAACTGGGATTGTCAGAACAAACCATCAACACCATGTCAGCATCCCTTTCGAACATCCACTAAGAAGCAGTACTTAACCAGCATCAAGAAATGCGAGAAGTACTGCCAGGAAACAAGGACCACGTACACAACAGCAACAGTCACCAACGCACTGGAGTTCCTGGCCTACCTACACCACAAAGAGGAATCAGCTACAATGCCGTCAACACAGCAAGGAGTGCCCTGTCTGCTTATTTGAAACCAGCACCAGGACAACAGCCGATGGGATCCCATCCACTGGTGGTCAAATTAATGAAGGGCATCTATAACATCAAACCCCTAGACCAAGGTATACCCATTTATGGGATGTCAGTGTGGTCCTGACGTACCTCAGGGGATGGCCACCAGCCAGATCCTTCAGCCTCGAACAAACTACCCTGAAAACGCTCATGTTGATGGCACTTGTATCCACTCAGAGGGTCCAGTCACTACATCGATTGCGACTGGACAACACGGTGACCACCCCAGACCAGATCTCGTTCATCATCCAGGGTCTGGTAGAACAGAGCAGGCCAGGTATAGCCAATCCAGTTGTGGTGTTCCGGGCTTACCCGCCAGAGCCACGGTTGTGTGTCATGACCTATCTACTATATTATATAGACACAACCTATAACATCAGAGGGAGTGAAAAAGCCTTATGGGTCAGCCACAAAAAACCTCATGGCCGGGTAACGAGCCAAACCATTGCAAGATGGCTCAAGCAGGTACTAAAGGCTGCCGGAATAGACTAACTTTTTTCAAATCTCATTCCACCAGGGCAGCATCTACATCAACGGCCGAAAGAATGGACGTACCGGTTGACCATATTCTGACGACAGCAGAATGGTCGAGGGAAACGACAATCAGAAATGTTTACAATAAGCCGTTGACGAAACCTGACTTGTTTGCAGAAAAATTTTACAAACTGCAAATATTTAATTTAAGCCCGGGGGAGCAATTTAATTTGTTATTGTTACTAAATACCATTTTTGTTTCTCGAAAAACAGATTCATTGGTTGGTTACGATAACACACTTCCTCCCTCAAGAACTTCGGCAGTGAGTGAAATAAAACTGTTACACGGTTTGAAATCACAGAGCTTTGAAGTCTTCACGTAGTCACTCACGTGACTCCGAAGTAAAATAGTAAGATTAAACGAGAACTTACCAGTTTTAAGTTTGATCTGTATTTTATGAGGAGCTACGATGAGGGATTACGTGCCCTCCGCTCCCACCCTCATAATATAGGTCAAACTGATAACTGATGTCTCCTTTTCTTTACTATGTTTACTTCAATAACTGTGTCTATCTGTGATTCCACACCGCTGCTTGGAAGTATGCCGCGCATGCACGCTGAGCGGGTTCTTCACGTAATCCCTCATCGTAACTCCTCATAAAATACAGATCAAACTTCAAACTGGTAAGTTCTCGTTTAATCTTACTATTTTACTTTGGAGTCACGTGAGTGACTACGTGAAGAACCCGCTCAGTGCGCAGGCGCGGCATTACGCCAGCAGTGCAACAGCGGCTTGCAACGGGAGCTAGGCACTCTCGTTACAGGATGAACCGGACCGTCAGGTGAGTATCCTGAGGTCGGGTTTTCTTTTACAGGTGAGCCTTTTTCTGCTTGTGTTTTTTACAGGCAGAGAAAAAGGCTCTGGAACAAAACTGTCCCCCGTTTTCCCGTTGGGGAGGGGGGCAGCAACAGGCGGTAGGAGCGTTACCCGGTGTTCCGTAATTCCCCGACACCGTGCCGAGGCCAGCCCGCTAGTACCTGAAGCAGCGGGCTGGACGCATAGCTACTCGAGAGGCATCCGGCAGGTGTTTCCCGATGTTGGACGGGACGTCTTTCCACCCGCACGGGGGGAGAGAGAGCCGTCTGAGCCGCTGGAGCGGCTCACGGAGCAGGTGCCTGCGAGACGCGCTGCTTGAGGGGCGCTCTCGCATCTACAAGGCAAAAGCTCCAGAAGAACCTGTCCCCCGCTCGACTCCAGCGGAGGAGCGTTCCATTGCAAGGGGGGGCAGCAACAGGCGGTAGGAACAATTACCGGGCGCTCCGCTATCCCCATCACCGCGCCGAGCCCAGTCCCGCTAGTGCCTGAACTGCGGGCTGGATGTCTAGCCATCCGAACAGGCATCCGGCCGGTGGCGTCCGATTCGTCGGACGGGGACATGTCTCCACCTAAATGGAGGAGAGACAGCCGCCTGAGCTGCATCCAACAGCAATTGGAGCAGCTCCAGCGAGATGCGCAGAAAGAGCGCTCTCGCGGAGGGAGGTCAGGCACCCCCTCCACAGTGCCTCATGCAATGCCCTCTGCTCCCTCATTACTGGAGGCTAGCATTGGTGACCAGGGCTGGGCTGGTCTGGAACAGGGGCAGGCGGACGAATTCGGGAGTATGCCAGGGGTGCAGGAACATGAAGAGCTGTTGGGTGTGATGGACCGCTTGTAGCAACCCCACGGGCTGGAGTACCGCTGGAACCAAGAATGGCGGCCAGCATCAACCATTACTGGAAAAGGTGCTCGCTGAGGTGCTGAAACAACACAGCACCAGAAAACGGTGAGGCCCTCAAAGTAAAAAGTGTCAACAGCCAAATCTGGGGGCATGTGGGTCACACATCCAGACCCAAGAACTCAAGCTACAGCGGATCCTAAGGCTCCTGACGTCAGCCATCACAGCCTTTGCTCGTTCCGTGGAGACCACGGAGATGGATACCTGCCAGCAGGATGTGCTGGCATTAATGTGTACCACACAATTTGAGATCAACAATCTCCGGAGGGAAACATAAGACCTGCCCTCAATCCCAAATTTGCTGGCTTGTGTAAAGCCCCAGCTGCGGAGACGGACGCGCTGCCATTTGGGAAAGATTTCAATAAAAACTGAAGGAGATGCAGGAAGCATCAAAAACCTTCGGCCTAATGAGGGCAGGCCCCGGGACGAGCAAACCAAGACCTCCGATACCCAAGTGGCAGCACCACCAGTCGACGTCCGCAATATGGGACTGGTGAACGCTTGGGGTCCGCACATTATCCCCAAAGATCTTTCAGATCAGGGCCCGCAGCGGACCCTCTGGAAAATGCGCCTCCCCCCAACATCGCCAGCACGTCAGAACAAAATCTTCAGGAAAATGAAGAAACAGAATCGCCAATAACCATGGAGGTAGGTGGGTCTGGTCCCTACCAGCATATAGAGAATAAGGGTGCTTTATTAACAGGGGGGAGATTACACTTGTTTAAAGAAGCATGGGGTATGGTCACGAGTGACAAGTATATACTCAACAACATTACAGGATATAAAATACAATTCATGTCAGAAAAAACGCCGCCAGTTCAACAATGGCCCCAAAGGGTATTTCTCCCTCCGTCAAAGAGAAACGTGAGGGACAAGCTGAACTGGTGAGACTTATCACAAAGGGGGTCATCGAAAAGACCAAACATGAACCTTTGGAAATTGTATCGAATATATTCACTAAAACCAAAAAAGATGGTGTCTGTCGCATCATCATTGACTTAACATCACTAAACAAATTTGTTAAGTATATACATTTCAAAATGGAGACATATGTTACTGCCAAACAACTGAATTCCAAAGGACACTTCATGGCAAGCATTTATCTCAAAGATGCTTACTATCTAGTACCCATATACAAGGATCATCGCAGATACCTAAAATTTATCTGGATGGTACAAAGCATTGCCCTATGGGCGAACTTCAGCCCAAGATTATTCACCAAAATATTGAACCCAGCCATGGCAATACTAAGAAAACATATTGTCATGGCATATCTGGAGGATATTCTCATAGTAGGGAAAACGATGGAATTGGCTGTGGCAGCAGTATCAGCTACAAAACAGCTCCTCGAAACTCTGGGGTTCGTCCTACATCCAGATAAATCTAAGTTGAAGCCATCCACTATCATGGACTACCTGGGCTTCACAATTAACTCAGTCCATATGACTGTTACCTGGCCAAAGGCAAAAATGGTTGAATTAGCACAATCATGCAACAAATTAATGGTCAACGAGCGACCAACTATTCGACAAGTAGCAAGAGTAATTGGGGAAATGGTAGCAGCATTTCCGGCTACACAATTCGGACCTTTGCACTATCAAAAAATTTTACAGAGAGCAAAGGTACGGGCAATAAAACGACATACAGGTCACTATGATCGTGTCATGAACTTACCCACTGAAGCAATATCAGAGCTACAGTGGTGGGCAGAAAACGTTTGGCATAGTTTCAGCCCTATCTTTATCACTAACCCTACTTTAGTTATTCAAACAGATGCCAGTGCTCAAGGCTGGGGAGCGACTAACTCCATATCCAGCACAAGTGGTAGATGGACTAAACTAGAGTCATCATTACTACTTACACTGGGCATTAACTATCTAGAGATGTTGGGCGCCTTTTATGGTTTAAAAGCATATGTATCTAATATGCAGCACTTGCATGTTCGGTTACAAATTGATAAATACTACGGTGATGGCTTATATTAACCATATGGGTGGCATAAAATCATTATCATGCGACAAATTGGTCAACATGATTTGGCAATGGTATGTCGAAAGACATATTTGGCTATCAGCTACTTACCTACCAGGTAAGCTAAACACCCATGCCATGAGAAAATTAAACGCCAGGGTTGCAAGTTTGAACAGACCTTACCTGGAACTGGGATTGTCCAAACAAACCATCACCACCATGTCGGCATCCCTTCGAACATCCACCAAGAGGCAGTACTTAACCAGCATCAAAAAAGGGAGAAGTACTGCCAGGAAACATGGACAACATACGCAACAGCTACAGCCACCAACATACTGGAGTTCCTGGCCATCTACACCACGATGTAGGGATCAGTTACAGTGCCATCAACACAGCGCAGAGTGCTCTTTCTGCTTATCTCAAACCAGCGGCAGGACAACAGGCGATGGGATCCCATCCACTGGTGGTAAAACTGATGAAGGGCATTTACAATATCAAGCCCTAAGCCCAGGTATACTCATATTTGGGATATCAGTGTGGTCCTGACATATCTCAGGGAATGGCCACCAGCCAGATCCCCCGGCCTCGAGCAAGCTACACTAAAGACGCTTAGGTTGATGGCACTTGTATCCGCTCAGAGGGTCCAGTCACTACACCTATTGCGACTGGACAACATGATCACAGCTCCAGACCAGATCTGTCGTTATCCAGCGACTGGTCAAACAGAGCAGACCAGGAACACCTAATCCAGTCGTGGCTTAACCACCAGAACCACGGTTATGTGCCATGACCTACCTACTATCCTACATAGACACAACCAGAATATTCGAGGGAGATGAAAAGCCTTGTGGGTCAGTCACAAAAACCTTATGGTGGGGTACGAGCCAAACCATTGCGAGATGGCTCAAGCAGGTGCTAGAAACTGCTGGGATAAACACTAACATGTACAAATTTTATTCCACCAGGGCAGCATCCATGTCGACGGCTAAAGAATGGACATGCCTATACACCACATCCTGGCTACAGCAGGATGGTGGGAAGGGAAAAGACCGTTCAGAAATTTTATAATAAGCCGTTGGCAAAACCTGGTTTATTTGCAGTAAAGATTTACGAACTGCAAATATTTAATTTAAGCCCAGGGGAGCAACTTAATTCTTTGTTGTTATTGTTTAAAAAATACCATTGTGTTTTTCTACAAATAGACTCATTGGTTCATTACGATAACACTTCCTCCCTCAAGAACTTCGGCAGTGAGTGAAATGAAACTGTTACACGGTTTGAAATCACAGAGCTTTGAAATCTTCACGTAGTCACTCACGTGACTCCGAAGTAAAATAGTAAGATTAAACGAGAACTTACCAGTTTGAAGTTTGATCTGTATTTTATGAGGAGTTACGATGAGGGATTACGTGCCCTCCGCTCCCACCCTCATTATATGGATCAAACTAATAAATTGATGTCTCCTTATCTTTACTATGTTTACTTCAAAATAACTGTGTCTATCTGTGATTCCACACCGCTGCTTGGAAGTATGCCGCGCCTGCGCACTGAGCGGGTTCTTCACGTAATCCCTCATCGTAACTCCTCATAAAATACAGATCAAACTTCAAACTGGTAAATTCTCGTTTAATCTTACTATTATATAGTATAACAACATTTTTGTAACTTCTTTTTACATGATAATAGTACAGTTAGTTTATTATTGCCATATACATTGGGGTGCAGTGAAAAGCGTCTAGTTACGTGCAAGTCAGAACAAAGACTACACATGAATATAATCAAGTCATCCCACAATGCACAGATAAAGGTTAAAGGGTACAACATCCAGTTCAATATATAACATTGAAGTCTGATAAAGTCTGATTAAAGATAGTTCAAAGGTCTCCAGTTAGGTGTATGGGAGGTCAGGACCACAATCCAACTGATGAGAGGACCGTTAGCTTGCCTGATAACAGATCAAAAGAAACTGTTCCTATATCTGGATGAATGTGTGTTCAAACATCTGCACCTGTTGCCTGATGGGAGAGGGGAGAAGAGGGAGTGACCGGTGTGATATTGGTCCTTGATTATGCTGGCGGCCTTGCAGAGGCAGCGTGGTGTAGATGGAGTCAATGGAAGCGAGAATGGTTTGTGTGAGGGTCTGGGCTACGTCCATAACTCTGCAATTTCTTGCAGTCTCAAATGGAGCAGTCCCCAAACCCTGCTGTGATACATCCCGATAGGCAAGTCTGTAGAAGTTAGTGAGGGTTGTTGAGGGCATGCCAAACTTCCTGAGCCTTCTAAGTATTTGGAAGCATTGGTGTGCTTCATTTGGCTATTTCCTCAATGTGGCTGGTCCAGGACAAATTCTGGACCATTTCTACCTCGTCACCATCAATTTAGACTGTGGTGCATGTACTGCTTCACATCCTGAAGTCAGTCACAATCTCCCTTGTCTTGTTGACATGGGAGGAAAGGTTATTGTCTTGGTGCGAAGTTACAAGGTTCTCAATCTCATTTCTGTACAAAGTCTCGTCATTGTTCGATATACGGCCCACTACGATGATGTCATCTGCAAACTTGTAGATTGAGTTGGATTGGTATTTGGCTGCACAGTCGTGAGTGTATAAATATAGTAGGAGGCTGAGAACACATC
Organism: Amblyraja radiata; assembly: GCF_010909765.2. NCBI lineage: Eukaryota > Metazoa > Chordata > Chondrichthyes > Rajiformes > Rajidae > Amblyraja > Amblyraja radiata. Next base: position 18,050,194 of record NC_045983.1, on the reverse strand, counting down.
CTTATGGGGCACCGGCATTGAGAATTATCATGGAGGATGATTTGTCACCTATCCTCACTGATCATGGTCTGTTCAGATCCTAATTTTATTTATTTAGGACATCAGCCAATCCAATAAATACAGGAAAAATAGCGTTATCAAATTTTCAAACATAATATTGGAGGGGGGGGGGGGGGGGGGGGTTGGGGGGGGTGGGGAGGGGGTTAATAATTAAGCAGTGCATGGAAAAAATAAACCTTCAGGAGTTTTTGAGTTATTTTTCACCAATTGAGCCCTTGCAGCCAGAGCTGGATGTAATAATGAAACAGAAACCAATAGATCACTTACTGGCTATCGTATCATGTATTTGCTAATCTGGAATTGTAATTATTTTATCATTGTTTTTGCAGCAGAGATCATATCCACTGCACCCAGCCATTGAGGAGTTGATTCATTGAGAAGTCACCATCCAAGATCTTTCCCTTAATTCAGGGATCTTAGATGCTGTGGGCGGCGCGACTCTCGTCAGCAGCGGCCTCTGTAGTCCGTCTGTCTTTTTATTATTTTTTGTCTCATTTCTATGTAGATTTTATTTATTTTTTTTGTCGGGGTATGTGTGTGGGGGGGTGGGGGTGGGGGTGGGACTTTAAAATCTTTCCCCTGCACGGGAGACCCTACCTTTTCTTTGTCGGGTCTCCGTTGTCGTTGGGGCTGGGCAAAGTGGAGCGGCCTCTAACAGGAACGACCTGGGGCTCCAGTCGCGGAACTGGCCGAGTCCGGAGCGGGTGGAGCGGTGGTGGAGCGCTGCTGCGACCCGAACCCCGGAGGTTCGGAGGCTGCAGCTGCGGATCTGGCGGACAACAACACCGGGAGCCCGCGGGTCCCTGGTGGGAGACCGCTTTTCGGGGCTTCCGCAGCGGCGACTTCTCCCGCCCGAGTTGCAGGGTTGAAGAGCACCTGGAGCGGGGACACTTACCATCGCCCCGCACGGCTTGGAATGGCCACGGGACTTTGCGAGCGCACGCCGGGGGCTCTAACACCAAGACCCGGTGTGCGACCTTGCATCACCCGGCGTGGCTTTAATGGCCGCTGGACAATCACCATCGCCAGCCGGGGGCTTTGACTTTGACTCTGACATCGGGGGGGGGGAGTGCAGTGGAGAGATAGGTTTTTTTGCCTTCCATCACAGCGAGGCGATGGATGTTTGTGTAAATTGTGTTGTGTCTCGGGTCTTTTGTTTTGTAATGTATGGCTGCAGAAACGTAATTTCATTTGGACCTCAAGGGGTCCAAATGACAAATAAATTGTATTGTATTGTAGATGCAGGGAACACTCTCTAAATGCTACTATTAAGTAATCTTCAGATCATTTTCATATCATAATTTGGAATTACTTGATGCAGAAATATCTTCAGAAAAATCAAAGATGAGTGCTGTTAAAGTTATCCAACACCTCCGCTCAGTTAGCTGCTCTACGTGAGTGAGACCAAGCGTAGGCTTGGCGATCGCTTCGCCCAACACCTCCGCTCAGTTCACAATAACCAACCTGATTTCCCGGTGGCTAAGCACTTCAAATCCCCCTCCCAATCCGAATCCAACCTTTCTGTGCTGGTCCTCCTCCATGACCAGAGTGAATCCCACCGCAAATTGGAGGAGCAGCACCTCATATTTTGCTTGGGTAGTTTACACCCCAACGGTATGAACATTGACTTCTCCAATTTCAGGTAGTCCTTGCTTTCTCCCTCTTTTCCCTCCCCTTCCCAGCTCTCCCACAGCCCACTGCCTCCGCCTCTTCCTTTCTTCTTCCCGCTTCCCCCACCCTCAACATCAGTCTGAAGAAGGGTCTCGACCCGAAACGTCACCTATTCCTTCGCTCCATAGATGCTGCCTCACCCGCTGAGTTTCTCCTTTTGTCTACCTTACTTTAACACAGTAACCTTTACACGTGGGCAGAGAAATGGCAGATGGAGTTTAATCCGAGTAAGTGTGAGACGCTGCATTTTGGGAGGTTGAATGTAAGGGGAAAGTATACCGTTAATAGCAAGACCCTTAACAGCATTTATGTACAGAGAGATCTTGGGGTTCAAGTCCACAACTCCCTGAATGTGCCATCACAGGATAGAGTGGTGAAGAAGGCTTATGGTATTGATCGAGGCCTTGAGTTTAAGAGTCAAGAAATCATGTTGCATCTTTGTACGAATTCGATTAGGCCGCATTTGGAGCTTTGTGCATTTTTTGTCACCCCATTACAGAAAGGGTGTGTATGGGCGTGCTCAGGGAGGGGTAGTACTGGTGGAGGTCAAGTCATGCTCCTCTAACGGTAGCTTGTCCACCTTTAGTCCTCACCTGGCCCCCAGCTCTCACCTGTGGCTCCAAGAAGCTGCTAGTATGGTACAGCGGCCACACCCTGCTAAACTACTTTGGCTGGCAGGCTAAACCAGGTGAGGGTAGCCGACGGGTCTCAGACCCTCGGTGAGTTTAGGGGCTTGCTCAGCCCAGCATGCAAAGTTTGTTCCTGGCGGATTGGGCGGAGGAAATCCACTGGATAGTTCAACGGCCAGGAAGGCGGCTCAGCAGCGCACTGTGTGGTGCAAAGGGCATGTCAAAGCATGAAAGAAGACATGGTCATCCACTGCAACCATCGGAGTTTCCAGGCATAACATCTAACCGTGCCACTAGATTCCAGCTTCTGTGGCTGAGAGGGTGGGGTTGCCTATGTACAAAAGCCTCTCCACATTAATCTCTCCCAAGCACAGGCTTTTGTGCAAATTGCTCAACCATGCTATTGTATTTTACGTCGGGCCACCATCATTATAGAAAGGATGTGGTGGCTTTGGAGAGGGTTCAGCAGGGGCTTAGCATAATGTTGCCTGGATTAAAGAGCATTAGCTATAAGGAGAGGTTGGACAAATTTGGATTATTTTCTCTGGAGCAGCGGAGGTTGAGGGGAGACTAGTTCAAGTTCAAGTGAGTTTATTGTCATGTGTCCCTGATAGGACAATGAAATTCTTGCTTTGCTTCAGCACACAGAACATAGTAGGCATTTACTACAAAACAGATCAGTGTGTCCAGACTTGATAGAAGTATATAAAATTATGAGAGGCACAGATATGGTAGACAATCAGAACCTCACTTTTATCCCAGGATAGACATGTCAAAGATTAAAAGCCATAGCTATATGGTCAGAGGGGGAAAGTTTAAAGGAGATGTGTATGGCGAGTTTTTTTTACGTAGTGGAGTGGGTCCCCGGAAGAGAGGTGCTTCAATTAACTGACCGAATAAGAACTAGGGGTGAGAGGTATAAGGAAATTGGGAGGAGGAGAAGGAGAAAGAATCATGAGGGGATAAAGTCCGCATGTAATCTAAAATTCATTGGCTGTAAGATGCTGGGAATGGTCAGAGCCTCTCAAGGGATTTGAAAATGTACTTTGGGAAATATAATTTACAGGGCTTCAGGGAAAGAGGGAATAGAACTTGATAGTCTATATGAACTCGAAAGACTGACTGGACTCCTGTGATATATCATTTCTAAAATTTTACAATTACTGCCCTGGAACAAAGATATGACTCTGTGGTCTGATAGGTGATCATTTTTTAAACAAATTCACATTTTTAAATTACATGATAAAATTGTCAAATTGGCACTTTTTTGTTAATTTCACATAATTTCATTGTGCACCAAAAAAAAATGAGGAGAGGATTTCTTCATGTATTTCTTGTAATTGTTTATGCTTTACTTGGAAATAAGCCATCCACTGATGACTTCTTATTTCAGTAAAGTGCAATAAATCACCCTTTGGCTTGAATGAGAAAGAAATTTACTTTGACAGCGTATGTCTGACAGATTAATTCGCCAGCTGACAATTGTCAGCAAAAAAAGACAACTTGAAAGGCTTCTGCACATTGTTGTAATTTCTCCATTCTAAGTAGTGCAGCAAGATTTAACAAATCTGCCTGTCCTGTAACGTTAGCAAACAGAGAATGAACAAGAATGATAAAATCCAGAGAACCAGTCTCCCACATTTTCTTTGTTAAAATATGCCAACTTCCCACTGACAGATCACGAGCAGCAGCAGAGAGAAATTTAATCTAAAAAGAGTGTGATGCTTTAAAGAGCTTGGCCTCATTTTATTACTGTTCGAGCATAAACATCAACAAGATAGTCTTAAGAAATGTCCAGTTTCGAGTTTACACCAATATTTGTCCTCTGAGCATTACTGACCAGATATGCAGGCTCTATCCTGATGTTATGTTCTGATAGGATTTTAAAAAATCTGACAAATCTAAAGAAGGGTACCAAACTGAAACATAACCCATGTGTTTAAGAAGGAACTGCAGATGCTGGAAAATCGAAGGTAGACAAAAGTGCTGGAGAAACTCAGCGGGTGCAGCAGCATCTATGGAGCGAAGGAAATGGGCAACGTTTCGGGCCGAAACCCTTCTTCAGACTGATGGAGTGTGGGGGGTGGGGGGGGGGAGAAGTAAGGAAAAAGGAGGAGGAGGAGCCCGAGGGCTGAGGGAGAGCTAGGAAGGGGAGGAGACAGCAAGGGCTAACGGAATTGGGAGAATTCAATGTTTATGCCACTAGGGTGCAGACTGCCCAAGCGGAATATGAGGTGCTGTTCCTCCAATTTCCGGTCAGGAGTCTATCACCTGCGATGGAGATAGTGAGGTCAAGAAATGGTAGGGAAATGTCGGAAATGGTCCAGGTGTATTTGAGTGCCGGATGGAAGTTAGTGGTGAAATGGATGGTCAGTGAGTTGTGTGTGGGTGCAGGAGGTAGCACCAATGCAGTCATCGATGTAGCAAGGGTAGAGGAGGTAAAGGAGGTATTGATATTTGAAGACGTCTATGTGCCAAGCACTAAGCCTAGAAGCCAGACTTTTGATAAGGTCCACAAAATGAAAGTTAATGGGTTTCAAGAAAAGTAGCTCCCTACTAAGAAGCAATGGGTGCTGAGTATTTATGTGACAGGGAGGCTATTATCAGTGTGGTTCCACATGGCTCTGTACTCAGTTCCTTGTATTTCATTATCTGTAATGATTCAGACCATCATGTAGGCAGTATGATAAATAAGTTTGTAGATGATACAGAACCTGCCATTAGCTTGACAGCAAGGAAGCTTTAGGTTCTAGGATGATACAGATGGTCTGGTCATTTGGACAGGAATTTAATTCAGAGGAGAGTAATGGGCCTGTCCCACTTAGGCGATTTTTTCAGTGGACTGCCGGCGACTGTCGAGTTGCCGGCAGTTGCCTGAAAAACCAGCAATCGGAACGGCGACTGTCAGAGAGGAACACAAACACATCTCTTTCTTCACCAGCCCATGTGAATTTTTTAGACAGCGCTCCCCCCGCTTGCCCTATCAAAAAAATTCACACGATACAAACACATACCGCAATGAACAGGAAGGTTGGCGCTGTAAAAAGACGGCTAAAGCACAGTGTACGGTAAGTCCTTTAAAAAAGGGGGGAGAGGGGAAGAAGGGGGAGGAAGGAGTGGAGACAACTTTTAAGAATCCAGAGAAACATGGCTGTGAAGGTCGGCGGACATTTAGCGTATCCTTGGTTCTGAAAACTACTGCTTACCTTTTTTTCCCAATGAGCCAATGAAATTCACTGCTCAGCACTGGCTACAACCTACGAGAACCTCCGAGAACCTTCGACCTCCTGGCTTCATTTTAGTCGCCGCTAATTTTTCAACATGTTCAAAGATTCACGGTGCCCATATGAGGGCGCAACTAGTTCCCATAATGTGGGAACTCCTCGTGACCATGAAGGCGAACATGTGGCGACTGCATAGTCTCCTGCAGTCGCCTAAAAAGTCACCTAAGTGGGACAGGCCCATGAGCCTATGCATCGGGGAAGGTGCAACAAGCAAGGGAATATATAATAAATGGGGATATATTGACTACTATGGTGGAACATAGGGACCATGGAGAGTATATCCACGGATCCCGGTGAACAAAAGAGCAAATCAATAATATGGTGAAAAGGCATACATAAACATTTAGATTATTAGTCATTGCATAGATTTTACTTCGGAGTCACGTGAGTGACTACGTGAAGAACCCGCTCAGTGCGCAGGCGCGGCATTACGCCAGCAGTGCAACAGCGGCTGCAACGGGATTAAGGCGCTCCCGCTACAGAATGAACCGGACCGTCAGGTGAGTACCCTGAGGTTGGGTTTCGTTTACAGGTGAGCCTTTTTCTGCTTGTGTTTTTTACAGGCAGAGAAAAAGGCTCTGGAACAAAACTGTCCCCCGTTCAAGGAGGAACGTTTCCCGTCGGGGAGGGGGGCAGCAACAGGCGGTAGGAGCGACCCGGTGTTCCTCTATTCCCCGACACCGTGCCGAGCCCAGCCCGCTAGCACCTGAGCAGCGGGCTGGATGCATAGCCACCCGAAGAGGCATCCGGCAGGTGTTCCCGATTTCGGACGGGACGTCTTTCCACCCGCACGGGGGGAGAGAGAGCCGTCTGAGCCGCTGGAGCGGCTCACGGAGCAGGTGCCTGCGAGACGCGCTGCTTGAGGGGCGCTCTCGCTACTACAAGGCACAAAAGCTCCAGAAGATGGCGGTAGGAACAATTACCGGGCGCTCCGCTATCCCCATCACCGCGCCGAGCCCAGTCCCGCTAGTGCCTGAACTGCGGGCTGGATGTCTAGCCATCCGAACAGGCATCCGGCCGGTGGCATCCGATTCGTTGGACGGGGACATGTCTCCACCTAAATGGAGGAGAGACAGCCGCCTGAGCTGCATCCAACAGCTATTGGAGCAGCTCCAGCGAGATGCGCAGAAAGAGCGCTCTCGCGGAGGGAGGTCAGGCACCCTCTCCACAGTGTTTCATGCACTGCCCTCTGCTCCCTCATTACTGGAGGCTAGCATTGGTGACCAGGGCTGGGCTGGTCTGGAACAGGGGCAGGCGGACGAATTCGGGAGTATGCCAGGGGTGCAGGAACAGGAAGAGCTGTTGGGTGTGATGGACCGCTTGTAGCAACCCCACCGGCTGGAGCACCGCTGGAACCAAGAATGGCGGCCAGCATCAACGATCTATCCAATAAACCATTACTGGAAAAGGTGCTCGCTGAGGTGCTGAAACAATACACAGCACCAGAAAACTGTGAGGCCCTCAAAGTAAAAAGTGTCAACAGCCAAATCTGGGGGCATGTGGGGTCACACATCCGGCCCCAAGAACTCAAGCTACAGCGGATCCTAAGGCTCCTGACGTCGGCCATCACAGCCTTTGCTCGTTCCGTGGAGACCACGGAGATGGATAACTGCCAGCAGGATGTGCTGGCATTAATGTGTACCACACAATTTGAGATCAACAATCTCCGGAGGGAAACATAAGACCTGCCCTCAATCCCAAATTTGCTGGCTTGTATAAAGCCCCAGCTGCGGAGACGGACGCGCTGCTATTTGGGAAAGATCTCAATAAAAAACTGAAGGAGATGGAGGAAGCATCAAAAACCTTCGGCCTAATGAGGGCAGGCCCCGGGACGAGCAAACCAAGACCTCCGATACCCAAGCGGCAGCACCCCACGGCATCCACCAGTCGACGTCCGCAATATGGGACTGGTGAACGCTTGGGGTCCGCACATTATCCCCAAAGATCTTTTTAGATCAGGGCCCGCAGCGGACCCTCTGGAAAATGCGCCTCCCCCCAACATCGCCAGCACGTCAGAACAAAATCTTCAGGAAAATGAAGAAACAGAATCGCCAATAACCATGGAGGTAGGTGGGTCTGGTCCCTACCAGCATATAGAGAATAAGGGTGCTTTATTAACAGGGGGGAGATTACACTTGTTTAAAGAAGCATGGGGTATGGTCACGAGTGACAAGTATATACTCAACAGCATTAGTGGATATAAAATACAATTCATGTCAGAAAAAACGCCGCCAGTTCAACAATGGCCCCAAAGGGTATTTCTCCCTCTGTCAAAGAGAAACGTGAGGGACAAGCTGAACTGGTGAGACTTATCACAAAGGGGGTCATCGAAAAGACCAAACATGAACCTTTGGAATTTGTATCGAATATATTTACTAAAACCAAAAAAGATGGTGGCTGTCGCATCATCATTGACTTAACATCACCTAAACAAATTTGTTAAGTATATACATTTCAAAATGGAGGCATACGTTACTGCCAAACAACTGAATTCCAAAGGACACTTCATGGCAAGCATTTATCTTAAAGATGCTTACTATCTAGTACCCATATACAAGGATCATCGCAGATACCTAAAATTTATCTGGATGGTACAAAGCCTTGCCCTATGGGCTAACTTCAGCCCCAAGATTATTCACCAAAATATTGAACCCAGCCATGGCAATACTAAGAAAACAAAAACATATTGTCATGGCATATCTGGATGATATTCTGATAGTAGGGAAAATGATGGAATTGGCTGTGGCAGCAGTATCAGCTACAAAACAGCTCCTCGAAACTCTGGGGTTCGTCCTACATCCAGATAAATCTAAGTTGAAGCCATCCACTATCATGGACTACCTGGGCTTCACAATTAACTCAGTCCATATGACTGTTACCTTGCCAAAGGCAAAAATGGTTGAATTAGCACAATCATGCAACAATTTAATGGTCAACAAGCGACCAACTATTCGACAAGTAGCAAGAGTAATGGGGGAAATGGTAGCAGCATTTCCGGCCACACAATTCGGACCTTTGCACTATCAAAAAATTTACAGAGAGCAAAGGTACAGGCAATAAAACGACATACAGGTCACTATGATCGTGTCATGAACTTACCCACTGAAGCAATATCAGAGCTACAGTGGTGGGCAGAAAACGTTTGGCATAGTTTCAGCCCTATCTTTATCACTAACCCTACTTTAGTTACTCAAACAGATGCCAGTGCTCAAGGCTGGGGAGTGACTAACTCCATATCCAGCACAGGTGGTAGATGGACTAACCTAGAGTCATCATTACTACTTACACTGGGCATTAACTATCTAGAGATGTTGGGCGCCTTTTATGGTTTAAAAGCATATGTATCTAATATGCAGCACTTGCATGTTCGGTTACAAATTGATAAATACTACGGTGATGGCTTATATTAACCATATGGGTGGCATAAAATCATTATCATGCGACAAATTGGTCAACATGATTTGGCAATGGTGAGTCGAAAGACATATTTGGCTATCAGCTACTTACCTACCAGGTAAGCTAAACACCCATGCCATGAGAAAATTAAACGCCTGGGTTGCAAGTTTGAACAGACCTTACCTGGAACTGGGATTGTCCGAACAAACCATCACCACCATGTCGGCATCCCTTCGAACATCCACCAAGAGGCAGTACTTAACCAGCATCAAAAAAGGGAGAAGTACTGCCAGGAAACAGGGACAACATACGCAACAGCTACAGCCACCAACATACTGGAGTTCCTGGCCTATCTACACCACAATGTAGGGATCAGCTACAGTGCCATCAACACAGCGCAGAGTGCTCTTTCTGCTTATCTCAAACCAGCGCCAGGACAACAGGCGATGGGATCCCATCCACTGGTGGTAAAACTGATGAAGGGCATTTACAATATCAAGCCCTAAGCCCAGGTATACCCATATTTGGGATATCAGTGTGGTCCTGACATATCTCAGGGAATGGCCACCAGCCAGATCCCCCGGCCTCGAGCAAGCTACACTAAAGACGCTCATGTTGATGGCACTTGTATCCGCTCAGAGGGTCCAGTCACTACACCTATTGCGACTGGACAACATGATCACAGCTCCAGACCAGATCTGTCGTTATCCAGCGACTGATCAAACAGAGCAGACCAGGAACACCTAATCCAGTCGTGGCTTACCCACCAGAACCACGGTTATGTGCCATGACCCACCTACTATCCTACATAGACACAACCAAAATATTCGAGGGAGATGAAAAGCCTTGTGGGTCAGTCACAAAAACCTTATGGTCGGGTGACGAGCCAAACCATTGCGAGATGGCTCAAGCAGGTGCTAGAAACTGCTGGGATAAACACTAACATGTACAAATTTTATTCCACCAGGGCAGCATCCATGTCGACGGCTAAAAAATGGACATGCCTATAGACCACATCCTGGCTACAGCAGGATGGTGGGGGGGGGGAAAGACCGTTCAGAAATTTTATAATAAGCCGTTGGCAAAACCTGGTTTATTTGCAGTAAAGATTTACGAACTGCAAATATTTAATTTAAGCCCAGGGGAGCAACTTAATTCTTTGTTGTTATTGTTTAAAAAATACCATTGTGTTTTTCTACAAATAGACTCATTGGTTGATTACGATAACACTTCCTCCCTCAAGAACTTCGGCAGTGAGTGAAATGAAACTGTTACACGGTTTGAAATCACAGAGCTTTGAAATCTACACGTAGTCACTCACGTGACTCCGAAGTAAAATAGTAAGATTAAACGAGAACTTACCAGTTTGAAGTTTGATCTGTATTTTATGAGGAGTTACGATGAGGGATTACGTGCCCTCCGCTCCCACCCTCATTATATGGATCAAACTAATAAATTGATGTCTCCTTATCTTTACTATGTTTACTTCAAAATAACTGTGTCTATCTGTGATTCCACACCGCTGCTTGGAAGTATGCCGCGCCTGCGCACTGAGCGGGTTCTTCACGTAATCCCTCATCGTAACTCCTCATAAAATACAGATCAAACTTCAAACTCGTAAGTTCTCGTTTAATCTTACTATTATAAAGTACTCATATTATTCTGGCCACTGCATGACAGGGAAATTGTAGGTAGATGAGAGAGGAAATTTACAATGATGTTGGACAGGAAGTTAGTAACTATGAGGTAAGATTCTATAAGCAAGGATTGTTATCCTTGGCACAGTGGAGACTTAATTAAGATGTGTGAGATTATTAAGAGCTAGATGGAGTAAACTTGAGAGACCTATTTCCCTAGGCTGACAGATCAAAAACCAAGGGGCATAATTTTCAAGTAATTGGTAAAAGGATGACAGGGGTGATGAGGAAAAATCACCACTCAAAAGGAGACAGAGGTCTAGAACTCAGTCGGAAAAGGTGGAAGAGACAGAAACCTTCTTCGGTAGGTACTTGAAGAGCTGGAAAGTGGGTTTGGACTTGGTTGCTCGTTCTTTGCTACGTTGGATACATTGGACCAAACAGTCTCCTTCTGTGTCAGAAATATTCTATTATGTGGACATTGACAATCTTATCATTCTAATACTTTGAATTGAATGACCCCTTTCGTCATCCATGATAAAATACCGACAATGGTTGACCCCACAAACTGGAAAGAGGCCCTTCCAGCCTCAAAGACTCTTTTTTATTGAATCAGTATCGATGTCACCACCCAACATCACACGGGAGCACCACCTCGTTGAACCACATGTGGTGAAGGCCCGCCACCGTGTTCTTCATGAAAAGAAAGATGGAAAACAAATGTCACTTTGCATATTGCACCTATTGTCAGAGACGGGTATTACTAATGTGTTCAAGAAGGAACTGCAGATGCTGGAAGATCGAAGGTACACAAAAATGCTGGAGAAACTCAGCGGGTGCAGCGGGTCTGAAGAAGGGTTTCGGCCCGAAACGTCGCCTATTTCCTTCGCTCCATAGATGCTGCTGCACCCGCTGAGTTTCTCCAGCATTTTTGTGTACCTTCGAGTATTACTAATGTTTAGAGACGATGGAATGTCATCATTTGAAGACTTCTCACTTGGTAAATTTGAGATGCTCACCCACTTAACCTTCTGATTTTGCCATGATGAAAGGGATGGCAAATGTTTTGCTAAATAGGCTCAGGCCAAAGTTCGATCATAATATGCGTGCACAATGAAAGCAGTTACAGAGATGACTAGTTAAGCTGATCTCTCACTGCCTGCAGATTCTTGACAGGGGAAAAAAATATTGAAAGATAATCTGCTGAACCTCTCAAACCCTGAATCTTTCAGCTTATGAATGTTTACTCCACAGTCTGTCACCTGAGTTCTCGCCTCTTCTTTATTTTTTATATGAAGTACCATGAAGTTTTATCAGAACATAACTATTAGCTCATTTTTCGCCAGCCACGGTAATCCTTCAATTGCTGCACACCACTAACTGCACATTTCTTCAAGAGCCATTAACCGCACAGTGGGAAAAGAAGCCCGACTCATGATAACATTGAACATCTAATCCAACTGCTGGATAGGAAATTCTGAAGCTAAGTATACCATTGCAATATCAAAACATAGCACTCACAGTAAACATTAAATATCATGAAGATACAAGATACTGCAGATACTGAAATCTTGAGCAAAAAATAAGCTGCTGCAGGAAGTCACTGGGTTTAGTTTAGTTTATCATTGCAACGTGCGTCGAGATACGTTGAAAAGCCGTCCACGGTGCACAGATAAAGGATAGAGGTGTACAAACTTTAGTGCAAGATAAAATCTGATAACGTCCAATTAAAGATAGTTCAAAGATCTCCAATGCGGTACAGTAGTTGGGAGGTTAGGACTGCACTCCAGCTGAGAGGACTGATAACAGCTGGGAAGAAACTGTCCCCGACTCTGGAGGTATGCATTTTCAAACTTTTGTATTCTTTCCTGATGGGGAGGAGATAAAATCTCAGTCAAAAGAAGAGAAAGAGGAGATAAAATCTCAGTCAAAAGAAGAGAAAGAGGAGGCTGGAACTGAGTGGTGAGGAGCGTTTGAAGTTTGCTGTTTTACTTCACAGCAAAATTAAAATCCAACCCAGACTGATGAAGTGACGACAACCTTTCATTGCTGGATCTAAATATTAAATAAGTCATGACTCAGATTCAGATTCAACCTGGTGTCTCTTGAGTGTAAGAACTTGTAGACATTTGCATCTAGCCTGGCGTTCAGTTAGCTTCAGTCAGTTAGACTATCTTGCACAGAATTGGCATATTTGGAGCATCGTAGGTTAGGTGAAGGCTTTCACCTGCAATCACGAAAGTATTCTGCCCATTGGGCCAGGATATTGGTAATCGCATTCAGTTGAATTCTCACTAAAGTAGATGATAGCATTTTGATGTAAGAACATAAATCAGTATCTCACTTATACCATTTAATGGGTGTTGCTAATGGCTTTGTGGAATTTTACTGCTTGGTTTGCTCAAAAAATCATATCAATCAATTCATGTATGCAGAATAACTCCCCATGTGCAACTGTTAGAGGCAATTTGATTTTAAATAATCTCGCAAAATAGGAATTAGTGTCATCAAACTAATGCCATTCATCTAAATACAGCGCAAATTTGGTCTGGCTCAGCTAGAATCAGCTCCAAGGTTAACAACTTTTTACTAATTTTTGTGTGTCTCATATGAGTGAGATTCCAATACTGTCATATCCAAGTGTGCACTGTAACTGCTGCAAATATAGTTAAGCTTTGGAACTATCAGTTCCTCTCCAGCATCACTGGGATATTATCAGTTAGTTTGAATTTTTTAATGTTATTTGTTTTCAAATAAACAGTCACAGATAGCAATGCCTGCAGGGACACGAGGATAGGAATGAGAAATAAAATATGGTAAAGTAGCAGTTGCTGTAGTGGGAAGTTAGATTGCCTTGACTGGAATCTCTCTTCACAGCATTCCCCTTTATGAGATGTTGCAGTAGAAAATAGGATTAGTCAACAAGAAAATGAACAGATGATACAATCCCTGAATAAATCAGTCTGAATGAATACACTTGTGTTCATTCCACTCGCTTTGTAGCCGCAGTTTAACACAACCTGCCGTAAGGAATCAGCTGATCTTTAAACCTGTTCTTGGTAGCCTTATAAAACATGGAAACAACACAGAGCTGTTATGCCTGCAAGACGGTTTGCAAGGGAAGAATTATATACAGTATGTCCCGTTTCTTTGAAGTTTTTTAACATTGTGTTGTTCAGCAGGAATATGGATGTTTTGTTGTACGGCCGATATAGCTTATATTTGTAACTAGACCAAGTGGGACCAGTTGGGCCCCGTTCCCCCAACGCAATATTCCACCACTCACACATAGTCCCCAACTACGCAGGCGCGGCTAACGGGTTGTGACACCAGAGATTCCTTTTGTGACATGGGTCACAGCAACCCTCCCCCAACTGTGCCTCACCATCCCTCCTCCATTCCCCCTCATCCCCCAGCACTCCTTCCCCCTCATCTTCACCCTCCATCTTCTTTCCCCTCTCCTCCTCCCCTCCCCTACTCCCTCCCTCACCTCTCCCTCCCTCTCTTTTCCCCTACCCTCAGTCACTCTCTCCATAACCCCTCTCACCTCCCTACCCCCACTCCTCTCCCTCGATTTCCCTGCTCCCGCACTCTTCACCTCCCCCTATCCCACTCCCCCACTCTCCCTCCTCACCTCCCCCACTGCCCTCCTCACCCTCTATCGACCACTCCCTTCCTACCTCACTGCCCCCTCCTCTCTATCCCCCCCTCCCCCACTCTCCCTACTCACCTCCGCCACTTTACACTCCCTCTCACCTGCCTAACCCCTCCTCTCACTCTATCTCCCTGCTCCCCTACTCCCCACCTCCACCCTACCCCACACGCCCCACAATGAAAATCGCGATTTTCTTTAAAATGACCTAAATACAATGTTAGCTGTTAATGAAAATGGAAGAATTTGATTAAAACTGAGTTTTTTTGAAAATCTTGATTTTTTAATGTAACTGAGATTCAGGATCCCATTGTAACGTCATTGTGACGTTGAACGCTGCTGACGGGCAGGGCAAGTGGAAAAGTGGTTTGAAAAGTGATTGTTGTAAAGTTTAAAATGTCAATAACTTGTAAAATATAACATCAATCTGTACAAAACTTGTTTCTTTTACACCCCAGGACAATAGTGAGTAAGGTGGGCCAAAACCTGCAGCGCTATCGTGTACCGTTTTGGCGGGGTTTTGGAATATTGCGCACACGCACACACGCATACATACAAACAAGATGAGAGTTTTAGTAATATATAGATGACCCAAAAGGAAGCCATTCAGCCCATCAGGTTGATACCAGCTCTCCAGGGTACAGTCCCCTTCTCCATATTTCCCTGTACTCCTGCAACTTAATCACTCTTGAACATGTCCATTAATTTCCCTTTGAATATTTCCCAATTACTCTATATTAAAGGGTAATTTCCAGTAGCCAACACAACCAACTAATGGGTGGTGAAAAAGGGTCTTGACGAGAAACGACACCCATAAATAAAGCAGCCCAACATGCATGGAGGAAGACCAGATAGCATTCGGGTACAAGCTGATAACTAGCAGATGACATTAGTGTCACTAAGGTGCAAGCAAAATATTATAACCACCTGAGCAAGATCATTCCCGAGTCCCCTGTCGTCAATGTCATGTGGGTCACCATTAACCAGAAATTCAAGTGGACCGTCAACATACATGACACCATCGGAGTGTAAGGCCTAAAATTCATTTCTGGCAAGATTTTCAACTACATTTGTCTGGTTCACAATTGGTGCTATTTTCACCAAGAGAAAAGAGCTTTTAATAATGCTGTCAGTTAAGACTGAGCATTATTTAAAGGATCATGTACATCTACCTTGTAGTTATTGGCAGAATGCTACACAACTCACTGCCAAACAAATGTCAGGAGAACTGACCTGGACTGAAATGCCAGTCACACATGACCAGAAGAGAGAAAGGAGCACCTTTACACCGCTCTAAGCTCAGGATATGGCAGCTGAGACTCTGTGAGCAGCTGGCGTCTGTGACAAGTCTCCTCAATGGATGTAATGAGGAGTTAACCGCAGTCCACAGTGGTCATATGTTAAACCAAGGATGCCTCAAATCACCGTTTAATGATACACAGTATATATATATTTGGTGATCCAAATTTGGGCTTGAGAAAGACATAGCACCAAATGGTGCAATGAGAATGTTTTGAATTCCAATTTCCAGGGTTAAATCTGGTGGAATTGACAAAACCTGTTGAAAAATTGAGAACTGGCACAACAGTTTGAAGCTAAAGAAATTCCTCCTCCATTTCTTTATAAAGGTAGGCCTTTTTCTTCTGGGGCTGTGCCCTCTGGTCCTATACTCTCCCACTGGTGAAAACATCCTCTCCATCTCCATCCTATCCATGCCTTTCGCTATTCGGTAAGTTTCAATGCGGTCCGCCCCTCATTCTTCTAAACTCCAGCAAGTACAGGCCCAGACCCATCAAATGTTCCTCATACGTTAACCCAATCATCAGCAGGATCATTCTCGTAAACCTGCTCTGGACCTTCTCTACCCCATCACATTCCTGCTCAGATATGGAGTCCAAAACTGCTCACAATACTCCAAATGCGGTTTGACCAGTGCCTTGGAAAGACTCTGCATTACATCCCTGTTTTTATATCCTAGTCCACTCGAAATAAATGCTAACATTGCATTTGTCTTCCTTCCTACGGATTCAACTTGCAAATTAACCTTTTGGGAATCCTGCACCATACTACCCATGCTACCCAATCCTGCTACCCATGTCCCCTTGCATCTCCAATTTTGGAATCCTCTCCACATTTAGAAAATAGTCTATGCCTTTATTCCTACTATCAAAGTGCATAACCACACACTTAGCTACTCTGTATTCCATCTGACACTTTTTTTGCCCACTCTCCCAACCTGTCCAAGTGCTTTAGCCCTGCTTCCTCTACACTACCTGCCCCTCCACCTATCTTCGTATCATCCACAAATAAATAAATTCCATCGTCCAAATCATTAATATACAACGTGCACATCTACCTCTGTGTTGCTTTTTGTAAATCGCCTTCTCTTCCATCTTCTCTATCTCTATCTCTCTCTCTCTCTCTCTCTCTCTCTCTCTCTCTCTCTCACTCTGGCTCTCTCTCTCCAACTGTGTGTTTTGTATGTGAATATCAAAAAAGCTGAAAATCTAAAACAAAAAATTGCTGGAAACACTCAGCAGGTCTGGTAGCATCTCTCTCTCTCTCTCTCTCTCTCTCTCTCTCTCTCTTTATTTCTCTTACTCTTCATTTCTTTCCAGTTGGCAAACATTTAGACACACAATTCATAATGAATATAGTGCTTTGGACTAAAATATCAAAGTATGATTGTGAGAATCAAAACAGATTCAAGAAAAGGAAATTGCCATTGACAATTTTGTTGAAGTATTTTGAGGCTTTATTAGGCTTGGTAGATAAAAAATGAACTAGTGGATTTACAATAGGGATACAATAAGCTGTTATCTTATTCATATTCATATTTGAGATCCTGGGATTGGGTTTTAAATTAACGTGTACTGAAACTGAATAATAAACATTTAGCAGAGAACAAAAATAAAAGAGTAATCTTTGGGTTCATAATCAGGGTGGCCATGCACATGTATGACAGGCAGAGAGAATGTATGAATCTCCTCCAATATATGACTCCATCCTTCTGCTTCCTACAACTGTTCTTATTCCAATTCCCCCCCCCCCCCCCCCTGCAATGCTCTCACCTTCTTCTGCCCTCTCACAAAACTCTGATCTTTCAGCCCTTATGACTGCTATCTCTGCACACTCAACCATGTTGCCAACCATGCCCCAGTGGTCAGTTTTCAATCCAGGCCATAATGTGGCCCCTGGCTTTTAAGCACAGAAATGCCATATTCCTGAACATAGGTCGCTTGTTTCTGGCTCTCAGCAACACACATGGTCCCTTTCACCACGGCGTTCTGTGGGCACATGGCCCAGGTTCCTGGTCCACATCGGAACCACACTTAAGGTCGGTGGAAGTCGCCCATGGACCAGGCAATGAAAAATCCTGCTTTATAGAATTATTCCACAATACAACTGTAGTGAGACCAGGCAGGTTGAGCGAAAATAGTTTTTATTCACAAAAACAAACAGAAACTCGTAAAACCACGTGCCTAGTCTAGCTAAAGGACACAGCTCCTGTCGCCGGGAGGACCGCTGATAACTAATTAAAAGCCCGCGAATGAACCCCTGTGGTCACGTCACAGTGCTGACCAATGACGAGGGTTCTGACTTCTCCGCCCCACCACTAGGTGCCGCTACACAACCTCCATTCTGTCAACTACTAAAGTGAATGCATGCTGTAGACCTACGGGGAGAAGGGAGATTCATCCCAGGGGACATGGGAACCTCCATATGACTTTTAGTTTAGTTTAGTTTAGAGATACAGCGTGGAAACAGGTTATTTGGCCCATCAAGTATGCGGCAGCTAGTATTCCCATACATTGGCACAATCCTACACACGTGGGTCAATTTTTACCGAACCCAATTGACCTACAAACCTGTACGTCTTTGGAATGTGGGAAGAAAGCAGAGCTCCCGGGGGAAATCCAAGTGGTCACAGGAAGAATGTACAAACTCCGTACAGACAGCCGTGGTCAGGACCGAACCCAAACATTCCTTCCGTGATTATAAAATCCACATTGAGCATAAGTAAGAAGTTTTCAATTTTGCTGGCAGAGATGTTTCTATGACATCTGCAAAGTAGCAGTCTGCAGCAAAAAGCCAGAAGTGCCTTTAATCAGCCTGCAAGGATGCTAAGGCAAAGATTTTGCGAATGAGTATGACACTTTAAGAGCAATGCAGGCACGAGTGTTTGGTAAATCTCAAATGTATCTGGTTTCCTGACTTGAGCCCTGACCCCTGGTAAGTGTGGAAAACCTTTAATATCCAATGGCCAGCCTTTGAATTGCCACATTGAGTTAAAGTCAGGTCTTCAACACCCCAGTTATATTCAATTCCCAAAGGAAATTTTGGGAAAATTCCATTTGGGGAATAGAAGAAATACTTAGCATCAGCCAGACCGAATCCTGCAGAATAATTCACATTAACCATGTCAAGGAAAGCTTAATAAACATGTTTTCTTGCACCAATAGATGAATAAAATATTCTGTCAACTTTATAAGCAGATCTTGATCCCTTTAATTAGCTGATGGAGCTTCTTCATTCTATTTGACATTATGAAATTGGTTGGAGTATGCAACTGGAAAATGAGAATGCTCACATCTTATGTTTGCCTGATATCAAAGTCTGCTTAATCATCAGGTTTGCTGTTGGAAGATTCTTTATCTATCAGAGAAGTTCCAGGCACTGCAGACAACATTTTGAGAGTAGTAACATCACAGAGTGCCTAAAGAAAGAGCACAATTTAGCTTCACACAGTGGATGCCGTTTTGTTTACGTCCTGCCCGAAGGAACATGGTCTCGTTCAGATTGAATTATCCCAACATTTTTTGCGGGGTTGTCACAGCTTTTATTTTCTTTGAATTCTTGTTTCCCAATAAGCTTTACAATGATAGTAGTAGGTGAGGTAACATTCCAAGGTGCATCAATCAAAATGTACGCATTAAACCCTGTTCATCACATTCCACATCCTATGTCTGCATAAAAGCAAAAAATCTAGATTACAGCTAAAGGCAGTTTCTCCTGCTTATATATCAGGGTACCATGTTGCAAACTAATCTTTGAATCGTCATGATATAGTGATACCTCATAAGATATTCTGCATTTTTGTTTGATGTCATTATCTGTGCAATCAGAAAATAACAAATGAAAAGATCACACAATATAATATATTTAACATAAATATGTATTACATTTAAGGTGTATCACCTTAAAGGGCCTGTCCCACAGGCGATTTTTTTTGGCGACTACAGGCGACTAGGCTGTCGCCACATGGTTGCGGGGTGACGCCTGTATGGTCGTGAGTAGTTTCCTCAAGTCGCCTAAAGAGTCGTAACATTTTTCTTGTCGCCGCTGGATTTTGAAATGTTCAAAATCTTTTGGTGACTGTGGGCTTGACTTAGCTTGTCTTCTCCTGTCGTAGGTGCTGTCGTAGGTTGTCGCCAGGATGATGCAAGTTGTTGCCAGGTGACGTTGGTTGGTGCCGGGTGATAATTTTGGTGAATTCCATTGGCGACTACCTACGTCACCCAGCGACAGGTACCGGCGATAGGTACCCGCAACTGAATTGTCTTCAGTTGTCTTCAGTTAGACATAGGTTGACTTCGGTTGTCGTAGATTGTCGCCTGTGTGGTTGTAGGTTGTCGTAGGTATGGTCATAGGTGGACGTCCTAATGGGTCCCGCTACGACTGTGACTGTCGCCGGCAGTCGCCTAAAAAATCACTTAAGTGGGACAGGTCCTTAAATCTATCAGAATCTGTATGTACATAGACCTTGAGTTTAACTTGAGTTTAACCATAGATCCTATCACAGATATTCCCTTTGTTCTATTCATCCCTGGTCCAACCTCTGTACAACTTAAATCTAATTTGTTTTCTTCCTTTCCTAGTTCTGTTATCTGTTTCTCATTCCATGCTGACTGCGGGACCTGCCAAGTGTTTCCTGCCTTTTTATTTTTATGCCACAATCTTCTTCTATCTGAGATAAGGTGGGGAGACTATGGTATCTATGGCAAGACACTAGACCAGAAGCTCATCTGTCCACCAGAGATCATCACAACTAATCTCAGGCCGGACCTGATCTTGTGGTCAACCTCACAGAAGTCCCTGTACATCGTGGAGTTTACTGTGACTTGGGAGGCTGCAGTTGGTGAAGCGCATGAACGCAAATGTCTGAAGTATTCAGACTTAGCAGCCGAGGCAGAACAATGTGGCTGGCGTACCCAGATGCTCCTTGTAGAGGTTGATTGTAGAGGTGTTGTAGCCATGTCAACAACCAGACTCCTGAAGGGAATGGGAGCTCAAGGACAAGCCTTCCGGCAAGCTGCCAGGTCGCTGTCAGAGGCTGCCGAGCGAAGCAGCAGCTGGCTGTGGCTGAAGAGGAATAACTCCAACTGGGCTGCAAAATGAGCAGCAAGAGGGGTAAAATGGAGGGGAGCGCACCTGGGACGCCAGGTGTTGCTGTTGAGCCCTCTGGAGGTGTCGTGGGCCTATCAACGAAACACCAAGGAAGGATGGTGCCCACCTGATGACCCCAATGAAGTCTTTACCCCGACCCCCACTCAAGATATTAAGAAGGTGCCAATTATAGTAGCGATTGTAATATCAAGTCCTATAAGCTCAACTATCTGAGATAAGCTGGGAAGACAATGGTATCTATGGCAAGACACTGAGTTTCTAGGAGGATTTACATTTCAGATAAGCAGCCCAACAACACAGGAGCACTAGAAAAATAGAATCAGGCATTCCACCCATATACATGGAACCTGACGTTGTGTCTTTGAACAATTGCACCAAGTTGTAGCAGGTGGATAAGGCAGCCAAAGACTGATATTTTTGGGAACAGATAATGATGACAGAAATAATCTGTTGACAGAAAGAATTGGCAGCAATTGGATTTCTAAAGGGCAAGTCTTTTGAAATGGACCAGAGGGATGGAATGGTTCAGCAAACAAAAGGTTGAGTTGAACAGGATGGGAAGGCAGGATAGCAACTGACTTTGATCTTCATTATTACAGATGATGAGGATGATAATCTGAATAGATGACTATTCAGTGACATGGAGTTGCAGAAAAAAACATGACCACATATTTTGGAGGTAACAACACCTTCCAACATTTGGAAGTCAAATTCTGGGTTCTGAATGGGTTTGGGAAAGCACAATGTATATTGCCAACTAACTCAAATGTTAATCAGTGAAGTAACACATGAGCATTCATGCAAAAATATATTTGCATCACGTTTTACTTGCAAGAATTGTAATGATTTGTGCTCGATAAACACACTCTTGCAAAGTCCAATAATACAATTCTTCAATTTATAGTCAGTTGCTTTTCGATTATCGACAAAGCTGTTTGAACAAAGCACACAATCATTAGGAGTCACCCACTCAATCTTTATAATTTTTAAATCACTGCAAAGTAAGAAAGAGAAAAATATAAAATAAAAATATACCTTGGTTCAATGTACAATATTTGAAAGTGAACCAATCAGCAAGTTTCCATTGAATTATAAATATTTTCGGTTTAAAATAGTTCATAGAACAGCTAGCTATTAAATGAAAGAACAATCATCAACAAGAATGCATGTGTCCCACAGGGAGAAAGCGAGGACAGAGATTGAGAGAAAGCCTTTATTGATTATCTACAAAGTGCATTTAATAGCATTGCCATCCTAGGGGGCTTTACTTACTGAAATAATTGGCACCCACAGTGGATTCATGCACAGTTCATGAAAGGTTAGTGCTGAGAGAATGTAAAAGACTGCCATTAATATAATACAGAATATCTTCTCGAAGTGTATCCCTAGAAGTCATTTAGAGGTTGCAAAAGTCAAGCTCCATGATGCCCTTGATACTGATTTCAGCCGCTGTGAATGAGTCAACCATACTTTGAAAATTGTTCCTTGCTTTTCTCAAAGGATTAATAACATGCAACTATATTTTGAAACAGCCAACAGCTCGAAGGCATGGCTGGGAATGTGCTTTCATAAATCTTTAAAATTAATAAAGGCAACCTTCAGCCAAATGTTATCTGTGTATTATTATTATTTTTAAACTTTCTTCGTTGCTATGAAGGACATTTCTAATGCCAAACGTATTTGGTAAATAGTATTTTCTCCTATTGTCAGCATACTGTCTATGGCAAATGAGGAGCTGAAAGAAATTAGCTTTGATAAAATATTGTTAATGGAGGAATTAATGGAACTAAAATGTGATTAAGCCCGGCCCTGGTGATATGATAAACCACATCCCAGGTTACTGATGGAAGTAACTGTGAAGGTAGAGATAATATAGTTGTTTTCTTCCTCAAACCCCTGGTTTCTCTCATGCCTCGTACAGAATGGAAGGTAGTAATTGTAACCCAATTATTTAAGAAAGGAGAGAGATAGAAAGCTGGGAACAGAGACAGCAATAATCGAGAAAATACTTTAATCTATTATTAAAAATGTCGAGAGGGGGTACTTAGAAAATAACAATAGGATTTATCAGAGTTAACATGGATTTATGAAAGAGAAACCATGTTTGTCAAACTAATTTCTCAAGTTTAGAAAACTGAAAGGTGATTTAATTGAAACATACAAATTTTTTATCCGGTTTGTCAGGATAGATGTTTGGTCTGCCTGTAATGCTAAGATCCTAAAGTCACTGTATGAAAGAAAAAATGCCCCTGTCCCACTGAGGAAACCTGAACGGAAACCACTGGAGACTTTGCGCCCCACCCAAGGATTCCGTGCGGTTCCTGGAGGTTGCAGGTGGTTGCCGGAGGTTGCAGGTAGTGGAAGCAGGTAGGGAGACTGACAAAAACCTCCGGGAACCTCCGGGATCCGCACGGAAACCTTGGGTGGGGCGCAAAGTCTCCAGAGGTTTCCGTTCAGGTTTCCTAAGTGGGACAGGGGCTGTACACGGAACCGGATTTCAGGACAAAATATAAGACATTTCTTCACCCAAGGAATGGAATTCTCTACCGAGAGCTGTGATTAAATACATCACTCAGCCACTGAGTATATTCAAGGCAGAGATTGATAGATTTTTAGATATTGAGAGAATCAAGAGATATGGGGTTGCTGCAGTAAAGGCACGCCTATATAACAGTTTAGCCAGTATTCTTATGAATAAGGCAAAAGGGGCACAATTTCTATTCCTCTTTCTATTTCTTCAATTCTAGAAAACGTCTTAAGGGGTTTCTAACTATAACTATAAGCGTTGCCTCTGTGCCCAGACACTGCCACAAATCCTGACCACTAAACTCAAATTGTGCAATACCAATAAAGTAATGCAGACCTTTCTCTGGTGCAAATAGATATTGTGATTTAATGGATGATGCAATTGAAGAGATTGATTCTGAAGGTGGATTTCACCTTCCCACCCGACAGATTCACTGCTCCGTCAGCATGAACACAGACCGACATGGAAACACCTCCACACTTCCTCATCCAGTTCAATTAGTCTAGTTTAGTTTCGTTTAGAGATACAGTGCAGGAACAGGCCCTTTAGCCCACCGACTCCACGCCGACCAGCAATCCCTGCACACAAGCACTACCCCACACACACCAGGGATAATTGTACATTTATACCAAGCCAATTAACCTACAAACCTGTACGTCTTTGGAGTGTGGGAGGAAATTGAAGGTCTTGGAGAAAACCCACATGGTCATAGGGAGCACGCATCAAAATCCATACAGACAGCACCCATAGTCAGGATCGAACCCGGGTCTCTGGCGCTGTAAGACAGCAGCTCTACCGATGCCGCCCATGTCCTTGCCTTACTTCTTTCATTAATAGTATTGTTCTTAGCATGTTCTGTACCTCCTTCCCCCCCCCCCCCCACCATTTTTGTCCTCACTTTCATGTCTCAAACGGTTAACAAAACTGAGAAAACCACCTAAGAAATAAATCCTGCAGTTTATACCCTCTCTCTGCAACCACCCCTTGAGGTTTTCTGCTATCGCTAATTGCCATTCGAAGGGCTTCACTTGCTCCATTAAAACTTTTTATGGGCTCTTGTTTGTCAATCTACATGTTTGGCTCTGACAGATTGGTTATTTTTGTTGTACCAACTACCTTCCCTGCACAACAGAACATACTTTCTCCAAGTCTTCCTGCTATCACCATGTGGGTGTTTTTCATCCAAAGGTTTTGTTTGATTTTAGTTTTCTTGTTTCACAATCCTCTGCCTTACTTGATGCTAGGGGGTTATTTTCCCACCTCCTGCTTCAAGCTTATCCTTCCTGTTGACAGTCTTTCAGGTACAATTATTTGCACAAAAAGAAGCTACCGTTTCCAACGTGCAGCTGCAGAGAAATTCACGTTCTTCTGTCTCACTGTGTCAGACATTAAGAAGGAACCATGAAAGAAAACATAAACTGATTACATTGAAAACAATTTCAAAATAAATTACAACAAATTCAGCAAACTTCCAACACAGGAGTCCATTCAGCCAATTGTAACGATGCTAGTTGTATAAGGACAGCCAACAGAATGCCATATTCCAGATCTGGATCTGTCGTCCGAAAGGTTCCAGTTCTTCAAGTATTTTTAAAAGCAATTTGACTTTCTGCCTTTATGAGCCTTTCAGACAGTGAGTTCTAGCACATTACCCTCAGGGTAAAAGTAATTTTCTCCATGGCCCATGGATTCCATCCACCAGTAACTTCAAATCTATGTTCCCGAACTTTTGACAATGCAGAGGAATGTGTGTCCCTTTTTCCTATACGATATAAGTTCTTCGTTCAATTAACTAAGACTCATCTGATAATCCTTCCATTGCCTCCCTGTTCTTTTGTTATCTCACTCCCTGTCCTGCCCAAAAACTATAAAGAAGATCATAAGATCATAAGTGATAGGAGCAGAATTAGGTCATTCAGCCCATCAATCCATTCAATCATGGCTAATCTTTCTCTCCCTCCTAACCCCATTTTCCTGTCTTCTCCCCATAACCACTGACACCCGAAGATCATAGAAGAATGTGAAGTCACCGGCCTTGTCTCCCTTAAAGCCATGTTTTGGTAAAAGCTATGATCTCATTCCTCTGCATGTCTATCGGCGCCTTCAGCTCCTTATTCACTAAATTACGTTGCGTATATGTTCCAACCCTTTGTTTGCTGTGCCTTTCAACTCACTCACTAATTTTCTAAATTCCCAGCCTAATCAATCAATGGCACTAATTTTTACAGGGTACATTTTTATGGTATCATTCTCAGAGGACATTAACATTGCAAGTTTGATGTTAGTACAAAATCATTTAAGTTTCTAACCTACAATCATCTTAACATTGTAAATTCAACCCGAGTATTCGACTTCACGCCAGATTAACAATCTCTGAAGGACCTGGTGTCAGGCCAATTCAATTTGATACCACATATATTATTAAACCAATACAATATCAGGTCAAAACAAATTTGGATGCTGTGTACACCACTTGTCCTTAAAGTAAGTAATTGGAGGTGGGATTCTACTCTCCCTCTCTTAACATGTGGGTTTGCCCATTTTAGGAAACAGTTTTGCATTTGCATTTGCATTTGCATCAGTCAAGGTCTACACAGAGTATTATCTTAAACAACATGATGATGCCAAGCCAAGCAGGAGCCAAGCAATGTCAAGAGGGTTCTCTGCCGAGCAAATTGCAGTCAAAAGCTTTGGATGGCCGACAGGGATTCTAGCAGTAATCAATGAGCCTGATGTCACTAAGTGGGAAGCTAAAACTGCATCTACAGTTATCAAATTCTGAAGACAGACTTCATAGAATCATGGAAACATACCACCCATTAACACTCTTCTCATTTGGCCATCTCCCTCGAAGCCGTTCCAAATAACTACCGGTCCAAATGCCTCTTAAATGTTGTAATTGTATCCACAAATGTTTAATAACACAATATAACTGATTATTTTTATATAATAAGAAATGTTTTATAGGTAAACATCTCTAAAATACTTTGCACCTTCCAGCTTTGTGGTCACTTCTGAAATTAAAAACATGAAATGTATGCTCTTATTGGCATGGGCCTTTGCCCTTCATTATCATTACCAAAGCGGCACGATGGCATGGTGGTAGAGCTGCTGCCATACAGCACCAGAGACCCAAGTTCGATCCTGACTACAGGTGCTGTCTGTACGGAGTTTGTACGTTCTCATCTTGACCTGGGTGAGTTTTCTCCGGGATCTCTGGTTTCCTCCCGCACTCCAAAGACTTAGAGGTTTGTAGGCTAATTGACTTGGTAAAATTGTAAATTGTCCCTCGTGTGTGTTGGCTAGTGGTAGCGTGCGGGGATCGCTGGTCGGCTCGGGCTCAGTGGGCCGAATGCCTGTTTCCACGTTGTATCGCTAAACTAAACTAAACCAAAACATTAAATGCATGTGCAATGTCAAGTTTCTGTAGTACATGGAAATATTCTGTGAAGGGCATTTTTCTTTTATTGTGTTCAATGTCAGCACTCGAGCTTGCCAGAGTGGATCCGATGGGCATTTTCTTAAATCAAACTAGGCAGAATACTGCTGCAAATTGATGTTATGTACATCATTTATTCAGTTACCCTTAACTCAAAGCATTTCTGGAGATATTAACCTGTTTTTACTGCGAGAAGCAACTGTGGTTTGATTTCTCTGCTCTTAAATAGAGTAACAACAATAGAGTAATTCAGCAAGGTCAATCTCTAATTAGTTGGTTGTCACAGTGTTGTCAATAAGTGCCCTTTTTACTCCTGACCAGGATAAGGGAATGAGTTTGAATGCGATTGCACTTTTTATTATCTTTTAGTGTAAGTTCTGCTGTTTGAAGTGATTTATGATTATTTTCTGATGTAACTTTTCATATTTTTTACCAATTTTTTCCTTCTCTACAGAAATCACTCCAAATTTTGTCTGAAGAAGGGCCCCGACACAAAACGTCGCCTATCCATGTTCTCCAAAGATGCTGCTGAACCCACTTACTTCAGCACTTTGTGTCTTCTTTTGTAAACCAGCATCTGCAGTTTCTTATGTTTCCAATTTATTTATTGTCCTGCTTAGATCCGACCTAATGCAATTGTTTTCATTTATTTTGTCTGACATGTAGTACAATTCCTTTGTTGTAGCCTTTGAGGTGCAAACACATTATCCGTAAATCTGAACAGCAAGGTCACTTTTCAAATAGGTTTTATCTCTCATCTGGAAATAATAACTCCATGCAGATATCGATGGTCAGTAGTTGCACATGGACAGATCCGACTCATCACCCACACCAAATCCTGGCATCACATCACTCCAGTCCTCAAAAAACTTCACTGGCTTCCCATCTCCCACCGGATCACCTACAAAATCCTGGTCCTCACCTACAAAGCCCTCCACCATCTGGCCCCCACATATCTCATTGACCTCCTCTCCCCCTACCAACCCTCACGGTCCCTCAGATCCACATCAGCCGGTCTCCTCTCCATCCACAAGTCCAACCTCCGCAGTTTTGGGGACAGAGCCTTCTCCAGGGCAGCTCCCAGGCTCTGGAACTCCCTCCCCCAACTGATCCGCAATTCCGTGTCCCTCCCCATCTTCCAGTCCCGCCTCAAGACCCATCTCTTCACCTCTGCCTATCCTTAGCCCCACGTCCCCGTCCCTTTTCATCTGTGCATTAATTGCCTCATGCTGTGTTTTGTATTGAATTCTGTCTTTACTTTGTGTACTAGTCATGTCTCTACTATTTATTTCATTCCCCTTACATGTTTTTCCTATACATGCTCAATTTTTGTAAGGTGTCCTTGAGACTCTTGAAAGGCGCCCATAAATAAAATGTATTATTATTATTATCCGTATTTACCATTATGGCACATCACTGAATTCATTCTAATAGAGAATTGTCAGTAGAATTTGTGTACATATTATCGATTGAAATTGATTCCCACCATACGTCTATTGATGTTAATCACTATTTTTGACCTGCAAGGAAGTTTGTTCATTCTGATCTACCCGTCAATTACAACAGGTTTGATGGTCCCAAGCTGATGTGAATCTTCTCTTAAGCTATTTTTTTCATTTCATTATTAGTCAGTCCCATTAGTCCACTCAAGTCCACTGTATGCCAGCTCTCAGAGCAATTCATTTCCCCATACAATTTTTCCAATCTCCTGCCTATTTCTTTAAACAAATTGCACAGGGAGACAGAAAAGGAAAATATGTTATTGGAAACAGATTTGTGGAGAGAAAAGTGTGGCTAAAATAAGATTGATGACTTAAGGGCAAGATTGCTTTACCAAAGAGAGGTGAGGGAATGCTGTGCACTGTGTTTCATAGAGGCATGGCTCACCACAGCATCATAGAAACATAGAACCATAGAAATTAGGTGCAGGAGTAGGCCATTCGGCCCTTCGAGCCTGCACCGCCATTCAATATGATCATGGCTGATCATCCAACTCAGTATCCCGTACCTGCCTTCTCTCCATACCCCCTGATCCCCTTAGCCACAAGGGCCACATCTAACTCCCTCTTAAATATAGCCAATAAACTAGCCTCAACTACCTTCTGTGGCAGAGAATTCCAGAGATTCACCACTCTCTGTGTGAAAAATGTTTTTCTCATCTCGGTCTTAAAAAACTTCCCCCTTATCCTTAAACTGTGACCCCTTGTTCTGGACTTCCCCAACATTGGGAACAGTTTTCCTGCATCTAGCCTGTCCAACCCCTTAAGAATTTTGTAAGTTTCTATAAGATCCCCCCCTCAATCTTCTAAATTCTAGCGAGTACAAGCTGACACAGACGGCCCTCCAACACAATTATTTCTCAATCCATTACATGCACTGGATGGCATCATCAGGAAGAGTAATAGGTGGTGATGTGTGCTTCATGGCAAACTCTGCTTGGTGCTCGGACCAAGCGGTCTTGTCCAAATCCTGCTCTCCCTCACCTAGAACTAGCTGATGGATCAGAAGTCTAGACATGACCTTGAGAAGACCATTAAGAAAGCAAAGAGATACTTTCCATCTAAACTGGAGGACCAGACACACTCTTGGCAATCGTGGCTGCCATCACTTTCTACAAGGGGCAACTGAGCAGCTCAAGTGACAGTAAAGGTTCACTCCTAAATGAGCTCAATGCTTTCTATGCTCGCTTTGAAAGGAAGAAAAAAAATGTCCGATCATGAGCCTCACAATCCCCAAGTATACTGTGAACTCAGTCTCCGAGGCCAAAGTCAGAAGATATCTCATGAGGACAAACTCTTGGAAAGTGTCTGGCCCTGATGGTGGAACTGAGTAGAACAAGAGAGGGTATCTACAATATGAATTTAGGGATTTGGGTAAACAGATAAAATATCAGGATCTCCAAATATGTAATTTCTGGATTACCTCCAGTGCCACATATTCCTGAGTATAGGAATAGGAAATAAAAACAAAAATCCCCAGAAAATCTCAACATCTGTGATAAGAGAAACAATTAACGTTTCAAGTCCGAGACTCTTCGTCAGAACTGGGATTATAAAAATAAGTTAGTAAAGGAACCTATTGTATCTTATTTTTATTTACTACAGGAAAAGGAAGATAGGTCAGATGAATATGAGAGTAAATTACATAAGAGGGAGGCCTTTAGATTCTTGGATCATTGGGAAGATTTTCAGGGTGGATAGGATCTGTACAAGCAGGATAGGTTGCACATGGACTGGAAATGATCCAATATCCCTGTGGAAAGATGTGCTTGTTAGCAAGCAACAAATGTTTTTCACTGTTCCTTGGTACACGTGACAATAAACTAAACTCAACTTGTGCTGTTGGGGAGGTTTGAAACAGATCTGGCAGGGGTAGAGGACACAGAATACGGGCAGTCACGGTGGCGCAGCGCAGAAGAATCAGGTTCTTCCCGATTACAGGTGCTGTCTGTGTGGAGTTTGTACGTTCTCCCCATGACCTGCGTGGGTTTTCTCCGAGATCTTCAGTTTTCTCCCACATTCCAAAGACGTACACTTTTGTAGATTAATTGGCTTGGTAAATGCAAAAATAAATTGTCCCTAGTGGTTGTTAATGTGTGGGGCTCGCTGGTCGGCACGGACCCGGTGGGCCGAAGGGCCTGTTTCCGTGCTGTATCACTAAACTAAACTAGACTAAAAACTAAATAGATGTACAGTTGGGGGCAATGTTCAGTTAAATATATAAATCATTCTACAGGGCTGGGAAACATAAACTTGCAGGTAAATCTAAATTTGGGAAGTCATATTATTTCAAACGTGAATTAATAAGAGTTCAGTAGCATGCTCCAATAAGGGTGAAGTGTATGGACAGCAACTCCAGGTTACGCTGAGTGTCAAGTGATATAAAAAAATTGATAAAGGAAAAAAATGGAAGCATATAGATATAGAGCATTGGAAATAGGAAGTCCTTTCAGGAGTAT
Source organism: Amblyraja radiata (assembly GCF_010909765.2). Classification (NCBI taxonomy): domain Eukaryota; kingdom Metazoa; phylum Chordata; class Chondrichthyes; order Rajiformes; family Rajidae; genus Amblyraja; species Amblyraja radiata. Next base: position 18,019,533 of record NC_045983.1, on the reverse strand, counting down.
AGGGATTTCAGGGGGGGTGCTGAGACTAAAGAAGAGACACAAAATATTAGTGACCAGTAGGTTAAGAAACATCCCAAAGCATTTTACAAGTATATTAAGAGCGAGAAGGTAGCCAAGGTTAGAGTAATCCCGATTAGGGACCAAAGGGTCAATTTGTGCAAGGAGCCAGAGGATGTGAGCGGCCTGCCCCACTTACACAACTTTTTCAGCGACTGCCGGCACCCGTCATAGGTCGCCGAATATTTTCAACATGTTTCAACCAGAAAGGCGCTACGACTCTTTGTGTGACTAGGGGACCTCTCACGACCATACAGGTGACCCCCTGGTGACCTCTCACAATCATACAGGTGACACCCCGTGACACACGCAACATGTCGCCATGGGGCGCCTGTATCGTCGTAAGAGGTCTCCTAGTCACCCAAAGAGCCATAGCATCTTTCTGGTCGCCGCTGAATTTTCAACATGTTGAAAATTTTCGATGACCTGTAACAGGTGCCGGCAGTCGCCGAAAAAGTCACATAAGTGGGACAGGGCCTTAAATAATATTTTTATATCTGTATCCCCCAAGGAGAAAAACATTGTAGTTGGAGAGTTCAATTGTGTCAGTGAAATACTGCAGCATGAGAAGATTAAAACAGGAGGTGATATTCAATATCTTAGTAAGCAAACGGTGGATAAATCCCCAGGGCCTGAAGAGTTGTAACCTCGGCTGATATGGGATACAAAGGGATGAGATTGCTGGGCCTCTGATAGAGAGATTTAAATCTTTGCCGGCCGCAGCTGAGGTGTTAGATGACTGGAAGACAATAATTGTGGTGCCTTTATTCGAGGACGGTAGCAGAGATAAGCCAGAACGAAAATCAGTTGATATACTGTAATGTCAGTGGCAGAGAAATTACTGGCAAGAATTCTGAGCGGCAGAATTAATCTATACTTGGGAAGGCAGGGATTAATCAGCGATAGTCAGCACAGATTTATTGGTAAGAAATCCTGTCTGACTGATTTAATTTAGTTTTTTGAAGAAGTGATGAAATATATTGAAGAGGACAGTCCAGTTGGTATGATTTACATGGACCTCAATAAGACCTTTGATAAGGTCCCACATGGAAGGCTGTGTCAAAGCTTTCAAAGCCCAAGGCACAGTGGCAAATTGGATCCAACATTGACTTATTTACAGAGGGTGATGGCAAAGGGTTGCTTTTGTGATTTTAATCCTTTGACTAGCGGTATACCACAAGGATCAGTGCTGACGACCATGCTGTTTGCTATGTATGTAGAAGGTTTAATTGGCAAGTTTGTAGATGGCACCGAGATTAGTGGCAAAAACCAAACTGTTGGAGGAATTGAATGGATCGAGCATCATCTGTGGAGGCAGAGGGATAGTTGATGTTACAGGCCAAGACCCTGCATTGGGACTGACAAAATTGTTGGTATTATTGATAGTAGGTAGGTAATCTAAGGCTACAGAATGACATTGATCAGATGGTATGATGGGCTGGGCAATGGCAGATGGAATGGAATCTTGATAAATTGGAGATAACGTATTAATCATTATTACTAGTGGGAGGACTAATAATGTATTCCAGGAAAACCAATGACAGTGGACATGTACCATGAATCCTAGGAGTGCTACATGACATAGGAAACTTGATGTATGTGTCAAAATATCCTTGAAGATTGCAGCACTGGTAGTCAGTGGTGAAAAAGACATAGAGGAAATTTGCTTCCATTTGCTGGGCACTAAGTATATGAACAAGGAGGTGTTACTACAGCTTTTTTGATAATTATCTATGAAGCTGTGGTCTGTCAAAATGACTAGCATTGATATTGAGTGCTTGTATTTTTGCTCTCTGTAAATTTTGGTAATGTAAAGGTCCAAATTGTGTGGCTGGAAAAGCAGCCACCATTTTGCCAATTACTTTTGGTACCAATCTGATGGACGGTTACTGATGTCAATGAGGTTATTGCAAGCTTCTATTAAGTCTATAGCCTTTCCCTTTGGCAAAGTCACCGACATGTGAACTGAGTCAATGGTGAACCCCAAATAGTTCATAGTAGTGGAAGGCGTTAATTTAGATTTAACTGGATGGATAATAAAGCACAGTTTTCCAAATAACTGTTTTGTGGCTGTTACAGTTTGTTTGGCCAATTCCAAAGTTTTGCCCACAATAAGTATGTCATCTAGATATGCCATGACCATGTGTTTTCGTTTCCGTAGAAACGCTAGGGCTGGTTTCAAAATTTTAGTGAACAGCCTGGGGGCTGATGTTAATCCATTTGGCAGCGCTCTATACTGCCAGTGCTGTTCCATCCAGTTGAATTTTAAGTAACATCTGTGGTCACCTCATATAGAAACATAGAAACATAGAAACATAGAAATTAGGTGCAGGAGTAGGCCATTCGGCCCTTCGAGCCTGCACCGCCATTCAATATGATCATGGCTGATCATCCAACTCAGTATCCCGTACCTGCCTTCTCTCCATACCCTCTGATCCCCTTAGCCACAAGGGCCACATCTAACTCCCTCTTAAATATAGCCAATGAACTGGCCTCGACTACCCTCTGTGGCAGGGAGTTCCAGAGATTCACCACTCTCTGTGTGAAAAAAGTTCTTCTCATCTCGGTTTTAAAGGATTTCCCCCTTATCCTTAAGCTGTGACCCCTTGTCCTGGACTTCCCCAACATCGGGAGCAATCTTCCTGCATCTAGCCTGTCCAACCCCTTAAGAATTTTGTAAGTTTCTATAAGATCCCCTCTCAATCTCCTAAATTCTAGAGAGTATAAACCAAGTCTATCCAGTCTTTCTTCATAAGACAGTCCTGACATCCCAGGAATCAGTCTGGTGAACCTTCTCTGCACTCCTTCTATGGCAATAATGTCCTTCCTCAGATTTGGAGACCAAAACTGTACGCAATACTCCAGGTGTGGTCTCACCAAGACCCTGTACAACTGCAGTAGAACTTCCCTGCTCCTATACTCAAATCCTTTTGCTATGAAAGCTAACATACCATATAGGCACTGAATAGTAAGCATTTTTTAATCGATGCTAGCCATGAAGTAACCTTTGGAAATCAATTGTTTAGCAGTAACAAAGGTTTCCATTTTAAAATGAATATATTGTACAAATGTATTCAATTTGGTCAGATCTATGATGATGCGACAACCACCATCTTTTTTGTTTTTGGTAAAGATATTGGACACGAATTCTAGCGGTTCGTGTTGGGATTTTTCAATTACCCCTTTTGCGTAAGGCCGCTCCAGTTCAGCATGCACTTCTGATTTTTCTTACTGGAAAGTACGAACATTCGGTTTGGTATATGTTGAACTGGAGGGCTGTACTTGTGTATAATTCTATTGTATATCCCTGGATACTGCTTAAAATATAAGTATCGGTAGTTAACATACTCCATGCATCCAGAAAGGAGAGTAATCTCCCCCCAACCTCCATGCTCCCTGCAATTTGTAGGGAACCAGACCCACCTACCTCCATAGTTACCAGTGGCAGGTTTACTTATTTTTGTAAATCCTTCGTTGATGTTGAGGCGTCGGTGTCTGGGTTTGTGGTTTGGTTGATGTTGGAGGTTTGCATATCTTCCAAGAAGGCCGGTCTGGGCCATGGCCTAAGAAAGACTCATGTTTGGTGTACCGGACCTTCGAGCTTTCACCAGTCGGTCTTGTTCTACTGGTGGGTGCGTAAGGGTGCTGTCTATGGCCGTGAGTTGCAAAGCAGTGCCAGTGCATCCTGTTGGTCCTGCGACATGTCCTTCTCATCCACTGTGTGGGTGAAAGCTGTTATCCCCGCTGTTTAGGAGTTTCCATATACAATTATTCACTACAGGAACATTCAGGGATATACAGTTACCCGGTGTCAGGTGTCCTCCAGGTTTTGGACAGTCTGGTCTGGCTGTATGAAGTTGGACACCATGTCCAGTAGATTTTCACGTTCCTGCACCCCCTGCACACTTGATTTCTGTTCTGCAAACCCTTCTTCAGGATCAGCCCAGAACTGACCCCCAGTACTCCCCTCTGACGAGGGAGAAGCACTGTGCAGCCCTACAAGAGGTGCTGCTGTGGGTTTTACATAAAGCCCACAGTGACTCGACTCCATCTCCTGGAGCCTGTCACGTTGGAGCAAATGCTCCACACACCGCTCCATCCGGCTCCAGCGCTCACGGACGTGGCCACCCGCGGCTGCTCAAAGTCGGACTCATCTGAGTCCACGACTTTGATGGTTTTTTGTTTTGCCTTACCGCCCGGCCGCGGAGTGGATCTGGCCGGTGCGGAGGCGACATCGGGCACAGCTGATCCCATTATAGGTGATTCAAGTGCCGCTGGCCGCAGCTGGCCCACCAGCTTTGTCGCAGCCCTCGTTGGTTTCTCCACCTGTAATCAGTATGGGAAAACACAAAAAGACCGCAGAGTACTCTTACCTGCAGGTCCTGGTTTAAATTGTCGCTACGGGGGAACGTCGTTCCACCCCGCCTCCTGCCGTTTTCGACGTCAAAGTTGACGGCCCCATTCTGAATAGTCTCCCGCCCGGCCGTGGTGTTCTGGCCGGCGCGGGACCAAAAGTCGGCACAGCTGATCCCACTTACGGGGCTTGTGCCTTCAGCTGCTGCTGGCTCCCGCAACTTCGCGGTCCTCCCCAGCCAGCTTTACTCGCAGCACTTGTGGACACTATTTTGTCCAGCTTCCCCCCCTGTGTAAAAACAGCGCGGGGACAAAAACTACCGCAGAGTAAATCACTTACCTGCAGGTCGCGGTTTCAAACTTACCGCTGCGGGGGAACGCTCCACCCCGCCTGTCGTTTCGCAAGCGTGAAAGCGATATGACACGCATGCGTCCTGGCGGGGTTCTTCACGTAGTCACTCACGTGTCTCCGAAGTAAAATTGGATACACTTGCCCTCCTTGGAGCAGAGAAGCATAAGTTGTGAGCTGATGGAGGTATGGTGATACATCACCACCGGGTGGCGCCCGTAATGGCCACCTCGCACAGCAGTCTGTCTTGTCCCTTCACTGTTTTTATTATTTTAAGTATGTCTTGAATGTTTGTTTTAATGTCTTTTGGTATGTTTTATATGGGGGGTGCGGGGAGGGATTGGGGGAAACCTTTTTCAATCACTTACCTCGACGGAGATGTGATTTTTCTCCGTGCCGTATCTCTGCCCCCCCCCCCCTCCCTTTGCGGCCTACAACATGGAGTGGTGCAGCTTTCCTGGAGATCGGCCCGGAGCTTCAAGCTGCAGGTGCGCCGCAGACTCACCATCTCAGCACCGAGGATCGCCAGTGTTGGAGCTCCCACCACGGGGCCTGTGGACTTTAACACCGTGAAGCAGCAGTAAGAAGCGTTCAAAGGTCCCGACCACGGGTGAACAAAGGAGGAAGATGACTGAAATTTATTGCCTTCCATCACAGTGAGGAATGTTGATTCCACTGTGGTGGGTGTTTATGTTAAACTTTATTTCATGTGCTGTGTGCATTTTACATATTATGGCTGTATGGTAACTCAAATTTCACTGTACCTTAATTGGTACATGTGACGATTAAATTGAATCTTGAATCTTGAATCTATGCAAAATTGGATGCAAATAGGCTTTAAGATGGGAGATCTAGGGGAGTGATAGAAGGATGCTTTTTAGACTGGAGGTCTGTAGCAAGTGGTGTGGACTTAACAATTTGGATGTGAATATAGGTGGCATGGTTCAAACTGTAGGTTTGTGTTTAATAGTGGTGGTATAGTGGAGGCAAAGAAGGTTTCCTAAGATTACAATGGGATCTTGATCAACTGGACAATGGGCTGAAGATTGACATACCTCCAGCACACTGTGCCACTGAGCTGCCCAAAGGGCATTTAACATTAAATATTAACTCTATATCTCTTTCCACAGTTGCCATCCAAATCACTGGGTGTTTCCAACATATTTTGATTTTTAGGTTGAACACCTATTCTGTCTTATCTTCCTTGCTGAAGCCAAAGTAGAGGAAGTCACTTCCCTTTGCGTATAGAACATCAATAACCTCAGTAATAGTCAACGCAAAACCACCGCATGGTGCCAGCAATGTCTGCCTCGCCAACAGTCTGTCTATCCTTTCCTTCTTAGTGTTTAAATAGTATGTGTTAAATGTATGTTTTTAGTGTTCTTTAGCTTGTTTTATGTGGGGGGTTGGGGGGAAAATTTTCTAATCTCTTACCTCGACGGAGATACAAATGTTTTTCGTATTGTATCACCTTTCGCACTGCGGCCGAACATCGAGGAGTTGGCGGCCTTTGCCAGAGACTGACTTCTGAGACCACCACTGCGGGGAGCCTACGGGACTTTAACATTGCGGAGCCTGTGATCCCTTTGCCAGGGATCGACCTTGGGACTCCAACAGTGGGTGCTTGCGGACTTACATCACGGAGCCTGCGGTCTCTGGTCAGAGACAGGCATTGGGAACTCCAAGCCACGGGAGTTTCGACCGCCTGGATGTAGGAGTTTCAGTCGCCCCGATGCGGGACCTTCGACCGCCAGCTGCGGGAACTTTGATCGCTCCGACGGATGGTTCGACTGCCCCGACCACGGGAGAAATAAAGTGGAAGAAGTTTGGACTTTTTTGCCTTCCATCACAGTGAGGAATGTGGAGAATCTGCTGTGGTGGATGTTTATGTTAACTTTTATGTATTTGTGTAAGATTGTTTATGAAAGAACTGCAGATGTTGGAAAAATTGAAGGTGGACAAAAATGCTGGTGGAACTCAGCAGGTGAGGCAGCATCTATGGAGCGAAGGAATAGGTGATATTTCGAGTCGAGATCCTTCTTCAGACTGAAGAAGGGTCTCGACCCGAAGCTTCACCTATTCCTCCCTACGATTAACAAAGATGGCAGTTCATTCCAAGGAAGAGTTCAATTCCAAAACCTTCTGATGGTCAGTGCCAGGTAACCAGGTAGCTCCCTAAACACCTTCATTCCAATGAAGTCCACATTCCCAATCACCTGAGAGGATGGATCCATCCCAATGGCTGCTTCTGGGGGATATATATTATCTCCTCCTACATTGGATTCTGACCTATTCAGTCACTAGCTGTGCATCTCTAGCCAAGGCATTCAAGAAAAATGCAATAAGGATTTATTTAATGCAAAGATAGATAGATTCTTGATTAGTTTGGGTGTGAGGGGTTATGGGGAGAAGCCAGGAGAATGGGGTTAAGAGGGAAAGATAGATCAGCCATGATTGAATGATGGAGTAGACGATGCGCCAAATGGCCTCAATCTGCTCCTATCACTTATGAACGAATAAGGCTACTCAAAAAAATGGGATTCCTCTGCCTCCATCAAAATCAGACAAAACAAATGAGAATGTGTGAGGATCACGAGCAGTAAGATAGAAGAGGCCCTCTCTTGATGTACAGTCAGAGATCATTTTTGACTAGTTCCAGTTGTCTTCACATGTTAAGCCACAAGGAACACAGCTTTAATACAAGAGCTCATGTATTTCATAACATCATGAGGAATGCACATGATTGGTGCAAAATTGTCATTCATGCACTTAGCATCATTGTATCCTTGGGGTCGGAAAGGTGGTAGCTAGCAGTCCTGCTCTCAAAAATACATCACTGGCCCTATATATTTAAAGGGATTAATGTGACTATGAGGGAAATAACTGAGCAAGGTATCCGTTTATCTTCCAGTACACTGCACACTAATTTTATAATTGAGTTAAAGTGCATACCAGGTGTGTTAATGTCCAGTCTGAATTATTTTAATGAACAAAATAAGCACATAGATGGAACAACAGAGTTGTTACGGCTGGAAGGTTATTCAGCACATTTAGACGATGATGGTTCCCTGTAGAGCAATGTACTCCATGCTTGTAAATTATTGTTTATCCTGAAATACAACCTCCTGAAATTCTCTGCTCTCATCACCCTTTGTTGTGACTCCTAGGTTGTAATCAGTCTTCACATTAAAAAAAAGTATTGCCTCACAACCCCTCATATCTTGTGACCATCACTCTACACCTGTTAACCCATTCCTTGAGACATATGCTGATAAGAATAGATTCTCTCTACTAATTCCAGTCAAACTACATTATCATCCAAATCAATATGTCTCCAACATAGTGAATCAACCCAGTACAGACCCTGTGCCACTCTGCATGTCACAGGTTTCCAATCAGAAAAACAATCCTCCACGATTACCGAAAATAGACACAAAATGCTGGAATAACTGAGTGGGTCAGGCAGCATCTCTGGAGAAAAGGAATACGTGACGTTTCAGGCCAAAACCCTTCTTCAGGCTGAGAGTCAGTGGGGAGGGAAATTAGAGGTTCAGAACAGATCAGAGCTGGCACCGATGACCAAGGATAGGTGGAGCCCCAATGGTCCATTGTTGGATGTGGACGAGGTGATAACAAAGTGGTATAATTGCCCTTTGATTCCTTCCTCCAAGTCAATTTGTGGGCTCATCTTGGATTTCATGTGATCCAACCTTCCAGACCAGCCTACCATGTGAGGCATACAGTAAAGATAGTTGGAAGGGTTAATATATCCATTCACCCAAACTGCATCTCAAATTATTGAGAGCAACCTTACAAGATTCCACGTGGGTTCCTCTGAATCCATCACACAACATCCTTTTCATGGGGCTGGGGCCAGGGACATAAATGTATGCAATTGCTGACTCTAATTTTTGAAAGCACTTTGCTTTACACAGCTCGCAGAAAATGATCTAATCAATGTTCTGTGTCTCTTCCCAACATAATCCATCACTTAATACTGCCCTCTCACCTGATTTTTTCTTTCCATTTAATTCCCCTTCTCATGAATATTACCCTTACTAGTTCTCTTCTACACATTCCAGGGATGTACTGATTTGTGATCCCAGATAGACACAAATCCGACCTTTCTGAATGACCTTTCTGTCCTGGGCCTCCGTCATTGCCAGAGTGATGCCCAGCTAGTTTACACCCCAGTGGTATGAGCATTGACTTCTCCAATTTCAGGTAGTCCTTGCTTTCTCCCTCCTTCCCCTCCCCTTCCCAGCTCTCCCACAAGCCTACAGTCTCCGCCTCTTCCTTTCTTTCCCCCCCCCCCCCCCCCCACATCAGTCTGAAGAAGGGTCTCGACCTGAAACGTCGCCTATTCCTTCTCTCCATAGATGCTGCCTTCTCACCCCTCTCAACTGTTGCTTTGTGCCCTTGCCATACCACCTTCTGGGTGGTCCTTCCCGGTGTCAGGCGCAATGGCACGGTGCTCTCCTCCCTCTACTGGTCATGGTGTTTGATCTGGGAGTGAGGGCTGAGGATGTGTCAGTGGATAGTCTGTAACAACAAAAATACAGAGGAAGCCATGAAGTGACTCCAGATACATCCTCAAAAATCTCCAATATATTTGTCAAATATAATTGCCTCTCATAAAACCATTTTGAATTGCCCAAGTTCATGTTCATAAGCCCATCAAGTCTACTTCACCATTCAAAGGTTTCAAAGGTTCAATGGTGTTTTATTGTCACTTGTACCAATGAAGGTACAGTGATATGCAAAGGCAATAAAGTTTAAACTTCTTCCTCTTTATTATCCCGTGGTCAGGGCAGTCGAACGATCCGTCGGGGGGGGCGATTAAAACTGTGGTCGAAGCCCCCGTGTCGGAGTGATTGAAGCTCCTGCGGCTTGGAGCTCCCGATGTCGGTCTCTAACCAGAGACCATGAGCCCCGCATTGCTAAAGTCCGCAAGCTCCCACGGTTGGAGCCCCAGTCAACCCCTGACAGGGATCGCGAGCACCATGACGTTAACACAGCAGGCTCCCGCGGTGGAGCTCTCTAAGTCGGTCTCCAGCAAAGGCCGCCAACTCCTCGGTGTTAGGACGGAGATGCGATAGGGGGGGAAAAAAAATCGCATCTCTGTCGATGTAAGAGATTAGAAAAATTCGCCCCCAATTCCCCTCCCCCACCACCCCCCACATAAAACAAGCTAAAGAACACTAACACCATACATTTAACCCATACTATTAAACAACAAGGAAGGAAGGGACAGACAGACCGTTGGCGAGGCAGCCATTGCTGGTGCCGCCCGGTGGTCAATGGCTGATCTATCTTTCCCCCTCAACCCCATTCTCCTGCCTTCTCCCCATAATCCCTGACACCTTTACTAATCAAGAATCTGTTAATCTGTGCCTTACATATACCCAATGACATGGTCTCCACAGCCGTCTGTGGCAATGAAATCCACGGATTCACCACCCTCTGATTAACGTCTAATCTGGATATTTCCTTAGTGTCCTGTTATCATAGACTCCAGCATTTTCCCTTCTAATGTTGTCTGCCTGACTAGTCAGAAGATTCCTCTCCTTCCTTTATTAATAGTGGTGTCAAATGTACCAACCACCAATCTTCAGAAACTGTTCCATAACCTCCAGAGCCTGTAGAAACTGACAACAAACATTTCACAATTTGCATGGCTACACCTTTCCGTCATCTGGAGCGCAGATGCCGTGTGCACTCCCGTGTTACAGAGGGGTTACACTGTGGAAAACCGACGGTGTTGCGATGTTCAATAATGCAAGCACCTGACACAAATGGACATTTCTTGTTTGTTTAGCATTTTGTATTTAGTTTCTCTCATAAATTCCATAGGAGCATTTATTTTCTTATCTCAATCCATTGAGTAGTCATTTGTGAAAAGTGTAAGAGCAAATTTCTGTTACCCGGACTGCCGTAATTTGGAGCTGCACAGTATTATGCCCTGGGAATTGATTAGCTTTCAGCAATATGAACTTCCCTAGCACCATTTATTTCCCTGACACTAATTCCCTTTAATTCCTCCTTTTCATTAGCATTTCCGGGAAGCCACGCGTGCCCTCATTTGTGAAGGCAGAATAAAATATTAATTTAATTTCCACCCTGTAAAATGGAGTCTGTTTCTCTTGCTGAGAATTTCCTGTATTTTGTTTATTTGTTTAATTGCTGTGCCATTTCTTTGATCCTAGTTATGAATTCTGCTATTTTTTACTGTAGAGGATCTAAATTTGTATTCACAAATCTTTTTTTCTTTTTACAAACTGTAGAGGTTATTAAATTTCGCTTTCATGTTCCTTACAAGCTTACTTTCATGCTTTATATCATCTCCCTAAAACGAACTGTCAGTCCTTCTTTACTGAAATTCTAATCTTTAGGTCTGCTAATTTTTTCCAGCAAATTTATATGCCTCAGTGATATATCGAAAACTATCCTTCACATTTTTGGTAAGCCATGGTTGGATTGGTTTTCTTTGTGCCTTTGTCACAGAAAAGATCAGTGCAGTTCCTGCAGTTTCTTAAATGTCAGCTTTTGCCTATTCATGCCTTTTAATAAAGCTCCCCAATCTGTCACTGTCACCTCACTACTCATATCTTCATTGTTTCCTTTGATTAAATTTAGGACACTAAACTTAGATTAAAATCTCTCACTTTCCATCTAAATGATTATAGTCCCAAAATGCTGCTACACATTGACTCCAATGAAAAAAAGTGCTTTTTTGGCATAATCAATCCATTCCTCTTCTGTCTCCATCGCAATTATAACTCTTACAAACCTTCGTTAGATCACCCTTCAATTAGTCCTAACAAAAGATTTCTCTATAGTATCTCCATCTTGATTTTTTTTTTTGAATCAGCTTTGACATTTTTCGAACAAGTCACAGCCACAAGGAGTTCACGGCTCCCACATTATCTGCTTTGATTTCTACAGTCTATTTATACGTCAGATAGCAGACATCAAACATCATGCACCAACTCCTGCCTATGCAAATCTTGAAACTTTATGATTAGAAAAAGAGTCTAAGATTGGCCCCTTTGAGCTTAATAGCGACAGATGGCACAATGGGCTAAGTGTTCGGCTGGCAACCGGAAGGTAGCCGGTTCGAATCCCGCTTGGAGTGCATACTGTCGTTGTGTCCTTGGGCAAGACACTTCACCCACCTTTGCCTGTGTGTGAATGTGTGTGAATGTGTGTGAGTGATTGGTGGTGGTCGCCACGCTTCCGTCAGTCTGCCCCAGGGCAGCTGTGGCTACAGAAGTAGCTTACCACCACCGAGTCTGACTGAGGAGTGAATGAATAATGCGATGTAAAGCGCCTTGAGTATTAGAAAGGCGCTATATAAATCCCATCCATTATTATTATTATTATTAATAGCAATGTCAGCCGAAGAATATTCTTCAGGGTTATAGAGTACCATGAATGTACACTCTCAAATTTATGGATCTTATTTTTACTTTATATTACTTCGGATCCCTGAAAAAAAAAAATAACCCTGCCCACACCTGATCTCGACCCCCTCTCCCTTGCATATCCTCACCTTTACCAAAGTTTCCAAAAGCGATGTGCCTTTTACCATCAAGCAAGGAGGTTCCCTGATATGTGTAGGAAGGAACTTGGTTAAACCGAAGATAAACACAAAAAGCTGTTGTATCTGAGCGGGACAGGCAGCTTCTCTGGAGAGAAGGAATGGGCGACGTTTCAGATCGAGACCCTTCTTGACTATCTGAGGTTCCATGATAGGCCAATTGTTGGCTAGAGATGGTGTGTGCCCTGGAAGAATATATCGCTATGCAACAATGTATCCCTCTTAAGTTCACATCATCTCTAGCCAGCAATCCATCTATGAGCGAACCTTCTTGCCTGTGGTGGTCTGTTGCTGACCCTGAGTTGTCCTGTTTTTTTCTCTCTCGCTTCCAGCTCCTACCACCCTGAAACGTGTCCTATCCATTTTCTCCAGAGATGCTGCGTGACCCAAATAGAGTTACTTCAGCATTTTGTGTCTATCATTTGGTATAAACCAGCAACAACAGTTTGTATTTATTGCTTTTTAACATTGTTATGAGGCAATACACCTCTCCCTTTATTGACTATCAGAGAATTCAAAGGTCTACATCTTGCATTTAATCTAGGTGAATCTTGACCATTCCTCCAGACCAGAAATGTACCTATTCGTTCCCTCTGCCTGACTTGCTGAGTTACCCCAGCACTTAGTGTTTTTCTCAAGAATTTTGCTGAGCACATTTCCAGGTATAATGCAGTGCATATTATTTTTGGTGACAATACGAAAGGAAGTCAATCTGCCAGTCATTTCATCTTTCATTCAGGAATATAGGAAGCTGTGAGGAGGAGAATGTGGGACATGTTGACCTTCAGATAGCAGTAACAGAGCAATAGCATAAGAGGCCAGAAAAAAAATCCACCTCCTGCTTAATTTTGAGCTTGTCCTCAACATCAGTGATTAGCAGTAGACAACTTTCAAAACCTACAGCTAGCCCCACAATGTCCTTTGGATCTGATAGTCCCAGGAATTGAATCTGAGACAGATACAAACTAAACATCAGTCACACAGAACGGTATCATGCTGTGATACTACTTTGAAATTAACTATTTTGACATTGTGCTGCTCTTTTGCTCACACAAAAGTGGAATGACAGCTCAAAAAGAGAGCTGGACAGACAATGGACAGAGTAAAATGACAGGGGCAGTACAAGCACCTTCAGCAAAGTGTACATTTTCAATTCCATTAAAATCCTAGCAATGAATTGCTGCAATTAGCCCATTTACACTTCAAGTGTTGCATTCAGGAGAGGAGAAATATCATAAATAAAAATTAAGTCTTATGTATTACAATGGAGACAATCAGTGCCAATCTTGCTATAATTAATGGTCTTTCTTATTAGTGTTAGACAGACACAATGCAAGGAGTATTCAAAATAATTACAGTGTCAATATTTCATGAGAGGAGCAACAAATATTTTTCTGGCGGAAAGAAATATGCCTTTTAATGCACAAAAATTCACACAAGGTGATGATAAGATGTAGTTATCACAACTCCTTCACTCAATGCTCTTACGGATGAAGGCAAGTGTGCCAAATACCTTTTTTGCCACCGTATCTATCAGTGTCACTGCTTTCAAGGAATGGTGTACCTATCCCCTAGGTCTTTCTGCTCTACAACACTCTCCAGAGCCCTCCCATTTATTGTGCAAGTTGTACCCTGGTTTGATTTACCAAAACGCACAACTTTGCACTTGTCAATTTCATCTGCCATTCCTTGGCTCACATCCCCAGTTGATCTTAGATCCTTTTGTACATTTAGACAGCCCTTGTCATTGTCCACCATACCACCAACGTTGGTGTCATCAGCAAAGATGTTATTTACGTTAACTAGTAGAAACTGACAATATCTTTCTGAAGAACATTTTTACTCACCTTCTCCCTTATCTGTAAGTCTATCATGCTATAACTTCAAAGTCAAGGTATCTTTCACTCTCCAAAGCCTTGCCTCAGGATCCTACTAGGCTGTTTCTATCTGTATATATGACAGTTCACTGGTCACGGTTGCCGGAAGAAGTCAAGAAGAGCACCATTGTCATTTTTTCATTCACCGCTGGAAGGGCGAGTATTGCAAGGTCCCCAAAAGTTCATGTGACAGGAGCAAAATTAGGCCATTCGGCTCATCAAGTCTACTCAATCTCCTCTTTCCCTCTTAACCCCATTCTCCTGCCTTCTCCCCTTAACCCCTGTCAGTGTAGCCACTCATGTTGGTGCAGTCAACTCCCAGGCAATTGCCAGTCAGGACACCACCTCTTTGGTCATATGTGTTTTTCCAGAGATCTCAGTCATTTTGGATCAAATATATGTGGAACAATTTTTCTTTTGCAAGTTTTCTTCTGTCATTTTTAGCCATTTAATTTTGATGGGGAGTCTGCTGAGATCACCTGGTGGAGTGGTTACTGAGGTCCTATTTTGAAACAGCCCATTTGATGTATGTTGTGCTACACTTTGCTTCCGATAGCAAGAGAGATGGGCCTGACCTTTTAAATAACATGTAGTGAAATCAGTTTGTCTCTGAGTGGACAGCAGCGGTCGCGTTTCAATGTGGTCATCAATCTTGCACCTAAAAAATGGTGTTGTACAACCACTGATGGGGTCAAGGAAAGAGGGTTCACGTCGTGGCCCTGTTTCCACCAATCTTTCCACCACCACGCACAAGAAGCACAAGAAGCGACAAGACGGACACCATTGTATGCAGATGCCGGGAAGTGTGTTCAACTCTGGCTGAACAACTTCTAATCTTGTGTGTGGACTCAATGAGAAGAAGACTACTGATGTTATTTTGTTGAGCTAGATATCAGAGCACAGCACCGTACACAAAATTTTTGCATCAAAATCTCACTACCTTCCCAATACGATACGATAGAACTTTATTAAATTTGGCAATAATAAACGTTAATAGAAAGTCCAGGCAGCTCTGTGCCTTCTTATCCAGTGCCTCAGCATTCCTGGACCAGTCCAGTTTACTGTCCAGATAAACTCCAAGGTACTTGTACTCCTTGGTAAACTGCAACGATTGGCATTAACTCATTGAACAGGCATGAAACTAGAAAGTGCAATATTTACTGGCACATGATTTGTTTCCTTGGGAGTCATCCAGATAGATTTCTAGTCTGTGATGTTTCGATCTGATAAATCATAAAAAGGGTCTGATAGGTAAGGAGGAGATATTTGGGACATGCACAGCAAAATGATTTCATGCTTCCTCTGCTTTTGTCTTTATCTCGGCCCCTCATTTTAGTTTAGTTTAGAGATACAGCGCGGAAACTAGCACTTTGGCCCACCAAGTCCATGCCGACCAGCGATCCCCGCATGCTTACACTATCCCACACACACTAAGGACAATGACCAATTATACCAAGGCAAATAACCAACAAACCTGTACATCTTTGGGCTGTGGGAGGAAACCCACGCCGGTCCCGGAGAAAACCCACGCAGGTCATGTGAAGAACGTACAAACTCCGTACAGACAAGCACCCATAGACAGGATCAAACCCGGGTCTCTGGGGCTGTAAACCAGCAACTCTACCACTGCGCCACCATGCCACCCTGACACCTTTGCCATTATAACATTAGAAAAGCCTTATAAAAAAACTCTCTCATTCTGCTAGTCTCCATACTGATGCTAGTGGCCTATGCCTAAAATATGGAAAAGCAGCATAGCATCAATGTCAAGTTATATCCTCCCTAATTTATTGACTTGATTACATTTGCTTATGTGATACATGGAGCCGACAGAGGGGTGTCTTTGTGCAAATTTGTGTCAGTAGGAGGGAAGGGGAGGCGAGGTATGGGATGGGAATAATTGTGCGTGTATTTGTTGCACATAGCTACTTTCAGTGAATAGTAACAGTGAATGCTGCTGAACTCACTTTCACAAATCTAGTTATAGCATTATGATATTATTTTCTGTGTTGCATCATGCTTCTTGTGATGTCACACTTGAGGTGATGACTTCAGCCATCTCCAGTGATGTTCCTCCTATCGCTGTCCTCAATGAATTTGAACCTCGTAAACCTTTGTAAATAGGACTTTCTTCCAGGCTTTAATCATGTCCATCAAAAGACTCCAAATCTCTCCGTCTCTCCAAATCTTGGCGCTCCACCTCTTTCCCTTGTACCTTCCCCTTTCTCAATGGCAGGAGAGTGTGTGTTGCTGCTGTCAGAATATCATGGGGAGTGTGTCTTTAAGGGTTGCAGAACTGCACTATTGCATGGCAAACTGCCAGCAGCTGAATGAAATGCGCATCATGGCCGTTGCTCCATACTGAAGTGTTTGGCACTAAAAATGTATTTGCGCTGTTGCATATTCAAAATCATGATCTCTTTACAGGACCTCAATTTGGCGTGCTGCGCATCAATGTCCTAACTTCAAAAACAGAGCAGATTACCTTCTACAAAATGGTCTGTTACAGGACAGCCATACATTTTGTATGCAAATAATGAGTTGTATCTAATGGTAGTAACTAAATTCAAGTAAAACATCATCAGCTAGTATGAAAACAAAGGCTTTCAATTAGACTGAGAATACTCTGAAAAAATTATGTTCCATTCATTTTTGCAGCATGCCTGTTCTTCTATGCTTTTTATAACTCATTTGAGATTTGTATGAAGCACATCAGCTAAGAGTTAGCAGCTGAAGTTATTAAGCTGACTGGTTTGAATTATATAGAAAAATGTAACTAAACAGAAATACAGGCATTTTATTTACATTCAGGAATGTACTTTGGCCATATTGGTGCTGTTTGGATTTTCCATCAGGGGGAATATGTCCAGCAAAATCATCAATAGAATCTGCAGTTAATATGCATGAATTGGTGCCGAGTCAAACTGTAACAGATCCTGAAGGAAAAGAAAAGATTTGCATTTATATTGTTTCTGGCAGCATCAGGACAAGCCAAGGAAGCTTTTGGCAATGATGTACTTTTGAAGCGTGGTCACTATAGAAATGTTGAAAATCACTAATTACAGAACTCGTTCAGTAATTTGTATGAAAAATACAAGAGAAATACAATTTATGTGAGTACTGTAATCTTAAATGGTGAAATTAATCTCAGCATGTGGTGAATCTGTGGAATTCATTGCCACGGAAGGCTGTGGAGGCCGTCAATCCATATTTATAAGGCATAGATTGAAAGATTCTTAATTAGTACGGGTGTTGGGAGTTATGGGGAGAAGGCAGAAGAATGGGGTTAAGAGGGAAATATAGATCAGCCATGAATGAATGGCGGAGTGGGCTTGATAGGCCAAATATAGATATATAGATCAGCCATGAATGAATGGCGGAGTGGGCTTGATAGGCCAAATGACTTAATTCTGCTCCTATCGCTTATGAACTTATGAACAATCAAATTAGAACGTTCAGATCATGCCTCACACTACAGCACATGAACATTAATCCATCCAGAAAATCATGGCATTTTCCTTACAACCAAATGCAGTTTTTCAGTCCCCATAGTCCTGACTACGTATCCAGTCAAAGCATTGACCAGGAATCCTTTGTTTTATTTTTTAACAGCAGGTGCAAAAACAGTGCAATACGATCATAGCACTGTTCAATTTATTGCACTCTCTATACAATAACAACACTACATTGCATTTTCAGCCAGATATGAATGCCACTTGAGCCACAGGAGAGCATTGCAGTCACCATCATGGTAATGACTTCCCCATGTAAATTAAAGAGACAAGATTAATATTTTGTTAACCTCAAGCTGTCGAGGCAATGAGAGCTCTACCTTACTTTGTGTCTTTTTATTGAAAACTAGCATCTGAAGCTGGGACATGTTGGGCTGTGTGGGCAAGTTGGGCCGTGGGCCCTGTTTCCACGCTGTATGCCTCTATGATTCTATGACTCTATACTATAGGTCTGAAGTTCTTTGTATTGATACAACTTCTCTCAATTTAAAAATATATAGTTTTGAAGAGAGGGATAGTAGCAGCCACATAGCATTAACACTTGCGTGGTCACAGGAGAAACCAATCCGTTCTCCCATTATTGAGGTGAAGGGGAAAAGATTTAATTGGAATCTGAGGGGTTAACTTTTCACACATAGGGTGGTGGGTGTATGGAACGAGCTGTCAGAAGAGGTAGTTGAGGCAGGGACTATTACAACATTTAAGAAACAATTAGTCAGGTACATGGATAGGACAAATTTAGACAGCTATGGGCCAAACTAAGTCAGGTGGGACTGGTGTAGCTGGGATGGGCAAGTTGGGCCGTGGGCCCTGTTTCCACGCTGTATGCCTCTATGATTCTATGACTCTATACTATAGGTCCTTCCCAGGTTACAACACCCTACTAATGTACATCCTATACATACAAACGTGTATTTGGGAATCCGGCGGGATAGATTGGCTTTAGGAATCTTCTGCCATCTGGGAACTTGGTTTACTACTGCATAATGTGCTGTTACAAACAGTTCATGGGAATCAAACCCTGCTGTAACCAGGAGAGTATCATAAAATCTGGAAGGTGGCTTTCAAACAGGAACCTGAATTTAGCATCTCTTTCGAAGTAAAAAACCTCAAATAATATGAACTCCCTCAGTACACTTACGTGCCAACTTCGATTATACTCACAAGTCGAGCGTGTTTTGAAAGCATGAACCTTTACCTCTGACGTGAGAATGGAAACCCTCAACAGATGTAATTTCTAATTGCCATTTAAAGTTGTCAAGACATCCTGCCTGGATCCAGCCACCAAACAGGTGCTTGCAAGCAGAGATTATTTTTATCCATGAATCAGTAATATACCTTTGCATACTCTTTTCAGATCATCTTTAGGATGCCGTTATCAACAGCCTTGGCGCATGTTGCTTGTCTACTCTCAAGAATGAAATATGTGGCCAATCAATGCAACACAAAGTGAGGAAATATATTTAAAAATAGACAAGTTACTCGTTCTGAGTTTTCAATATAAAAGCACAAGCAGCAATTTCATGCATCATTTCATTTACATGCATGTGTTTCCTCAGCTGGGCATTCTCATTATACTTTTTAACATTACCTGTATGTATTGGCAGCATATCAACTCTCTTCAACCAGTGGTATCTAACCAGAGGTGAAGAATCATCTACTTGGAGTAAGGTAAAATTTCAACTAAGGATAGTTCCATTAGGGTAGCATGGTGGTGAATTGGTAGAGCTACTGCCTTACAGTGCCAGAGACCCGGGTTCGATCCTGACTGCGGGGTGCTTATCTGTACAGCGTTTGTACATCCTCCCCATGACCGGCATGGGTTTTCTCAGAGATCTTCGGTTTCCTCCTAGAGATGTACAGGTTTGGAGGTTAATTGTTTTGGTATAAATGGCAACTTGTCCCTTGTGTGTAGGACAGTGCAGGGATCGCTGGTCGGTGCAGACTCGGTGGGCCGAAGGGCCTATTTCCGCGCTGCATCTCTAAAACTGAAACTAAAACAAATTACCTCTGCAGCCACTTGTAAAAGTTTAAGGAAGACTTTTTACAGGTTCATTTATGCTAGTTGAAAAAAGCTAATCTGTTATCAGTGAGATATCCTTTACAGTTTAATGCTTTTGCCAATCGACCACAAATTCAAAGAAAGTATCAACAAGGAAATGCAAGCAGTTCAATTGATTTTCTTTGATAAATATCACTTTCACCTCTCTTTGCAGTTGCAGTTGCACTAGAGCTCCATGACTTTGGATTCTATCACGATCGTAGGATTGTTGTAGCACAGAAGGAGGCTATTCAACCCATCAAGTTGGTAATTGCCCATTTAAGACCAGCACAGCTGGGGCCACATCATCTGCAGGTTCCTTTCTTTTAAATACTTATAAAGCCCTCTTTTAAATGCTACTTGAAGATGCCTTTGTGTCTCAAAATGGGTCCTACATATTAATCTCCATAATATAAAAATGGGTCCTACATATTAATCGGCTTTACATGATGATTCTGTTCTTTTTCGTTGTTATCCTAAAGTGAATTATATTAAGTTTATTATCCTCATGCTCTTTTTCTCCTCAATCCTTTCCCATTATTATATTTAACGACAATTTCTCCAATTTAACCTTCTCACATATAATTGTCTCCTGTCTTTTTTTTATGTCTATCTGAATGTTCTTACATATTAAACACACTTGTGTGCAGTATTCTGACATCTCTTGATAAACTGTAAGGCATTAAATGACGTCATTCAGTGCGTTAGAGTCAGCTTAATTGCACTGGTTCTTTTCACTGCAATTTACAGCCATAACCAGTGTAACCTAGGTAAGATATCATGACAAACTGAACTATGAAATTATGTGCTGTGTATTTTAGGCATTTCAGCAAGTTGAATTAACCACCCTTTTTGCTGATTGCACTATTTTGCAGATCTTCAAAACGGCTCTAAAAAATGTTCAGTGCAGGAAGGAGCTGCAGATGCTGGTTTAAACCAAAGATAGACACAAAAAGCTAGAGTAACTCAGTGGGTCAGACAGCATCTCTGGAGAAAAAGGATAGATGATGTTTCGGATCAAAGAAGGATCTCGACCCGAAACGTCACCAATTCCTTTTCTCCAGTGTTGCTGTCTGACCCGCTGAGTTACTCCAGTTTTTTGTGTTTAAAAATTGTTAGTTCCTTTTGGGTGCAGGGGCAAGAATTAACTTTCAAAACTTTTTAAACTCATTTATTTAAAACTTACCAATAAATTGAACACTGTAATCCCAGCATAACCAGAAAACGATTCTGAATATTTAACCAACTGGTTCTCGAATCTATTTTCCCACTTTTATCAAATCTTAAAATATGGTGACATGACTCATAACAAAACTGGACAGGTTGTATAAAAGAATAGAGACACAAGGAACTGCAGATGCTGGTGTTGCAAAAAAAGAAACAAATTGCTGGATTAACTCAAAGCATCAGGCAGCATCTCTGGAGAACATTGATAGGCGACGTTTCCGGTCAGGATTCTTCCTCCGATAAAGGACTGTTTGAATACTATTAACATTCCACAAGGGGAATTTTTTAAATGATTAATAATGACCATTTTGTACAGCTAAAAACCCTAATGACCCTTCAAGCATTTGCAGCTTTCCAGTAGGATATAGTTAAAATGTATATTTTTAATTTTGAGCAGAAAAATAACAGGAGCAGTTGATCAACTAAAAAGTCATATTAACAATTTTCATAGCTCTACCTTCTGAGTGAGAAGGGTATAATGGGTATGTTCAGGAAAGGAAAGTATCAGGCAAAATTCCTTGATTAAAATACAGAAAATTGCATAGAAACATAGAAAATAGGTGCAGGAGTAGGCCATTCGGCACTTCGAGCCTGCACCGCCATTCAATACGATCATGGCTGATCATCCAACTCAGTATCCTGTACCTGCCTTCTCTCCATCCCTTTAGCCACAAGGGCCACATCTAACTCCCTCTTAAATATAGCCAATGAACTGGCCTCAACTACCTTCTGTGCCAGAGAATTCCAGAGATTCACCACTCTCTGTGTGAAAAATGTTTTTCTCATCTCGGTCCTAAATGATTTCCCCCTCATCCTTAAACTGTGACCCCTTGTTCTGGACTTCCCCAACATCAGGAACAATCTTCCTGCATCTAGCCTGGATGATGTTCCAATAAATCACAATGATTTTTAAACACTGGAAGGACATTTTTACAAACCTGATTAATGAGCTAAAATTCAAAATGCAGGAGCAGTAGATTTTATTCCCTGGCTACTTCATTTGAAAAAGAAGAAAAGCAGTATCATTGTGCAGTGAGGAAATCAAGATGTTAGCTGTTGAGTACCAATGGGATTTTCAGAGTTGAGATCTGAGAGGAAGTAGTTACACTTGAAAGAGAAGTATGTCAAGCAATGATTAGCCAAAAGTTGAAAAGATGAATAAAAATAGTTTCAGTTTTATTGTGTTTCACTGCAGAGCACGTGAAGCAATGATGGATCCAGTTAAAGTATCCAATTACTAATTATCTGTTATAACTCATTCACAATGGCAACACATTGTTAAAGATTACAAAGTGGCAAGCCAATTTGCCACTCATTTAATGCGTTTTTGTGTATATTAGGTACAGCCTTCATAAACTTTGTTTATACTCCTTTGTTATAAGATGCCAAATGCATTTAACTATAATGATTTAAAAAATAATGGAATCTGATCGGCTAATTACTGAAATTCTATTTTCTCTGATGGTTCTTTCAGGGTAAGCAACACGGCAAGCAATTTAATAGTATGTGCACCAATGTTTAATACTGATAACTACATCCTCTCTGATTTTGTCAGCAGCATACACATTCGGTACCACTCATGATGTTTTACTAACATTAAAATATGGCTGCCACAATTATCCTCCATTATGTCTGTGGAATGGAGACCAGCTGTGTACCCACTTCACAAGAGTATGAAGAGATGGAGTAGGCTGAACGAGAAGGAATAGTGGGAAGAACGGAGGAACAGGAGGTAAAACCAGAGGGAAAACAGGACCTTGGATGGAGGGGAGTCATCGGAGGAGTGCGAGAAAATTTGAATTATGGCAATGAACACGACTGAAAGCCCAAAGCAATGTTCTAAAGATTGTCATTGTAGAGGACATTAGGTTAGAGGAATCACGACACACAGAAATCAACCAACTATCAGACAACCGTAGTTTTGCAGCAAGCCTTGGGAATCTGGTGTGGAAACTCATTGGAAAAATGATTCAATCATCCCTACTACCTTAAAGGAGTCAGCAGAGGGCCATGATTTGATTGCTTTTATGACAAGGATTTTACAGATACAGAACACGCCATCAGGCTTTGCTGACTGAATGCAGAAGATAAAGATCGCAGAGCCACCCATTTACATACTTTCCCCAATGGTCATGTCTCAAGCTCTTCTTTGTAATCACTTAAGAGTAAATCATTCACACCGCAGCTATTGAAGAAAGTGACAGCTTTATTTTAGTTTATCTTAGAAATACAGTGTGGAAACACATTGGCCCACAGAGTCAGCACCAGCTAATGATCACCTGTACACTAGTTCTATCCTATGCACTAGAGGCAATTGACAGAAGCCAATTAACCTACAACATTCCTGCCCATCTCTGGGATGTGGGAGGAAACTGGAGCACCCCGAGAAAACCTATGTGGTCACAGGGCAAACATACGATCTCCATACTGACAGCACCCATAGTTGGGATCGAACCAGGGACACTGGAGCTGTGAGGCAGCTGCTCTACCACTGTGCCTCTGCTGTAAAGGCACAAGCATAGGCCACTCAAATTCTTATTGCATCTAATTGTAGTTAGTCCAGCTGAGTCCATGCGCACAGCTTTGTAATAGTGACTTGTCACCAGGGAGCAACATGATATTCTTGTGGAGCAGAGAGATGCCACGTGCCCGCAGACTATATAGAGCAGTAGGGTGTCATTTGTGCAAGAGAATGCTGCACATGAACAACTCCTTGTTCTACATGAACACAGATGCTGCAGGTCAGCAGATCATTCTCTGCATAAGCAGAGAGATGCCACGTTTGAGTAGATGATTCTGTCATGGAAGAACTGAAATGGAGATAGTCTTTCATGTGCAGGAGCAGATATTTCCATGCTACACCAGTTCAGAGACTGGCATTTGTTATGTGGAGAGCAATCCTGGAGAGGTGAAAGCAGCAGGGACAAGAGACTCTCACCTGTTCACAAAGGGATGACAAAAAACAGGAAACTACAGGCCAGTTGTACAAACAAGGAACTGCAGAAGATGATTTACACAAAAAAAACACAAAGTGCTGGAGTAACTAAGTGGGTCAGGCAACATCTCTGGAGAATGTGATAGGTGACGTTTCCAGTGGGGACTCTTCTTCATCCTGACCCGCTGAGTTCAACTACAGACCAGTCAACTTGACACCTCTCCTAGGGAAAATGTTAGAAGCGTTTATTAAAGGCATATAAACCAGGATTATTAGAAAAATTCAAAGTCATCAAAATAACTCAAATGGTTTTGTAAAAAGGAAATCATGTTTAACCAACGTTTTGAAGGTCTTTGGAGTGTTACAAATAAAAGGACTGATTTCCATAAGTCATTTGATTAGATTAATAGAGGAGTCCTCCAGCACTGTGTGTCTTTTTTTGTAAATCAGCATCTACAGTCCCTGATGTGTACAGTATCCCCTTCTCATGTTACACCTCCCCAAATACATAAATTCGCACTTGACTGGGTTACATTTTATTTGCCATTTCTTTGCGCTGATCATTAGACTATTTATATCCCCCTGGTCAAAAGTCTTTTTGTCACACTCAACTACACAACTAGCTTGTATATTATCTGCAAAAATACTTTATAAAAATAGGAAATTAAATCAAACAAAGTTCTTTGAATACACCATCACCGTTCAATACACCATACACACTATGTTGTTATTGCAGGTAATCACATTGGAATAACCAAAATTATTGTATCTGCCAGCACTGCCGTATGGGTTGCAATGTCTCATCTACAATGTAATGTGTGATGAGTGAATATGTCCCAGGCAATTTATGAAATGAATATGGTCTTTCCGCTTAGAAATGCATGTATAAAGCCCTCTTTATTATGAAGTCTGTGGACACGCCACAATGTCAGAGCAATGACTGCATCTGAGCTCTGAGCCTCTGATGCAAACGGTTACTTTCCTGCTTCTACTCAGCTGTTAGCATCATTCTTCTCTTTGGCAGAGGCACGTGGCCAACACAGCAAAATATTCCCCCTATAGGGTGATTTCACGAAAGGTCACTGGAGCGTAGATCCGCACCCACGTGACCGCAAAATTTAACTGGGGTACAAGCGTCACTTCCGGTACATGTTAGTGAATGGGAAAACACGCACTTTCACACCCGTTAAAAACATCGAAAACGGCCAGTTTTTGAGCTGCAATTTACTGTGCCAGTCGGGGTGACCGTGAGGCACAGCTACCTAAATTTACAGTCCAAAAGAAAGATAGAAACTAAGGTAAAGTCAAGAGGGAGCTGAAGGTGCTAAAACAGCGGAAGTATTTGCCGTGGAGATTTAAAGATCGAAAATATCGGGAATTATCGCGTTTGCTCGCTGCATTTCATCAAAAGTAAGGCATTATTGACTTTTTATCTTTATTCATTTGTTATATGAAAAGTTTTGAAAGTGAAAAATCCGTCCGTAAAATTGCAAAATCGCCCATGGTTCTCAGGTGGGTTTTAGCATGCAAAATGAAAACACTGAAATGCAGCGAGCAAACGCAATAATTCCCGATATTTTCGATCTTTAAATCTCCACGGCGAATGTCCGCTAACCACTTCCGCTGTTTTTGCACCTTCAGCTCCCTCTTGTATTTACCTTAGTTTCTATCTTTCTTTTGGACTGTAAATTTAGGTAGCTGTGCCTCACGGTCACCCCGACTGTCACAGTAAATTGCAGCTCAAAAACTGGCCGTTTTCGATGTTTTTAATGGGTGTGAAAGTGCGTGTTTTCCCATTCACTAACATGTACCGGAAGTGACACATGTACCCCAGTTAAATTTTGCGGTCACGTGGGTGCGGATCTACGCTCCAGTGACCTTTCGTGAAATCACCCTATTGGAGATTCATATTTTGCAATGGAATTAAATGGCCAGACTCTGGTGAGAGAAATCGTGTTAAGGGAAACCACAAGAGACTGGAGTTGCTGGAATTTCAAATAATGAACACGTTGCTGGGGGAACTCAGGAGGCTGAACAGCAACTGCGGGGGTGGGGGCAGAAATTGTGACATTTCAGATCAAAACTATGCACTACGATGCCCTGGCACATTCATTTCATTTTAATGAGAAATATGTGGAAATAATATCTCCACTATCATGTGCCCATCCTGTCTTTTGTAAAGGTTTGACGTGAGATTCAAATGGTGTATCGTGAGAGTTTTTTTATTGGCTTGAAGTGTTAACCTCCTTGAAGGAACTCCACTCTCACTCAATGCTTATCTGATTAACTCGCTTCAAAGAGCTACGCTCACAGATGTTTAGTTTCGTTTAGAGATACTGCACGGAAACAGGCCCTTCGGTCCACCTGGTCCGCACCGACCAGCGATCACCTTGGGAGGAAACCAAAGATCTCAGAGAAAACCCACGCGGGCACGGGGAGAACGTACAAATTCCGTACAGACAGCACCCTTAGTCAGGATCGAACCTGGGTCTCTGCCGCTACAAGCACTGTACGGCAGCAACTCTACCGCTGCGCCACCATGCCCCCCCCCCCCCCCCCCCTTATTATTAGAAGCATTTCTTACTAGAATCCATCTAGATAAAGCAGCTGTCCCAAGGAATCAGTATGTGAAGGACTGGTGCATAATGGTGTGAAAACATAAAAAGTGCCTTTCTTACAGTATTCTTTTAAAAATATGCCCGTTGCTGCTTGATAGAGTCTACAACAAATTGTTGCAATATTTGAGTATGTGTCAGTAGACAAGCACAATGTCCACTCTCTTGGCTCACTCTTGAAATATTTGGATGATGGTGTGGTTTTATATAGCAAGTATTCAGGCTTACCCTCAGCTCTGCAGCCTGATGGATACTTCTAAATGAAAGAGTCCCTTCTTTCCATTGCAGTGACAGCCACCTCCCATCATACTGCTGGGAAATAATGCCATTGGAATTCATCATGGAATTTCCCCTTCATCCATGTCTTCAGCTGCCTCTCTCGTTCCCCACGGGTCTTCAACTTCTGAGACTGCTTCCTCTGGAGTCTATTGCAGCTCCAGGCACACAACAAAGAAACCTGCAACTGTGTTAGAGGTCATGCAGGAATGAGAAGCCAGGAAAGAAAGATACACTTGTGCCCGAGAATCTACCTCTAGGCTGTGATGAACATGTCTGGCCATTCGCTCACACCAAGGATGAATCTGCCAATGCTTCTGCCAGCAACATGGCACTGGTATTGAGGAAAGGCTTTAATGATCTGACACCATCTGAATGTTGAGTAAGTTAACCGTTTTCCATTGAGGGAATTGGCATGTCTATTGATAAGGACTCAATGAATGTCACTGTGCGTTGCATATGAGACAATACAAGCACAATTGAGCCACTGAACCATTGAACCATTGGACCATGGAACCATTGGAAAGCACAATACTAGAAAATGCCATTGTTCAACAAAAGAGAAATAGATACATTAATTCCCTTGAATGATCACTATAATGCTGAGGTGATACATGGCACTTGGAATATTCCAGTGATGAGGAAGTTCATGTTAGTCACGTATTATGGAGACACATGAAAAAGGTCTGTGACACCAAGAAGGAAATGTATCTCATGATTAAGATTCTGATTAAGATTCATTTATAGAAGCTGTTGTGAACATTCTGTTGGTCACCAAATAATAATAGAGGACGACAAAGCTGCAGCAAATTACAGAAATGTGCCCAATCTACAGTCGTGATATAAAAGGATATAAATGACCTAATATGGTTTGGAATAACATTAAAGGGAAAAGAAGATGGGGAGGGAGGATTTTCTTGCAAGATCATTATGTGTTTGGCCCAATGATAGGTGTGGGTGGCCATGTTGGATCTGGTTATTAGATAATAGGTTTAGATTTATAATAGAATGGTGCAGAAAGTAAATCATTAGACAACATCCATCACTGTTGACTGATCCAGAAATAAAGGAATACATGGTGACTTGGTAGATTGGATTCAAAACTGGCATGGTCAGAGACGACAGAGGGTGGTGGAGTGGAATCGTGGTATTCTGACTAGAGACGTGACCAGTGGTGTTCCACAGGGATCAGTGCTGGGATCTCTTGTTTGTAATTTATATTAATGATTTGGATGAAAATCTAGGTAGGCTGCTTGGTAAGGTTGTCAAGTGGGGAAGGTCGTCAAAGCATATGGTGGGGTGCAGACCAATTGGAATTGTGGGCAGGAAAATGGCAGATGGAGTTTAACTCAGACAAGTGTGAGGTGTTACACTCTGGGATATCAAATGCAAGAGAAATGTGTACAGTAAATGGTAGGACCCTCAAGATCATTTGATATACAGAGGGATCTCGGGGAACAAAGAGTAAAGGTGGTCATATCTGGAATTCACTTTCAGTGAAAGTGGTGTAAGCAGTGTCATCTATACCTTCAGAAGGGAATTAAATGGGTACGCGAGAAAATAGTGCAGCAAAGAGGGCTGGGTAGCGAGACTGATGGGATTCATCTTCCAGGAGCCGTCCAGACTCAATGGGTGAAATGGCTCACTACTTTCCTGTGTTGATTCTCTGCTTTCTGGCGAGAAATTAGATTGTGTGGGACTGCATATTTTGTGCTGTGCAATCCACTTTCCATGTAAAATCGAACTTGAAGAAAATAATGCAACTTGCTTTAAGTCCCCAATGTTTGTAATTTTTCTTTAAGAGCCTTCCATGCATTTGATAGAAAACCATGAATATTTACAACAGTATTGACTGCTGTCCAATTTTGGCCTCCATACCGCTGCTAAGGTGTTTGAGTGACTTGCAAGCTGCAAAAGGAGAAGCAGGCTTCCAATGCGACTCTGAAGCGTGCTCTTGCACAATGTAATAGGCACCTCTCTGATTATGTTCTAGGTCAATGCTGAAAACGCAATTCACCTGGATACCCTTAAGTAAACTACTCACCTTTCATTTTTTCTCTCACTCCTATCGTTCTCACCCTACACATTAATACCTGCCACACTCCCCATGCCTAACTCTCCAAACGACCTGCCCTCCAAATCTGTCTTAACCTCCCCCCACGACAAAGCCTCCCCCATGCATTTGAATACCGCTTGATCCAACATCCATCCAATGCAGCTCCCAAAGGCTGAATATTGGCGTACGCTGACAATTACTGCAAACCACACCTTCAATTTCTAGCCACAGATCCTTTACCCAACCAGTCTACGCACTCCTATGATTCAAGATCTAGCTTCACACTTAATTGTTTTGTGTACTCTGCACTGTGAATCACAAGTAGTACACTGTAGCTCAGGATAAAATGTCACCTGCCCCACCATATTGCTAATAAGCCTTTGTACACACTGTGAAATTGGGGATTCAAGTCTTCTTAGGCAAATGCAGACTCTTTCAAAGCTATTCAGGATCATCCAGCAGCAACTAATAATATACCTCTAATTATAGAAACTTACTAAAGACTTTAGCATCAGATTTTTTCCTAACTGTACCATGATCACAATTGTACATTGTACAATACTGAGTATTGTAGGAGTAAAACACCATGTGATAATAATTCAAATACTAATGGTTTATTATGTTGCATTACACACACACACACACACACACACACACACACACACACACACACACACACACACACACACACACACATATATATACACTTTTTTTTCAAACAGATAATTAATGACATAGCATTACAAGTCAGGTATTGCAGGGTCATTGTTATTAATGTAAAATATCTGAGAAAAGGTTTCCATTTGTCATTAGGCACTCATTACTTATCTTCTGGTTTGAACCAGTCACTTTGCATTTAGTTATCTACAATTTAAAAAAAGTTACACTTGAAAGGTTATTTTCCAAGGAATTTAACATTAATCTTTATGGACTGTATTTGGTTAAGTTGAGGTAAACAAACACAAAGTCCAGACCATGGCACACACAGTCCATAAGCCGCTGAAAGGCCTGCGCAGTATTCTTAAGCCCGAATGGCATGCGCAGGAACTCGAAAAGGCCGAATGGTGTTATGATGGCCGTCTTGGGCACGTCGTCGGGGTGGACAGGAATTTGATTGTAGCCATGCACCAGGTCCGGCCAGGTGCGCATTGAAATCTTGAATGTAGGGGACCGGGTACCTGTCAGCGATGGTGGCATCATTAAGCCGACGATAGTCTCCGCAAGGGTGCCATTAGAAGGGGGCAGCACACTTATCTCTTCCACGTTGTCGACTAGGAAACGAGCCCCAGTGCGGCAATCCCACGCAAACAAGCGATGAATCTGGCCGGCCGCCGAAGCAATCACTGACGGCCGGCCCATTCGTTTCCTGGGAACGTACAGGGCTGCCGACACTGACGAGCTGCAGCCCCCCAGCGGCGGTGATAGTAGCACCAGCTCCCCCTGCTGGCGTCTGAAGAAACAGGTGGAGGTGCTGGTTGATCCGACCACCAGCGACCTCTGGTGGCGTCCAAAGGAATTGACGGCCGGACACGCTGGGACGACGTGCCGGCGCCTGGGTGTGCAATGACGGCCGGATCCCGCATAAGGGCCAGCATATCGGCCAGAGGTCACTGACGGCGGTCACCCAGGTCAGTCATCCGCAAGATTTGGGTCACCCGCTCGTCCTTGCTGAGGCCAAACCTACGTAAGAGTATAGCCTTAAGGGCCTCATGCTTATTAGCTGCCAGGGGGGGGGGGGGAGCGGAGAATAGGCTTAACCCGTCGTGCAGAGGCCTGGCCGAGTGCACTGATAATATAATAGTATTTTGTTGCATCTGCTGTCACGCCTCGCAGTGCAAACTGCGCCTCGGCCTGGTCAAACCAGATCTCGGGCTCATCGGTCCATAGGGTAGGCAGCTTCAGCGCAATGACGTGGAGATCGGCTGGGCCCAAGGGCGGTTGGCTGGGTTGTGCATCCTGTAGAACATTCGGCTCCATCGCGACTTGCGACAAAATGTCGAGGGTCACCAGTGTAGAGGGTGTAGTAGGTGCATGAGAGAGCCAGGAATGAAGGTGAGGAGCCAGGCAAATTCTGTAGAGGCTTTAATGAGCACAGCACACTACTCTCCGCTCCAGTGAGAGACTGAAGACTGGTCTTGCGCCAAAAATCCCTGCTCTTATCTTCACAGCTGGGAGCCGCCCCCCGACCTGTCCATGAAGTGCCGAGGGGGATGAACCAGGGAGTGGCCTACTCCCCAGGAACTGCCACAACTTCTTTTAATAAGCCTTTTGTAGATCATTCACCAAAGCCAAGATAATAGACTTTCCTTTAGAAGAATCACACTTTACATAATGCCTCTCAACAGATAATGCTAAACATATTTTGAAGATCTGTTTGGACACCTATGAGAATTACCACAGCAGAGTTAGATAACAAGGCATACCATCTGCATGCCACATTTTATTAAAATAGCCATTGAAATCCAGGTTGCAAATGCATTTCAACCTCCATGGGAGGTTGAACTGAATTGAGTTCAATTTCTATGAAATTAGCTGACATTAAGTATGCATACCTTCAGTTTGTCGAATCTGTCCAAAGTAACCTGCACAGTGTGTATCTGCTGTCAAGAGAGACCGAATAATGAAGCATCATTCATCACATCTTATTTTTAAACCAACCCTGGATAATATAATGGGATCAAAAGTGAAACTCTGCTCTATTCTCCTGCAATCCCCATTCCATCTTTCTCTATCTTACTACATTAAAATAGAGATGCAGCAATTTTGCAAAATAAATCTCATCCCAAAACTGAAATGTATAGATTTTCATCAACAATACAGATTCGGTGGTAAAGTGAAGGGTTGCGTGTGAACTCAAGGTAATTGTAAGGATAGGTTATAAATCAGCTGTTGACAGCACACTCTTCTGTTAAAGCAACCAGATGATATTTCAAAATACTAGAATATCAGCTCCATTTCGTACAACAAAAGCACTTTAAACTATCGCATTACCACTCATTCTTCTTTGCATTATTAGTGAGGGGATAATGTGTGAGGTTAAGGTAGGAAGGCAAGCCCAGAAATTGTACAAGAAAAAGCCACTTACGCTTGTTTTAATGTGTAAATTGCATAGAAAAATGTGTTTTGCTTTTAAATTGAAGAGATTGCAGTCTTTCTCAGCAGACATTCTTCCCATTGGGAAATTGCTGTGAAGATTTTCCTTAAAGCTGCTCCTAAAGTCATTTACTCAATATATTCCATGCACGTTATTTCATCAATGCATTTCATGCACATTATTTCCTTAACGTATTTCCTGTCATGAAGTCAGATGCCACACCTTTCTGAATCACTCAAGCAGATTGTATCAAACATTTGCTGCTCCAATCTCCCCTCCCACTCCACAAGCACAGCTCTTTCACTCTTCTATATCCCAACATAGACGTAGGCATTGTCAAGTCAAGTAATTGTAAAATTCATAAGTATGGTGAGGTATGGGAACAATGAAAATCTAGCTTGCAGCAGAATATGGACATACAGACAATACATAAAAACATAAATTATACACAAATTACACATAAAATTCCTAAAGACAGTGAAAAGCAAAAGATAGTGGAAAAAAACAAGACATTGGTGCCAAAATACACAATTAGAAAACAAGTCCATGGTAATGCAAGAGGTGGTCCATAGTGCTCTGTTGCCAAAATAGGATTAGGTTTGTGCGGATCTGTTCAAGAATCTGAAAGTTAGGGAAACATATTTGTTTCTGAGCCTGGTGTTGTACGACTTCAGCCTTTTGTACCACCTGCCTGTAGTGAGAAGAGGGCATGGCCCAGATGGTGGAGATCTTTGATGATAGATACCACCTTCTTGAGGCAGCATCTCATGCAGCACCTGTTGATGCTTTCGATGGAAGGGAGGGCTGTGTCTGTAATGGACCCAGACTGAGTTCACCACTCTCTGCAGCCTCTTGCATTCTAATGCATTGGAACTGCCATACCATCCAAAGACGCCACCAGTTGACATATTTTCTACAGTACGTCTGTTCCAGTTTGTTAGAGTATTCTGAGACACAGCAAATTTCTTTAAACTGCAAAGAAAGTTGCAGCACCAAGACACCTTCTTCATGATTACATCTATATGCTGGGCTCAGGACATGTCATCCGAAATATTAATGTCTAACAATTTGAAGTTACTAACTTTCTCCACCACTGACCCATCATTTAAAATTGGCACATCGTCTCCTGACTTCCCTTTCTGAAACAAATGATTAGTTCCTTGGTATTGTTGACTTTGAACAAGAAGAGATGTTTTGTTTTGATGTACTTTTCTAAAAACCTATGCATACATTCTCTTTGTTTCTCAGGAAAGCAGATGGCAGCAGAAACACAGAGTTGTCAGCTTTTGAGAGGTTTATGTGGTGAATTGCTAAACAAGTAAAGCTATACTCTCATTAACCCAATTTAACATCTGATTTATATTCTTGCATAAGGTATCAAGGTACAACTGGCAACTTACAGGTTTCGTGACTGCAGTTAAACAGCACTTTTAGTTCAGTGCCAACCTATAATTTCTGACATTGGTTATAAGGAGAAGCATTCTTCTATCTGGCCTAATTATCATAGCTTTGAATTCCCATTTTTTAACATCAGTATTTAATTATTTGAAGAATTGCAAATGGAATTGGTATTCATGCAATCATCAGCAAAATCTCTAATTCTGACCTTATAAAGAAGGGAAGTTCATTGATAAAGCAAGTGCAGACAGTTGGATCTGTGGCAATGCCCCGAGTAACTCCACAGCTATGTCCTTGTGCTGAGATGGATGCCTTCCAACAATCATAATCTTTGTGCAAGGTGTAATTGCAACCATTTAAGCATTTTCTCCCACCTCCCACCAATATTAAATTTAGTAGAATTCTTTGTTGCCACATTCGGTCAAATGTTTTCTTGATGTTAAGTGCTTAGATTCTCAAATTATATCAGAAATTTAATGTTATGTCCAAAGTTGTTTGAATCGAGGCTGGTTTTTGGTTAAGCACCTTAATGGCATTCTTGATGATTGTGATCAGGATAATACATTGACGCACCCAGGAATGTAATCAATAAGATTCTTATTCAAAAAAAAAAAATTAATTGCCAATTAATTATTTTTAGGACTGGCATCATCTACTAAAACTCTCACCTTGTTTGTTTGTATGCTTGCATGTGTGCGATGTGATATCCCAAACCCCAACAAAACGGTACACGATAGTGCTACAATTTTTGGTCCACCTTACCATTCTCATGGGATGAAAATGAAAGAAGTTTCGTTCAGATTGATGTTATATTTTACATTTTAAACTTTACAAAAAAACACTTTTCAAACCTCTTTTCCACTTGCCCTGCCCGTCAGCGACATTACAATGGCATCACAATGGGAACCCGAATCTCATTGACATATAAAATCGTGATTTTCAAATAACTCAATTTTAATCAAATTTGTCAGTTTTCATTAATAGCTAACATTTTGTTTACATTATTTTATAGAAAAATCATGAGTTTCATTGTGAGAGGTTGGGATGGGGGGGTGGTTTCATTTTTTAAAGGACATCGCAATTTTCATTGTGGGGAGTGAGATGGGGAGGTCTCATTTTAAAAAAGCATCGCAATTTTTATTGTGGGAGGGTGGGATAGGGGGGAAGTTTCATTAAAAATAAACATTGCAATTTTCATTGTAGGGGTGGGATAGGAGGAGGTGAGGAGTGGGGGAGCAGGGGGATAGAGGGAGGAGGGGGTAGGGAGGTAGAGGGAGGGGAAAGTGGGGGAAGCGAGGTAGAGTGGGGAGGAGGGGGGGGATAGAGGGAGAGGAGGGCAGTAGGGGAGGTGAGGAGGGAGAGTGGGGGGGTGAGATAGGGAGGAGGAGAGGAGTGGGGGAGCAGGAAGATAGATGCAGAGGAGGGAGGGGTTATGGAGGGTGGGAGGGAGTGGCTGATGGAAAGGAGGGGAGGGAGGGAGTGGGGGAGGGGAGGAGGAGAGGCAAAAGAAGAGGGAGGGTGAAGAGGAAGGGGAGGGAGTGCTGTGGGATGAGGGAGAATGGAGGAGGATAGGGGTAGGAAGAGGGATGGCGAGGTGCATTTGGGGAGGGTGGCTTTAACTCGCATCACAATGGGGATCTCTGGTGTCACAACGGGAACCCCTCAGCCGCGCCTACGCAGTTGGGGGCTTTGAATCAGTGGTGGAATATTTTGTTGTGGGATGGAGCCCAATGTGTCCACACTTGGTCTAGTCTGAATTAATTTGCTGGTGAGTGAGTGCCAGTGCGAAGTTCAAAGATAACTTTAACTTGCAGCTTAACATTAACTGTTAAGAGTACAAATAACAGAAAATATAAAGGGAAACCTTATACATTCCTTCCTACCAAATCAATTTGCCTCTTCACCTGCATATAAACTAAGGCAGATTGGATATTCTACTCCCTTGATAATTCTTTGAAATGGTTGAATCACAATGAACAAGGTACTCCAAACTCATCTCAGTGTGTAAGTACAGTTGCAGTAATTAGGAAACATTTTGACTTCATTGCACAATTTCAAAAAGGATCATTGTGCAAGTAATGAAGCACGCTGAATACAGAGCTGCCACTGCATAGTTTTTACACATTTTGAGTGTTTTCTTGTGCTTGGAAGTAAAATCTCAACGTGTAAGTGACAAATTGTACTTACATTCACACAAAGTGTAAGAAACGGCACACAGTAAAAACGTTGCTGAATAATCATCATGGTACCTGCCAATGCAGCAGTTATTGGTTTAATCATGAACACACATTATCAATCTATTTGGAGCGGTCTTTGGTGCAAACCTACTCAGGCACCAGCACACAACTCTTTTGTTGCCAAATCTATTACAGCACTGTAGTTACTCCTGCACCCAATCAAAACTCAATTTACTCAACTTCAGTACAACCTTCCATAGAAATTCACGTCCTCTAATTTGCCAATTTTCAACACTCTTTCTTATTCCTTAATCGCTCTGTCTCCATCTCATGAGATAAACTATTCACTGATATTTAATGCTGATTCTCATTGCTACTGAGATACACCTCCTCCCATTCGTCTCTAATAAGGACGCAATCCATTTCCCTCAGATTCTACTTCAACGCCGCATCTGTTCTGAATATAAAGTTTCCCACTCTTTTCCAGGCAGCATAACTTCCTCCCATTGTGTTTGATGAAGCCCTCATCCATATCTATTCCAGTTCCTGCACTTCTGCTTTCAATCTTCCACAGAATAGGAATAGAAATCCCTTGGACCTAGTCTTTCACTCTGCCAGCTTCTGCCTCCAGTACATCATTCTTTGTCAATTCCTCAGCTACCACATGATCCCATCACAAGTCACACATCTTCTCCACTCCGCACATGTTCAACTTTCCACAGGGGCCATTTTCTCTCTATGACTTTTTTTTTGCACAAAAGTCCGCGAGCATTGCCACTTTCATTTCACTGCACATCTCGTATGTGTATGTGACAAATAAACTTGACTTGACTTGACAGCCCAATTTGCTCATCTCTCCCCTCCCATCCCTCCTCCTCCCTGGGCATTTCCCCCTAAACAGTAGGAGGTTCAAACGCTGTCCCTACATCTACAGCTTACAGGAGAGTGATAGAATACCTAGTTGAGTGGTGTTCAACTTCTCACTTATTGTCAACCAGACCAAGGTACTGGGCATTAATTTCAGAAATGGGTAGTCAGCTTGGAAGTCTGAAATGATTCAGCATGTCCCCAAATACACAAACAAACTTGTACAGATGCACTGTCTTTGTATCATGACCTGGTATAGGAATTCCAATGCACAGGAATGCAAGTGGCTGCAGAGAGTGATGAACTCTCTATCGCAGGCACAGATCTTCCCTCCATCAAAAACTTCCACATGAGGTACTACCTCAGAGGACAGCATCTATCATCAAGGATCCCCTCCATCCCCACCAATGAGAGCGTGGGGGGAATCGCTGTGTAGGAGGAGGAAGAACAATGGAGGACCCGACGTGGGGTGACTGCCGTGAGGGAGAGGGAAGAACAATGGACAATGGGGAGGGAGGGGGGTGAGGGGGCAGAACAATGGACAATGGGGACCTGGCCTGGGAGAACCGCTGTGGGAGGGGGGGGGGGGGGGGAGAATAAAGGAGGA
The DNA here is from genome assembly GCF_010909765.2 of Amblyraja radiata. NCBI lineage: Eukaryota > Metazoa > Chordata > Chondrichthyes > Rajiformes > Rajidae > Amblyraja > Amblyraja radiata. Next base: position 17,982,492 of record NC_045983.1, on the reverse strand, counting down.
GCCGGCGTGCTTTGTAACTTTGTCAACGCTGTAGGTGTCCGCTGTTTGTATACCGTGGGTAAGCAAGCAAATAATTTTACTGTGCCTTGTCACATGTGACAATAAAGTATTCCATTCCATCCCATCTGGGTCCCATGTCCTCTTCTCACTGCTTGGTATTTTATGTTTAATTGATGTATAATTTGTTTTTGTGTGTTTGTCTGAGTCACTGTAATGCTGCTACAAACAAGATCTTTCATTGTATCTGCACATCATTGATTCCACTACTTGTGCATATCACGGTGACAATAAATATAAACTTGAACCTCCTCACTCATCTCGATCCAGGCCCCTAAACACCCTTCCAGGTGAGGCACAGATTCACCTGTATCTCCTCTGACTTTGTCCTTTGCATTTAGTGCTCTCAATGTGGCCTCCTCTATATTGGTGAGACAAGCAACTGCGAGACATTTTAATTTTCCCTGCTAATTCCACAATGACCTGTCTGTCCTTGTTCTCCTCCAGGTGAGGCCAAATGCAAACTAAAGGAACAGCACCTCATATTCCACCTAGAAATCAATGGTATACATCAATGAATTCTCCAATATAACCTGCTCCACCCCCATTCTTTTTTCTCTCCTTTTACTCACGCAAACACCCCTCATTCCAAACTCGCCATCCTCAGCCCTTAATCAACCAGTTTCTCCCCACCTACTAAATCTGCCCATCCCCTACATATTTCTTCCACTGGATTATCTATACCCTCTCCGCACTGTTCCCAGCTGCCTACCACGCCTTTCTTATTTGGGTCCATCTTTCTTTCTCATCAGACTCCATCATTTGCAGCCCTTTGATGTCTCCATTTTTTTTCACCTCCCCAGTTTGGTACTATTTCCACCCCTTCTTCCCCCACCTGACTCCATTTGCCAATCTACTTTTGTCCCACCCCTCTTCCTCATTTCTTTACACCATCTATTTTTCCACGCTTCCTTTAATCCAGAAGAAGGGTCTCTCTGAAATGCTGCCACACCCACTGAGTTTCTCTGGTTGCATGTTTATATTGCCTTAGATTCCAGCACCTGCAGTCTCTCGTGGCACCACACAGTAATTATGAGGCAAGAGTTTTGATGTTGGAAGATTATTAATGCCAATGGCATAATGTGCCTTTGATTGAAAATATATTGCACTGTATTTGCTGTGCGTGCATCTTTGAAGTCTATTCCCCTTCGTGGTTATTCCCTGTGAACATAGTTGACCTGCTTCCACTTTGGTTCTGATGTAGCTGAACAAGACAGGTGATGCGGGGGAGCAGTATTACACAGTAAATGCAGACTGAAGGTCTATGATTTGCAGTTAGTGCAACACCTTTTATCTTGCCTCTTTTGGTGAATTAACTGATAATGATTTGGATCTCTGCCTCCACTGTACAAACAAGTGGTATCTGAGTACTGTAGATAATTTCTAAGGTTTGACGGATTAGTGTTTCAATATCTGGTGTTTCTGGAAAATTGAACGTTTTTGCACTTTCCAGAAAAGGCTATACCATTGATTTTAGAATAGCTAGGTGCTGTAGGCAACCATTCTGTCTTCACAACCTTCCTCTGTGTTGAAAGCACTTTCATGCAAGGACTCTATGCATAAAATTGATTTGAATGTTGTTTTCAGTCATGAATCAGTACAGGATAAATTGTTTTAATCTAAAATAATCCTCCCACAGATTTATGCTCATGCATTCGAATCAATGCTCCAAACAGAATGAACAACCGCCCTGCAGTTATCCAATCCAACATTTTCCATCAGTAACTCAGAAGTCAATTCAGCACAAGGTAAATAAAAAAAGAAAAAACATTATTTTTAAGTGCAACATTTTACCAGCCTAATTCCAGTCGCAGCAAGAGCAGCACTACACGGAAATAGTAGACCCTGCAAAACAGGATTGTCAAACGATTTCACATGTTCTGCTCATTTTCACTAAGACAGCTGAACTCTTCAAGTGTCACATAGAATATAATGAGCAAGCAGGTAGGCTGAAATAATAGTTCATTAGTTTTTCATTGTTAACCTGAAAAAGTCACATCCAAAGTCTTCCTGCTGCGTGTTGTAATGAGATGGTAGTCCTCTGCTAATTGCCTCAGCTTTACTATTATCCTCGGTGTCCACATGAAGCTTTTATCAGCCACAGTGTTCACACTAAATAAATCATTAAGGGGTCAGCCGTTTTATGTTGGTCTGTTTCTTCGATGGCTGAGCAACTGAAAAGCATTGCATCTATGTGTTCTTTCATGGAGGAGAGTGTTGATAGATGCGAAAGTGATCATGGGCGTGTTGGACTAAAGGGCTTGCATTCCCATGCTGTATTCCCAGTTCAAAAGGATGGTGAATAACTAGAACTTTCTACACCAAAGGGTTGTGTAGGACAAATCACTGAGAGTATTTAGACAATAGACAATAGACAATAGGTGCAGGATTAGGCCATTTGGCCCTTCGAGCCAGCACCGCCATTCAATGTGATCATGGCTGATCATCCCCAATCAGTATCCCGTTCCTGCCTTCTCCCCATATCCCCTGACTCTGCTATTTTTAAGAGCCCTATCTACCTCTCTCTTGAAAGCATCCAGATAACCTTCCTCCACCGCCCTCTGAGGCAGAGAATTCTACAGACTCGCAACTCTCTGTGAGAAAAAGTGTTTCCTCATCGTCGTTCCAAATGGCTTACTCCTTATTCTTAAACTGTGGCCCCTGGTTCTGGACTCCCCCAACATCGGGAACATGTTTCCTGCCTCCAGCATGTCCAAGCCCTTAACAATCTTATATGTTTAAAGGGGAAGTAGATAAATTGTTGAAATTGAGGGCTAAGGAGTATTAACAGAGAAGGGATAAGGCCTGGTGCAGATCATCCATAACCATATTGAATGATGGGACAGGCTGAGTGGCCGACTATTGCTCTTATATCCTTGCAATCTTTAACTGGTAAACATTGTTCTCGCAATCATTTTCCTCAAACTGCTCTTGAATGTAACGTGCACATTAGTCATGAGTTTGATAAGGAAATGTTGATCGCAGTTAGAGTAATAGAGTAATAGATGTAAATGCTACCAGGCAGACATGGCAGACTAAATTGGCCAAAAAAAACCATGCCACATGATTACAAGGTAGGTCCACACTCCATTAGGTACTAACTTTCTGAGCATACAGCCAGTGGAGTGAAGTCCTCAAAATAATCCGAGTCTTAACATGTCAGCAGGTGCTGAGATGGCCATCTTTGCCATTGTAGGCCAATATGGTTGTCCTCAATTTGTTGCCCTTCTCCTGATGAATGCTTTAAGGAAGGGTAAGGCTATTATGAGCGTCCAACTCTAGGACACGCAGCAGGCATTAATAACCCTGCCCTGGCAAACATAGCACCATGTGCCCAGAGCCAGCAGAATTCCATTGAGAACTCTGCTGGCACTTTCCACAACTCTTAACCCATGGCTCCTGTTCATGCACTCAGCTGCAGGAGCAGGGGTTTCAGAATGGGAAAGGAGCCATGAAAATTAGAATAACCCTTGTTACTGAAGAGTTGGCCCTCTATTGATCTTGTCCTGCAAGAGTGTACAGGGAGCAATGCGTATTGATTTAGTATAAAATGGGTAATGCAAGTTCCTAAATACTTGACCCTGCAAACAAAAAATCATTTCATGGTTTCAGACTTTGATGTTCATAGATACAGAACAGATCAACATTCACCCCTTGTATCATATAGATCCTTGTTTATGTAGGCAATCCAGACATTGAATGCAGAACCACACTTTCTAAACTCTCGAGAAGCCCAAAACCTCTCAAATCAGCATGCGCATCAAAAGAAAAGAGTATTTTCTCTGAGTTCAAAGATTTAACGATGCTACTAATGCATCAGTGAGATGCAAACATTTTCAGATGGCACAGACCAGTCACCACCACCTGGAATGATCTGTAAACAGAAAAATGCTGGCTACAGTGACCTGCATGTCTACAAGCTGGGCAGACCAGACACGGGCACTCAGTTGGAGCTCTGCCCTCTGACGATTACAAATCACTGCCACTGCTTCTTTCAGAAACATAAGCCTTCAGATATATTGTTCTTCAGAAGTAGATTATTGCTCCGTGTAAGCTCTTCGGGGGAAAGGATCTGTAGACATGAGCGACTACCCCTTGTATGTCTTCATTGCTGAGGATCCTACTCTCCAACAGACCCATTGGTCACTCCACATCAAAGATGTAGCACTCATCCCAAGTAGCTCCAGCAGCTTACTTCCCCTCCTGTGACAGATGGATGAGTGCTAATGCCTGTACAACATATCTGAGTGGAACACGGTGGAGTAGATGTGGCTGTGGAATGGCTGGGAATAGTGTTATTCTAGAGTGCTAGTGTGCTGGTTCCATGTATATTTTATCTATTCTGCACACAATCTATGAACCAATCTGTTGTCTGTCACTAAATTGCCTCCTCAGTTGGAGACAATTAAAGGTCACCATTATTAGTTTATCTGAAGAAATAAAACATCCAGACTGGAAGGATGACAGATTTCCTTCCCTCAAGGATATTAATGAAACAAATGTTTTTTTAGCAACAATCCAGAAGTATCATGTTATGTTATTGATTCTAGCTTTTTAATTCCACATGTAAACTACATATGCATAATTTACCCAAAAATATCAAAGTTTATCTACCCAGCACACAGAAAATTCGGCAACTTGATTGTTTTTTCAATGAACATGAAGCCCATTTTTGTTTAATGACCCAAAATAAATGCTTGCATGTATATATCATTCCATAACCTTCAGACACCCAAAGCAAATTCAAGCAGTGGAAGTGCATGTGATGTGTAATCACTTCTGTGATGTGGGGAATATAACAACCAGTCTGTGCACAAGATGCCACAAGCAACAATGGTACAAATGGGAAAGTAATCTGTTGGTTACATTGCTTGATGGGCACATGTTGATTTCTCTGAGATAAAGAATGGATTTTAAATGCTCTATAGAAATAGAATACATAGACAGAACTTCTACCCAGGTGGAAATGTTAAATACTGGAGAACGTAGCTTTAAGGTAGGAGCGGAAAGCTTAGAGAAGACTTACGAGGCAAGTTATTTTACAGCGAGTAGTAGATGCATGGAACGGGTTGGAAGGAGATAAAATAGTAATATTTAAGAGGTATTTGGATATGTACATGATATAGAGGAACAAAGACATTGTGCAGGTAGATGGAATTAAGGTCATAAGGTCATGTGACAGTAGAATTAGGCCATTCAGCACATCAAGTCTACTCTGCCATTCAACCATCTATCCCTCCCAACCATATATATGATTGATGGGTATGTGGGGAGAATAAAAAGCATTAAGGTAGGATTAATGTAGAAATGGGTGCTCGATGAACGCTGCGGATTCGGCAAGCCAAAGGGCCTGCTTCCATGCTTAGCTCTCTCTGACTCTTGATGCAGTCTTCATCCCAAACATCTTGCATCTAAATAGGGAAACGCTCACTTAGACGGCTCTGATAGCATCCTTCAAACGCAGCCTCGACCTTCAAGTAGCTCAAGGGCTGCATAAAAACATCACGCCCTGTAGAACAAGTTATGTATCATCCTGAAAAGGAAATGTATTACTGCTCCCTAAGTGCCATTGGATCCAAATTCTACAATTCCCTATCCAACTGCAATGTGAGAGCACTACATCAGAAAGATAGGAGCAGTTCAAGGAAGAGGCACTCCAGTGTCTTTACAAGGCCAATAAGTAATGTCCTTACCTAAAAAATAATAAATCAGTGTGCTCTTTTATTTTGCTCTCTGTTAATGTTATCACTAGCATATAATCATTTGTTCTTAGCCCAAACAATTAAGACCTCATTTAATTTCTTATGCTGATGTTTCCTTTCCTATTTCTTATCCCACCGTCCCTGCGTACCCGTCTAAATATTGTTTTACATATCTCATAATTATGGAGAATTATTTTGCAGCTGCTTATTGCTCTCATGGATGATACTTGACCCACTAAACACTTTCAACCTTTTCATTTTTTTCTAAAGATTTCCATCACACTGTTCCCAATAAGGAGCGAGAACCGAATCAATGAGACACTCGAACATAAAAACAAAACGCTCCCAGCTACTGAAATACTGAAATGAGAACTGAAAATGTTAGAAGTATTCAAGTCAGATAGAGCAACAGCAATGTTCGAGGGCAAAGACCTTTCCTCAGAGCTGAGAAATCTTAATATCAAACAGGTTTTAAAATGAAAAGAGTAAAGAGGGGGTGAGTGTATGATGGGGATATCTGTAATGGAGCAGGGAAACCAAGAGAGACTGAATAACACAAACACATACCATTGATGATGAAGCTGTCAGGCCTCAGAGAGTGGTAGAAGCATGTAATCTTCTGCAGGGAATGTAAATATGAGAAGAATGTAAACTGAGGAGAGAAAGGAAAGGAAAACAAAACAATGTTGGATGCAAGATACCCACGTGAGAAACAAAACATTGCAGAAGCTGGAAATCTGGTGTAAAACAGTGAATTCTGGAAATACTGAGCAGTTCCATTAGGGTGTGTGGAGAGAGCTGCCAACATTTCAGGTTGCCCATCTTTCATCAGAACTGGCCTTTTCTGGTATCAGTTAGAGAATTGTTCAATTCAGCTGTCCAATTCAATTATTTGAAATTGCTGAATTTGAAGTACAGAGGACTGTAGTGTTTCTAGATGGAAGATGAAATGCTGTTCCTCAAACATAAGTTGGGCTACATTGGAATAATGTCAGAGAGGGGTGGGGGAAGCATGAGATAAAAAGTCAGGTGTTGCATATCCTTTGTGATATGAGAAGATGCTGTGAGAACATAAACGTAGTGCTGGTGGAAATTAAAGTGTGGACCAGAGCTTTGCATAAGGAATAGTATCTTTGAAATATGAAAATAGAATGGTGAGGGAAAGATGTCTCTGGGATATTTCAATGATTACAAAGGTTGGTAGAGCAGAAGGAGGGGACAAAGAAACTCAATTCTTTCTCTGGAAGTAAAACAAAGATTAGAAGTATGGGAAATGAAACAAGAAAAACAGGATGCAGCACCAATTTGGTCAACGGTTCACTATGGTGCACTTCAGAGGATTGGTGGCCGACTGCGGACTCAAACAGCTTTGTATGTGGGAGTTCCTGTCTCATAAAATTCATTGGGTTTTTTTGAGGAGAGGACCTAGAGTACTGACTGCATGTTGATTAAATGGACTTTAGCAAAATATTTGACAAAGTTCCCTTGGTAGGCTGGTCCAGAAGGTTAAAATTCATAGGATCAAAGGTGAGATAACAAATTTGATTCAAAATTGGCTTGGTGGCAGGAGGCAGAGGGTGACAGTGGGAGGTTGCGTTCGAGACAACCAGTGATGTGCTGTAGCGATTACTGCTGAGTCTATTATTGTTCATCATGTACATTAACCATTTGGAAGAGAATGCATGTGACATGATCAGCAAATTTGCAGTTGACAAGAAAATTGGATGTCTTGGGGACGAGTGATGAAGGTTACATAATGTTGATGTACAGCAGGATCTAGATCAACTGGAAAATTGGACAAGGGAATGGCTGTTGGAATTTAACTTCAATAAAAGCAAAGTGATGTGCTTTTGGGAAATTAAACCTGGCCATGATCTACACACTTAACGGCAGGTCCTTGGGGAGTGTTAGTGAACAATGGACACCTTGGCGTATAAGTACATAATTCTCTGAAAGTGGCAATACAGTTTAATAATAATAATAATAATAATAAATTTTATTTATGGGTGCCTTTCAAGAGTCTCAAGGACACCTTACAAAAATTGAGCATGTAGAGGAAAAACATGTAAGGGGAATGAAATAAATAGTAGAGACATGACTAGTACACAAAGTAAAGACAGAATTCAATACAAAACACAGTATGAGGTAATTAATGCACAGATGAAAAGGGACGGGGACGTGGGGCTAAGGATAGGTAGAGGTGAAGAGATGGGTCTTGAGGCGGGATTGGAAGATGGTGAGGGACACGGAATTGTGGATCAGTTGGGGGAGGGAGTTCCAGAGCCTGGGAGCTGCCCTGGAGAAGGCTCTGTTCCCAAAACTGCGGAGGTTGGACGTGGATGGAGAGGAGACGGGCTGATGTGGATCTGAGGGACCGTGAGGGTTGGTAGGGGGAGAGGAGGTCAGTGAGATAGGGGGGGGGCCAGATGGTGGAGGGCTTTGTAGGTGAGGACCAGGATTTTGTAGGTGATCCGATGGGAGATGGGAAGCCAGTGAAGTTTTTTGAGGACTGGAGTAATGTGATGCCAGGATTTGGTGTGGGTGATGAGTCGGGCGGCTGCGTTCTGGACCAGTTGGAGTCGGTTGATGAAGTTTAGACAGGGCGATGAAGAAATTATATGGTCTGCTTGCCTTCATCGACTGAGGCATTAAGAACAGGCATTGGAATGTTATGTTACTGTTGTAGAAATCGTTGGATAGGCTGCACTTGTGTGTAGGTCTGGTTACTATGCAAAGAAGAATGGCTGAGAAATATATCACCTTCGTTCTCAGTGGATCTAAATCCTGAAACCACCTAGACAATAGTTTGGTTTAGAGATATAGTGCGGAAACAGGCACTTCGGCTCATCGGGTCCGCACCCACCAGCTATCCCCGTGCATTAACAATATCCTACACACACTATGGACAATTTACACATACACCAATTAGCCTACATACCTGTACGTCTTTGGAGTGTGGGAGGAAACCGAAGATCTCAGAGAAAACCCACAGGGTCACAGGAAAAACGTACAAATTCCGTACAGACAGCACCCGCAGTCGGGATCAAACCTGGGAATCCGGCGTTGCAACTCAGCACCTGTAAAGCAGCAACTCTACCGCAGCGCCACCGTGACGGTACTTTGGCAGTAAATTCAGTTGAATGACTACAGCAGTTCAGAGAGGCTGAAATCGGCAGGCCCAAAGTTCTTCCTCACCCCCACATAATCATCTATTTTCTATTAGGTCAATGATCTGGCCTATGCAGTAGCAATTATGGCAAAAAAATTAACAATGTTCGCCAACATCATTTTACAAAACTGACTGCAGCCTCAGGATTTCTGCTCTGAGATATTTGATGCAAACAGCTAGAAGCTGTGTCAGTGATTTGATGAGATCCTCTGGACTTTAGTTTTGAACACAACAAGAAAGCAAGGCCTGGTGTAACTGCCTACAACTTAGAGGAAACTCACCTGAAGATTCAGCCCAAGGTGTGAGATGATACAACAAATGTTTTCTGCTTGTTTTTAACGTAAGGAATCAGACACATGAAACCAAGGTGATGACATATTGATTCAAAAATATTTGTTCACACTTATTTAAGGATTTAGGTGTTGAATCTTTCGTACTAATTTAGACTTCCAAATATTCAAACAGTTTCAAATCTTTTTTTTTTTTTTTATTGTATGTTTCAACAACATTCAGTGTGCTTTAGAAATTAAGACTCTAACCTGTTCTGAATTACTAAGAAAGTGTTGCTATGTTGACTGTCTGCATTTTGAACCATTTTGTGGACTGACTAATCTTGCCCATCGTGGGATGTTACTTTTATGACGTTAGCATGTTAATTGTATCTCAGCAGGAAAAAAAAAAGCACAATAATTTGTTCAACTATGACATGATGTTCCAGCAAAAAAGTCTCCTGCAAAAACCAGCCGAAATCCTATTAAATCAATGGCAGTTTAGGATGGCAGAGCATATTATGGAAAGCTGAAATAAAGAGAGAAAATGCAGAGGGTACACAGCATGTCAGGCAGCATCCGTAGAGCGAGAGAGAGAGCGAGAGCGAGAGCGAGAGAGAGAGAGGGGGTTTATATTTAAGGTCAATGGCCCTTAAACACAACTGGAAAAGTGAAAAAACAAGTGTGTTTTAAGTTCCAGAGAGCGGGCAGGTGGAGAGAATAAAGTGGATGGCTGGTCGGAAGGAAGCCAATGCTGTCTGAAAGAAACACTGCTTTTAATGCCTCCTATGAAAGAAGAATGAATGCTCATTAACCATCATAGCTTTATAATAATAATAATATATATTTTATTGTCATTGCACGTCAGTGCAACGGGATTTAGATCGAAGGCCAATTAGAGAGAAATGCCAGAACTGTAAGATGCTGAACAAATAAATTGCTGGAAATCTAAAATTAAATTATAGATTCTCGGGATTGTCAGCGGATCAGGTTGTTTCTGTGGAGAGAGAAATATTGAGATGCAAGTGTTTAAGAAGGAACTGCAGATGCTGGAAAATCGAAGGTACACAAAAATGCTGGAGAAACTCAGCGGGTGCAGCAGCATCTCAGCGGGTGCAAGTGGATGATTTTACAACAGAAAAAGTTTGTTATCTGAAAATGTTCAATATTGAGTTCCAATGTGTGCCTGGTTGGAAGATGAAGTGCCATTCATCAAAGTTTGGCATTTTGTTAGAGTGGTGTTGGAAACCAAACACAGAGGTCAGAATGGGAATAGAGCTGAGATTTAAAGTGGCATTACAGCCCCATGGATTCTTTTTTAATTAACTTGTAACCTGCAGCTTCACTGCTGTGGATTTAGATTGTATTACATCTGATCTAATAACAGAGCAAAATAATTGTGAAGGTTAATAATGCTTGCATCTGGACATTTTCATTGTATTTTCACAAGGACTGAATATATTTCAGAAGAGCAAAATTAACTTTGAACCTATAACCAGCACTGGAAAGGTCGTCTAGCTACAGCACGACCTCTACGAGCTATTGCTTCATGCTGCCTGTGAACCCACAGAAACATTACCACTTTATTTTGAGAAGTTATTCCCACAACACTTTAAGCCGCTGCAGGACTACTGGGATATTCATCAATGTATGACCTATACTTTCCACACAGAGGTTGATTTTCTGTGCAGTTTCAATGTATTTAGTGTTTTTATGAAATGGAATTAAGTTTGACAAATCTGTTGGTCATTTTTTGAGGCTGCAAATTGCTGATCAGATAACGTGAACCAGCAGATGTGGTGGATTGGTGTATTCAAAAAAACACCTTCACAAAAGTACCATGAGAGAGATAATTAAATGGAATTAGATAATTTGGGTAATATACTAGCACAGATTGGGGATTGGTTAAGAGATATGAAACAAGGTATAGAAATAAAGAATAAAGAATATTCAGTTAAGAATAAGGGGTAGGCCATTTAGGACTGAGGTGAGGAGAAACCTTTTCACCCAGAGAGTTGCGAATCTATGGAATTCTCGGCCACAGAAGGCAGTAGAGGTCAATTCACTGGATGTTTTCAAGAGAGAGTTAGATATAGCCCTTGCTAATGAAATCAAGGGATATGGGGAGAAAGCAGGAACACCATGATCATATTGAATGGCGGTGTTGGCTCGAAGGGCTGAACGGCCTACTCCTACACCTATTTTCTATGACTTGTGGGTTCTGCAAGGGTCAATGCTTGCGCCCCAGTTGTTCATGGCCTATCAGTGTGGGGATAAAGCATAATATTTCCAGGTGTGATAAAGATACAAAATTAGTCAATAGTATAAAAATTATGCTGAAATAATTCATCTTCAGACTGGATCAACAGTACATATTACCTAAGGATGCCAGTGGTGGTGGGGGGGGGGGGTATGGTGACATGTGATGAATAGACAGGATAAATGAAAGGCAAGGATATGGCAGATGAAACATAATGTGTGAAAATGCAAGGTTATTCACTTAGATAGCAAAAAAAGTCCTTGAATGTCTTGAATCACCAAAGTCTTGAAACAATGGTTTGGCTATTCAAGGCAAATAGTGCTTTTGAATTCTCTATCCAAGAGGGCTCTGGAGGCTCAGTCACAGTAGAGTGATGCTGTGGTGCTGAGGAAAAAAGCATGGCTGCTTCTGCTTCTATTACTATTCTTAATTCACTGGTCTGCAATTTTGTAGATTGAGGGAGGCAACGATTATTGCTATCATCCACGTCATAGGAAGAATCAAAACAAATAACAGTCCCCTATCCTTCTTCATTCTTATTTATATTCCAAAGCTGCTCACTTGTTATGCAAAATATATATTTTGAGAGCTCGGAGGTGTTTTGTTGAAGCTTTCAAATATATCTTTTTAATTCATTACCAATTTTTAACCTTTAATTTTCATTGATTTCATTTTTTTTCATCCCCAAAGAAAAACTAGCCCACACAGTTTTTCAGAAATATTGAAATATTGACATTTCTATTGAGGGAGTGCAGCGTAGGTTCACAAGCTTGATTCCCGGGATGGTGGGACTGTTGTATCTTGATAGAATGGAGTGGCTGGGCTTGTATACTCTGGAATTTGGGATGAGCGGAGAACTTATTGAAACAGGAAATATGTTCCCGATGTTCAGAACCAGGGACCACAGTTTAAGAATAAGGGGTAGACCATTTAGAACGGATATGAGGATAAACATTTTCACCCAGACGGTTGGGAATCTGTGGAATTCTCTGCCTCAGAAGGCAGTGGAGGCCAATTCTCTGGATACTTTCAAGAGAGAGTTAAGGCCCTGTCCCACTTACGTGTCCTTGGCACGCAAATTACGTGACCTCGTCGTCGTGTTGAGGTGCACAGGCAGGGTCCGTCCCACTGAGAAGCGCGGAGGGGTGTGGAGTTGTGAGCGGTATCGCGCGGCACTCCGGGATTTTGTACTGAACTAAATCTTCGCGCACCACTGGCCTGTCGCGTAACTGACGGCCAAAGTGGGACAGGCCCAAGACCCTGGCGCGACGCAACGTCTCACCTACAACAGCAGCAGAAGCAGGCGAACGATCGTCGAACTCAGCCTGGGAGTCACGGCTGTTGCTGATCCGGATCCGCCCCCACTTTTACTCCCAGAGCGGGACCAAGAAAATTGAAGATAGACACAAATTGCAGGAGTAACTCAGCGGGACCGGCAGCATCGCTGGAGAGAAGCAATGGATGACATTTCGGGTCAAGACCCTTCTTTCAGACAGAAGGATCGCGACCCGAAACATCACCCATTGCTTCTCTCCAGAGATGCTGCCGGTCCCGCTGAGTTACTCCAGCATTTTGTGTCTATCTTCAAATGATGTCACGCGCTCCAGACGGCTGTGCGGGCGCATGAAGTCGCGCGTGACTCTCGCGGGACCGTCGCACCTCAACGCGACCACGTGTTCGCGTAATTAGTGTGCCAAGGACATGGAAGTGGGACAAGGGCTTTAGATAGAGACTTAAAGATAGCGGAGTCAGGGGATATGGTGAGAAGGCAGGAACGGGGTACTGAATGTGGATGATCAGCCATAATCACAGTGCTGGCTTGAAGAGCCGAATGGCCTACTCCTGCACCCATTGTCTATTGATTTATATAGTGAAAAAAAAAAATGTCGTTTATATGAAAGAAAAATTGTTGATAATGAAAGGAAGGAAGTTAAACACATAGAAAATAAATCTCAAGCAAAATTAGAGAGTAATCCGCAAACAGAAGGCCTTTAAAATGTATTTTTTAGCACTTAATCAAATGGAATTTTATAAATATTTATTATCTCTGATAAACCAAATGTACTTACATCCTCTTATCTCGGATTGTTAGAGACATATTTTATGCCAATACTTTTATTTTTTCAGTCTCATGTCTCAAATTGTAATCACCATCTATCTATACATATCTATACATAACTAAAGCTCTGATCTTATGCTCTTCCGGTTTGCGTGTGTTTTCTTTATTTGTGCAAAAACAGTACACGATAGCACTGATTTTTCACCACGTTACTCACCATTCTCGTGTGCTGCAAGTACTACACGTTTTCTTCCGATCGACGGACACACACACACTTCATAAAATAATTCATATCTACACAGTTGGTTCATGCACTGCATTCCCATAAAATTGCAGAACACCAGAAAGCCAATCCTTCTGGAAAGTACATTGTAGAATATTAATCTTTTTCATTGTTGCATATTGAACCGTTCTCACCTATAACTGTTCCACTTAAAATCAAAATATACGCCAAAATAATATGATTCGGGACATTAAATGTTAATAAGATATTAAAGCCTTGGTGCCAGTATTTAAAATAAACTGATTTTCTACAGCTATTTCCAAACTCTGCAATCTCTGATGGGAATTTCAACAGGATAGAAATTCCTGGAGTTTGGGACTTTAGCTTAATGCGAATTTTCATAAATTACCATATTACTAAAGGAAATTGAGTGAGATGAGACACGCTGGAATAACACCTCTCAAGGCAACAATGGTGTTTTGACTGAATGAAAATCCTTGCTGCTGAAAGTTTCATTCGAACAACAATATAAAAATTCAGAGGCAAATGAGTTTGCAATAAACAAGGGCATTGCTGCATAGCCAGAGGTTGCCTCTGATACAGTATGTTCCCAAGAAGCAGCACAAATGGTTTTGTTGTGGATTTATTTCAAAGCTACTTTTGAATAGGCAATGGATTCACTCTTTCGTGGACATAAAATATGCTGTCAGATAAGCTTGTAGCGAGTGTGAATGCAGGGAATACCAACATCAGTGAATCAGCACACATCAAAGAGACAACCTTGTGCTTTTACTTCAAAAAAGGAAAATAAATTACGAGAAAAACCCTCCAACATTATTACATTATACTTGGGTATAAATTAGATCGACTATCTCTAATAGCAATAATACCTTGGTGCATTGCATGCAGAAGTAGGGACATTGTACTCCGACTTTATAAAGCTTCACTTTTTTTAGGTTCCTACCTTCCCGGAGATGCGATCCATTTTCAGATCGCATTCTCCGGGCTCTGCAGCCTTCCATCGATGGAGATGGAAGCCTCCTCGGACTGTCGTGAGCCGCACCATGGACCACAGACTTAACATCGGAGCGGATCCCTTGCCTGGGATCACTCCCACCGCGGCCTGCGGACTTACCATCAAGGGCTCGCAGTCTCGGGAGAGGCTAATCAGGAGCTCCAACGCCGCAGAAGGTTCGACCAGACCCGAGGTTTGATCGCACGGCACGGGGGAGCCGACATCCCCCCCGATGCAGGAGCTGAACGCCTCGACGCGGAGGGCCCGAACGCCGCCGGCCACGGGTGTCATGACCGTCCTGTCAACGGGGGCTCGAGGTCCCCGACCGAGGAAGAACAAAAGGAAGGACTTGAACTTTATTTTGCCTTCCATCACAGTGAGGAATGTGTAGGAGTCACTGCGGTGGATGTTCATGTTAAAATGTGTTTTTGAGTCCGTTGCTTTTAATTGTATGACTGACCTGGCCAGTGAAATTCCTCGTATGTTGCAAAACATACTTGGCGAATAAAATCTGACTCCGATTCTGAAGCTTGCCAGAGGTTGGGCATAATGAGGAGTTTCCATGAACTGCAGTTATGGAGAATAATCCAAATCTCTGCGCAAGTATTTAAAAAGGCAAAGCTGACGGATTTTCCTAGAAGTAAGGTATTGTATAAACTGTGGCCACATTTTAAAAAAAAATCTTCAATGTCACTTAAGAGTTGATAGATCCTTTATCTAATAAATCACACCTAAAATAATACTCTGCATACACAGAATACATTTATGATCCTCAGAAGTAATTGAACGAGTAATGCAAGTCTGCATGACTTCAAATGCCTTCAGGCTATTTACATATATATTTGCATAGAGAGGAATGTTGTAAATATTGCAAAATATTAATTGTTGAATTTTTTTCTTGCTTATTAATTTTCAGGAGCAGAACATCACTAGTAATTCCCGCACTACATTGCCCGTCCTAAACTACTTTCAGAGTGATGATGAGCTATGTTTGATTTGAAAGACCATTGATGTAATTCCATGTCACAATGGTATCAACATGGAGGGCAACCTGCAGATAGTGGTGTAATCGTGCACTCTCTGCCCTTGTTCTACTCGAAAGTAGAAGTTACTCTCAGAGTAGCCCATTCGTGTAACTGCAGTACACACAGCGGACATTGTGTGCCAGTGGTGAATGGAATGAATGCTAAGGTGATTAATCAGGTGCCAATCCAGCCTATTGCATTGTGCTGGATGATTTCATGTTTCTCGATAGTTCATTCAGCCAACTGGAGAATCTTTTAATCACATTCTTCAGCTGTGTCTTGTAGATGGTGGATGCATAGATTTGTCTTTGCAAATATAGTGAGAGCATTATACTGCAATCATTTTGTGTTGGATCTCCAGGTTGTTAATAACATAGTTGCTGTCATCAGGCTCCTCAGCACTTGATTCCATTTTTGGCAATGGATACAAATATTCATAATTTCCCACTTTACTCAGGGTGGTGGTACGAAAAATAATTTCCTCAAAGTCTAAGAGAAACCTTATTCTTTTTAACTCAGTTCAACTCAAAAGACGTGCACTTTGTATCCTGTGGTAAAGCAGTATTGCTGCATTAACATTAATGGTATAGAAGAAAAACTAAGGTGTTGTATAAAAAAAAGGCAAATTCTAAAGTTTAGAAAAATGAAACAGCAAAGTATTTATAAGTTTAGTTTAGTTTAATTTAGTTTAGTTTAGAGGTACAGACTAAAAACAGGCCCTTTGGCTCAACGCGTCCGTGCCAACCAACGATCACCCATGCACACTAGTTCTATCCCACACAGTTGGGACTATTTACAGAAGCCAATTAACCTACCAACCTGCACGTCTTTAGAAATTGCAAGGAAACCAGAGCACCCAGAGAAAACCCACACGGTCACAGGGAGAACATACAAACTGCATACAGTTTGCGCCCGTAGTCTGGTCTGATCCCGGTCTCTGGTGGTGTAAGGCAGCAACTCTACCACTGTGCCGCCCCCAAATGTACACATTCTGCAGGTGACAGCTTGAACCACTCAAATGCATTAAGAGATTATTTGAATCACTGGAGTTTGTTACGGTCTTAAATAATACAACAACGGACTCCGATATTAAATATTTAAAGTCTTACATAATCTGAATGATGTAATTACAATTGGATTATTATCTCTTATGGCAACAAACACGAGGCCAGTTTGGATCTCAGTAAGTGGTGAAATAGTAACACATGCCTATCCCTAGCCACACTAACACGGCAACAACAGTTCCTCTGGGGACCATATGTGATGGACCAAATGCTTAAGATTGGGCATAAGCACGAGTACATTTATTGAGACTTTCTAAACGTAATCCTCAATCAGATTAAAAGTTATAACAGAGACAGTTGAGAAAGAATCTAAATTCTGGCGGAAAGACTTTTCTAAATAAATTAATGAATTTAATGCACTACTGAGCTTGTAAGTGATTCCCTGCAAAGATATTTGCTGTAGAATTCAACCTTCTATATTTAAACGATGTGCATGACAGGATCTAACCCCAGAGTTGTTTTGACAGCTGGTTAAGCCACTCCCTCAGGCTTCATAGCTGTCAAAGCCAAGAAATTCTACGAATGTCTCTAAATAATCAAACATTAAAAAAATCAAAAGCTGTCCAGAAATTAAAATATGTTAAAGCATGTTAAAAGAATATTAAATATGTTTGTTAATAAGTAAACACATTTAATTCAACTCGATTAAAGTAAATAAAAAGGTAAACTACCCAAACTGTCCTGAATCTCTTGGAACCATTTCTCCCGGTAGAAATGATGGAAATGTTGACTTTGCCTTAAGGGGCTGTCCCACTTGGGCGACCTAATCCGCGAGTTCTGGCGAGTTTGCCCTCGACTCATACTCACAGCATGGTCGACACGAGGTCGTAGGAGATCTTTGTAACTCTCCTTCATGCTCGAGAGTGGTCTCTGCGTACTCGAGGCCTCAGCTAGGTCACGGCGTATTTTTCAACATGTTGAACAATGCCCGCGAGTAAAAAAAGGTAGTCATGGAAAATAGCGATACATTTTTTTACTAGTAGATTTAGTCGTAGTAGGTCGGCATGTTAGTCTAGGTAATCGAGGGTAGTCGAAGGTAGTCGTAGACAGTCTTCATCATAGTCGAAGGGAGGTCGAAGGGGATCGAAGGAGGTCGTCTTCACTCTCCACTATTCGGTGTCCAATTTTCCCGAAGTTAGTCATAGCTAGTCGTAGCAAGTCTTCAACGTACTTGGACATTTTTTCCAACCCCTCCTAAACTCACCAATTAGGTCGCCCAAGTGCGACAGCCCCTCTACGTCTAACCAGATGCAGATTTCCAATTAGTGTGGCACAGCGAAAGAGCTGCTGCCTCACAGCGCCAGAGACCCATGTTCGATCGTGAATACGGGTGCTGTCTTTGCGGATGTTGTACGTTCTCTCTGTGACCGTGTGGGTTTTCTCCAGATGCTCAGGTTTCCTCCCACATTCCAAAGACGTGGGGGTCTGTAGGTTAATTGGCTTCTGTAAATTTCCCCAAGTGTGTTGGTTGCGAAAGTGGGATTACATAAATAGTGTACGGGTGATCGATGGTCAGCGTGGACTCAGTGGACCGAAGAGTCTGCTTCCACTCTGTATCTCTAAACTAAACTAAACTAAACCAAATGGAATTGGTGGGAAATTTCGAAGAAATCGGTCCTGCAGGTGACCGATCAGAATGAGAGTGGCGAAGACTACTCTGAAAGTTCAGACCTCAGGCGAATGTGTTGTTTGCATGAGCAGCCAACCGATGCAATTTAGATTGTAATTCTGGTCTTTCCACATAAAAGGACAGTGGCCTACTGCTGAATATAAACCTCCAATCATTCCTTGCTCTAGATTACAAAATTAATTCTATTTATGCCATTATTAGTCACATCAGACTTTAACAAATAAATCATTTACGAAAATATTTGAAATCAGACACTGAAGCAATGATAATGCAGGAATTACATGCTTGTAGGCTCAGCATAATTTACAGATTAGTAATGCAGTTGCAGAGTTGACCTTTAACTGTCCAGTTTACTGGTCTTTTATGAACCATTTAAACTTGCATGTAAAGATCGCTATTTTAGATGAAAATATGTATTTTTCATATTTCCTGGAATAGTAATTTTTAAATGCAATATTCTTCTTAATGAAATTAACTTAAACCAAAAGCTGCTGTTCTTTGTTTTTAATATCTGTAGTTTCGAGGTTCCAGAATATTAGTAAAATTTAAAAAATGGGGGGGGGGGGGGAGGAGATGCAGTGGTGATGTGCTGGTAGGTGCATGGAACCAGGAGGTGAAGGGGGGGAGAAATGTGTGATGAGAGGGGTGGAGGGAGGGGGGGGGGGAGGACTAAATGTAAATTGGAAGGGGAACGAGAGTAGTAAAGGGTTACCTGAAACTTGAAAATTCAATGTTCATATCACTGGGTTGTAGATTATTCGGGTGGAGGTGAGGTGTTGGCCTTCTAGTTCATGTTGGGCTTCACCCTGGCTGTGGAAATGGCCAAGGGTAGGCAGGTTGATGTGAGAAATGGAAGGTTGAAATAGCATGCAACCAAGGAGCTCGGGATGGCTATTGCAGACAGAGCTCATGTGCTCTGCAGTCACCTGGTGCTTTGTCTCACCGATGTAGAGGAGGCCACATTGGGAGCAAGGAATGTAATAGATGTGGTTGAAAAAGGTGTACGGGGTGGGAATCTTTGCCTCAGTCCGTAGCTAAGTAGAAAGCAGAGCAGTACGCAATGTGACAATTACCATAAATTACTATATTTTTTTCATGCTACATGCAGCACTGCTCTTAATCTCCTCACTAATGTGATATACTGCTTCAATTGGTTTGCTACATCAAAGGATCGAATAGATTTATATATTAGAAATGTTCTACAGAATACCTTGAACAAAATATCAAAATATGATATGGAATGAAGGTCAGACCCAAGAACAGAAGATTCTGAGTAATAGGAACTGTAGACCATGGAAATTCATTGTACCTAAACATCTACACCTTAATCCTAAAATACTTTGATCCATTAGCATCCAAAAAGCACAATGTGAATAGGGTAAGCATATCTATCCAATGGGATTATAATGTGTAACTCCAGACAACATAGCTACGGGAAAACCAATGGTTATGAATTAATGAAACTATGCAATCAGGCTCTATGCAACATGAATTATATTGGTATAAATACTCAGGGATGTTACATCTGCATTGGCCCCAATAAAAATGCTCACTAATGTATTTACAAAGCCATGATTGCTTTAAGTAATGCTAATGAAGCAATTATTGGAGGCTGCAACATCACATGCGATGACCCTGAAAACAATGGGAAGTCATCCAATAAATGGGCTCAGAACTAATGTTTAGCTTGTGCATGTGAACTGAGCAGACAAAAAAACAATGAACAAAGATTAACATTGTAAGTAGTAGATCAGTATCAGTAGTGGGCATTGTAAATATCATAAATTTAGGGAAAGATTGGTGAAATAAGAGCTAAGGAAACAAAGCCAAATAAGATTGTCACGGCTATAATCTATTTTACAAAAGTCAACTATGTACCACTAAAATTCAGGCAAGACTGGATGATCTCAGGTGACAAAGCATTGTGAACATATGAAGAAGCAAAGGGAGAAAATGTGCCCAGATGGAAAGTGTATTCCCCTATGTAAAATGAATTTATATGTAATAGTTTCTGCTCTAGTAATCCATGGCTAACAGAACAGTCTTCTGAACAGTCAGTCTGAAGAAGGATCCTTACCCAAAACAACACATATCCATGTTCTCCAAGAATACTGCCTGACCCACTGAGTTATTTAAACATTTTGTATCTTTCCTTGGCAAACTATCATCTGCAGATCCTTATTTCTATGATCCAACTTAGTCCCATCTCTCTTAGTTGTCATGGCTACATGATTGACTCAGCTGTAAAATAGTCTAATTTGGGAATTGTTCCAGATTAGGTCAGTGAGGAACTTGGATTAAGATGTACACAACAAAGATGTCGACCCTCTACAGTGGCTTCTGAGGGGAGTGACTTGGAAAGCCGCTAACATGGATGTTTCCTTTAAACATGGAGCTATACCTATCATAAGACTTTTGCCTGCCCTTGCCTATGGTTTTGTATTGCATGAAGACAAATACGTACAATATAGTGAAGAAAACTAAATGATTACCGTTACCACTGCTATAAACTGCATCATTCCCACAATATCACAAAACTGAGTCTAAATAGGAGGAATTAAATCTGTTCTAAAATCATCTGCACAATTCAGACATCCGATTCTAAATCCCTCCCCTAGTCGCAACAGAGACAGAGTCCCCCTAGTCCTCACCTTTCACCCCATCAGCCGTCACATACAGCACATAATCCTCCATAATTTTCACCACCTCCAACGGGATCCCAACACTAGTCACATCTTCCCATCTCCACCCCTTTCCATCTTCCGAGGAGACCGTTCCCTCCGCAACTCCCTGGTTAACTCATCCCTTCCCACCCCTTCCCAGGTACCTTCCCCTGCAACCGCAGAAGATGCAACACCTGTTCCTATACCTCCTCCCTCGACTCTGTCCAGGGACCCTGAGAGTCCTTTCAGGTTAGGCAGAGATTCACTTGAACCTCCTCCAACCTCATCTACTGTATCCGTTGTTCAAGATGTGGACTCTTATACATTGACAAGACCAAACGTAGACTGGGCGATCGTTTTGCTGAACACCTTCGCTCAGTCCGCGTGAACCTACCCGATCTCCCGGTTGCTAAACACTTTAATTCTCCTTCCCATTCCCACACTGACCTTTCTGTCCTAGGTCTCCTCCATTGTCTGAATGAGGCTAAATGCAACTTGGAGGATCAGCATCTCATATTTCGCTTGGGCAGCTTAAAGCCCAGTGTTGTGAATATTGATTTCTCTAACTTCAAGTAACCCCAAGCATTCCCTCTCTCTCTCTCTCTCTCTCTCCCCCACCCAAGTCACACCGGCTTCTTGTTTTCACCCAACAGCTCACAATGGCCTGTTTCCTTTATCATCATTACTTTGTTGAATATCTTTAATTCATTGTTCATTATCTCTACATCATCGTCTATATCTCTCCTTTCCCTTTCCCGTGACTTTCAATCTGAACAAGGGTCTTGACCCGAAACGTCACCCCTTCCTACTCTCCAGAGATGCAGATATTTTAGATATGACCAAAATATCCCAAAGATACCTAGTCGAAAAGAATCAGCAGGAACAATAAGGTAGGAAAAATACTGAGAAGACACAAGGGAATGGATATGGCTACAGAAATACACATTTTCTCACCCCCCAACCTTGGAAACAGATGATGTTCATAATAGCACCCTGCTACTGTTGCTGCAATTCAAGTTTGAAAATATAGTCTTGAGGGGGTGGAACAATGTAATCATGAGGTGCAAACGATCCTGTTAACATGCAGGTGTGACATCATCACAGAGGTGCATGGGAGGAATTGTATAGAATCTTTCAATCAGACATGAGGTTAATTACCAACTTTGCCATTCTATGTATAACAGTAAAACAATGGTGTTTCATTATGAAGTGATGCATAGACCTGAAATTAGCGAATGAGGAACGTTCTGACGAGCAGCTGCCACAAAACAGAAGCAACTGGGATATCCAACTTAAAATAGACCATGAAGGATAAAGGAGAAATCCTTTAGGACCGAGATGAGAAAAACATTTTTCACACAGAGTGGTGAATCTCTGGAACTCTGCCACAGAAGGTAGTTGAGGCCAGTTCATTGGCTATATTTAAGAGGGAGTTAGATGTGGCCCTTGTGGCTAAAGGGATCAGGGGGTATGGAGAGAAGGCAGGTACAGGATACTGAGTTGGATGATCAGCCATGATCATATTGAATGGCGGTGCAGGCTCGAAGGGCCGAATGGCCTACTCCTGCACCTATTTTCTATGTTTCGATGTTTCTATGAAAACAATGGGTTAATCATCTACAGTGAAGTGTGGAATTGGAACTCAGCACAGTTATGATAAAGGATGCTCAATCAGCTAGAATAATGCCAATTTCATTAACTATAACATGACTACCTGATTGACATACTAAACATTAATTTTAGAATATTAGTATCAGAGTAAAATTTGCAACAGCCATTGCAATGAAAGGGCATGCATGGTTTAGTCACCGAGTTGAAACACCAAATCAATAGTCTGACTAAATCATTGTGTTTTCAAGATCCCTCCATTTGTTGATAATTGTTGAGATTTTAAATGCGCCAATCAATAAATGGAGATGAAGCTAATCTAAACAAGGTCTGTACCAGTAATTCTTGGGTGGAACAGCTCGTTAGAATAAAGGAATTAGATGTGTGTTTCCTAATTGTAAATTATAACATTGAGGTTTGTGTACAAGAATATTCAGGTCCCTCTGGAAAAAAAAACAATTCCTTGTTTCTCACCAAATCCACAAGAATTGTACATGTTCCAAAATTCCTGTCAAAGTTAATAAATTCACACTTAAAGGTTTTTAACATTGCATTCCTTTCACTTTCATTTTGATCACACCTTAAATGTGTAACTTTCTAATGTGTGCGGTGAGGTTCCCCGCTTTGCTATTCAGAGTAACCTGGACAGAATTGGAAAGTAGATGGAGTAGAATAATGCCTAAAGTGCACACCCTCATCACCGCCTCAGAGACCAGCACCATGAAGGATCATCAAAATAAAGGCTGTGTGCCATGTGGGCGAACCTACTTTCATCCCTGGAACATCTGGAGAACAAGGACACCCATGTCAGAATTATGTATTGAGCATAGCTCCCCCTTCAACACCATAATTCCAAGCAAACTCATCTGCAAACCTGTGCCATTAACTCAGAAACAACCCCCACCCCCACGCCACTGGATTCTTGATTTGTGACCTACACTTTGTCCTGGTCCAACTGCATTGATGCTATGGCCAAGAAAGCACACCAATCTAGTTCCTCAGATGCCTTTGGATATTTGGCATGTCTCCAACGACGTATCAATTTCTGCAGATGCTCCGTGGAAAGCATCCTATCTGGATGCATCACAGATTGCTATTGCAACTGCTCTGCCCAAGACAACAACAAAATTGGGATCTGAATTCTAGCCTGGGAGTTCACCCAACTAGGGTGGGGCCTACGCAGTCATACTGCCTCAAAGGACTCTGATAAGGACCACATCGCAATGCTTTCCTGAGAAAACAACGCCGTTGCAGACCTAAATAATTCTGCATTGTCAGGTCTAAATTATCCGACTAAATTAATGGACCATGGAGGATGCCGTCTACGTTTCACAGGAGGTCATGAGAAAGCAGGATACCATCTCCTCCATTCTGGATCTGATGCACATTTTTCCTGCAAAGGCCCAGCAACAATTTTGTCATAGAACACAACTTATTCTGGTGACAGCTGCTATGGAACTAAAGATAGAGGCCTCACAATTTATATCTGCTTCTCTGCAGCCCCACCATAATTTCAGTAGAGGTCTGGCCTCTGTTTCACAGGAACATCTTGACATAACAGCAAGACCTGGGAGCAACTTGATGTCCTCGTTGACAGAGAGATGTCATGTATACAGACTGCTGCTCTAAGTAGCACAGGACCAGTTCACAATTCTTCAGGAGCAAAAGGATGATGTTTATCAGAGGCCAGATGTTCTGCAGGTGAGCAGATTGCACTCCTAATTAAGCAAGGATGTGCTCTGAACAAACTCTCTTTCCTTCAACAGGAACAGACGAAGGCCCTTTGGCACTCACATATCTATTCATCACGTGCAGTCCTGTTCAGATTGAGCAGACAGCAAACTTCAAAAAGCAAAACTAGTAGGGATCTGATATGGGGAATTCCAGCCAACGCATTTTTGAATCCAGAGGATAAAACAATGGTAATGTGGTCCAAGTGCTCATCCGAATCCCTGGATATCATATTGATGTCTTCCCTGCCAATGTTTGCACCTTCAGTCACAGCCTGTCAGGTAGCACACTCACCGTATCCAACAGGCAGCAATTCCAAACTTTCTTTCAGCAGTCCAGTTCATCCAGGGTAAGGACATTCCATGTTTATCTGTGTGAAGTCAAAATGAAAGGTTGCAGTCTTCCAGCTGGCACTGAGGGGACAATGCAAAATTGCACCTGGCCATTAAAATGCACATGGTTGCCAACTGCTTCTGATGTTAATTAATTAGACAAATGTCATAAATATTAATTTATGTTTTCTTTGATTTTGACATTCGCATTCCTCACTGTGATGGAAGGCGAAAAAAAGTTCAATCTCTTCCCATAGCTGTCCCACAGCTGTCCCACAGTCAGGGGCCTCGAGCCCTCGGTTGACGAGATGATCTTCACTCCCGTAGCTGGTGGCATTTTGGGCCCTCCGCATAGGGGTGATCCAGCTCCTGCATCGGGGGATGTTAGCTCCCCCGCGCCGGGCAATCAAACCCCGTATCGGGGCTGGCCGAGCCTATGTCTAACTGTAGTCTTGTAGGTCTGTGTCCAAGATGGCTGCCGTGAAGAGAGAGTGGACGCTGGCACGATTTGGTTGCCGCTGCTCTCTCTTCACACTGTGTTTTTGATTTTCTGTTTTTGGATTGAATTCTGTTTTTAATTTGTGTCATTGTGATGTCTTTAATTACTTGTTTTACTCCGATTATATGTTTTTATTCCGATTACTATGTAAGGTGTCCTTGAGATTTTGTATGAAAGGCGCCCATTAAATATAAAATTTATTATTATTATTATTATGTGCTCATCGGAGCTCCCAACTAGCCTCTCCAGAGACTGCAAGCTCTTGATAGAAAGTCCACAGCGAGCAAGTCCAGGCAGGGGATCGGCTCCGATGTTAAGTCTGCGCCTGCGGTTGAGTGCAAGGTCAGTCCGAGGAGGCCTCCAGCTCCATCGATGATAGGCTTCAAAGCGACCAGAGACGCGACCCGGAAACATCACGTCTCAGGCAAGAAACAAAAAAAAACAAAACAAAAAAATTAAGGGTTATTGAAAAGTGGCACAGAAGAGGAGTTGAGGCTAGCATGGATCAGCCATAGTCGTATTGAATGGCAGTCCTGGGTTGAGTAATGCACATTATTCACAGCTGCATTAGTTATAATGGTGCCTAATCACTAAAGTAATCCAGAGTATTCAAGCTTCCCAACACCATTCACATCTCCAGAGAGGAGCTCCTCTGAGGAAAGTGTATTTTGTGCAGATACTAGCTTATTTAATTAAGGTACCAATTATCATGAAATATAGTTATACTGTGGCAAGTCATTTAAGTAAATGGATCGAGGATTAATTCAATGATCTATAATAATCAGTACAGGTGTTCTTGTACTGCATGATAAGAGAATTATGGATCACCTGGGTCTCCCAGCTGATTATTGATGGAGTAGAATGGTGGGTATATGGAACGAGCTGCCAGAGGACAGGTATTATAACAACAGGTGTAGGGGCAGGTGTTATAACACCATTTAAAAGGCATTTGTACAGGTACATGGATAGCAAAGGATTAGAGGGATATGGGCCCACATTTATGGGGATGTTTGAATAGCGTAGATGGGGAGCCTTGGTTGGGATAGATAAGTTGGGCAGAAGGGCCCGTTTCCCTGCTGTATGTCTCTATGAGTGGGTTGCTTGGTTTGCACTAGGGTCTATTATTTTTGTAAATGTCATCAGTGAAGAGCCCCCATACCCATCTGGGCCATTCCAAGCATTTCTGCTCAGCTGGGCGATGAAGCTGGTGATATTGGGAGGCATTCTCGGGCAACTTCCGTCATTCTACCACTACTGCTGCTTCAACTAGTCTTCAGGCTCCTTTTTATGGCCATCAGGCTCCATGTCTTGTGGCTGCTGTTATCAGGGACTGGTTTATGGTTGAATGTTGCAGGATCGCGCACTTTGCAGTACATGGGGATGAAATCTCCTTGGGTAAAAGCTCTTCAAGCACACACTCAAGAAAGTTTTAAATATTAGTAAGGTTTCTGCTTCCAACACTGTTTCAGACAGGAAGTTCCAGACCTCTGCAATTTTCTGTGTGAAAACATTTCATCTCCCCTCTAATCGTACTACTAATTTTATTTTAAATCTGTGTCCTCTGATTGCCGATTCTTCTAAGGGACTTATTTACTCTATTTAGATCTTTTCGCGCTTTTATGCACCTCAAATAAAGTTCACTTCAGCCAAAAACAACGCCCAATCTACTCAATCCCACTAAAATGTTCTAATCACATCCTTTCTTTAATGCGGTGACTAAAATGGTACAGCATACTTTAGCTGTGGTCAAAACAGGCCTTGAATGCAATTCAAGCATAACCTCCCAACTCAACATTCTGTGCCTTGGCTAATTATGGATGATGTCTCCCGTTACAAAAAAAATTGCCATCAGCCCGATTCACTGGGAAACAATTGCTAATACAATTTACTCCAAGTAAAATTGATATTGGATCACATATAGTAAGTAGTAATGAAAAAAGGCACTCCACAATTCAATTTCTAAGCTTCACACTTTACTGTGGGCTACAGAATGTGACATGTGAAAGAGAAATTCAGTTTAATGTTAGGAAAGCACTCTAAGGATTCTCAGGTGATTCCGTCCAAGCTAGGCACAGACATTTTGCACTTCATTTGCCAAAGAAAAACCTCTATTAAAATATAAACACAAAAAACACGTATCTAATACATTCATTCTTTGTTTAAATGACCAAACAGCTCAAATAATTAAGAAATAAACAGTAGCAAAATAATGTACATGTTCAAAACTATGCTTTATCTGACAATCTGAATGCAATTTTATTTAAAAGCAGACACTATCAACAATATATGGGATTTCTGACCAAGCAAGTACTTTATACTCCCATGGTATTTGCCAACGTTTGTAGCAAGAAAAATCACCGTGACTGAAATGTTTTTCTATACACTGAAAGCATCAATCAAGTTGAGAAACAGTGAGTGACATGGCATTCAGAATCCTATTACCGGAAATTTATAGGCAATCTCACAGCAAGACCTTATAGGCTAAATATTAATTGCAGTATTTACATCAGCAGCACTGCTAACATGAAGAATAATTTATATAAATTGTACCTGCCAGAGAGTGACATGTGTGGAATATTCAGAATCTAATTTCAACAAGGGTCGAGCCCACTACTTTCTAAGGATCAGAATAAAAAGAAATAAGAAAAACACAATTTTTTCCTGGTCACCAGCAAAAGGAGTGAAGAATGAGATTATGACACAAGGCTTGGAAACAGTTAAATACTTTAGACGCATAATTAATTGTGTTAATATATAACAATAACACTATGGCCAGAGGAATAAACACATATTATTTAAGTTCCTGAGCCTGTGTTACTAATTTAGGAAAGAGCTTCAATCTACCTTCCTTCAGGTATTCATGAATGCCACTGCCTAACAAAATGGTATCATTGGCAAGCTTAAAATAAGAATATAAGAATGCATTCCACATACTTGCTGCACCATTCAGTAAGATGGTAGCAAATCTTTTAGGCCAGAACCAAATTTTCAAAGGTTCAAAGGTTATTTATTGGTCACATACACCATAGGTGTAGTGAAATTCTTCTTGCCAATGCAGCACATAAAAAAAGAATACAGACATAACAATAATAAAGAGATTTAAACATAAAAAACATCCCCCCACAATGGTTCCCATTATGAGGGAAGGCACAATGTCCAGTCCCCATCCCATGTCCACCCATAGTCGTCTTTACGGAGGCCCGATATTCCAGGCCGTTCTCGCCGGGTGATGGTGCTCCGGTGTCGGGAGAATTCTCTCAGCGGCTTGGGACACCTGGAACGGCCGCTTCCTTACTGGAGACCGCGGCTTCCGAATCCGACAGGCCGCGCTGGATGGAGCTCCACCACTGGCGATCTCGGCGAGAGATCCCAGGCTCCTGATGTTAAAGTCAGCCCCGCCGCCCGCAGCTGGCCGCTCCACAGACCCGCAGCTCCGTGATGTTGTTCTCGGCGGTCTCAGCATACAGGAGTTCCAGCACGGCGACCCGGGCAAGGCACTGCCCGCTCCGCGATAGCGCTCCAGCGTTGTGCTGCCGCCGAAGCCGTGGTTCTGGCCAGTCCCCTCAGGAAACGCTGCTCCAGGCCCACTGGTAGGCCGCGAGGACGTGTCGAAAGTGCTGCCCGGAGAAAAGCTGCCTCTTCGACCAGGTAGAGACCCTGAAAAGTAGTTTCCCCCTTCCCCCCCCCCCCCCCCATAACTTAATCTGTTTAAATGGATCTGTGTCTAGAATATAGTCAGTGGCGGTGCCTCCACAGCCCGCCGGATAAAGAATCTTAATGATCACTACCAGTGGGGTATCATGTCTGTAATGAATGGCCAATATTCTCACTGTAATATCAACCTGCCTCTCCTCACCATCTCCATTGCTTCAGACAAGACAAGTTTGAAGAAAAAAATATTTTAAACTTGTTTATCTTACATCCCAATGGTATGAACATTGAATTTTGCAGTTTCAGGTAATTCACACCCCTGGTGTCCTCCTCCCAAACAAACGCAGCTCTGCACAAATTGTTTTATTTTTGTTTAGTTTAGTTTAGAGATACAGCATGCAAATAGGCCCTTTGGCCCAATGGGTCCGTGCTGGCCACAATCATACACTAGATCTATGCTACACACCAGGAGGAATTTACATAAGTCAATTTACCTATGAACCTGCATTTCTTTGGAATGTGGAAGGAAACCGGGATACCCGGAGAAAACTCACACGGTCAAATGGAGAATATACAAACTCCATACAGAAAGTACCCATAGTCAGGATTGAGCCTGGGTCTCTGGCACTGTAAGGCACCAACTCTACCGCTGCACTCCTGTGCCAGAGAGTGCTTTTCATCTCCCTTTCTTCATCTTTCCCATCAGCTCACTCCTTTACCCTCCTGGTTCCATCTGCTCATCATCCCCTCCCCATCCGGTTCCACTTTTAGAGTCATAGTTATATAGCATGGAAGCATGCCCTTTGGCTCAACTCGCCCATGCTGACCAAGTTGCCTCTTCAGCTATTTGCCTGGGTTTTGCCCATATCCTTCGGAACCTTTTCTATCCATATACCTGCCAAATTGTCTTTTAAACATTTTAATTTTACCTGTCCCTACCAATTCCTGTGGCAGTTCGTTTCACGTACGTATCAATATCTGTGTGAAAAAGTTGCCCCGCATGTCCCCTTTAATTCATACCCTCTCCAAGGACACTGTACACAAACAAAGATGCTGTGGGATGCTGGAGAAGAAATAGTTGAAGCTGTCTGAGATGTATGAATTATCATTAGACATGGGTGAGGAGGCTAACATGTGCCCCTATTCCAAAAAGGACTGATAAGAAAAGCCTGAGAACTATAGGCCAGTGAGCCTAACATTTGTGGTAGGAAAATTACTGGAGAGGATTCTGAAGGATAAGATATACATGCATTTGAAAAGTTTGGGGTTGATTTGGGTTAGTCGTCATGATTTTGTTAGTGAGGCACAGTATCTTACACATTTGAATGAGTTTTTTGAAGTAGTAAACAAGAAGGTTGCTGATGCAGTCAAAATGGATTTAAGTAAGGTTTCTGATTAGATTCTGTGTGGTAAGCTGCTCTAGAGTGCACCTTATATGTTATAAGTGCTGGTTATTTGGAGCTGCCAGATGAGGCAATCGAGTCTGCTTCTGTAACAACATTTAAAAGACACTTGGACAGGTACATGGATAAGAAAGGTTTATAGGGATATGGGTGAAACAAGGGCAAATGTGATGAGCTTAGATTGGCACATCCAGGTCAGCATGGACGCGTTTGGCCAAAAGGGCCTGTTTCTATGCTGAATCACTTTCTGACTATTTACATAAAGAAACATTAGCAGTTCCATATAATTCTTGACAATTAATCAAAGGCAATACGCAGAGCCTTCCTCCTGACAAAGATTTTCAGCCTATGTAAATAAAGATCTGATGTAAAAAAAACTTCAAAAGATTACTAAAATTGTATTAATTTTTTTTAAATAAAAAATGTTTCCAGTAAAGGGCCTGTCCCACGAGCATGCGACCTGCATGTGGAAAGCGCGACCAAACTGGAAGCAGGGGCCGCGCGGAGGTCGAGTGAGTGACGTGAAGTTCGAGCGAAGTTCGCAGGAAGTTTGCACGTGACGTACAGCGTCAAGCCGCTGCGTATGGCGTTGAGACGCTGCGCACGCCCGTCGAGGCGCTGCGTACGGCGTCGAGGCGGCTGCGGGCCAGCAGGCCGTTGCCGTGTGGAATTTTTGAACACGGTCAGTTTTTCGGAGCCCCGCGCTATGTCGGGACCAGCTCCGCATAACTCGATACGGCTCCGGCGATCGAAGTGGGATCGGCCACGCGAGGCTGTACGGCTCGAGCTACCACATTAGGTCGCGCTTGCTGCATGGAGTCGCATGCTCGTGGGACAGGCCCTTAAATTGTTCATTGAATATCTTGAATTGGTTTCAATGTTGTCATGTTACATGAAGAACGGCACTATATTTTACATGGATTATTTTGTCATGCTTATACCCGACTGTCAAATGTCAAACTCATACAACAATATTCAATGGTATAAGCAGTGAAAGTGCCAATCAACAAGTAGCAAAAAGGAATTAAATTGTCAATGGTAAAGATTAAAAATCTGCAAGTCAAAACAGGTTGTGGGAACCAATATTGAACAACGCAAAGTAAATCATTCAAACCTCTCAAATTATTTGTTGAAAAGCTTTTTTTTTTTTTTGAATTGTTCATTCCAAAGAGTAAAATAGTGATGTAATGCTGAGGCTTTTTAAACCACTGTTAAGACTGCATTTGGAGTATTGGGAGCGATGTTGGGCCCCATATCTGAGAAAGGATGCACTGGCATTGGAGAGGGTCCAGATGAGGTTTACAGAATTATCCCAGGAATGATTGGGTTAACATAGGATGAGCATTAAGGCACTGGGCCTTTACTCGCTGGAGTTTAGAAGGATGAGGGAGTGCCTCATTGAAACTTACCGAAGAGTGAAAAGCCTGGATAGATTGAATGTGGAGAGGATGTTTCCATCAGTGGGAAAATCTAGAACCAGAGGCAATAGCCTCAGATAAAAGGGCGAACCTTTTGAAAGGAGATAAGAAGAAATTTCTGTAGTCAGAGGGTGGTGAATCTGCAGAATTCATTGCCAGAAAATGCTGTGGAAGCCAAGTCAATGGATTTATTTAAGGTGTAGTTTGACAGATTCTAGATTAGTAGGGGTGTTAAGGGGTGAAGGCAGGAGAATGGGGTTGTTAGGCAAAGTTAGAGCAGCCACGATTGAATGGCGGAGAAGACTTGATTGGCCAAATAGCCTAATTTGGCTCTTAGAACTTATGATCAACAACTTTAAAGTTTCTGATTGCAAAAATAAAATTAACATATGTAGCTGCATTTTAATATCCGAGAAAATTGCTTAAAATGTCATCACTAATATGAAGTATTGTTTGGAACTTTAGAAATATTGTTCCACAGAATGATACAGTATGTAACAAGACCAACCCAAGATAAATGTCAAGATATATTTTCATAGGGCTGCACCAATGTAAGACTCAGGAATTCACACAGGTTCCTTGGCTTATTAATGTCACCTAATAAACAGCAAGGCAGAATATAGCTTCCTGGATGCATCTATGCAGTCACTTAGCGTTTTTCTTGTCTTCAAGTGTGTGGAATGTTACATTCCGTTTATAAAATAATTATATTTTGCACAGGAAACAGATGGAAAATTGAAATATGAAAAGTGTACAATTATTCAGGGTTCAGGCTGATGAGAAATTAATATCAATTGTCGTGAAAAGGATCAATACACGAATAGCTTCAAGATTGCAGGTAATTTAAGACTCCACACAATAGGAAATAAAATGAGGCAACAGAAAACAAAAAGTGCAGGTTTTCTATGAACCTGGCTTTCTTGAATACATGAAAATATGTAAATAGATTTGTGACTTCTCATTGCAGGTTGGTGATCTATTGTGAATTTACAAGATTATGAACAAAGGGTGATGTCCAGGATTTTCAGAAGAGTTTAAAAAACAGGACATCAAAGATAATAATCTTCGGGTCTCTGACCCACATGCTAACGTACAGAAATGTAGTATCTCCACTGACCTCCTGGGAATCTCTGAGCCATGATCAAACTGGAGGAGGAGAATTTGGAATGGTATTGAGAATCTTAAGTTCATGCAATAGCGAGCACATAGAGGTCATACATAAAAGGCAGGCGGACCACCTTGCAAACTACTCAAACGCTTGCCCAATCAGATATCTCTCACGCCATCCGTGGAAGATTCTGCAGTTCCCACACTGGCCACATTTGTCATCTCAGAACCCACAACACTCAAATAGATGAAAGTCATTCTCGATTCAGACAAGGGAGGATGCAGAACAACCGCTGTAACTAGTGATTGCTGATCCCTCCCACAATCCTCTCATTGGGGTCCCTGGCATATCTGTTCAACACTTCGTGTGGCTCCAGGTCATGCAGTATACCCACCTTAAGCTGACAGTTGTAGCCTCTGGTCTCCCCTGGACATTCTTGTTGACCAAGGAAAGGATAGCCAGTTCTTGGCTGATGGACATTTGCTCCCTGATAACTTTATCAAGGCATGCACTGTAGAGATTACAGTTATTTTTCAGCTCCAGGAAGGATATGATCACAGTTCCTGCCTACAGAGTACACTGCGTCAAAATGTATGACTCAAGTAGTATTCATTTAAACAGCACATTAAACAGCCGATAAAATGGCCATGAAAACATTGTTCACTGTCAATGGACAGCAATATGCCACATACAGAAAACTGTCTCCAGAATTAGCTATAAATACTCCGTGAATATTTTTGGAATCGATGACAACATCTTTTGCACATTCCACACACCAAATGTCTGACTTGGAGTTGCCAATACTCCACCTGGAAGTGGTTTCTTGAATTTTAAGAGCAATGGAATTAGTGCAGGATACCAAATTGCCCTGATTAACGCCTGGAAACATTCTAATTTAATCATAAAACACAGAACGCCACTGAATTGTGCAATCTAATTTCCAGGAAAAAGAGATTGGCATGCCCATCACATCTCCACAAACCTGGCAAAGCTATGCATCTCAACATTTGTTGGTCTCTGGTCAAGGGACAGAACACGATTCACCCTCTTCCTCGAGTAAAGATCTTCCATAGCACATTATGAAGAGATTTTATTAAAGTTCCGTAGTAAGAAAATATGATTGCAATTATAATGGCCTTTGGTGATACCATGCCTGGAGTTTTGGTCTTCTTGCTTGAGAAGGGACGTATTGATCAAAGACTGAATGCAGTGAAGATTCACCAGGCTGGTTCCTGTGGTGGTATATTTGCTGCACAAGAAGAGATTGTATGGACTGGAGCTTAAAAGAATGAGATCCCATCAAAAGCTACAAAATTCTTAGAGGGCTTGATAAACGAGATGCAAGGAAGATGCTTCTTCCGATTGCGGAATCTTGGACCAGGAGCAACATTTCAGGATAAGAAATAGAACATTTAAAGGTAAGATGAGGAAAACATTTTTCACTCGAGGGAGGTAAACCTTTAGAATTCTCTAACCAAGGGTCTTTCAAAACAGAGTCATTGTGTTCATTCAAAATGCAGATCTATAGATTTCTGGACATTAAGGGAATCAGGAGAGAAGGGAATAGGCCTGAAACTTCATACTGAAATAGATGATCAGCCATTGTCTTAATGAATGGCAGAGCAGACTCAAAAGGCCAGATATTAAACGCATATTACTATTTCTTCAGTTCAATGAATTTACAAATAATAATTGTCGTTTCTCAGAAGTCACCTTACTATAACATATTCCAAACTGCCCTAGTATTGATCTTTGAACTTCTTTAGCCATCATCAGAAATAGGTATTGGAAGGAACATTGTATTATCATGTTAAAGAAGGAACTGCAGATACTGAAAAATCGAAGGTAGAGAAAAATGCTGGAGAAACTCAGCGGGTGAGGCAGCATCTATGGAGCAAAGGAAATAGGCAAAGTTTTGGGTCGAAACCCTTTGTCATCTTCTTGAAGAAGGAAATAGGCAACGTTTCGGGTCGAAGAAGGGTTTCGACCCGAAACGTTGCCTATTTCCTTCGCTCCATAGATGCTGCCTCACCCACTGAGTTTCTCTGGTATTATCATGCATATGTCCTTGATCATCCATCATGAATCTTAATACTAAAGGAGATATCTATATTCAAAGACTATAAACATTTAAAATCACTGAACATTTATTAAGTACAACATTAAATTTCATATGTAAATTGTAAGACATCTTGCATAATATTAAAATCTAAATTGAAATCTCCTATGGGGAAAAAAAATAAATCATAATAGTTTTTTACTTCATAGATTCTTCTTAGCCTAGTCAATCGTATCCCTTTCTTTATAACTGACAACAGAATAGTTAATCACAATATGATTGTTCAAGGCTAATGTATCCAGATACTTATAAATGGCAGTGCATCATTATGGGTGGGGAAGGTATTAATTATGAATATAGTCATGCAGTTTTACACAAGTGTTTGGTGCTATTGATTACATGTTAGATAAATTATAAGTAGCTGGGAATGAATGTCATAATTCAAGTCAAACCAAGTGCATATGATCATATAAATTCAATAGCAAAGTTCATGTAATCTCTAAATGTACAAATAATTCCCGATGTTGGGGAAGTCCAGGACAAGGGGTCACAGCTTAAGGATAAGGGGGAAATCCTTTAAAACCGAGATGAGAAAAACTTTTTTCACACAGAGAGTGGTGAATCTCTGGAACTCTCTGCCACAGAGGGTAGTTGAGGCCAGTTCATTGGCTATATTTAAGAGGGAGTTAGATGTGGCCCTTGTGGCTAAAGGGATCAGAGGGTATGGAGAGAAGGCAGGTACGGTATACAGAGTTGGATGATCAGCCATGATCATATTGAATGGCGGTGCAGGCTCGAAGGGCCGAATGGCCTACTCCTGCACCTAATTTCTATGTTTCTATGTTACAGCTCACTAATTTATTTACATGGACTGTATCTTAGTAGCAATTTAATTTAGTTTTACCTGAGACATTACAACGTGTAATTCAGCAGCATTGACCATACAAAAGCATCCCATGAACAATGCATCAGAGGGAATGCGAGCAAGCTAGAGAGAAAGTGACTGAAAAACTGAGAAATAAGGGAAAAATGTTTAACATGTATCCTTTAATAAATAAGGTTATAAAGCACATTGCAGCGAATTAAGTGCTTCTAAATGCTGCCATGGTTGTTAATGGAGGAAAAACAATAACCAATTTGTGCAAAAACATATCGCTAAATGATAGAGATTTAATAATCTGCTATTGAAGCAATGTTGCTTAAATGTTGAATGTTGCTCAGAACACCTGTAAAAATCCTTATCTTTTAAATAATGTTGCTGTATCTTCTATTCATGACAGGAGAAAAACATCTTAAATTATGCATACCTCCCTCAGTAAGGCTCTATAATGTCAGTCCAAATATTGTGCTCAAGTCTCCGTAGCAACATGTGAACCTATAACCTTCTGATCCCATGAGTAGGCATGGAATATACCCATATCCTGTTGAATTTAACAGTAGGATCTCTGTGACTTTTTTTGCTCTTTTTTTTTTTAGTTCAGCAGCTATCCAAATTGCTTGTCAGGAAAACTAGCATGAGTAGCTTACAGTCTGGTACACTTACTGTGGTAGCGAGAAATCACGTTTGAATTGTGCTTCAGGTTGAGGCTGAAGAAGGTCTCAAAACCACACAGCAACGAAAGAAAGCCATTGCCCAGCAGAAAAAAAATCTGAAGGCTTCCTTGAAGAATCAAGGCAAGAGTCAGGCAGAATGTCATAAAAATATTCATTTTCCAGACTCACAGCATCTGTGTCCACTTCAGGTTTCACAACCCTTGTGAAATCCGATGAACAGCCAGAACATTTCAATCAGATTTCCAATGGCACTGCAGCAACACATTATTTTTAGTTTCAAAACTATATTTTATTCATTAAAAAAAAACTATATAAAAACATATGAACAAAAATACTGCACCGCTCTCTTTACATTTGTGCTGTCATTCAGTCTAAACTTTCACAGTGTTGTCAGTTCTATATATCGGTAGTGTGAGCACATTTTGTGTACATTGCACCATTGTCATTCATGTGGTCTCCAGGGATGATACAAACCTCTGGTGTTTGAAAGGCTTCTACCCCAGACCTAGCTCCTTAATGTCCAGTGGTAGAAGGACCATGGACTGCATTTCTTTTACCACAAAGCCTTTATGTTGGCTGTACCGAGATTCAGCGCGCCCCTCAGCACATACTCCTGCAGTCCGGAATGGGCAATTGAAAAAGACCAACAAGAATTAGGCGGACTTAAGTGTGTCTTTCAGTGAGTTGATGATGTTCCCATAGCACAATGTCAGTTTCATAACACATCCCTCGAAGCAGTCCATAGACGCAGCTGCTCAGGGTGAACTACAACAAGGAACCTCACATCCTGCTCCATAACATCTTTGCAAGTGTACAGTCCAGCAAGAGGTGGGAGAATGGCTCATCCTCATCAGTTGCCCCAAAGCTATTATGCATTGGGGATGAGATTCCAACTGTACAAGAATGATTAGACAGGGAGTGCCCCTCTCTCTGTCAGACAAGCGAGGTTGTGGCTCCAGTTGGCATGTTCTGGCAATGAGATATTCTACCAGATCATTTGACCAGTCTGTTCAGGTGACCACCCCACATGATCCAACATGTCTTTGTCCCACAAACCTTGCAGGATGTTCCATGATGACCAGATGGACTTGTGTCCAAGGTGCTATCCTAAAAACACATTTTCACAAAGGATAGGCAACATAGCAATGTCCAACTGAGAGGGACATTGCATGTCAACAGGACCAGATCTATTCTTCACAACACTAAGGATAGGTAAACCTTCAGCATCAAGTGACATTTTGGTTCTTTGGGTCCAGGCTTCTCCCTGCAGTTTACCCTTGCCTCAAGAAGGAGCGCTGGCAGTCTTAGATTTATCCTGGCAGCTCACCTTCGGGATTAAAGATGCAATGCTGGCAGTCTCTGGGTTTTTCTGGTGGCTCAGTCTTTGCCTCTATGTGTCAAGCCAAGTCACTTTTATTTCTATAGCACATTTTTAAAACAACTCTCGTTGACCGAAGTGCTTTACATTGCTGGAGCTACTAACATTATACAACAATGGTTCAAAAATTAAGTACATGTATAAATACATACATATAGCCCTCCTTCAGAGGACGTCAAGAAAGGCTTGTGGGGCCCATTCCGTCGATGCCTGCCAGCAGGTAGAGGCACTGGTGTCTCAGGCTTGCCCTGGCTACTCAGTCTTAGCCGCAGTAGAGGTGTTGGTTGTCTATGGTTTCCTCCCAGCAGCCTAGTCTTGACCACATGGCGAAGCTGGCAATCTTGTGTTTGTCCCAGTGGCTCAGTCTTCCTCAAACTTGCAATAAGGGAACACAGCTAGCAGGGAAATGTACCCACATTGCCTCCACTCCACTTTCTTATTCGTCCTTATCTGCTTCTTATCTCACCCTCTGGCTGGAATGCCTGGCTTGTATAAGGAGTAGACTGATGAGGTTCAGGTGGGCCAATCCAATGTCAGCTAATTGGACCCACCTGTTACCAATGTTGCTGAGGATTGGCCTCTCCTGGCCTGTCTGCCAGTGATAGGGGGCCAGAATGGCATTTGAGGGAGGGGATGCTGCCACAGTCTGTATGTGAGGATGTAACTGATCCATCTCTTTCTTAAGGTTGTGGATTATAGATGAATCTGAAGAAGGGTTCCGTCCCGAACCGTCATATATCCATGTTCTCCAGACATCCTGTTTCATGGAGCGGACTCTGAATCGGCAGATTATCTTGGAGGAATCCATGGCAAAGAGCGAGGATTGATCACTCTTCATCTCCCGGTGTTCCCCCCTTACATTCACTCCCTTTGCTGAAAGAAAAATCGCTGCAAGTTTTTCTGGAACATAATTTAAATTTGTAATTGAAATGCCTGGTTACATACTGGATTGCTGCCTGGAGTGCTAAGTTTCTGCTGTGCGTTAACCCATACCTATTCATGCGGGTATAAGTTGGACACAGTAATCAATAGCAAGCACTGACAAATGTCCATGTGCATTTTGAACACTGAACACTGAACACTTTGTCTGACTTGGATATGCACAGTCCACAATGATTAGCAGATCAATAGCACATATGCCAAACCAGTCTTGCACTAATTGACATCGGGTCCCACCCTTAGAGAACATCTCGCCATAAGCCAGAGCACATTGTAAATCTATTATTTTGTTCTCTGCAGGAATAGTTGAGAGATGCAGTAAGCGCTTCATATTACTATGAATGAAATTGAGAGAATGAAGCATATTCTGAACCTGTGGCCCACAGGTCTAATAAGTTGCAGGAAGTGATTGTTGAAATAATTGTCTGAGTGATTCAGCCACAACTGGGAACACTATAAGGAGAAATCCTCTGCCCTCAGCAGATTTGTCAAAGTCTGTGCTCTGACAGTCAGACCAAAACGTAGTTGAACCAGACAGTGAGGGCACTGCGTGTGCACACGCCAACATGCTCAAATGTCACTCGCATCTCTAACTACCCTCAAGCACACAATCGAGACAAGAAACTACAGAATTGGGAATAATCAGCAAAATCCAGGAAGCATCTGTGGAAGGTGATGGACATGCAACGTTTCATAGAAACATAGAAACATAGAAAATAGGTGCAGGAGTAGGCCATTCGGCCCTTCGAGCCTGCACCGCCATTCAATATGATCATGGCTGATCATCCAACTCAGTATCCTGTACCTGCCTTCTCTCCATACCCCCTGATCCCTTTAGCCACAAGGGCCACATCTAACTCCCTCTTAAATATAGCCAATGAACTGGCCTCAACTACCTTCTGTGGCAGAGAATTCCAGAGATTCATCACTCTCTGTGTGAAAATTTTTTTCCTCATCTTGGTCCTAAAAGATTTCCCCCTTATCCTTAAACTGTGACCCCTTGTTCTGGACTTCCCCAACATCGGGAACAATCTTCCTGCATCTAGCCTGTCCAACCCCTTAAGAATTTTGTAAGTTTCTATAAGATCCCCCATCAATCTTCTAAATTCTCGCGAGTACAAACCGAGTCTATCCAGTCTTTCTTCATATGAAAGTCCTGACATCCCAGGAATCAGTCTGGTGAACCTTCTCTGTACTCCCTCTACGGCAAGAATGTCTTTCCTCAGATTAGGTCAGAACCCTTTATCAATCCAGCACTTTGTTTTTTTGCTCATATACACCTCATTGGATCAGCCCCTTCCTATAGGAGAATGCCAACTGTTTACATAAGGATATTGATAGGTTGAGTAATAGGACAACAATTTGATAATTGGAGTATAATGTACACAAATGTGGCATTGTTCATTTTGCAATCACAAAAAAAAAGATATTAATTCAGGGGAGAGAAACTTCTGAAACAAAAGGAGTTTGGTGTGATTGTGCACTAACCATAGAAAGCCAGTGGACATGTTAGCAGCTTATAGGGATGGCTATGGAATGTTGGTCCTTATTTCAAGGGGCTGCACAATAAAAATAGGGAAGTCTTGCTGCATTTGTGCAAGGCACTGGTGTGACCACATAATGAGCATCACAAACAGTTGTTGGCCTCCCTATTTAAGGAAAGATGTTATTTTATTGGAGGTATTTCACAAAAAACCCACCTTAGTATTTGGAACAATAAGTATTGATTCAATTAGAAAATAATTACCAAATAGCGAAAGGCTTGGATAGAGTGGATGTGGAGAGGATGTTTCCACTAGGATCAGAGGTCAGAGCCTCAGAATTAAAGGAAGTTCCTTTAGGAAGGAGATGAGTGGGAATTTCTTTAGTCAGAGGGTGGTGAATCTGTGAAATTATTTGCCACAGAAGTCCGTGGAGGCCAAGTTAATGGATAGGTTTAAAGCAGAGATAGATAGAATATTGATTAGTACGAGTGTCAGGCGTTATGAAGAGAAAGCAGGAGAATGGGGTTAGAAGGGAGAGATAAATCAGCCATGATTGAATTGATGGACCCAATGGCCTAATTCTGCTCCTATCACTTATGACCTTGTAAGATTCTTCAGGGGCTAGACAGGGAAAATGCTTGGAGAACCTTTCCTCTCATGGGTAAAGTAGGGCGGCATGGTTGTGCAGCGGTAGAGTTGCTAACTTACAGCACCAGAGACCTGGGTTTGATCCTGACAATGGGTGCTCTTTGTACAGAGTTTGTATGTTCTCCCTGTGACCTGCATGGGTTCCCTCCGGGTGCAACGGTTTCTTCCCATGCTCCGAAGACGTACAGGTTTAAACGTTAATTGGCTTCAGTAAAAAAAAATTAAATTGTCCCTGGTTGTGTAGGATAGTGTTAATGTGCATGGTGATCGATGGTCGGTATAGACTCGGTGGGCCGAAATGCCTGTTTCCGCGCTGTATCTCGAACCTAAACTAAAAAACAGAAAGCCTACGCTCAGAATAATGGATCTCACTTTATGAAAGCTGAAGTTTAATTTCTTCTGAGGGTTGTGAATTTTGGAACTGCTTGCCAGAGAGAGTTGGGAGATCTTTGAAATTATAGATGTACCACACCCCTTTGGTGTCCTGGATTTCCATTAAACTCACTTGATCACTGTTTCACATGCTCCTCTAAACTCCCTAGAGCTCCCTTTAAACTCTCCAAGTTCACTTTGGCATTTATTATACTACTAAATAATATCCAGACATAATGTGCTGGAGTATCTCAGCAGGTCAGGTGGCATCTCTGGAAAACAAGGATGGTGACATTTCACGTCGGGACACTTCTTCACACTGATTGTGTGTGGGGGGGGGGAAGAAACTGAAAGAGAGGGTGAGGCAGAACAAAGTCTGGCAAGTGATAGGTGAATATAGCTGAGAGGGATTTTTTGATTGCAGATGGTTGGACAAATGACAGAGATGAAAAGACAGAAAGTGTGAATAGGAGATAATGACAGAAGCGGCTAAAATTGTGAAGCCAGAGGAAGGGATAAGGTGGAAGGGGACATGGGGGATGGGGAAAGGGAGTAATGGGTGAGGCATAGGGAAGAGAGGGGGAAAAGGGAAGAGAGGGGGGAAAATGTGGGGAGGTGTGACTAGGTTAGTGTAACTAGGTTAGTTACGTAAAATTGGAGAACACAGTGTTCATACTGTTAGGTTGTAAAACACCCAAGCAGAATATGTGCCTCTTTCCCCCAGTTTGCGTGTGGCCTCAAACTGGCAATGGAGGAGGCCCAGGACAGAAAGGTCTGAATGAGAAGGGGAGTTAAAATAATTAGCAGCCGGGACATCCAGCAGGGCTTGCTATACCAGTACTGCCACTGTCCTGAGATTGTTGTTTTAAGAATATTACAGTATCCCTTTTAGAATTGTATTTTCCAGTTTATTTGATGTTTTTTCATTCTTTCCACCAAAATAGAACACTTTACTTTTCTCAGCGTTAAATGTTAGCAGATTTTGAAGGAATAAAGCCAAGTTATATTTCAAATGCATTCACTTCTAGTAACTGGGACCAACTGCTACAGTGATAAACTAACCACCGTGAACTTTGTTATGTGTTTATGGTAGAATTAACAACACAGCATTGTATAAACATATCTATTTCTTTTAGTACAAAAGACTATTAACTACAGTCACAAGCTGTGAAGTGGCTTACTTCAGTATTTTAGAAAGGGGATCAATAGGATTATAGCAGCAGAAATAAATCAGGAAATAAAATACTGTGGAAGTTCACATGATAGTCAATACAGGTGCACAACCTTTTGTCCGAAAGCCTTGGGACCAGACACTTTTCGTAATTCAGAATTTGTCGGTCTTCGGAATGGAATTTTTTTAGCGTAGATTTTAATGGCTGGCTCAGTGGTAGAGTGCTCGGCTCATATCCGCAAGGTCGCGAGTTTGCGCCTTGATCCCGGCAGTTACTCGGTCGCGGGTTTGAGTCTTCAATGTCGTTTTTTCTTGCAGAATAAATGTCTGTATGAAATGCAGTGTGTTGAATGAATTCCTGAATTTGTAAATGTGCCCGCAGCATTGAATCACCTCTCGCACTCATGTCACCCTAGCGGGGCTACATGCCCTTAGGCGGCCTAGCTCGGGGATTCTTGAATCCCCGAGCTAGGTCGCGAGTTTGCGCCTCGATCCTGGCAGTTACTCGGTCGCGAGTTTGTGTCTTCAATGTAGTTTTTTCTTGCAGAATAAATGTTTGTATGAAATGCAGTGTAGGAGAGGTGTACTGACTGTGTGGGCAGAACTTTGGAAGTGATTGCCCACCAGTCTAAAAAGCCGCTGTGTCTCCCGGTCCCTGGGATAGCAGGGGGCGATCAAACAGCACAATACCCCCTCCCCCTCCAACTCCAGAGGAATCCGCTCCCCGATGGGCCGCTACGGCGACAAGTGGCAGTTTGCCCACAGCCCGAGCTGCGCCCCCTCATCCGCCACCCAAAGAACAAGACGTACCTTGCACACCATCAGCTTCTTCCCCTACGTGTTCCTCTGGAGTTGGAGCGGGGCTGGGCTGGAGT
Organism: Amblyraja radiata; assembly: GCF_010909765.2. Classification (NCBI taxonomy): domain Eukaryota; kingdom Metazoa; phylum Chordata; class Chondrichthyes; order Rajiformes; family Rajidae; genus Amblyraja; species Amblyraja radiata. The sequence continues at coordinate 17,939,126 of NC_045983.1, read as the reverse complement.
TGCTGCTGGCTGTGGGTCTCTGGGATCTCCGTGCTTGCAGTGGGCCTGGGGGCCGGTGTCCCGTTGGTCCTGACGTCTCCGGTCACCCCCCTGGACTGGATCTGAGACTGGAAACTGTACCGCCCTTGCCCCCTCCCTCTGCAACTGCAAACAACCCCACTCTCCTGCAAGGACGGTACAGTTCCCGGAGGATGGCAGGTGGCCGGAGACGTCAGGACCAACAGGAACCCGCTCCCCGATGGGCCCCTACGACGGCCCGAGCTGCGCCCCGTCATCCGCAACCCAGGTTCCTCTGTAGTTGGAACCAAGGATCTTTGGTTGGAACGGGGCTGGGCTGCTGCTGCTGTGGGTCTCTGGGATCTCCGTGCTTGCAGTGGGCCTGGGGGTCGGTGTCCCGATGAGGGGGCGCAGCTCGGGGAACGGCTTCTGGTGGTCCTGACGTCTCCGGCCAGTGTGCAGTTTTCCTCTGTAGTTGGAGCGGGGCTGGGCTGGGCTGCTGTTGGCTGTGGGTCTCTGGGATCTCCGTGCTTGCGCTTGAAAACGTTCACCGAGGGCGGCCCGCAGAGGTGACAGCGGAACCTCCGGTCGGTCCTCGAAGAAAGGGGAACTAAATCCCCATTCATAAAAGAGAAGGCGAGGGTATATTGCGCGGGAAGGTTAATAATTGACAATATTACGCTGCCTGCCCGCTGAGTTAAAAAGTTCCCACGGTAGACTCACGATACACAGTGTTTCGTGAGTCTACCGTGGGAACTTTTTAACTCAGCGGGCAGGCAGCAGCATATTGTCAATTATTAACCCTCCCGCGCAATATACCCTCACCTTCTCTTTTATGAATGGGGATTTAGTTCCCCTTTCTTCGAGGACCGACCGGAGGTTCCGCTGTCACCTCTGCGGGCCGCCCTCGGTGAACGTTTTCAAGGACCTTTCTTCAAGGACCGAAAAAATGGCCGCTATTCGGAGGTTTTCGTTATTTGGATCTTCGGATAAAAGGTTGTGCACCTGTACATCCATAATTGTTCTTTTACTCTCTGATCAACCTCTATTTAGACTAATTTAAAAGAAAAAAATGATGAATAGTCACACAGTCGCTGCCACCTGTGCAATCCAAATGATGAAAGCTCAACTTGCAAAGTATAATGATCCCAAAATTCATTTGCCTGGCACTGTGTTTTTTAATAATTCAGTTGCATACCATTTAATGCTTTTATATGTTAATCATGGAAATATGATCACTCTGCTCAATTAACAATATTTAATCTAGAGCTTCCAGGCATTGTGTGCTCTTGCCCACACAAAACATCAATTGTACACTAAGGTTACCAAAAGACAAAATTCATTGTTTGATATACTCATACACTCACAGGAAACAGCATTGCTATAGTACTGCATTCACCAACTACGCTATCCATAGGACCTGTCTCTACTGTACTATTGAAGGCTGCCTGGGGGCACAGTAGGTGATTGTAAACCACCCAAGGATTTGAGTGAAATGGACTGCTATTGCCCATGTCATTGGGGAGTATGAGGGGGGAGGGGGTCAGTTTCTGACTGAAGAACAGCACACAGAGGATGAGTGCTGTTCTTCGGGTGGGCGGCGTGACTCACGTCGCAGCGGCCTCTGAAATCCGTCTGTCTTTTTTTATTTTTTGTCTCGTTTGAATGTAGTTTTTATTTATTTTTTAACTGCATATGTGTGTGGGGGGCGGGGGGTGGGGAAACTTTTAAAATCTTTCCCCTGCACGGAGAACCCGACCTTTTCTCTGTCGGGTCTCCATTGTCGTTGGGGCCGAGTACCGTGGAGCGGCCTCCAACCGGAACGACCTGGGGCTCCAGTCGCGGAGCTGCGGACTTACCCACCACCGAGTTCGGAGCGGGAGGAGCTGTGGTGGCGAGCTGCTGCGGCCCGACCCAGGAGATTCGGGGGCCCCAGCCGCCGGCCCGGTGGACGGTGACACCGGGAGCCCGCGGGTCCCTGCTGGGAGTCCGCTTTTCGGGGCTTCCGCAACGGCGACTTCTCCCGCCCGAGTTGCGGGGTTGAGGATGACCTGGAGCGGGGCCTTACTTCGCCCGGCGCGGCTTTAAATGGCCGCGGGACTTGTTAGCGCACGTCGGGTTCACCAACACCAAGACCCGGATGGAGCAGGGCCTTGCATCACCCGGCGCGGCTTTATAATTGCCGCGGGACTTATTTATCATTGCCCGCCGGGGGCTTTGACTCTGACATCGGGAGGAGAACGAGGAGTGCAGAGGAGAGATAAGACTTTGCCTTCCATCACAGTGAGGAGGAGATTCACTGTGATGGATGTTCGTGTAAATTGTGTTGTGTCTTGGTTCTTCTTCTTGTTTGTATGACTGCAGAAACCAAATTTTGTTTGAACCTCTGGGTTCAAATGACAACAAATAAATTGTAATTGTAATTGCAATTGAGTAAATAGAGCGGGAGAAGATGGAAGATGGAAGAAAGAAAAAGGACAGAAAGCATTTGTCAAAATAAGCTCCCATTTGTACATGCTGTTTGGGTGTATCTCAATGCCTGGGAACTCCCTGGCCCAGTTTGGGAAATATGCTCTTGACTGAACAGCTGTAGAAGTGCAAAAGAGTATTCGTCAACATACCAAATCTCTTCAATCTTCTAAGGGAGAGGATAAATTAATGGGGTTTCTTTATGATTGCATCAATGTTCAGGGCCCAGGTCAGATCTTCAGAGATATGCATGCTCAAGAACTTGAAATTGTTGACTCTCTCCACTGCTGCTCCATCGATGAAGACAGGTCTGTGAATCATCGGCCCCCCTCTTCTAAAGTCAACAATCTTCTCCTTGGTCTTGCTGATATTGAGAGCAAGGTTTCTATTACACAGCAGCATTTAATTAGACAATCGATCTCCATACAGTATTTTGTCTCATTATTACCTGTAATTTGTCCAACAAATGGTGATGTTGTCGGCGAATATGAAGATTGAGTGGGAATTGTGTTTGGCTACACGGTCATGGGTATAGACTGAGTAGGCCAGGGGACTGAGCTGAGGTGCTCCTGAGCTGATCGTTATCGAGGAGGAAGCTTTGTTTAGTTTAGTTTATTGTCACATGTACTCAGGTACAGCGAAGAGTGTACTGATTGTGGTCTGTTGATGAGGAAGTCAACGATCTTGTTATGTAAGAATGCACAGAGGAGATGATGGTGTTGAATGCCAAGCAGTAGTCGATGAACAACAACCTGATATATATTTTTTTTATTGTCAAAGTGGTCCAGTACAGAGTGAAAAGCCCGCAAGATTGTATCCACTATGAATCCATTTTATTGGTAGATGGTAGCAGTGGGTTCAGATTATTGCCAAGATAGGAGCTGATGTACACCATATCCAACTTCCCAAAGCACTTCATCATCACGGACATTAGTGCCAATGGTTGGCAGTCATTGAAGCATGTTGCCTGACTCTTCTTGGGCATCGGTATTATTGATGCCCTTTTAAAGTAAGTGGGAACCTCAGACCTTAGTAACGAGAGGTTGAAGATGTTCGCAAAAGCTCCAGCCAGTTGATCCATGCAGCTTTCAAAAATACAGCCAGGTACACCATCAGGTCTAGATGTTTTGCGAGGGTTCACCCCCATGAAGAATCCTCTGACGTCAGCATCAGTGACTGAGGTGCCATTGGGGGCAACCGGGCCCATTGGGGGCAACAGGGGCCCGAGTAGGCACATCAGTGTTCTCCCTTTCGAAATGTACATTCAAAGCATTGAACTCTTTTGGACATGATGCCTCGCTGTCACTAGAGCTACCATTTGATTTTGTCTTATAGGAAGGGATCAACGTTGGAAGATTAAAGTTAAATTAAATTCAATAATTACAAAATGATGGTTAACTAGTCCCCCTTGTTCAACTTCTAAAGTGCAATTTGAAACTGACGTATTGATCCAACTACATCTCGGCAATGTCCCCCCTGTGGTTATTCAAAGCTGGTGAAAGTCAACACTTCTCCAGTGGTAGTACCTGCAAGTAACCATGATGGATATACTGTATGAGTATTTTGAGACTTGGATGGTTACATCGGGTAAAACGCAGCACTGTGTGGGAGCTGAATCTGAGCCACATGCAACAACACTGTTGCAAATTCAGAGCTGGGGGGGAAAGATTCTGAAGTTATGAGAGATTAAACATTTTAAAGCTTCATAATACCAGTGGCATTCTGCTGTGAGTGGGCACCCAATGGACTTCTATCATTGCATTCAGCTCCATAAAATATACAAACAATCAACACGTGGCATCAGTTTATTCCCTGGTTGTGCGGTGAGTTTTTTTTTACTGCCATCTTTCTGTTGCTGGAGAAAAGGAATAATTTCCTCAGTAGCAACATGCAAGAAATCTGTTTTGAGCGGACCATGGACAACAAGGCACAAAACCAGCTTGCCTTTGTCTGTTCCTCAATGGAAGTCCAAACCTCATTATTCGCTGCTGCATATGGCACCTAGCACACACCGAAAAGTAAAGTCCTCTCCCTGCAGGAAGCCTCTGAATGACGTTAGAGGTGGACTGACCCTTGTTCTTTGCCTTCTCTCACATGCTGTCAGTCAGGCCAAACAATGGGCCAGGCATGTCAACATGCACCTCTGCAACCACCCCAAATATACTCCCAAATATAGAATCAAAGGGGAAAATGTGCAGATAAGGAAACTATTGGGTTCACCATGCCAATGCAAGTCAGAAATGGAGTTGCCAAAGATATTTTTCCAAAATTACCATGGCCTCAGTCTGAAGCATGGTAGATTAGTTCTTTAAGCATTTAATCATTGAAATGATTATCCTTCTACTCGCCATGTAACAAAATGTCCAGACTCCCCTTCTAAGCCTTCCAGCAAGTACCTTAAATCTTGAATAAACACGGGGAATATTCTAAAAATTCAAGTCAGACATCAACAGAGCGAAAATAAACAGAGTTGGTTTTTAGGGTGAAGAATGCTTCACCAGAACTGGAAAGCAGCAAGAAAATAAGCATGTTTTAACTGGGAGAGTGTGGAAAGGGTTGAGAGAAGAGAACAGAATATCTGTGCTAGGCTGTGAACCAAATTTGTCAATGTGACAATTACTTGAAAAACTGGTAGCAGGAGGCAGAGGAGATAACAAAATAAACAAATTGAAACAAAAAAATAAAAGCTTTATGGAAAGGTGGTGAGGGGAAAAATTGGCTGACAACTTCAACATTAAGTTCCCAGGGCAACAATGTACCCAGATGGAAGAAACCTGTTGTATCAGCTGCTGCACCTTGGAAGAAATTAGATCAAATGGATGCAACTTTTGTAATTAACTCAATTCAACAAGCACATCACACTAAAATAGGAAAGCAAGTGTAATTTACACAGTTTCCCTATGTACTCAAATAAAATTATAGCATGTTAAAAAATATGCCCTGTAATTTTTATTAATGGGACGATCATTGATGGCAAACGTTTGCACAGGGATCATGGCTGAATTATCTTGTGAAGTGGAACTGTCCCCAAGTGGTCAGTTAGCCTCTAGACGATGTTCCCCGACACCTTACCCCTATAACTGAAAGCTTTTCCCACTATTTCTAACTTATCCCACAGGTTACCGAAACACAGAAACGACTGAAGGAAGCAATTTTAATTCTACCTCATCGAAATTGATTGGACACATTCGGCATTCAAAGGCTCCTTTATAGTGAATGGAGCTGAATGAAACACCATCTCTGACTAGCGCCACACCTGATATGAATTGTATCCAATGTGTCAACTCAGTACAATTACAGTCGCTGTCCAAGGAACCATGCTCAGCCCTGACATCCGATACACCGTCCCCCAATATGGGCTTCAGGTGCTCCAGATTCTTCATCTCAAACAAGAGAATTGGATTGTTAATTGGCTGTTATAAATTGCCCCAGTTTGTAGATGAGTGGTAGAATCTGAGGGGATTTGATAATTATGTGGCAAGAGTTGCAAGGAGAATTTGTAGGGGGACGGGATTGTTCTGTGAACCAACGTACACTCCATAGGTCAAAATGGCTTCCTTCTAGGTGGTAAGGAAATATGGAAGTATGAATCAGCAGGCTGGTGGCTAATGCTCTGACATCTGTCCTATTGTATTCCAATCTTCAGTGCTACAGCATGCAGATGCAGCAGTCCACAAAACAATAACACATACACTCACAAAAACTGGTGTTCCAGTGCAATCCAGCACGGAGATTCCTCATGCAATAGTGTCCTTTTAGCAATGCTGCTTGAAATTAGGTCATGAGCTGATCTCTGCTTTGACTATAAGTCACTGCATATTTAATTAAGACTGAAATAGCTGAACTACTTTCAACAATGTTACTGCCAGAGGACCCCTCTGGCACTGAAAATTAACCGGTGACATTTCATTTTTTCAACTTATAAATGTCGTTGAATATTTAAAAAAATAAATTACATGAAATGTGATTTTTTGCATCCAGGCTTTTTTCCATGGGAAGGAGTCCTCACCCCCTAGTGATGACCACTTCTCCCATCTCCAACTGACCCCCTCCTCTTGGACTCACCCTCATGGCCATCTGCCTTCTTTAGACCTTTTTATTTTAAACTGCCAGCGGGATATCAACCGCCTCAACATTTCCACTCCTCTTACGCATTCTCACCTCCCCCCCCCCCCCCCCCCCCAAATGTACAGCCCTCTGCTCACTCTGCAACAACCCCGACTGGGTTGTCCTGATTGTTTCTGCTCGTTCATGTCCCACCGAACTTATTTCCACATACCTCAACTCCATCCTATCCCTCCTGGTGAAATCCCTCCCCACCTATGTCCAGGACACCTCACGTGCACTTCGTCCCCTTCATGACTTCCGTTTTCCAGGCCCCCTCTCCCTCATCTTCACAATGGATGTCCAGTCACTCTACACCTCCATCCCCCACCAGGAGGGTCTTAAAGCCCTCGACTGCAGAACCAACCAATCCCCATCTACTAAAACTCTCCTCTGCCTGGTGGAGCTAGTCCTCATACTCAACAGCTTGTCCTTTGACTCCTCCCATTTCCTCCAAATCTAAGGCGTAGCTATGGGCACCCGCATGGGCCCCAGCTATTCCTGCCTCTTTGTAGGGTACGTCAATCCTTGTTCGAGGCGTACCGTGGCCCTATCCCCGAACTCTACCTCCGCTACATTGATGACTGCATTGGTGCTACCTCCTGCATGCATGCAGAACTCACTGACTTCACCACTAACTTCCATCCGGCATTCAAATTCACCTGGACCATTTCCGACATCTCCCTAACATTTCTAGACCTCACCGTCTCCATCGCAGACAACTGACTACTGACCGACATCTACTACAAACCCACTGACTCCAATGGCTATCTGGACTACACTTATTCCCACCCTGATTCATGTAAAGACTCTATCCGTTACTCCCAATTCCTCCATGTACACCGCAACTGACCCAGAATGTGGTGTTCCAGACCAGGGCATCGGAGATGTCCTCATCCTTTAGGGAATGAGGGTTCCCCTCTTTTAGTATAGATGAGGCTCTCACCAGGGTCTCTTCTATATCCCGCAGCTCTGCTCTCGCTCCCTATTCCCCTACTCGTAACAAGGACAGAGTCACTCTTGTCCTCACCTTCCACCCTATCAGCCGTCGCATACAACATATAGTCTTCTGACATTTTCGCCACCTCCAACGGGATCCCACCACTATCTTCCCAACTCCTCCCCTTTCTGCTTTCCGCAGAGACCGTTCCCTCCATAATTCCCTGGTCAATTCGTCCCTTCCCACCCAAACCACCCTCTCCACAGGTACTTTCCCTTGCAACCGCAGGAAATGCTACACTTGTCGTTCTACCTCCCCTCTCGACTCCACCCAAGGACCCAAGCAGTCTTTCCAGGTGAGTGAGAGGTTCACCTACACCTCCTCCAACCTCATCTACTGCATATGCTGTTCCAGGTACAATACAATACAATACAATCAGTTTTATTCATCACATTGCACATAAAGTGCAAGTGAAATGAATTTGCCAGCAGCGGTACAATGAGAAAGAACACACAAAAACACAATAAAATTTTAACACAAACATCCACCACAGCATTCACCACTGTGGTGGAAGGCACAACATTTGGCCAGTCCTCCTCCATTTCACCCCGTGGTCGGGACCTCAACCCTCCGCAGTCGCCGCTTGCGGGCGTCCAGATGATAAAAGTCAAGGTAAGTCCTGAATCGGTGCCTCCCCCACCGGAGACCGCGGCTTCAGATTGGTGTAGGCCGCAGGCCAGCGGTCGGTGATTTAGAGTTCGCGCCGCAGCCAGAAGCACCGCAGACCGCAGGGCCGACAGTCGAAGTCGAAGCTTCCCTCCAGGGATCCCCAGCGAGGGACCCCGCTCCCGATGGTAAGTCCATGCCGCGCCCGCGGTAAAAGTAGGCCGCGGGCCGGCAGTCGGAGTGGAAGCTTCTTCCTCTCCCGGGTCCCCCACGAGGGATCCCGGGCTGTAGACGCCGCGCCAGCTGGAACTCTGCAGACTGCTTCAGGCTGCCGGCTGCCCCGGTCCAGCGAAACGGAGCGCTCCCCTCCGGCGAGCCCCAGCGAGGGCTCGCCCGCTCCACGCCGAGAGTCCACGCTGCGCCCGCCGCTGAAGCCCTGGGCGCGTCTCCAGGAAAGGCCGCACCGATCCTTGTTGTTAGGCCACGGGAGAGGCGACCTGGAAAAAGTCGCCTCTCCGTGGAGGAGGCGACCGAAGCGGTTTCCCCCTCACCCCCCCACACCACCCCCAACACAAAACACACAAAGAAACATTAAAAACATACATTTAAACACACTAAAAAAAAATTAAAAGGTGAAAAAAACTGACACGCTGCTGGCAGGGCGCAGGCTTGCAGCACCCCCACTGACCACCGACTTCTCTGGTGTCAACTTCTCTACATTGGCGAGACCAAGCGCTGGCTTGGCGATCGCTTCGCCCAACACCTCCGCTCAGTTCGCACTAACCAACCTGATCTCCCGGTGGCTCAGCACTTCAACTCTCCCTCCCATTCCGAATCCGACCTTTCTGTCGTGGGCTTCCTCCATTGCCAGAGTGAGGCCCAGCGCAAATCGGAGGAACAGCACCTCATATTTCGCTTGGGCAGTTTACACCCCAGCGGCATGAACATTGACTTCCCTAATTTCAGATAGTCCTTGCTTTCTCTCTCCTTCCCCTCCCACTTCCCATCTCTCCTACGAGCCTGCTGTCTCCACTCTTCCTTTCTCCCCCCCCCCCCCCCCCCCCGACTTCAGCATTGTTGTCTACATGAAATGTTAAATGTATTCTCCTCACATTTCTAGGTCTTCATTTTGCTCCATTTTATTCCAACAGATCACTCATTTTCCTCTTAATATTTGTGCTCCTAATTTTACAATGAATTTGCACACTGTGGATAATTCTTGTTAGTTCTTTAAGTTATTAGTCAAGGAAATATATAGTTGCTTTCTTGGTTTACTCAATTTAAGAAATCTCGATTCCCTGTTCACAATGTTATCAGCTTGCACTTCCAGTAATTCACAATATAAAACTGTCAATACTAGGACAAGAGCAGGTCAATCTTAAGTAAGAAAATTCCTTTCTGCGGCATATTATGACCCAATGACCCAATCGAGAAGCAATAGAATATTTCATCTTTTTTGGATTGTTCCTCCTCCTCCTCTAGTCATTACATCTATATTTTTCGTTGAGACAGCAAGCTCATCATTATTGAATAGATAAATCGAAAGTACTTTGGAATTCTAGCCCTGTTCCGTTCCTCCATTGCATTCCATGTTATTCTGTTAGAGAGGGTAGAATTCACAGCCCAGACACAACTCATTTGGCAATAGGGTTTTCATAGAACCATAACCCCTTCCTCTTCCTGTTCATCATCAACATATTCTTTGATTCATGAGAGATGTCTGGTGATTAAATAGTTAATTTCCTTTTCAATTTGACAGGCAATTGTTCAGCAGGTTTAGCTTAAAAGCCTAGGAGAGTTCTATTATCTTCAAAAATATGAGCATATTTTCTACAAATGATACCTACATCGTGTCACTGGTTTTATTTAAACCGTAAAATTGTTGCCTGAGGGTCAAAGTGTAGCGATAAGTTCCCTGTAGAATGGATTCCTCTATCGAATATCTACCTTCTGCTTGTTAATTCAAAAAAAAAATTCAATGTTGGTTTCATTGCTTTGTCATTACCATAACTACCCGGCAGCAAGATCTTGCTAATTGAATGCATTGGCCCACTTTCTTAACTTTGCTTCTGTGCGATACATGCAAATTTACTTCTAACTTGTTATATTTAACAAAAATAAATATGTGACTTTAAGGACATTATAAACAATGTGTTCAACCAAACTAAGACATTCAGAATCCAATTACGTAACATAGCAGATGGTAAGCAGTTTTAGCATTCAAATGCATGATCTCCCAAGATAGACTCAGAGCAAAAGGTATTCAAGCACATTACTGAGATACAATCATATCACTTATAACTTTAAAATTCCCAAACTGATCTTGAACTTCCTAAATGATAATTTTATTGTTCTTAATGTTGGACATCTGGTATTTAATTAACATCATATAAGCAGGGTAATGGAATGAAATAGCTCATGGATTAACTTAGACAAGTCATCAGAGGGTATGAGTCTCAGTACCTACACCAATAATCCTTACTAGATTTAATTAAACCTTTTTCTAGATAAGATTTATCATACTCCATTACTATAATGAGGAAGATATTTGTGGATGTGCATGATATGAAGCTACCACCACTGTGATTTGTACCTTAGGCCTCCCACTGAAGCTACCACCACTGTGATCTGTGCCTTAGGCCTGTTCCAAGATCAACCAGAAACATAAACTCTGCCTCAAAGATAGATCCTGACCTGCCAAGTGCTTTCAGCATTTTCAACATTTCAGAATGCTAACACTTTTCCTCCTCTTTCCTCAATTTTCATTCTTCTTCTTTTATCTTCCAAACAAAAAAAGTGATTAACAAGTCCAGTCAGTCACCAGCGCCACTCTTACTCTTCAGACTCTCCCTACCTACATCCTATCACAGAAATGTTCTTTGTTATTTCCATTCTTCCCCTTTATTTGCAAATTACACGTTTCATTTCAAAATGTCCTCAGTTGTTAGAAACCATGATACAATTTTCCTCTTCACAAAAGCACTCCATACTTAATACTACTGAATACTTAGCATTGTTTTATTTCAGATTCATGATTTATTGACATGGTCTCTGAAAATCAGGCATCAATACAATTAATTTGTTCAACAAAATTAACACAAGATGATGAGAAATATATAATTACAGTATTTGATTGGAATTATTTCCGAACTCACTTAAATTTACTTAATCGCTGAAGTAGCAATTTAGTGAACTTTTCATTATTCGCTTGAGGTTCCAAAAAGACTACAAAAAGTTGTGACCACTGCCCAGTCCATCACCGGCTTTGACCTCCCCACCATTGAAGGGATCTATCGTAGTTGCTGCCTCAAAAAGGCAGTCAAAATCATCAAGGACACACACCATCCTGGCCACACACTTATCTCACCACTGCCATCAGGAATCCTGAAGACTGTAACATCCAGGTTCAGGAACAGCTCCTTCCCCACAGCCATCAGGCTATTAAATTGCTCTGAACTGCAAAAGACTATATTATTATTTGTTATTTGTACTACATTTGTTATTTATTGGAACTTTTTCTTTTTTTCCCGTTATATACAATGTTTACATATTCACATATACTGTTGTGCTGCAGCAAGTAAGAATTTCATTTTTCCTTCTGGGACTTATGACAATAAAACACTCTTGACTCTTGACTTATAAAATTATAATTTTATTTTTATAATCCAAAACTTTTATTTTACATTTCTTCCACCAACACTTAGTATAGCGTAAAATATGATTTGGACAAGGTTATTTCAAAGACTAATATAGAAATAACATATTTTAAAATATTTAAGAAAAATGTGATTTGTTTTGATAGCATAAAGGTATCACCCTTTCAAAATTTTATTCTGAATTCATTCCTCCTTCCAGAACTCTCCCAACAGTGATGGATTGGAAAATCACAGTTATTGAAAAATTTGTGTTTTTGTAATGACTTTTCACAATGTTACATGACGTTAAAGGATGTAAAACTATGCTACTATACCATCAACCAGTTGTGTCTGAAAGGGTATTTCTCTATTGTTAAAGAAAATAGAGCAGTGCTACAGAGTCCCTTCCGTCCACCAGCTCTGGTCAAACATGATGCCAAATTAAACTGTTTACATCTGCTGGCACATGATCCATATCCCTCAATTTTCTATTTTTTTAATGTGCCTATCTATAAAACTCTCAAAGCCACCATTGTATCTGCTTCCACCACCACCCCTATCAGGGTATTCCAGGCACCTAGCAATTTCCATGTAAAAACAACTAGCCCATCTTCTCCCTTCAACCTTAAAGCAATGGTCTCTATTATTTGACATTTTCACCCTGCGCCTCTCAATCTCAATCACCCTATCTATGCCTCTCAATTTTATTAATTTGTTGAAATGTGACCAACATTCTGATAATAATCTCAATTTGAAAATTTGAGTTAATGTAGTGTTCCAATGAGTAGCCTTGTGAAGAGGTGCACCAATTGTCTGCTGCTTAGGCAGGCCTTTCAAGTATACCGAATGTATGGACGTGTAAGTTTCAATCCCATCCCGAATGCTCCTTTGAGCAGTCCTGAGCAAAGGATTCCCTGGTCAGTAGGTAGGTTGCATTTTCACAAAGTGCCTTTCAACTATGAATCGTCATTCCTGTCCATCTGGTTCTCTCTTCCCATGACAGACAATGCGAGTGTCTACTTTGGGAGTCTGGTGTCATGTATATAATTGATTTGTCCTACCCAATGAATCTAATTGAGTTTAACTGGACCTCAATGCTGGGATAGGATAAGGCACTAATATGGTCTGTTTTTCCTTCTGGAGGATTTTGCAGAGACAGTGTCTGATATTTTCAGTACCTGCTCTAGATTATCCAGATGTCAGAAGCATACAGGAGGGCAGGGATCACTGCTAACTAGTAGATTGAGTATGCTCTGCCAGGTTTGAGACATAATCTTCAAATATTAAGTTTCTTAATCAACCGAAGCATTTGTAGGTACATTGCAAACAATCGTAAATTACACCATTGAAGTCCGCCTTCACAGAGAGCTAGTTCCCGAGGTATGGGAAGTGGTCGACAATTCCATAGTCTCTTAGTGAATCTTTATTGTGGGAAGGAAATATTGTGCATCAGGCAGATACATTTCTGTAGACGTTGAGGGTAAACTTCAACAGATTTCTGGACATTTAAGGAAATCAAAGGACATGGGGGCATTACCACTTCCATATCCCGCTTCATCATTGTCACCCTGGGGATCATATTGACTAGAAATTTAAATGAACTGGGCACTTAACATTGTGGTGAAAAGAACAGATCAGAAGCAGGGAAACATGCACCACTCTCTTGTGTTCCTGTGCATTGGAATTGCCTTATGCAATGCCTTATGCAGGCTTGATGCAATCGATCAGTCAGGATACAACACAGTCACAGGGAAACTTGAGCTGAAATCAAGTCTTCAGTGAACCCAGCAATTGGAACAGTCACTCTTTATGCTAACTTCCACAAACGTCATGAAGGTGCCGACTAAAACTGTTTTGACAAGAAGAAAAAAGTGTGGAACAATTTCTGATCCATTATCTTAGGTATATTGTAATATGTCATTTGTTAATAAATATATGAATTGGTTGTTATATATTTACAATTTTGATGAGAATGCATGTAGAATAATTAGTAAGTTTGCAGATGACTCCAAAATGAAGGATGGTGAAGGTGGCTGTTGATAGTTACAACAGGATCTAAATCAACTGGGAAAGTGGGCAATGGAATGTGAAATACAATTCAATTCAGACAAGCATGGAGTTATGCATTTTGCAAAGTTCAACAAGTACAGAGTTCAACATAGAGTGAAATAGAGGACACTGTTGAGTGTAGCAAAACAGAAAGACTTCAGGCACAAGTATATACTGTAGTTCCCTGAAGGTGGCAACAAAGATTGACAAGGTACTGAAGAAGGCGTATGGCATGCTTGTGTTCATCGAATGGGGCACTGAGTACAAGAGTTGGGATGACACGACAGAGCTGTACCACACATTGGTGAGAGCTGGAATATTGTGACAGTTCTGGTCATAGGAAGGGTGGATATTAGAGTGCAAAAAGCTTGAATTATAAAGAGACTGGATAAGCTGAGGCTGTTTCCCCTTGAGTGAAGGATGCTAGCAGCGACCTTATAGAAGTTTATAAATTTATGAGAGGCATTGATATGGTGGACATTGACATTGACAGATTTAAAGTTGGGCAGGGAAAATTTTGAAAGAGACCCAAGAGGGCAGGTTTTTTGAGCAGAGATTGGTGGGTCTATAGAACAACTGCCAGAGGGAGCAATAGATATTATTACAACGTGCAAAATACATTTGGACCTATTCATGGAGAGGAAAGGTGTAGAAGAATATGGGACAAATGCAAGCAAATAGAACAAGTGCAGGGACACACTAGGATGAGTTGGACGAGTTCAGTCGAAGGACATAGAAACATAGAAACATAGAAAATAGGTGCAGGAGTAGGCCATTCGGCCCTTCGAGCCTGCACCGCCATTCAATATGATCATGGCTGATCATCCAACTCAGTATCCTGTACCTGCCTTCTCTCCATACCCCCTGATCCCTTTAGTCACAAGGGACCTGGTTGATGTATAACATTTGACTCTATAGACTACCATCTAACATCCATGGTACTGGGATGTCTACTGCATGAAAATTGCTCAAACATTTATTGTACATCACACCCAAGTATTCTATTATCAGATTTTTTAATAACTTGCTGAACTATATGTCATCTACATCCCCTTTTATATAACAATAATTTTATATATTTTAAAGCTCAACAATACTTAATATAACTTGACAATACGCAACAATACTTGTTAACAATACTCAACAACATGTATAAATAACAGCAAAATAAATGTAATGAATGGTTGCACCTACCATCGCATGAAGGGCCAAACCCTTAAATAGAATGTTGTTAATCAGCCTACAACTGCACTGGTCTGATGCATAAATGTACTTAATTTACAAATGTCCTTTCACACTTATTTTGCAAATCATTTGAAATAAAATTCACTGTTTGAGCTTATTTTCATAAAAACAAAACAATCTCCAATTTTTTTCACATGCAAGAGAATTCCCGGTGGATATCTACCAGATAAACAAAGATTTACTGTAGTTGGATTTGAATTGAAATAGAAGAAGTACACAAGCTATTGTGACACTTTGTAAATCTGCTGTTCCTTTCTGGACAAACCATTTTTTCAACAGATTTCCTTTAAAAAGCACTGAACGATATTCTGTTCCTCTTTGCTTTCTGTAACCTTATATATTTCTCAAGGCTATTAAATAGATGACATAAATGTAATAAAATGCAGCACAGAAGCATGAAACAGGTTCAGTGCACATTTAGAGTATCTACTTTGCAAATTTGGCAGGTTAGGGTTCTTGCTCCAGGCACAAACTTCAATATGAATGGTGCAGTCGGATGGGCAGAATATTTCAAGCAAACTAGATCAACACAGTAAACTGCCGTAATAGACCAGAAAATGCAATTTAGAAACATCCCCTAAGGCTCTGGTTTCAAAGTCAAAACATCAAAGCTTCTTAACATTGAATTGTCCTAGGCAATTAAGAAATTGTACGAAAGCCAACTTTAACAAGTGCACGTAAGTTTTTGAATGGCTTGGTGTAGTGAAGTAGTCGTTAGATATAAAATGCTATGCTATTCTCTTTCTGATCTGTTTATAAAGCTTGTTTATATATATATACTTGACCCCATGGCAAACTAAATCCACTGAATCCGAATGTCACTCCACTTTAGTTTCAATAGCACAAAGTTGCATCAAAATTGTATCAAAGTTTGGTACAATTTGACCAGCAGCTTGATTTAAAACTGCCTAACCCCAGTTTTCCCAATTCTTTAAACATTTGTATTTACAAAATTACAGAATATGCTCCCATTTCCAAACAAGTAATCAAAGACCAGAATTTAAATCCCTCTATGACAACTTATTTCATTTTGAAAACAATCTGAAATTCTGTGGGGAAAAAGTAATTAAAGATTACAAGAAACATAAAATGTTCTTAAAATTCATCTAGTTTACTAACGCCTTTCGATAGAAGAAATTCTTATGCTCGCTCATTAATTATGGCCAGGCCCACCAATGCAGTTGATTCTTAAATGACCTATGAAACAGACATGCAAGCCACTTAGATGTCTAATTGGCACTATATTCAAGGAAATAATGGACATCCTCATGAAATGTTAACTCTGCTCTCTCCACAGACATTGCCTGATTTGCTGAGTGATTCTGGCATTTTCTGCTTTTACTTTAATCTTTCATTTTAATGCCAATGTGCATCTTGAGGTTCTTCAAAAACTACAGATCCCATTCCCAGCCAAATCTTACATATTGGCCTCCCATAGCTGGTGAATCAGCTCCTTCATGTTGAACAACACGGGGGTCCAATATCCATCACCAAGTTTGGTAGGACCACCAGTGGCTAAATCACGGAAGACACAACTACCAGAATGAATTGGTAACTAATAAACAAACAAGTGAGGACAAATCTACTTGATTTTGTTCTCGTCAAAGTAACTGGCAGACACAACTGTCCACAGCAGAGATGGTAAAAATGAGCACCACCCACTTTGTATGCAAACAAAGTCCCATTCTTACTCCAACAAGCCTATCCCTTGTGTTGACTAACACTTGCATTATGCTACAAAGGATAAACACAGAACACTTCTGGCATCTCAAAGCTGGACATCCATGAAGTACCGTTGACCATCATCAGCAGCAGAAATGCATATCGCCATAATTTGTAACCTCATAACCCAAAATCTCCCTCACTGCATCATAAAGCCAGAACAATCCTGGATTGATCAACAATGCAGAAGGACATAAGGGCAGAAGTGACTGTCATTTATATTAATATTTATATTTTAAAAAATGAGATGTTAGCCTGCTAAAACTGCAATAAAGTATTGTGTTAAGTAGACAGAACCAGGCCATAACCAATAAATCAAACCAAAGTATGCAGCTCCATCACATCTCGTTGTGAATAGCAGTGGACAAGTAAACTGTTAACAACTGGACCAGGCTCCAAGAAGAACCTACCCTCCACAAAGGTAAGGGCCCAGCACTTATGTGTTAGAAACACAATTCCAAAACTATGCCTCTAGTCAAGCTGTTTCCACACAATCATAACACAAGTCTCTACCCAACCATGTGTTGAACTTCCTAAGAATCGTTCGAGCTGCACTCATTCTAGAGTCTTCCATCACACTCTTTATACACACTTGCAGATTTTAAGTCGTAAGACGGAAGCTCATCAATCTTCAGCTTCATCAACGACCTTTCTTTGATCTATGATCAGAAGTGGGGCTGTTCCATGGTGGTTGCACAATCTACATTTCATTCTCAGCAAATGAATCAGTCTGTATCTGCAGACGTCTACACCTAAACAACATTCAAGTATGGGCTGGTAAATCCCGACAAATATCTGCACCGTAAAAGTAGCAGGCAATGACCATCTCCAAAAAGAGAGAATGCAACCTTTTTAGCTTGACATCCAATAGCATTGTCTCACAAAGAGTCACCAGTGACTACTGGGTATGCTACATGACCAATTCAGAAACTGGATGAGTGACTCACCTCTTAAAATCTCTCTAGGATGAGTACAGCTCTCATAACATCCAGGACAAAATTGACCACACAACTGATATGCCTCCAATACATGCAACATTCATATCTTCCATCACCAGCATACAATGGTTGCATTTGGCACTATCCATTAAATCCATTGCAGTTATTTGCCCTGGCTACTGTTTCACCTCCATCTGCAGGATACCCATCAAGATACAGAGCAACCTGTTTTGGAAATAAATCACTGATCCTTTAGCATTATTTGGTTTAAACCCTGGAATTTCCTATCCAACACCGCAAGAAGCACTGCAGAAGCCAGCTCACTGTGTCAAGTGCGATGAATAGACTATAAATGCTGGCCTTCCCACCAATGCCCAGAGCCTCCAAATTATGAAAGAAAAATAAAGACAAAAGCTAATTAAGATTTTGACAAAATTAAACTCAGACTACCATGTACAGGAGCAGAGTTAATCTACAGGACATAAGAGAAAATCTTAATGCTACATTGTTTCCACTCCAGAACCAAGATCACCCTAATTTTAATACAGGGACAATTGTTGTCCCAATACACATTCATACAACAAGTCATTATTGACTCTCTCAGTGATGCATATGAAAGAATATGCCTTGCACTTAACATTGTAAAACAAACATACTCTACCAATCTGCCTCACTATATAGCATTGCCCTCTGACAGTAAAAGTTCACAAAGAAGCCGATAACTCGGGAGTCTTTTCTCAATGAAGGTGGTCAGTGATAATGAAATTCAACACCACCTTCATTGTGCCAACACAGCTTTTATTCATCTCCAAAAAGAAGGACTTTAAGATTAATATTTCAAGCACAGCACAAAACTCATGGACTAACAGAAAGCACTCATCCTTAGTCTCCTGTATCTGTGGCATGAACAAAGTACAGTTGACACCACAAAACACCAGAGAGAGACCACTGCTAATGTCTCCACAAAATCTTTCAAATTCAACGGCAGCATAATTGAAACAACATCAGCCTCCTCTCCTCGGCCAACATTGCCAGTATTAAGACTCTATAGATTGGCAGACAGTTCTCATGGACAAACTGAATTATTCAATCCTAAAGTGGAACCTATAATCCGAGCTCCATTGTGGGTTATCGGGTAGATTTAGGAAAAGATCCAAGAAAGTTGCCAGAGCCTCTTTTTAAAATAATGTGTAATACGCCCATAAACATCCCTGACCCATCACTACTCACATGTAGAAACAATTAGGACTTGCGTACTGGCCAAGGAGAGGAGGCTGTTTCACATGCCTCACTAGTGAACTTGGAGGATATTATGGAGACAGCATGGATGGCATCTCTCTGGGTTTAGAACTGCTAGTTCTAGGTTGCATATGTCTGAGAACCATACAGGACATCGCACATCACTGTTTTCTAGTTTCAAATCCATCGACTGAGTGCACAATGGAAGCAATATACTACCTTCCAAATAAGGAAGAAAGAAAAACAACCTCCCAAAGTTAAAAGACCATAAATATCCAAGCTAGACTTAAGGAAACATTACTTTGTCGTGTTTAAAATTGTTTTTCTTATTTGTACGACATATATCATCTCCATCTATTGTTCAATTATTTGCTTTGGTAATTTAAGATATGATGCTCAGGCAGTCTTGAATAAACTTCTATTAAATTATGGAGACTTACAGTATGTTGAGAATAAACCATCCACTCTGATTAAACCTATGCCATATTGAAACCCCAGGACATAGATAAGCTTTCTGGGGACTCAAACACTTCTCTCTGTTTCTATAAAGGTTTTCACAAAACCTCAATTTATTTAAAATTAAATATGGCAGTGAAATGAGAAATACGATGTGTAAATAAATATTGAATGAAGGCAACGGTTAGAAATAACAGTTTGCATTTTTTTTATTATTGAGTAGGCAGTGATAAACCATTTCTACTGATATTAAAATTTGCAACCAGAGGCTACTAACTTAAGATCTCTGGTAAAATAATTCATGAGAGAAACAAAAACTAATCTTATATCATTTGATTGAGCAAAACTTCATGAAAGGGTAGTTGAGTAGCTGCACCTATAACTTCAACTGAATTAAATATATTCACTTTTAGAAGGACTTTGCAAAAATTTGGGAAAAGTGGAATGGGAATTAAAGAGCCCCAATACAGACTCATAGACTCAAAAAAGCATATTGTTTGAATGTTATGAACCTATGATACGAAGAGAATGGTCCCTATGAAAAGCTGAAAAGTTGATGGGGGGGGGAATGAAGAGGAGATAGGACTGGTGGTAGGATCATATTGGAACTAACACAAATGGAAGATCAGGAATGTGTTGGAGAAGGCGGTTGGTGAAAGTAGAGGATGAAGGGAAGTCTGGTGCTGTTCTTTCTGCAGAGCAGGGTGGGGTGAAAATAGATGTACAGGAAATGGGGGAAACATGCAAGGGCTCCATCAACTGTACCAGATGGGAACCGAGGTTTCACGAAGAAGGAGGACATTTCAGAAGGCCGAACAGATGAAGCAGACAACTGCCTGAACAATTAAGATGCACCTATTTGTATAGTAATACTTTTACTGAACTGTATGCAAAATACCATAAAGTACCATTGAACCATTGAACTTTTCCACCATTTCCATGGCACTCATTTGGAAGATAATGGAATTCTTTTCACTTGCTCCAATGAGTTTAACTCTAAAACTCTCTAGGAGCTTGACAAAATCCAGGACAAAACAGCTTATTCGATTGGCAGCCCATCCACTGCCCTTAACATTAATTCCCTCCACCACACACATGCAGTGGTTGTGATATGTATCATCTCCAAATGAACTGCACTTACTTGCATAGACTACTCCCAACAGTACTTACCAATTCGCCACCCAGGATAAGATCAACAAGTGGATAAAAAGCACAATCTTACAGTTCACCTACAAGTTACACAGCAATGCTAACTTGGAAATATCTAATGATAGTTCATTCAATGAGTATAAATCCTGGAAATCCCTGCCCAATAGAATTGTGGAATATCTGTGAGGACAGATTCAAGAAAATAGCTCAGAGGGCAATACCTTAATACTTTCAAGGGCAAGCACAGTTGGGCAATACGCACTTGCCTTTTTTACAATACTTGCAACCGAACGTTTAAATAATTGAAAAGCAAAAATATTGATTAATGGATATAAAACAGACAGTAGGAAAAGAAAAATTCAATTTGCAAAGTGTAATTAGTGGATTCTTGCAATGACCAGAGCTTGAGCCTCAGCTACTTACAATCCATACAACATTCTCCTCCAAGGCAACTGGGCAAAATATCTAAACCTATTGAAGACAAACCAAGTGAGTAAAAATCAGACTGCTGGAGGAATTTAACACACAGCAACTGACAGATGCTGGATACAGAGTAAGGGACAGTTAATGTTTTGTTAAGGGACTGGGCAAGAGTTGACAAAATGTGTATGAAGGAACTGCAGATGATGACCTAAAACGAAGATAGACATAAAATGCTGGAGTAACTCAGTGGTTCAGGAAGCATCTTTAGAGAAAAGGAATAGGTGATGTTTCAAGTCGGAACTCTTCTTCAGACTTGACACTAGAGTTGATACGCAATCATTTTAAAAGAAAAATACAAGTAACACGGTGGGTCAGGTAGCATCTCTGGAGAACATGACTAGGTGACATTTTAGATCGGGACCCTTCTTCAGACTGATAGGCAGGATGGGGGAGAGAAAAAAAAGCTGGAAGAGAGGTGGAGCAGGACATAGCCTGGCAGGTAATATGTCCAGGACAGAAAGGTCAGTATGGGAATGGGAAAGAGTTAAAATAGTTATTAACGGGAGATTCAGTAGGATCAAGTAGGATTGTTGCCAAGTCTGTGCTTGGTGTTGCCGATGTAGAGGAAGCCACATCAGGAACATCGGATGCAGTAGCTGAAGTTGGAGGAGGTGCATGTGAAACTCTACCTCACCTAGAAGAATTGTCCTTACTCTCATGGGCTTGTCCTTACTCTCATGCCAGAGTGAGGCCACACACAAACTAGAGGAACAGCACCTCATATTCCCCTTGGGTAGCTTACAACCCTATGGTATGAATATTGAATTCTCCAATTTTAGATAACTATAATAACCCCCCCCCCCCCCCCCCCCCACCCCCACCCCCCAACACTCCAACTTGTTTCCCCACCCTCTCCTCACTGTGTTCCTCAGCAATTTGTTGCTTACACATATACTTTGCCTTTTAAATGATTCATTGATTCTTGCAAATACTGGAATTACCTTTAAAGAGAGATTGACTAGAATGCATACAAGTCTCACCCAGAAATAAAAAATCCAGGGGAGACATTGGCAGACTGCTTCACCCTAGTCACAGAGCCTGGAATAAAGTGTATATGGTTTTATGATGAGAACTGAAATGAAAATGAAATCCCCACTACAAGCAGGTGTGGATGCTCAGTGGGGATTTCTCCACCACCACCTTCTGTCATCCATGACCAAGCCGCTTTTGGATCCAACTTACCAATTCACCATGGATCCCGTGTAAATGAATCTTCTAGACCTGCCTGTCATGAAGGACCTTGTCAAAGGCTATAAGGTCCACACAGACTGAGGGGTAATCGTACAGAGGTGGATACAATCATGAGGGATACAATAATCAACAGTCTTATTCCCAGCGTAAGGGAATCAAAAATAGGTTTACCATTTAATAGGAACCTGAAGGGTAGCTTTTTCATACATAGGGTAGTGGGTACATGGAACAAGTTGCCAGAGAAAATAGTTGAGGCAGGTGCAATAACAACATTTAAAATTACATTTGGACGGGTACATTGATAGGGAAGGATGAGAGGAATATGGACAAATGTGTGCAAATATGGTTAGCTTAGATGGGGCATCGTGGTTAGCATGGTTAAGTTGGGCCAAAGAGCCTGTTTCTGTGCTGTATGACACAGCTCTCATAATTTCTTGCTTAAGTATATTCCTGCTTCCTTTGTACTTATCATGGGCCTGTCCAAATTCAACTTCTTAAACCTTACAATATCTCGTCATCCAAGGTTCCAAAACTTGTCATCTTATCTTTTATGCTCACAGGGACATCCTGGTGCAGAACTGGCCTTCAAAAGATACCCACATGTTGCATATGAATTTACCCCCCAAGTAGCTGCTCCCAATCTATTCTCACTAGTTCCTGAGCAGGCTCATTGTATAGTAGGTCCAGTAGGGCCCCTTCCCTCGTTGGACTCACATTATATTATTTCAAGACTTCCTCCTAGGTGCATTTAACAAATTCTGTTCCATCTAAGAACATGGCTCAAGGAAGTCCCAGTTACAATCATCCGCTACAATACCAATGCTGTTTTTACAAGTTTTCATGATCTGCCTGCATATGTGTTTCTCTAGATCGCACTGACAAATGGTAACTTATATTATATCCTATCATAGTGATTACACTTCTCTTATTCCCAAGTCTTACCCAAACAGGCTTTGATATGATTGACTTAAATGTTGTAAACTACATTGAATCCTTTAAAGAAAAAGAAAAACAATAAACATTGAATAGTCCTGGTGAAATTATAAGATCTAGATTTAAAAATACAAAATAGCAGTGAATAAAGTCTTTGTGCCAAATTTACCCCCAAGAAAATCTGAGATTTGAATGTTTTGCAATGTGAAAACTAAGACCTCAGTCTATCAGCTTAGAGGTAGACACAAAATGCTGGAGTAACTCAGCGGGCAGGCAGCATCTCTGGAGAGAAAGAATGGATGACATTTCGGGTTGAGACCCTTCTTCAGACTATCAGATTAGAGGTACAGTTTTCTCAAAGACTAGTAAAATGAATCCTTCACTCAACCATGTGCAACATGTTATCCAAATTTAATTTAATACTACAATATAACAACATGATTTATATGTAAATTGGAAGTTTTAATCACATTCTCCATAGCAAAATATACCTGACATATTTTCAAATTAAGCTTCATGTAAATCATATATAAA
Organism: Amblyraja radiata; assembly: GCF_010909765.2. Classification (NCBI taxonomy): domain Eukaryota; kingdom Metazoa; phylum Chordata; class Chondrichthyes; order Rajiformes; family Rajidae; genus Amblyraja; species Amblyraja radiata. The sequence continues at coordinate 17,915,376 of NC_045983.1, read as the reverse complement.
TATATTAGTACATTTTGTGAAGAATGGAATGACTGAGGAACTCAATATAGTTTAATTTATTCTCATAAGTACCAACATCATACATTCCCAAGTTTGTTCGAATTCTGCATATATCGAAATAGCAGTCGGTTGTTCAGTCCCTCAAACCATGACAACTGTTCAATTTGATTCATTGCTGATCTGCGCTCAAATCCATTTTCTCATGCTTCAATTCATATTTTGAAATATTGCCTCATCAAAATTTAAGCTTACAGTCCAGACTATCCCAACAGGTATAAAAAATAATTCATATGATTAACCGATCTGAAATCCTGCCAACAAGTACTGTCTTTGATTGACAAAAGTTATTTGAATATAAATTGACAAAATAACAATGATATTTCGTCAAATGAAAAGTAATTGACCTGAAACAATAATGGTTTCTCTCTCCACAGGTGCAGCTGATGCTGTCTATTTTCCCTTCAGGTTTCCAGCATATGCAGTGTTTTGGCTGGGTAACTGGGTAATGTACTGCCAAAAATGTTTCGTTAAATCTTAAAATAATACTAGTACATTTTGTGAAATGACTATGTATTGTCATTTTGTAAATACATAGAACAGCACAGCAACTGGTCTTTCAGCCCACAATGCCTGTGCCGAATATGGTAATATCCTCTGCATCCATGTGATCCATATCGCTTCATTCTCTGCATATCCACGGCCCTGTCTAAAAGCTTTTTAAAAGCCACCATTGTATCTGCTTTCATTACCACCCTTGGCAGCACGTTCCAGGCATGCCACATCCTCTTTGTAAATACATACACCATGCACAACCGTTTTAAACATTCCCCCATCTGATTTTAAAGCAATGCTAAAGCTAAAATCTTTGACATTTCCACCCTGAGAAAAAGGTTCTGGCTGCCTATTCTGTCTAAGTAATTTGATATACTTTTATAACTGGTGGTGTATCCAATCTGAGGTTCCCTTTTTATGTGTGTCTGATTCCGAATCTAAGGGTGAAATGTTCCCAATGCAAAGCTTTTCATATGGGAAAGAATGTCATCAAAAGTAGTTTTGTGTGCTGGAGACGTGATATTTCCAAAGCTATCCTCAAATCCATTCAGTTGCCAAGTGTTCTGAGATCTGAGAAATCTCGCTGCCTCAGAAAACAAAAGAAGCAGCTCAAATCAAGCACCTGAAGAAGGGTCTTGACCCAAAACGCACCCATTCCTTTTCTCCAGAGATGCTGCCTGTCCAGCTGAGTAACTCCAGCTTTAAGTTTCTACAGCTTAAATCAAAGACTGCCAATGTTTAATATCATATATATTTAATGACATTAAAGTATATATTGTCGTTGCCCCTTGTTTAACACAAAAATGGTGGGAGTTATGGCTAAGTTTCAGAATATCTCAATTTTACTGTTTAAATCACCCCTGATTTGTATCCCTAATGTGCTTTTGACTACATCTAAAAGAGTCATTAATATAACACATTAGTATTGAATCCTAGAGTGATTAGATTGTGGCATTTACTATCCTATGGAATAATTGGACAAATAGCACATATGCATTAAAAGAGATGTAAGAACCCGATGAAAAAAATGTGGTGGAATAAGTTGGGTGGGTGCAGCTTGTGGAGAGATGAACAACAGCACAGAACAGTTGAATTAGGTGACCTGTATCTATGGTGCAAATTCTGTTCAGTAACATTATGTTCCTGAGCCTTCAAACTTAATCCCAAACCTTTACCTATTCCTCTAGATGTGGTGTAAATAACTAGACTGACAATAAATCAGTGGGTTAAGCAGTTGAGATGTGATCCAGTGCCTAGTTTGCTGGACGAGGTGGACTAATCTCATACTGCAATACAAGGTCATTTTATATAAACATGAGCCATTGGTAAACAGTGCACACAGGGCAGAAGCAAACAATGAGCATCTACAGTTCTTAACAATTGCTCATCCTTGAATTAAAACTGACCCTGTACACCAAAGACTTTGCAAACAAAACGCAGAAGCAAAAAGAGCTATAGCTTGCTGATCTTTTTTTAAATTTTATGTAATTAACTTTTTCTTGTGACAAATATGAGTCGAGGGGAAACAGTCATCATTAGTAGATGGGTCACTGTGCGACACATCACCTACCAATTTCCTCCACAGATGCTGCTGCCTGACCTGCTGAGTTACTCCAGCACTTTATGTTTTGAATCGTGATCATTAGACCATTTCAAGAAACAAAACAGAGAGCTGGAATAACTCAGTGGGTCAGGCAGCATCGCTGGAGGACATGGATAGGTGGCCTTTCAGATCAAGACCATCTTCAGACATTTTAGCAGAGGGGAGAAAGCTGGAAAAGATGTGGGGGTGGGAGAAAGGCTTTGAATAAAGGTCAGAGGGGGTTTTGATTATCAGATGCATGGCCAAAGCCTAAAGATGAAAAGGTAGATAGAAGAGTGTAAGATATGAAGAGGAGTGAAATGTGTTGCAGAGGAAAGGATATGTGTGGAAGGGGAAAATGGGAGAAATGGGTGCGTTTCTGGTAGAGAAGATGGGAGGAAGGGGGAAGCGGGGTGGCGGGGGGAAGCGGGGGAGGTGGGGAGGGAGATATTGCTTAATTGGAGAATTGAATATTCATATTGTTGGGTTGTAAGCTACCCTGGTCTATTTCAAGTACTGTTTGTGGCAGTGCATTTACAGTGAAAGGCTACCTGCCTATCTGAACTCTCACAAGAATAGAGTGATTTGGGGTAAAATGATGGAAGGGTTGGAATCTAGAAAATAACCAGATTAAGGTGAAATAAATATGAGAGATTTAAATGCATTGGATCAACGGAAGCTGACCCCGTTTCAAAAATGTCTACTTAATTATGGCTTAATAACGGCAAAAAAACGTATACTTAAAATCTGGAAAAATGCACCACACCGACGCTCAAAATGTGGATCTCAAACATGTCGGAAATGTTACACCTTGAAGATATGAGATTCGTCCTATTAGGCAAATCAGACCAATTCTTAAAGATTTGGTCTCCATTTATCGATCTATTACAAGCATGTGGTGCAACACAACCTTAGAAATTAAGTCTTTCAGAACTGGGTGAGAGGTGGGTAAAGATATGAAGGAGGCATATCCCTTTCAATTTCTTTCTCTTTTTTTTCTTCTCTCTTTTCTCTCTCCTATTCTTTTTGCTTAGCTCACATCACCTCTGCTTTTCTTTTTCGAGCTATACAATTCTCTCTCTATATTTCTTGCTTTTCTCACCTTTTTTTTCCATTATTAAATTTAAAATAAGAAGTTGTACATGTCTTATATTATTATACATCACTTCTAATAAAATTATATATTTTTTAAATAGATAGCAGCTTAGGTAGATAAATTGAGTTTCAAAAGTTGTAAAGAATTCAAAGTGTTAGAACGTAACAATGTACCTAAAGGAATCCTGATGGGTAGAATTAGATTACACGTAAAACTAACAATGTCTTTCGTAAGTGAAGCATTGAAACATATGGTAACATCACCACATATAATGAGTTTTCCATATTTGTCCCTAAAGCATGGAATAGGTAATGTACAAAATGGTGCTGTTGATGGATTGAACATACTGCTAGCACCACTGTGGAAAAACAAAGCACATTGCTCATAAGAAATTAGATGAACTGTACTGGTCTAGAGTCATATCAATTGCCATATTCAGCTCAACTCGAACAATGAAATTCTTACTTGCTGCAGCTTTACAGGCACATGACCACAACAAATACATATACATATACAATAATACAATAAATGACCAGTTATACTGCATACCCAGACTACACTAGTGCAAGACGAAGTATGCAGTGTAACCTTATACATAGTCCTTAGTATGTCAGTGCTGAAGTAGGCACAAAATGCTGGAGTAACTCAGCGGGTGAGGCAGCATCTATTGAGAGAAGGAATGGGCAGACGTTTTGGGTCGAGACCCTTCTCCAGACTGATGTCAGGGGAAGGGGCGGGACAAAGATAGAATGTAGTTGGAGACAGGAAGACTTGTGGGAGAACTGGGAAGGGGGAGGGGATGGAGAGGGAAAGCAAGGGCTATCTGAAGTTAAAGAAGTCAATGTTCATGCCGCTGGGGTGTACATTATCCAAGCAAAATATGAGGTTCTGTTCCTCCAATTTGGGCTGGGCCTCACTCTGACAATGGAGGAGGCCCAGGACAGAAAGGTCAGATTGGGAATGGGAGGGGGAATTGAAGTGCTGAGCCACCGGGAGATCAGGTAGGTTAAGACAGATTGAGCAGAGGTGTTCAGTGAAAATTGACACCTGGAATGGCGGATACAGTAGAGGAGGTTGGAGGAAGTGCAAGTGAACCTCTGCCTCACCTGGAAAGACTGTTTGAGTCCTTGGATGGAGTTGAGGGGGGAGGTAAAGGGACAGGTGTTGCATCTCCAGCCAGGACAATGGGCCTTTGTGGATAGCTGCAGCTTGGACTTTGAAAATTGCACCAAAACCTGATGACTCTTGCATACAGTCTCATTTGACTATTTCTATATATTTTGTACTTAACCTGGCATTCTATTTTTTATATTATTTTTATTTTCTCTCTCTCATTTATTATATTGTTTACAGTGTATTATGCTTTCATATTCTGTTGTGCTGCTACAAGTAATAATTTTATTGTTCTATCTGACACTTATGTCAATAAAACACTCTTGACTATTAATTATATTAATGCATAGTGATAATTTACTGTACTGAATGCAAGAAAAATAATTTCAATGTATCTTGTAAAATGTGATAATAAAGACCATTGAACCATTGACTGCACAGTGTAATATTTATAACTGCAATTTGTTTACTCACCTGAGCTTCTCCAACAATGCTACCAAGCCAGTTGTTTCTACCATCAACATTGACAAATCCAGTAAGCACATGAGAACACCACCACCTGCAGGTTCCTGCCTGGCAAAGTATTTCCTGATTTCGAAATGTATCGCTGGGTCAAAATTATGGAACTGCCGACAGCAGTGTGGGAATAGTTTCATCAGACAGACTGCAGTGATTCAAGAAGATGGTTTGCGACAATCTTCTAAAGGGCAACTAATATGATGGGCAATAAATGCTGACCTTGCCATTGACTGAAAGCTGAACAAATAAAGAAACACTGTGTAAGAAGGAACTGCAGATCCTGGTTGAAATCGAAGGTAGACACAAAATGCTGGGGTAACTCAACGGGTGAGGCAGCATCTCTGGAGAGGGCGATGTTTCGGGTCGAGTTCCTTCTTCAGAATAAAGAAATACTATCTCTTAACATTGTTGTAGCTTGGAGAGCAATTATTCATGCAACACGTGCAACAGGCTTGCTGATACTGGAATCTTTCATAAAATATATAGTGCTGCAGTAAGTTAGCCGGGCAGGCAACATCTGTGGAAGTAATGGATAGGCTACGTTTCATGTTGGGACCCTTCTTTATACTGAGTCTGAAGAAAGGTCCCAACCCAAAATGTCGAATAGCGAGATTACAGACCAGGTTTGGGTAAGCGAGGTTTGTGGGGTCAGTAACTAAAACCCGCAAGAACCGGTGATCTGTACTTAGACTTTTGTTTTGTGTAACTGATGCTTACATGTTAGAGCTCTCGTGGTTACTATTCATGGCATACCGTTGTTTAAGAAGGAACTGCAGATGCTGGAAGATTGAAGGTAGACAAAAATGCTGGAGGAACTCAGCGGGTGAGGCAGCATCTATGCATTCATGGCATACCAATCACTGCTTTAACCATATGAATGGAAGTCATTCAAGCCTGTTTCAGTACAGGATCGCTATAATAATGCACTGAAGATACTCGGTGCTGAGACTTTCCTTGGCAGGTTATGGGCTTTTTGTTGATCTATACTCAAGCTTTGTCTTTTGTCTTTCTTCCATTGTAATGATAGAGTTGTCTGCATATGAAGAAGCCTGTAATAAACAATACAATAAATATATTTTACTTCGACCATATGTAAGGTAGCTCAAGAAATAGGAACCTAAGATGCAACGCTAAAGAGAAAAATAATTTAAAAGTATGAAGAGAGAGAGCAAGCCTCTGAGGTTTGTGGGATACATTGTGAAAGTATTACTTGTTTGTATTGGAGACAGCAAATCCATTGTGCTTATAATCAATAAATATTGATACAGGTTTGCAATTGTGATAAACAAGTCTCTTTAATTGGTTTAAATTAAATCTTGGAAGTAAAACCAAGTTTGAATTAGCAAATCTTCCAGGCAGACATCTAGATAACTAATGAAAGGAAGAGATTCTTAACATATAAACCATCAGTGATAGCCTGCAATTGATAATTCTCTCCAACCATTTTTAGGATTTTGTAAGAAGGTTTTAGTTGTCTCATTGGCAGTGTAAGATATTAACGTTTTCCAAGAATTACAAGTTATAATGATGTGGCAGTTACCATAATTATCATAGAATATAATAAAAAAAATATATGTGAAACGTGACAACTCCTTCTCCTTGAATTATTCAGTTGAACAGTGGATGACAAAATGGCAGCATTGGTCTTTCTGATGACCAGGAAGACGATGGACTTCCTGGTCATCCTCTTCACAAGTTGGTTAAGGTATTAAGCCAAAACTAGAAGCACTTACATCTCAAGTAGTTCTTTTCAACCTTTGTGGACTTGCAAAATTACCTTGTTTTGAAGGGTTGACAGATATTCTCCGTTCATCATTGTCTAACTGGCCAGAGTGCAGTTGTTATCCTAATGAATATTGCCAATATTTTACATCCTTATACAGCTACTTATAGGTGTGGATGACCACTATATCATTATGTAGGGAGGACCTGCAGATGCTGGTGTAAACCAAAGATAGACACAAAAAGCTGGAGTAACTCAGCGGGTTAGACAACATCTCTGGAGAAAAAGAGTAGATGACATTTCGGGTTGAGATCCTTCTTCAGACACACCTGTGTTGGCTTAATCCTGTAAGGACATGTCCCCAAATAAGTGTCCCTTGAGATCTATATATTGTCTCAGAGTCTGTTTATCAGCCCTTATCACTCGCTGGACTTTAGGCCATTCTTGAACAACTGATTGCATCTCCATCCCATCCTGGGCAGGGAGCTCTAAGTTATGTGGAGTAAGGCTAACTATATTCCCGAATCCAATCAAATAGTGGAAATTCTAAGTATCTTTGTTGACGGGCAGTTTCTTTGTTGGGAGACACAAAGTCAATGTGTCAGATCAATGATATTTCTGAATTCTCCCATTTATCTTTTCCTGGTTGTGAGTCAGTTTCCCATCTATAAATCATCGGCATGTTATATTCAAACTTTTCTCCTGTTATACTCATTTAAATGCCAGTAATCACTCGTTTGCCACAAAGGCAGTGAGCAGTTAAATAATATCCATCCTTGGATGACATTAAACAACAAGCCCATTTTGCCTTTTCAGGTGGATGCAATGAATTCACAGATAGTATTTGAACAGCAACAAAAACTCAGCCGTGTGTTCTGATCACAGTATTCATCCCCCAATTGTTTTCATTAAAGTAATTTATCTAGTAATTTATCTTATCGCCATGGATTGGTGCTGCACTTGCATTACATTTAAGAAGTATTTCCTTGGCTGTAGTTATCTTGGAATATCCTAACATTTTGGGGGGAATGATTTTAATGATTTATTGTGCTAACCCTCGGTTAATAACAAGAATAAATGTAATTTTTGTGATTTGTAAATTTGTGTCTCATCCCAGATTATATCATAATACAGTATGATTCACAACCCTCAAATTAGGTGGTCCTGGTTATTTTTGTTCTTAGTAAGCTGATGGAACGTTTAAAAATTATACCCACAGCATCAGGTAAAACATTTAACTATACCTTATTTAAGAATGTCCACTGTCTGCAAACAGCAATACTATACCAACCAGCGATACTTCTGGTATCTCCCTGCTCTCTGACACTGTAATGATAATGTATATTTTATTATCAGCAATTTTCGTAACCTCTGTTAGTCCCAAATATCTTTCCACTCAGTCAAGTACTTTTTGAAGTGGAGCCACTGTTTCCTCGATTACAATAGTGACAACACTTCAGGAAGTGCTTCATTAATTGTAGTCCTTTGGGACAAGCTGAAGCCATAAAAAGAAAGCCATCTGACTCTATTGTTACTTTTCACTCAGTGTGGATCCACAATGCCTGATAACTGGATTAAGCCTGTCCAAATTGATATTATGTGGGAAATAACCACACAGCAGAAATATTGGTCTGATATTCAACTGTATGTAATGAGAGCGAGGTTCATTTCCAAAACACAGTATACTGAGTTTAGTCAGAGCTTCTCAATGAACTTTCCATGCCCTCCACCCTACCTCCCTAACCTCCAAATACACACAAAACTTTAAGATGATTGCATTTAAATATGTTTTCTTCATAGATCTTGTTAAAATTGGATTTCTAGGGATAGATTAAAGAGTATAATCAAATACTGTGTGAGTCACTATGATTTTACTGGAATACAAGATGGGGACATGAGAAAAACTACTGACTGGAAAAAAGTAAAAGCATTAATTATGATGATGGTTAAGAGTATTAATTACGGTTCGCAGTTTCTTCCAGGTTGTCGTTATCCTTCTGGCTAATTGATATTTGAGAGGACTCCTTCTCAGGAGATTAATTAGATGGCATCAAGGTCCAATGAGCTTGATGGACTGAATGACCCTTTCCTCTGCACGCATCATTCCAGAGAGCTTGTCATTATAATTCTAAACGGTGCTCAGTTTGATGAATGAAGTTTTAAATGTGTTGCATCCAATGTGACTGTGCCTGTGCCTGCATTATCTCCCTGCTTTTGTCAACTTTGTTCACATCTTATTGCATTGCAGAATCTTCTGCATTTTTGATTTGTCTGCCATTGCAGCTGAACCTTGGTGAACAGAAATCCATTCTGCCACAGTGTTTCATTCAAGGAGAAGGGTTTGTATAAACTGCAGTGACAACACATCCACTTTACAAGTGCCCCATCATAGTTAATTTACATGGTTACTCAACAATGTAACAAATGAAAAAATAAAATGTACTTCCAGTGTATCCCAATCCATTCTAACTTCAGGATTTGCTTTGTTTAGTGTAAACTATATTGCCTTCCCTGGAAGCAAACCTACAGGCATCTGATACACATATTCGGGGGTACTTAATCATTCCCTTCTCACTTCCCCAGCCTTGTCCATGTTCTGCTTTAAGGTCGAATCTTTCATCCCAGGCCTCCGATATAATAAACAATCTGCCTTTGGGAAAATGACCTACACACATTGTAAATTTCAATGCTCTCATAAACCGACAGTTGCCTGCAACATTGAATGAATGCCATTTTAGCTTTATCTTAATGAGTTTTGTTGTCTTCTCAAACCAAGTCATGAAAATGAAAGATAATCTGTTTATTATCATGCTGCTTATGAATGCTTGACGTGTGCATATCGACTGCCATGTTTCTTAATCTACCACAGTGGGCATACTTCAAAACTATATATTGAGTTACAATATGATTTGGGACATCCTAAGATTATGGTGAACACAGCATAAATGCAAGGTCGACAAAAATGTTGGAGTAACTCAGCGGGTGAGGCAGCATCTATGAAGCAAAGGAATAGGTGACGTTTCGAGTCAAGACCCTTCTTCAGACTGATGTGGGGGTGGGGGGGCGGGAAGAAGAAAGGAAGAGGCGGAGATAGTGGACTGTGGGAGAGCTGGGAAGGGGAGGGGAAGGAGGAATAAACGCATTTTTTTTTTTAAATTAGCTTCTGCTGCCAAATCTTGGAATTTTCCACCCTTTTATGAATTTGTTTCTTTAATGCTTTACTACTGACAATTTTCCAACACCTTCAGAAATGAAAGAGAACTGCGACTCCGGAGGCCAGTCGAACATCTAAAATAATTAATTTAAGGTGTTGGAGTGGTCATTAAACACTGAAAGAGATTCAGGAAGTTGGAGTTGTAGGGATTTAGAAATGTACATCAAGAGTTAAGAGAATTGATTCAATCTTCTTTCGTGTTCATCTTCCATGTTTCAAATGTTGACATCGCTGTCATCGTCCATCCTGAAAAGGACGCAAGCTTCTGGCGACAATCGGTGGGAGCAATCACTTGTTGCAATAGTTGATGCTGGTAGCAGAATTAGCTCGGGATACTTCCAGTTTCCAGCCCTGCGACGTGGACACTTCTGCTATGGGGCCATTGATTCAATGACTGGAGTCCTTACTGTAAATCTCGCTCTTTGTACAGTTTACATCTGTGTTATGGAAGGGTTGCCTTCCTAGAAAACTACCTATATCATAATTTTCCATAACACAAATACTTTTTACCCATTTAATCCCGTGTTATAAGTGGAGATGCGTCCTTAGGGGAAGGTTTCTCTCAACAATAATGCCTATCAATAAAAAAAGATTTCCTTGTCGATGTCCAAAGCAAATCTCTTAAGTGGTTTGTCTCTGTGAACCTGTAGCCTGTGACCATTGTTCATGATAAACTAGGTGAGTTCTCTCTACATATGTTTGGTGGGGAGAGGTGAATATTCCTGTAGCAAATGGACAATAGATGCTGGCCTTGCCAGTGATCACCTAGATCTTGATAAATAAATTATACATTTTGCCCCTTGATGGGAGACTATTATCTAGTTGCCCACTTCAATATTATGCTAGTACATACTTAACTGTTACACCTGTCCTTATGTTGCATGCATTCCCCAATGGATAAAACAGTTTTTCAGAATGGGAATCAGTCTTTCCAAGTGTGGATGCCGCATAGTTTGCAGTCCTTCCAGGAGGTGATCAAATACTAAGCTGACAGCTGACACCACATTTCAAAATTGTAATAGCTTGAACTGGGAAAAAAGTTTCCACAAAGTCTTGACCTTCAGTTGGACAAAAACCTTCATTGCAGTCATTGATCTGATGATGGACTGCAGTGATGCATCGGGGAATTTCAAGATCGTGGCTGTATGTCAGCTGTCGTCTTTCTGAATAGGGCAGATCGATTCCTCTGTGTGACCAGGCCAGCATTCATAGAATCATAGATAGTTTCATGCCTTGTAGTTTAGGTATCGTGCACGGAGCTAGTTGATTAATTGTCTACCTACATTAGAACTTTGGCAGGACGTCAGGCAAAATATCACAAGCATTGGTGGAGCAAATGATTGGGGATTGTGTAAGGTTATCCCGGCACACTTTCATTGGCAGTCATGGGCATGTGAGTGAATGAGTGAATGAGTGAGTGAGTGAATGTGAGTGAGTGAGTGAGTGAGTGAGTGAGTGAGTGAGTGAGTGAGTGAGTGAGTGAGTGAGTGAGTGAGTGAGTGTGTGTGTGAGTGAATGAATTAATGAATGAATTAATTAATTAATACTCTATTGTCATATGTGACAAGTCAGAGTGAAATTCTTTGTTTTGTATACCCGAGGTCCTCCTTTGTTCCCAGCGGCTCATCCTCCAGCTCCCATGTGACCCGTCCTCATCTGCCGTTTAATCAATGGTTGATATTATTCACCAGTCAAAAGTGATTACAAAGATGCAAGCTTGGTGGGAATGGTGAACATTATGGTGCTGAATGATCTATTAGTCATAAAGTACCCATTGTAGCTATCTGTTGAGAGAGGGAATAATGTGCAGGGTTGTAGAGAATCAGCAGGGGTACGAGACTGATTTAATTATCCTGTTAGGACCTGGCTAAGACCTGATGACCTGAATGGACTGTTTCTGTGTCATAGCAATTCAGTGATTTCAAACATGTAGTGCTTGCCAAACCAATGTGAGACCATAGATAGGCACAAAATGCTGGAGCAACTCAGTGGGTCAGGCAGTATCTCTGGAGAAAATGGATAGATGACATCCAGGTCAGGACACTTCTTCAGATTGATTGCATCAAGGACAGTGGGGGACAAAAAAAGGAGTAAGGAGATTCCCTGATAAGCCAATTAAGACCAGTGAGAACCCAAGAAGGATTAATAGTTCTGAACTGTGGGGCAGGGTAATTTTAGTGGAGGGTGAAGGGGAGGGGTAGGAAAAGGAGAGGAGGGAAGAGGAAGCTGTTTGCCGTAGTTACCTAAAATTGGAGATTTCAATGTTCATACCGTTGGGCTGTAAGCTATCTGAGTAAAATTCCTCCAATTTGCATGTGTCCTCACTCTGGCAATGGAGGAGCTCCAGTATAGAAATGTCAGAGTGGGAATGGGTGAGGGAGTTAAAAGTTAGCAACCGGGAGGTGCAGTGGGCCTTGGCGAACCAAGCGCGTGTTCAACGAAGCAGACCATGGTAACTTGGTAGAAAAGACTACAAAAAGTAGTAAACACTGCCCAGTCCATCATCGGCTCTGACCTTCCTTCCATCGAGGGGATTTATCGCAGTCGCTGCCTCAAAAAGGCTGGCAGTATCATCAAAGACCCACACCATCCTGGCCACACACTCATCTCCCTGCTACCTTCAGGTAGAAGGTACAGGAGGCTGAAGACTGCAACAACTAGGTTCAGGAATAGCTACTTCCCCTCAGCCATCAGGCTATTAAACCTGGCTCGGACAAAACTCTGATTATTAGCAACCACTTTCTGTTATTTGCACTACCAGTTTATTTATTCATGTGTGTATATATTTATATCATGGTATATGGACACATTTATCTGTTTTGTAGTAAATGCCTACTATTTTCTGTGTGCTTAAGCAAAGCAAGAATTTCATTGTCCTATACAGGGACACATGACAATAAACTCACTTGAACTTGAACTTGTGACTTGGAGAGGGCCAGAAGGCACTTATGGAACTCTAAACTGTGTAATATAATGTCATGGAACAGAGCAACTCATGTTACATCTGTACAAAACACAGGTGAGATCATGCCTGAATTATTATGTGCAGTTCAGGTTGCCATACTATTGGAAGGATGTGATCAAATTAGAGGGGTTGCAGAAAACATTCATAAGGATGTTCCTGGGACTGGAGGGTTTAAATATAAAGAAAGACTGCATTGGCTGGGTTGAGGTTTAAGATGAAGGGGGAAAGATTTAAAAGGCACCTGAGGTACAAACATTTCACGCAGAAAGTGATGGGTAAATGGAACGAACTGCCAGATGGATTTAGAGGTAGGTAGATTACAGCGTTTAAAAAGCATTGGGTCCGGTTCATGAATAGGCAAAGTTGTGACAGATATGGACCAAAACCAGACAAATGGGTATGTTGGTCGGCATGGACTGTTTCTATGCTGTACGACTCTGAATCTGGCCAAATAAAATTTGCAGATGAGATAGATAGAAAACTCTTATGGGGCTTTTTCACGGGGCAAGTTGACGCAAGATGTCACCAGAGTGAAGTGGTCGTGGTCCAGCACGAGTCTCGCACGATATAACGGGGAGTAGATAAAGAGTTCCCAAGGTACTCGGCATTTCTGTTATTTGTGCGAGTGACTTGTCCGTCTCCCGAGCTTTCCCGTTAAATCTTGAATGAACATCGTGAACTACACGTGACACAAATGATGTAACTTTTTTTTTCACACACTATAAATATCCTCCCTTGGTTGAATTGGCTCATTTGGAGACATGTTTTACTGTGTATGTGGGAGACACAGATGGACTGAGCACAGTACCTCGGTCTTACTGTGTGTGGGAGAGGGGGAGAAAGAGACGTACACTCACAGAGGCAGAGTCTCTCAGCCTGTGTAAGAGGGAGGGAGAGAGAGAGAGAGGCACACACAAGGTGGATGTGAAATCTCACCTGCCTGTTTGTGACAGACACCCGCCGCCAGTAAATGAAGACACCCCCATCTGTCTCCCCCTCCTCTCCCTCGACTCCCCCACCTTTCCCTCCCAACTCCAGTCCCGTCCCGACCCCCTGGGAAACTGAATAGAGCAACAATATAGATATAGAAACTGAAACAATATAGAAACTGAATAGAGCAACATGGCAAAAACATCTCTGACACGCTTTACCCCCTTTCTTTGAGATTTTCTGGGAGCCATCTCTGCAAGTGTTCCTGTTAAAAAGATTATCCAACAATGACAATTAGGTGGGACGTCCTCGAAGGACACATGTTCCCTTGTCGATATTGAGACCACCTTTTTTACTCACCTTCTGTCCCCTCTGTCCAGCTTCCGGGTTTACCGTTCGCAGGAGTTCCCACGCGCTATATCTCTAAAATCTGAAGTTAGATAATGTCTAAAGGAACTGCAGACGCTGGTTAATGCTGGTTAATACGCACAGAAGGACACAAAATGTTGGTGTAACTCAGTAGGTAAGTCAGATCTGGGAAGAAAAACATAAAAAGTTGGAGTAAGTCAGCGGGTCAGGCAGCATCTCTGGAGAAAAAGAATAGGTGGCGATTCGAATCGGAACCCTTCTTCAGACAGCCTAATCGGAATTGAGTCTGAAGATGTGTCTCGTCCCGAAACATCAGCTATTTTTCTCCAGAGATGCTGCTTGACTCGCTGAGTTACTCCAGCTTTCTGTGTCTGTCTTCGGTTTAAACCAGCATGTGCAGTTCACTCCTTACACGGGTCTCTGTACAACATTGATTGGTAGCGTTCCGGACCCTGCTTCAGAAAGGCATCAATCGCTAGTCGGCGAGGACTCCGACCTGTATCTCTCAAAGAAGTACATGTGAAAAATTTCTCACGGACCATAAAAATGCGTAACCTTTCAGTAAAGTCCCTTTTAAAGTCCCTTTTAAAGATTATAGTTATTTTCTTGAATCTCATTAACATAACTCATGAATAAGTTGATGTCCATATGCGGATGCAAATCTTTATTTTTATTTATTTTTTAAATTCAATCCCACAGAAGACAATTTTTACTCACCTTCTGTCCCCTCTGTCCAGCTTCCGGGTTCACCGTTCGCAGGAGTTCCCACGGTACCCGCAAGAGTTATTACGGATATCGCACGGATATCGCACTGGCCACTACGTCCATATAATGTTGCAATGTTCAACCACAAGTGTACAAGTCACTCTTGGAGAAATTCAAACTTTCTTGAATTTTCTCCCGAGTGACCAAGATACACGACTACCTGCCGTTAGCGCTACGGTTGTCCACGGTGGTCCACGAATGCCGTACTGTTATCGCACGAGGTTCCCACGATGTTAAGCTCTGGTTAACTCTTGCGTCAAGTTGCCCCGTGAAAAGGCCGCTTTAACATCTAAATATTTACCTGAATATGTCTCCAATTTTTATTTCTGTTGTTTATACATGCCAGCACCATGTGCTGATTTGACATCACTCACATTTATTCCATTGCCAAAGCTATAATGTCCTTGCTGAAATGTAATTTTCCCATATAAAATCTTGCTCTTGACTCTGGAGCAGTTAATGTGAATAATATCAAACATCATTTGAATTGTCACTGAGACGCCCCTGACTATACATTGCCAATTTATGCTATGCATTGAGAATAGAAGCATCTCTTGCTGGTTTCATTATACTGCAACTAGCTTTGAAGTAATATCTTTTCAGCTGAAGAAGCTAATCTTGTGCCAATTACATATTCCCTTGATTGGGCTGTTGAGCAAAATATCACAGAATCTGACTGCTTTTAACAACAGCTGAAGCTTCCCCTTTCATTAAGGGACGTTTCTAGCTGATTCCCTTTAAATACATTTTTCTGACAACACAAAGTTTGAGCTTCTCCACAGCATTTTCCGTCACTGTTTCAAATGAAAAAGCTTTGACATTTATAATGCAGCTATTATGCATAATTGTTTTGCCATGAAAGATTTTTACCCCACATTGAGTAGGAGGATTTTGCATTTTACCAATAATTTCTGTTCCAGTATGGCATGCTGATAACCCAAGGGATCTGTGCATTTCATGCTTCTTTCGCTAATGTGCCAATTTTCCATTAAGAAAAAATTCTCAGTGTATTTGTGCAAATTAAACTGGTGGAGTCAATGTTATTATTCTATTAATCCATGGGCTGCATTCTATACTTTCATAGAACACCTGTTGTGAAATTATGCCTCTTAAAAAATTATTGTATGTGTACTGCTCGAGAAACAATTCATATTGATTTAGTGATATTTTTTAGCCAGAGAATACAACGTGGCATTAGTCTATTTTATGATCCATTGCTCATCTAGAATACTATCAGCTCCAAAGTAAAATTCCAAACTGACGATCCTTCATTCATTATTCAACCAGAATTTTTCTGGAAAGATTCTATTTTAAATGGGATATGTAGCTGGATTTTTCGGAAACACACAATGTACGTGTATTGCAAAAGTGAAATTGACTCTGACCACTGTTTTGGAATTACATTTCCCACTAAATTAATTCTGTGCAGGATTGCACAGATTAAAAAAATGTATTTCAAGTCAAGTCAAGAGTCAAGCCAAGACATTCCAGGTGCGACAGAGGTTCACCTGCACCTCCTCCAACCTCATCTATTGCATCCGCTGCTCTAGATGTCAGCTGATCTACATCGGTTAGACCAAGCGTAGGATTGGTGATCGTTTCGCCGAACACCTCAGCTCGGTCCGCATTAACCCACCTGATCTCCCTGTGGCTCAGCACTTCAACTCCCCCTCCCATTCCGAATCCAACCTTTCTGTCCTGGGCCTCCTCCATGGCCAGAGTGAGCACCACCGGAAATTGGAGGAGCAGCACCTCATATTCCGCTTGGGCAGTCTGCACCCCAGCGGCTTGAACATTGACTTCTCCAATTTCCGGTAGCCCTTGCCAGTGGCGGACTGGGTCTAAAAATATTGGTTGCCAAGAGACAAAGGGCCCACTTCATCAGGGGCCCACTTGATATAGGGGGCCCACTTCATCAGGGGCCCACTTGCCATCGGGCAAGCTGACACCCTGGCCAGTCTGCCACTGGCCCTTGCTGTCTCCTCCCCTTCTCAGCTCTCCCTCAGCGCTCTGGCTCCTATTCTTCTTTTCTTCTTCCCGCCCCCCCCAGCCTACATCAGTCTGAAGAAGGGTTTCGGCCCGAAACGTTGCCTATCTCCTTCGATCCACAGATGCTGCCGCACCCGCTGAATTTCTCCAGCACTTTTGTCTACAGTCAAGTCAAGAGAGTTTTATTGTCATGTGTCCCAGATAGGATAATGAAATTCTTACTTGCTGCAGCACAACAGAATATGTAAACATAATACAGAACAGGAGATAAAGTTCAGTGTGTCTATAGACCATATATATACACAATAAATAAACAGATAAAGTGCAATAGTAATAATAGACTGTTATTGTTCAGAGCTTATTTGATGTCGTGTTTAATAGCCTGATGGCTGTGGGGAAGAATTTGTTCCTGAAACTGGATGTTACAGATTTCAGGCTCCTGTAACTTCTTCCTGATGGCAATGGAGAGATGAGTGTGTGGCCAGGATGGTGTGGGTCTTTGATGATGTTGGCAGCCTTTTTGAGGCAGCGACTGTGATAGATCCCTTCGATGGTGGGGAAGTCAGAGCCGGTGATGGACTGGGCAGTGGTCACAACTTTCTGCATTCTTTTCCACTCCTGGATGTTCAAGTTGCCGTACCAGGCCACGATACAGCCAGTCAGTATGCTCTCTACTGTGCACCTGTAGATGTTCAAGAGAGTCCTCCTTGACATACCGACTCTCTGTAAACTTCTCAGGAAGTAGAGGTGCTGACGTGCCTTCTTTATAATTGCATCAGTGTGCTGGGACCAGGAAAGATCTTCGGAAATATGCACGCCCTGTTTTTTACCCTTTCCACCAATGTCCCGTTAATATAATTGGGACTGTTGGTCCCTATTCTACCCCTTCCAAAGTCCACAATCAGAGTTTCAACCAAAAATTGTTGATGATTCTAGCAGTCACAATGGGCTGCATGGTGGTGCAGCGGTAGAGGTTCTGCCTTATAGCGCCTGCAGCACCAGAGACCTGGGTTCGATCCCGACTACAGGTGTTGTCTGTACGCAGTTTGTGCATTTCCCCCGTGACCGCGTTGGCTTTTTCAGAGATCTTCAGTTTCCTCCCACACACCAAAGATGTACAGGTTTGTAGGTAAATTGGCTTGCTAAGAATGTAAATTGTCCCTAGTGTGTGTTAATGTGCGAGGATCGCTGGTTGATGCGGATTCTGGGTCAAAGGGCCTGTTTCCGCACTGTATCTCTATGCTAAACTAAACGAAACTAAATGCCTTTTATTCACTTCAATACTTTAGTGCACTAGTACAGTGAATAGATGTGCCTGAATGCCACTGCAATTAGATAGATGGCGCAGCCCTACCAGGGTAACGAAGCAGCAGTAAATACCAGGTACATCGGCCCAGATGGGAAAGTGGAATAATTGAAAGAGTATACTGTGGTGAAAATGAATGGCCCCGCAGTAATGGGAGGAAGCTCAGTGAAACAAGATGACAGATGTTTTTGTCTTCACGTTTTAATTAAATTCTACCCTCAAGATGATGAGGAATAATGGGACTGGGAAATGCCAGAGCCCTAATGGTACGTTTCAAACACGTACATTCAGTAAGTTATCACGTTTAAAACTTCTATATCATTAGTCTCGCTGGTCTGTGACCTAGGAACTTCAGGCAGGTCACCTGGAGTTTAACCACTTCAGATGTGTAGTGAGCCCTCTTTCTGCATGTGTGGGGATTGTAAATGCGGGTGGAAATCATTCTTAAGTTCAGAAGTGATAGGAGCAGAATTAGGCCATTCAGCCCAACAAGTCTACACCCCCATTCAATCATGGCTGATCTATCTTTCCCTCTTAACCCCATTCTCCTACCTTCTCAGTGGAGCTGCACACTAAATCTCGTTGCACTGACGTGCAATGACAATAAAAGATATATTATTATTATTATTATTATTATTATTATTATTATTATTATTCTCCCCATAACCCCTGACACCTGTACTAATCAAGAATCTATCAATTCAGTGGCAATGAATTCCACAGATTCACCACCCTTTGATGAAATAAATTCCTTCTCATCTCCTTCCTAAAGGTATGTCCATTTATTCTGATGGCCTCTAGCCCTAGATTCTCCTACTAGTGGAAACATCCTCTCCACATCCACTCTATCCAGCCCAGATATATGGGAATAGGGACCAACAGTCCCAATTTCTTAACTGGTCAGATCAACAGAGGATCTAGACGGAAGGCCTTTTGAAGTTCTTGCATTAGTTCCTGATTGTTGTACAGTAAATTAGAATTGCATCCTATAACAAGTAGGAAAAAACTGCAGATGCTGGTTTAAATCGAAGATAGACACAATATGCTGGAGTAACTCAGCAGGACAGGCAGCATCTCTGGAGAGAAGGAATGGGTGAAGCTTTGGGTCGAGACCCTTCTTCAGACTGATGTCAGGGGAGTGGGCGGTGCAGAGATTAGGAACAAAGATGATTCAGACATGCAATAACAACGTTATTTTTCCTGCTTGATTTTCAAAACTAAAGGAATTTTTAATAGACATAAGTTTATTTTTATTATTGCAACGTGAAAATACTAAAGGCTATACGTTATATTGTTTAATAGGGTATCATTGCACAAGTATCAATGGAAGTGATTGCTTGTCAGTTTCAGTACCCACCCGCAATGAAAGTAGTAGATGTGTCCATAAGAGACAATAGTGTCTGATTACTGCATGCTGGCTACATGGAAGCAATTTTTCTCCTTAACTGTTTGTCTTCCAAGACACCTTTTTTTCTGCTTGTACATTTGCAAAGTTACTTTTAACTGTTTCGTTCCCAGTCAAAATCATGTTATAACCAACTCAGCCTGCCTAATACAAGTAATGTACCTAATTCTTCAATAGCGTTATATACAAGTCGTACTGTGGAAACAGGCATTATGGCCGAACTACCTGCATTTGAATTTCTAGGCAAATTTCGTTCTTTGTTATGATAACGTTTGAAACAGAGTAAACAAAATGAACGGTGTTGTTGAAACATCAGTCAGTATGCCTGCTGCACAGAATGGTGCCAAATCCTTGCAATTATACCAGCAAACTGTTTAGTTTAGTTTAGAGATACAGCGCGGAAACAGGCACTTCGGCTCACCGAGTCGTGCCGACCAGCGATCCCCATACATTAACACTATCTTGCACACACTAGGGACAATTTACATTTATATCATGCCAATTAACCTACAAACCTGTACGTCTTTGGAGTGTGGGAGGAAACCGAAGATCTCTGATAAAACCCACGCTGGTCACAGGGAGAACATACAAACTCCGTACAGACAGCACCCGTAGTCAGGATCGAACCTGGGTCCCCGGCGCTGTAACTGTTTGAACAAATCCACTGATTATTACCTCTGTAGAAATCACTGTCTGCAACACAGCAGTAATATGTAGCTGTCACTATGAGGTATTTGGTAATTTAGGGGTTTTTTAAGTTGAATAGTGACAACTAGTGATGTCAACGTAATTCCATGTGCATAGTGTAACTCTGTATGCAGGTCTACTTTTCTGCCTACCTGACTGTTATTGAAAGAGTATCTTTCTTTCATGGAAAGAGCATCCTTCTTTAAAATAAACTCTTTCAATGTTAGCATTGTTGTATGGAAGATCCTTGACAACTTTCTGGAGTGGAGAGATATGATCAGACCAAGTAACAGCAGATTTTGTTAGAGAAATTTCAGTATGAAGTGCCGTTCGTGTGGATCCCCAGTATTTCATTGACCTGCAGTTTGATAATCAGCAGCTGTTCAGCTGCCAAAAAGATGGGAGAGATGCCATCAAAAAAAATCCAGATACACGATGATTTAGCTTCTTTCCGATACTTCAATAATTTGAGCTGCTTCTTAACCTGAATCAAAAGT
The DNA here is from genome assembly GCF_010909765.2 of Amblyraja radiata. Taxonomy (NCBI): domain Eukaryota; kingdom Metazoa; phylum Chordata; class Chondrichthyes; order Rajiformes; family Rajidae; genus Amblyraja; species Amblyraja radiata. Next base: position 17,894,664 of record NC_045983.1, on the reverse strand, counting down.
TGGCCTCTTCTGAAAGTAACAAGCAGTTGTCACATAGAAACCATCTATAAACGAGCACTGGCAATCGTTTGCTGACAAACTGATGGACTGTTGGGCTTTGAAACCAATTCTCCAAGCAGTCTGAAGCATTTCTTCCATATGTGTCAATTATCATAGTTGCTTCTTTACAGAGAACACAGTACTTGAACAGAGTGCCATCTTAAATCTCTACAGTTGTGGACTCTTTGATTTTTCCTGATATGCTCTCTCTGATTCGAGAGCTGACAGCTGTTACACAGCCCTCCACGTTACCTTCTCCAGCGATGGCCAACAAAGCAATCAATGTTTTCATACGTTTCCTGCTTTCAAATTAAAAATGTACCACAAAAGCTCCCTAGGCCACACCATACTTTGAAAAGTAGTTAAAAAATAACCAATGGTCAGGGACTATCGACAGCGGTCTTTCTTAGCCTTTAAGTCAAGCAGGTGACACAGCCAATCCTGCTCATGCACACTGGACCAGCTTTTCCTGCACAGTTCTGGCAGACCTGCATGGGATTGCTGGCATATAGAGTCATAGAGTCATACAGCACGGAAACTGGCCCTTCGACCCAACCTGCCCACACCGACCAAAATGTTCCATCTACACCAGTCCCACCTGCCTTTATTTGGCCCATATCCCTCTAAACCTGTCCTATCCATGTACCCATCTAAATATTTCTTAAACATTGTGATAGTACCTGCCTCAACTACATCCTCCGGCAGCTCGTTCCATACACCTACCACCCTTTGCGTGAATCCTATTAAATCTTTTCTCACCTTAAACCTTTGTCTTCTGGTTCTTAATTCCTCTACTCCGGGAAAGAAACTCTGTGCATCTACCTGATATATTCCTCTCATCCCCGACAATCATTATTGGAAAGCTCAGGAATTTCATGCAAGTTCACCTGACCAGCTGTACAACCACAGGTGCTCCAAATTTCCTGAGAGATAGTAGCTGATAATTCCCTGGCTGAAGATCGACATTGGACACCAGCAGTTGAGTGACAATTTCCCAACAATCATTCTGGAGAATTTTACCATGAAACCTGGCTCAGATCCGCACCTCCGATAATTTTAATTCCCATGGAACGGTAATGGTAGTAACAGGAAAAATGTAGGTTTCAGCACTTTTTAAAATTAACTGTGTTTATTTAACTTTTTTTTTGAAGTTCTAATAACATGTGAATAGTATGGTTTCATTTTGTTAGCTTTTGAATGGTCATGAACTTCAGAGGCACTCAATAAGCCACGGATTACAGCTTAGCTGGCTGTCAGTGCTTTCCTGCCTCTCTGTAGATGGAACAAGTTTGAACTCTGCCATGTCATGCCAAATATATTTGCTAGACTCAGGGCTGCGCAGGACCTACTCAAGTCTCATCTATTGAGGAAAGTGTCACTTGAAAATACGATCAAGATAAAGGATGGACTCCAAAATAGAACTATAAAACATAGAAAGTAAGAAATGCAATTCCATCCTTTGAACATGCTCCGCCATCCAAAACGATCATGGTTGATATTCTGTTTCCACACCATACCATCTTCCTGCACTCTTCCTTGATGCCTTTGGAGCTCAGAAAGTAATCTACCACCTATTATTTAAATGAAAGTAATCTATTACTTATTATTTATTTATGTGAGCAACATCAGCTGCTCACCAGGAGCAATATGACGAAAGCCATGAACTTTCATCAGCGGTGATGGTGGTGGAGAGAGTTAATAGCTTAGAGTTCCTGGGCGTGCACATCTCACATCAGCTGAGTTACCCCAACACATTGATGCACTCACACAGACAGCTCATTAACACCTCAATTTCTTCAGTGATTTGTGGAGATTCGGCATGTCACTAAACACTCCAGTGAATTTCTACAGGTGTACGTTAGAAAGCATACTGACTGGTGTGGTATGTTCAAGAAGGAACCGCAGATGCTGGCGAATCGAAGGTAGACAAAATTTCTGGAGAAACTCAGCGGGCGCGGCAGCACCTATGGAGCGAAGGAAATAGGCAATGTTTCGGGCTGAGTTTCTCCAGCAATTTTGTCTACCTCTGACTGGTTGTATCATGGCCTCGATTTATAGCTCGAATGCCGAGGAATAAAGAAGGCTGCAGAAAGTGGTAGACAAAACTGCACAGTTCATCATGGGTACTGACATCTCCCGCATCAAAGGCATCTACAGGAAGCATTGCATCAAGAAGGCAGCTAATATCATCAAAGACCTGCACCACCCTGTCCATGCTCTCATCTTTTTGCTACCTTTTGGAAGAAGAAGATGATACAGGAGCCTGAGAATTGTTACATCCAAGTTCAAGACCAGCTTCTTCCCATCAACCATCAAACTCTTAAACCACACTGCACAAACCTAACTCCAACCCTTCTTCAGCAACAAACTACTATAGACTTTATTTAGACACAAGGAATTCCAGATCTCGGCTTCCAAAACAAGCCAAAAAATTCTAGAGTGACTCAACAGATCAAGCACCATCTCTGGAGAATATGGATGGGTGACATTTCCGATTGAAACCCTTCTTCAGACGGATTATATTCAGATAGACTAATTTCTTCCAGCTTTCTGCCCCCTACTACAATCAGTCTGAAGATGGGTCCCAACCCGAAACATCGCCTGTCCATGTTTTTCAAGAGATACTGCCTGACCTGCTGAGTTACTCCAGCATTTTGTGTAGTTTTTTACACATTGCTTAAGTTGTACTTTGTATTTTGGCTGGCACTAATATTGTCTGTTTACTTAATAGAACTGATAATTCATGACATTATTGTTTATTATATATTTTATTGCATTGTTTGTTAAAGTGGCTGCAAAGCTACAGCAAATTAAAATTTTATTGCTCTGCTCCAGGTGCATATAATAATTAAACACTCTTCAATCTTGAGGTGATTTGTTGTTTACACATTAGTGCAGTGTTTATACTCCAGTTGATCATGGAGTGGATTCTGCTGATATCTCATTCGCTGCTCCTCCAGCTGCTACCAGATACCTGTGATGTGCACAGCTGTACGGAGTTAAGGAATCCATTGGAGATGTACCGACACATGACCTCGTACTCCAGCCCTGCAAGAGTGGTCATATAAATGGGGATTCAAATTTTCTGTGGAAAAGACAAAGATAATGTTTTTTACTAGGAAGAAAATTGGTAGTGAGGTAAAACTAAAATTATATAACCAGGAATTGGAGAGAGTAAAATACTATAAATTTTTAGGTTTATGGTTTGATGAGAGGATTACATGGATGGTTCATATTCAGAAAGTAGTGGACAAATGTAAGAAGATACTTAATGTAATGAGATGTTTAGTTGGATATGATTGGGGGGCAGATAGAACAGATTTGAAGGCTATATACACTGGGTTAATTAGATCTGTGTTAGATTATGGTTGTGTGGTGTATGGGTCCGCATCAAGTACTTCTCTTAAGAAAATAGACAACATTCAATATCGGGCATTGAGAATATGTACAGGTGCAATAAAAACAACTCCAACAGCAGCATTACAGGTTGAAATGGGGGAGATGCCTCTAGAGATGAGAAGGATACAGCTTTCATTGAATTACTGGATTAACCTACAGGGCCACAGTCAAGAACACCCAGCACAAGTTACTGTCAAACCATGCTGGGAAAAGGAGAGAAGGGAAACAAAAAGTTTTGGATGGACAGTGACCCAGAGAGCATTACAAATCAGCAGAGCACAATTACATGTGGTTCCAACGGTTCCATTACCTTCAATTCCACCTTGGATACTTCTAGATGCAACAGTAGACTTTACAATATTAAAACAGAAAAACAAGGATAAACAACATATTTAGGGACGACAGATGGCACAATGGGCTGAGTGTTCGGCTGGCGACCGGAAGGTAGCCGGTTCGAATCCCGCTTGGAGTGCATACTGTCGTTGTGTCCTTGGGCAAGACACTTCACCCACCTTTGCCTGTGTGTGAATGTGTGTGAGTGATTGGTGGTGGTCGGAGGGGCCGTAGGCGCAGATTAGCAGCCACGCTTCCGTCAGTCTGCCCCAGGGCAGCTGTGGCTACTGAAGTAGCTCACCACCACCGAGTGTGACTGAGGAATGTATGAATAATGCGATGTAAAGCGCCTTGAGTATTCTAGAAAGGCGCTATATAAATCCCATCCATTATTATTATTATTATTATTATTATAATTCAGTCATCATACAGGAATACATTGACAGATACTACAGTTTTGTCCAAATTTATACAGATGCATCAAAAGATTCAGTAGATAAAGTAGGAGTAGCATTTATTGTACCAGAATTTCACATCAAAGTAGAGAAGAGGATCAATAATGAGGTCTCAGTATACACAGGTGAAATTATTGCAATATTGTTAGCGGTACAGTGGGTCGAGGATACTAGGCCTTTAAGGACAGTTATTTGTTCAGATTCAAGTTTAGCAATAAAGAGTTTACAGCACAGCCATTCAGACAGTAGACCAGACATTTTGATTGAAATACAACAAACACTATTCAGAATTCAAATGATGGGGCTTACAGTCATATTTTTATGGGTACCAGCACACATTGGCATTAGAGGAAACGAAATGGCAGATAAGGTAGCAAAAGAGGTAACAAAAAGAAGTAAAATTGATTTAAGTATTAACATAGGTAAAACTGAAATCAAAGACATTATTAAGCAAAGACTGAAGGAAAGATGGCAAAAGCAATGGGAGGAAGAACGGAAAGGACGGTAGTTCTACAGAGTCCAGAGGAAAGTGGGAGAAATGAGATGTGCAGGAAAAAAACAGAAAAGAGGAGACAGTAATTTCAAGAATCAGATTTGGACACACTGGTCTGAACAGTACACTTTTTATAATAGGCAAGCATAATACAGGCAGATGTGAATACTGTGGGCAAGAAGAGACAATAGAGCATGTCATTATACATTGTGAGAGGTATGAGGAGGAGAGAGGACGGATGAGTGAGCAGTTCAGAAAAGAAAGAGTACAATTTGATTTGGTAGATATTTTGCAAGGGAGTTCATATAAGTGCTATCAAATCCTGTTGCTTTTTCTTAGGGTAACCAATTTGTTCGGAGGGATATAGGTTATTAGTATATGTAATGGTGTTGTTTGATCCACACTCCATGCCAGTTGGTGGCGGTAATGCACCAAAAAAGTTGTTTGCCAAACGCCAAAAAACACTACATAGAAGAAGAAGAAGCTGAAGGAGAAGACTCCAGCCCTGGATTCATCAGTGTCCTGAGGTCAGAGACCGGATACTCTTCCTATCTGATCCCAATGTGGCACCACTCATTTTACTTTGCTGACTTTACCAAAAAACCATAAGACTTTTAGGAACAGAATTAGGCCATTCAGCTCATTGAGTCTGCTCAGCCATTTCCCCCCTCAACCCCATTCTCCTGCCTTCTCCTTATAACCTGTGAGATTTACTAATCAAGAATTACCTTAAAAGGTAAGTGCAAGTGTGGTTTTTGTAATTTTATTTTTATGAATATTATGGGTTTAAATTAATTTCTACTGTTTAAATGTCTTTAATCAAATTTATTGTTATTTTTAAAGTATATGTTTTTCAACTGTTTTTTTCCTGATCAGAAACATATAAAAGTCTTTGCGGGACAGGCAGCATCTCTGGACAGATTGAATGGGTGACTTTTCGGGTCGAGACCCTTCTTCAGACGGAAACCCATTCCTTCTCTCCAGAGATGCTGCCTGTCCCACTGAGTTACTCCAGCTTTTTGTGTCTATCTTCGGTTTAAACCAGCATCTGCAGTTCCTTCTTGGATATAAAAGTCTTTGACAGCATTAGTTGTCAGTGGGCCCACTGGGCAGTGCATGTGCAGGGCCTTGGTCTCTGTCACTCGTGATTTGCTGGACTGAAAGGCTGCAGCATTGATGCTGGCAATGTTTTGAGGCCCACATGGCCACCAATAACAACTGCAATGCAGGTGCGAGGCAAGAGTGCAGGAGTGCAGAGTGGGCTAAGTACATTGGGATTCCAAAGATGTACAGGTTTGCAGGTTAATTGGTTTTGGTAAAAAAATTGTAAATTGTCCCTAGTGTGTAGGATACTGTTAGTGCGCGGGGATCGTTAGTCGGCTCGGACTCAGTAGGCCGAAGGGCCTGTTTCCACACTATATCTCTAAACTAAACTAAACCAAATTCAGCCCACTGTCCTTTACGTACAGAACCTTACAGAACCTTATTGTGACTTGTGGTAGAGGACTGGAAGACGTGCACATCAAATCCACTCCCTTCTACATACCCCCATAACTTAGTAACGGGGAAATTTGATTTCAAAATTCTGAGCAGAAATGGAGATGCAATTGCTGGAATCTTAAGCAAAAATCAAAGTGCTGGAGGAACAGCAGACCAGTGAGCATCCGTGGAGGGAATGGACAGACAAAGGACCCCGACACGAAACATGGTCTATCCATTTCATCCAGCACTTTGTTTTCTGAGCAGATGTGCAAGTTTGACCTGTACTGTAACCATGGCAACCACACTGTTTTAATTCCAATATAATATCAGCTCACAATGTGCTATCATCAGATGACAGATGATACATGGGGACAGGGTGATAATTTATTCTAGTCTTTGGAGATAGAAACAGTGATAGATAATACCTGCCCTTAAAAATCTAGACATTTTATTGGGATTTACTCTAATCCATTTCCAACTTTTTAATGAAGCCCCTTGAAAGACAGTTGAAGAAAGTTTCTGTGAATCCTGCATTGGTGGCTAATTGCAACAACTGCATGAGTGAATATCAGGTGTAATATTGGGCTGCATCATAGTCAGTTCAGCCCACCCACCGATTCATTGCCACACTCTAATCTTGCCCTTCTTCCTATCAATTTTCATCTTATACCTAGTGCCAGTACAACTGGCCCACGCCGCTGACCACATGGATATAGTACAGAGCAGAGAGATGGATCTGCCCTTTGCAACTGTTCGCCACTACCAGCTCAATTTGGATCATGACATTCTCCATATGGGAAAGCGGCGGGTTTTCTTCTTTACTCTATTTGGGGAGAGTATGACCCTAGCAGAGAGAAAGCTGGCTGGCGAGATGAGGAGTTCCATGCCCGGCATCCGTGTTGGATACTGACCAACATTGTTGTCGATGCATTTCATTCACTTTCCCTCCACCACATGTTCCACCTAGACCTCCACTCACCTAGGGCAGTCATGGTGGCACAGCGGCAGAGTTACTGCCTTACAGCCAATGCAGTACCGGGTTCGATCCTGATTACAGGTGCTGTCTGCCGTGACCTGCGTGGGTTTTCTCCGAGATCTTCGGTTTCCTCCCACATTCCAAAAACGTACAGGTTTGTGGGTTAATTGGCTTGGTAAATGTAAAAATTGTCCCTAGTGGGTGTAGGATAGTGTTAATGTGTAGGGATCGCTGGTTGGCGCGGACCCGGTAGGCCGAAAGACCTGTTTCCTTGCTGTATCTCTAAACTAAATAAACTAAACTAAACAGTCATTGAGAGTCAACCTCACAACTCAGTGCCTTGGTGCTTTCTGAACTAATAAGGTTTATAACAGTAAAGCAAGTGGCAAATTAAGTGATGACATAAATTGTGTAAGCGAAATAGTTTAATGCTGCCTATAAAATGGATGGTTAATCAATTGGGAATGCTGAATCTTTAAGTATTAGTGTGCCAATCTCACCTTCACAATGAAGATAGTGGAGCCACTGAAGCATCTGGATAAATAAATGGAAAAGACTCCTAATCTCCCTCTATAATAATTCCTTTAATTAATTTATAATCTCTTTCAGAGGCACCCATGCAATCAGTTGGCACTCTATTCTTTAAGCTCCAGACATGATTCTTGTACGCATCATAAATTGAAAAAAAAAAGTGGAAAATGTTGCCAGTATAAAATGTAGCAAAGGCAATGAATATATCCTAATGGAGACAGGGGAGGTGACACAGAAAAAAAGTTGTCATGATAGAAATTATAAAATAGGCTTCAAAACGAATTTAGAAAGGGATCACAAAACAGACAGGATATTCAAATATAAAAGCACCATGTTCTGCTGCAATAAGCGAGTATTGAATTCTGAAAAGCGCAAGGAATCGTGGGATTTGTCAAAGGTAATTCGTGATAAAGAAAAAGCGAATGAAGCGCTGGCTATATAAACTGTGTATAAATTCTTATCTTTATTCATAATTTGTGTGTAAAAATATATTTAATCTGAGGGACGGGGGTGCCAGGTAGCGGGATGTAACAGCGAGAGAGAGAGGGGGCAGATGCGAGTGGGAGATAAGGGGACACAAACATTGGTGTAGTAGTAGACAGCAAAACTTACTAATCAGTCCACCTACATTCTCATCCTAGTCATATGACAAACAACAATGGATCCAGCATCCCTGGGGTTACAGACTCTTAGTCAAAAAATCACTCCTTGACCATTATTCCTTGTCTCCTTTCATAAATCAGTCTTAGATCCAGAGCTTTGTCAAAAGCCTTTTAAACCTGCTGTTGTTTTCAATTTTCTTGGTTACCTGCTCAAAAAAACTCAATCAGATTTGTAAGACAGGATGTCCCTTGCACGAAACCATGTTGAATCCAATTCAATCTCTGCACTTCCAAGTGAGCATAAATTCTGGCCCTTAGAATGTTTCCTAATATTTTCAGAATGATTCCTATAAGGTCCATCGGCTTGTTATTTTCTACTCTCCTTTTTGAATCGGGGAACAATATTACTATCCAATCTCCATATTCTGATATCTCATTCGTGAGTAAGAAAGATGCAAAAAATCTCATTTGAGGGCCCAGCAAGCCTCTCCCACATGCTGGAATAGATCAACTAGAGATGGGCCATATTAGATCTTATATTGGAGAATGAGCCTGGCCAGGTAAGAGAGTCTCCTGGGAACAATAACCATAATTTGTAAGTTTCAAGGTAGTTTTTCATAAGGATAAGTCTGGTCCTCGGGTGAAAGTTTTAAATTGGGGAAGGCTAATTATAATCAGTATTAGGCGGGAACTGGAAAAAATAGATTGGGAGTGGCTGTTTGTGGGTAAATCAACATTTGACATGTGTGAGTCTGTTATGTGGTTGGAGTTCAGGGCCAAAGTGTTCTTGGATGAAAGATAAGGATGACAAAAGTTCAGGAAAATGAACCCAATGTGCAGTCTAACACTGGCAGTTTTCTTAAGAAGTCCGAAAGTGAAAGAAGCACTGAATGTGGCTGTCATCTTCTATCAGATGTTAATTTCTTATTTATTGGTGAGATTGGAACAGCACATGGAACAATCCTTTGTATAATAATTTTATATAATGGCGCCTCAACTTGTCCTCATGTTCAAATTCTCTTACAACATAGCAAGGGGCCAATTCATTTATTGAGCCCATACCAACTCTCCAACTAATGCAATCAATCTTATTCCTCCGCTAATTTCTTTATAACGTATTCTTTCTAGCATGCGCATCAATTCCATCCAGATACTTCAACCAACCATGGTTAGTTACAATAGCCAGTTAATGTTATCATTTTCTCAATGCATAAAAGGAGGCTGTATGTCAGTTCTCAGAACAATTCCGACAATCTCATCCCCCCGTGTATTTCCCAATAATCTGTTCTCTCTCACAAGCAACAAGCACTTAAATTGTCAAAGCAAAGAAGGCTATGGACCAAGTGCTGATATACAAGATTAGTACAACATTTTTCCAATGATCGGCATGTATATGAAGGGCCAAAGATCCTTCTAGCTTCTATGATGCAAAACAAATTTCAGACTTGCTCTGACAATAAAGTATTATCGTATTGTATCGTTTTCTGTGTACATGACTATAATGTTTTAACTACATGCTAACCCTTCATTTATACTCCTACACGGGAGGGAGGCAACTTACAATGTCCAACTCACCGACCAACCCACACGCTTTAGGATATGGAAGGAAAGTGGAGGACTCAAGAGAAATTCACTCAGTCATAGAGAGAGCTTACAAATTCCACACAGCCAGCACCAGAGACCTGGATCCAACCCTAGAACCGTGAGGCATCGTGACTACCTGCTGCCACCACGCTGCTGCCCTCTGCTGCTCCAACATTGGGTCTGTAGGGATAAATGCTTCTTAACTGGACACAGAAACGGACATTTGCTGACAGAAACTCATTATACATTTCCACATGATGTATTGAAGACAAATAAAATTGAATCAAATGGACTTTGAAAAGAAACAATATTAAATTTCACCTCTTCACTTATTGCACTCATATTCATCTGCCAATTTCTGGATAATAATCGAATATCATCTATCATTTGGCAATGCACTACAGCTGGATATTGCCAGCCCCCGCACATTGTAGTCCATGGGTATTGCTGGTCTTTAATCGCTGGCTGATGACACAGTCATACGGTATTATTGTCATGTGATCTGGCTAATTATTGAAACTTAAACATTGAATCTTACCGAAAACTGAAACAACTGGATAGACTGGATGTGGAGAGGATGTCTCCACTATGGGGAAAGTCTAGAACCAGAAGGCACAGCCTCAGAATAAAAGGACATATCTTCAGAAAAGAGAATAGGAGGAATTTCTTTAGTCAGAGGGTATTGAATTTGTGGAATTCATTAAAACAGATGGCTGTGGAGGCCAAATTACAGCGTATTTTAAAAGCGGAGATTGACAAATTCTTGATTAGTAAGGATGTCAAAGGCTATGGTGAGAAGGCAGGAGAATGGCAGTAGGAGGGAAAAATAGATCAGCCATGATTGAATGGTGGAGTAAACTAGATGTACAGAATGACCTAATTCTGCTCTTATCACTTATGAACTTATTATATTTGTTTGCATAACTAATTTAACTACAGGTAGGGGAAAAAAATCATGATTTAAAAATATGAAAGCAATGTCCTCCATCAATATGGAATTCAATGCAGTAAATTTGGGGGGGCAGAGTGGAGCATACTGATAATTCTATACAATACATTTAGCACCACAGTGGAAGCTTATCCCACAGTGGATGAATTTCCAGGCAAATGTCTTTCAATGTTCAAAGAAATAACTTGCAACCGCCAAAACCCTGTATTTCTTATGTTCTAAACTGATTCACGGATGATTAACCATCTTTGAAGTGTGAACAATTGTAACGGTATTTGGCAACCAATCCAAAGAGCAAGCAGGACTCCCCTGCACAGTTCACATTAAATGGAGTCACAGAATATATTATATTCACCCAAAGAGACAAAATGGGCCTCATCTCAACACATCATCCTCAGCGCTGTATTACTTACTGACAATGCAACATTATGAAGGTGTCATAAATTTTTGTCTCTGAGCACTTCTGTTTCAGTAGCAAAAAACAAACTGACACCTTCCAGTTGCTGCATGATCTCCATCATCCTAAGGTCAGGTGGAACTTGGTTGCATGCCATTCCCCAGTGCAAATGCAGCAAATCTAAACTTGAAACTGGACTCGGGAATCATTTTGCACAAGGGTTATGTGAAATCTCTGGGGACTCAGCACGGCTCAGGTGATGCTGGGCAAGAGAAACTGCAGTGAGATGCAGGGAATTTTCTTTGCATCTGCTGCTACTATAGCAGAGTCTTCCAAAACGATATACTGTAATTGACGTGAACTTGATGGGGGAACCATTTATGTAAATAATGATTTATAGACAAGAAGGAAGTCTCTATCAATACAACGGAATCATATGTTTGCTATTTGTAGTGGAATCATACACCTGAGTAAAAGGAAACATTTTAATTTTCCTAGACAAGTTCTTTCTTCCACAGAATCCATTGATCACTTTGAGTGATGTCTCTATTTTCCAGTGAGGATTCCCCAAGAGGTCACCCTCATCAGCCATCCTATGTTTATGTTATTTCCAACCTGATGAACAGCTTATGTGTGGATGTATTTGTGTACGTATGTGTGTATGTGTTTATATATATTACATGTGTGTGTGTGTGGAGGAATAAAGGGCCTGTCCCACTTTGACGACCTAATTCACAACCTTTTTTACTCGTGGGCATTCTTCATCATGCTAGAAAAACACCCCGACCTACTTGATGCCACGAGTACCTACGACTAGCATCACGGCCTGCTACAACCTACCTACGACTCCCTACGACCTCGTGACGACCATGCTGCGAGTATGAGTCAAGGGCAAACTCGACAGAGGTCATCAATTAGGTTGTGAAAGTGGGACAGGCCCTTAAGTCATAAGAAAGACTGTGCTAACGTATGAATTATACTCAGAGCAGATAAAATGTTGGACAGAAATATTTAACCAGTTAGTAAAGGACAGATTTAACGTAACTGTACAGGATGCATTTTGCGATATAATATTTATGTTGCATAGCTTTGTAATATCATTAGACCTGAATAGATTCTAGCACATAGATTCTAGTACGTCCTTAACATTACAAAATAATCACCTCTAGGAGGTGCATCATCAATTTATGATGCAAAGTAGCTATTTAACTGTAAAAACAATTAACAAAGCCATTGTTACATTCTCCAACATCACAATTTTCCATATGTTGTCATTTTAATGAGTTATTGGATGAGATTTATTCTTTAATTTTGGATATCTGATATAAACATCCTCCAAATTAATGCATTTCTATAAAAATGCATTGGTAATCATTTTTGTTTTTCCTTATGAAAAGGACTGCTTAGGTATGATGGATGCTGTTTTGTGGTATCTTCACTCGTTTCATCCTCTTCCATTGAAGATATGTGTGAAATAACAAATGATTTGCAGGCTGATTAACAGTCTGACCAGGTACAACATAAACACTGCAGCTTAGGAATTGTTCGGCTGAGAAAAGAGATGATGTGCATTGGCCCAACACATGTTTTATGCATGGACTCCCCACTGCCAGTGCCAAGGTAACAGAGAATGTCAGGTCATTATCAGGAGTTGTGAGCTGTGGAGAGTGTCCAGGAAAGACACAATGGGATTAAGTCTGATGAAGGGTCCTGACCCGAAACGTCACCAATCCATGTCCTCCAGGGATGCTGTCTGACCTGCTGAGTTACTCCAACATTTTTTGTCTTTCCTTGTTAAACCAGCATCTGCATTTCCTTATTTCTTCTATAGAATTATCCTGCCGGGGTATATAAAACTAATGACACCAGCACTATGTCTGATTTGGGGCTCAAAGCTTGCATCTTCTGACTCAAGTTGCATTGCTGCCTCAAAGACTTGCTCCCAACTGGGAGATGGGACTTACTTCCATTTGGAAGAGAATGGGCTAATTAGGACAGTCAGCATGTCTTTGTGTGTGTTAGGTCTAACTTGATCAAGTTTTTTGAGGAGGTGACGAAAGTGATCGATGAGGGTAGGGCGTGGTGTTGTCTGCATGGATTTTGGTAAGACCTTTGAAAATGTCTCCCAGGGTAGGCTGATCCAGAAGATTCATATGCACTGGATTCACGGTGGCTTTGTCATATTGATTTAGAACTGGCTTACTTACGGAAAATAGAGCATTGTGGAGGAAAGGTTTTATTCTGGCTGGAGGTCTGTGACAAGTGGATATCCACAGAGATCTGTGCTGGGATCTCAACTATTTGTTATTTCTACAAAAATGACTTGGACATAAATGTAGAAACAGCAAACTGCAAATGCAGGAATGTTGAATAAAAGACAAAGCACTGGAGTAACTCAGCGGGTCAGGCAGCTTCTCTGGAGAACATGGATAGTCAGAGAATGATGTTTGGTTGCAGAGGCTGAAAGGCGAGGACTAGGGGAACTCTATAACATTGTTCTCCGGGGCAACTGCCTGAACCGCTGAGTTATTCCAGCACTTTCTGTTTTACTGGACATATATGGGTTTGTTAATAGGTTTGCAGATGTGATCGAGATTGCTGGAGTTTGGATAGTGAGGAAGGCTGTCAAAGTATGCAGTGGAACATGCAGCAGTCACGGAAATGAGCGGAAAGGCACAAACTCCGTACAGACAAGCATCCGTAGTCAGGATCGAACCCGGGTCTGTTGCTCGTCCAGCTACTGATATTTGCCCTCAATGTGAAAGATGCAGTGAGAATGTCCTCTAATTAATCAGCCCTCTGCAAGACTTTCAGATGCAGCCAAGTATTTTTTACCGCTTTCTTGCACAGCAGCGCAATATCATTATATCCAACTGAGCAGCGTGATGTCATTCCCTTTGTGTGGAACAATATGATATCCTCGCTGTGTGTGCTTGTATAATAACTCAATCCATCTCCTGTTATATAAATATATTCATTTAAAGACAGAGTGAACCAGAGATTATACATTTCCAAGCATAATACAAAGCTGAAAGCCAATAGAATGAATTTTAAAAAGTGTCTGCTAACTATAGCAAGAAAAAATATTGCTCATTGGTACTAAGAGGTAGAGTGATGTAATGGTTCAGTTACTAAAACATTAACCAGAGGTCAAGATCCAGAGATATCAGTTCATATCTTACCTTTGCAGCTGGGATACTTTAAGTTATTAATTTTTAAAACTATGGAATTAAATGCTGAGAGGCACAGTGGCGCAGCGGCAGAATTGCTGCCTTACAGTGCCAGAGACCCGGGATCGATCATGACCTCAGATACTGTCTGTACAGAGTTTGCACGTTCTCCCTGTGACCACGTGGGTTTTCTCTGGGTGTTGCAGTTTCCTCTCACATCCCAAAGACGTGCGGGTTTGTAGGTTAATTGACTTCTGTAAATTGTCCCTAGAGTGCAGAATAGAACTAATGTGCATGTGATCTTTAGTCGGCACAGACTCGGTGGGCCGAAGAGCCTGATTCCACACTGTATCTCTAAATTAAACTAAAGCCAGTTTCCGTGACCATGAGCCCATGTGATTGTCATCAAAATCCCACCCAGCTCATCGATACTCTTAGGGAAATGAATCTGTCGTACTCATCCAGCCTGTCACTCCAGTGCCGCCAGCTTGGGAGCAGAGCTTGAAAGAATTTGAAAATAGCATTGGAATGAGATCCTAATGCTTTTAAACAGAACATGGAAATGGAGCAAGGTGCATACAAAGGGAGTGTGGGAACAGACCCCCAAAGAGCCAAAGAAATTATCTGGATTTCCGAACAATGGAACTGTAAATTATTAAGAGTTTTATTGTATTATAAGAAAAGGCCTGGAAATGATTAAAGACAAGGGAAATAAACCGCAAATGAAAGTGGGAGGCATGGCTTCAACAATGGGGATTCGTACTGGGCTTCTGAGCTTTATACATTGCGGTGAAGAATACAAAATAGTGTTTATGTTAGACTGGGGGAGATGGAGTTGCTCTCTTTGCATGGCATTTTTGCAGTTTGTTAATTTTACACACTATGAATGGCGTCTACATTTAATTCACAGTTCTGATGAAAGGTCATTGATGTGAAACATTAACTCTGTTTCTCTCTCCACAGATGTTGCCTAAACTGCTAAATGTGTCCAGCATTGTCTGTTTTTATTTTAGATTTGCAGCATCTGCAGTTTCTTGCTTCTTGATTACTGTTTAACTCTTGTTATATTTTTCCAGCAGAATGTGAGCCCATCTGTCACGGTGTCAATCGAGGATAATTATGCCCTGCCCACCAGGTACAACTCTCTTTTCTTTCTTCGTAGTATTGCTGGAAGGTGACCATCTTTTCTCACCATTGTCTCTGCCAACTCACAGAGTGGAGTCCTAGAACTATACAGCGCAGAAACAGACCTTTGGCCCAACTCATCCATGCCAATTAAGTTGCCTAACCAAGCCAATCCCACTTGCCTTATCCTGGCCCATCTCCCACTACACATTACCTATTCATGTACCTGATTAAGTGTTTTTTAAAATATCGTGATTATACCGACCCACACCAATTCTTCTGGCAGTTCTTTCTATGTATGCCACCACCCTCTGTGAGGAAATAAAATGCCCCTCCTGTCCCTTTTAAAGCTTTCCCCTCTCAACATAAACTCGTGCCCTCTGCTCCCCTACTCTGGGAAAGAGACCGTGGATATTCACCATATTTATGCCCTTCATAATTTTATATATCTCAATAAGGTTACCCCTCAACCTCTTATGCTCCAGGGACAAAAAGGCCAAGCATATACATCCCTCCTTAAAAAAACAATCCCTTCAGTCCGAGGAGCATTCTCATAAATCTTTGTTTGCACCCTTTCCAGTTTTTTGACATTCTTTGTATCGTAGGATGACAAGAACTGTACTCAATATTCTCAATGTCATCTTACAACTATATCTACAGCTGTAACATAACTTTGCAACTCCTGTACTCAATACAATGATAAATGAAGGCAAGCATGCCAAATACCTTATTCGCCACCCTTGTCACCTATGTCTCCACCTCCATGGAACTATGTAGCTGCACCTCGAGATCTCTATTCTTCCTCAACACTCCGCAGGGCCAGACCATTTACTTCGTACAATTTACCAAAGTGCTCATTGTGCATTTATCTGAATTAAATTCCATCTGCCATTCATTGGCCCATTGGCCCAGTTGATCAAGATCCCGTCCTAATCGTAGATAACTTTCTTCACCAGTTTTAGTGTCATTTGCAAATTTACCAATCATACATCTGCATTCGCACTTAAATCATTAATCGCGTCTGAAAATCATCCTTTGTTTCCTACCTTCAAGCAGATTTTCTATACAATTGGCTATCTCACCCTGGATCCCAAGTGATCTAACCTTCTAGACCATCTGGTACCCTGCCAAAGGCCTTGCTAAAGTATTAGGTTGCAGATGTAGAAATAAAGCTTCTACTGTGTTGCTTGTGTCCTCAGTTTTACCTTGCAATTATTCGATGGATGCGGACTGAAAGTTGAAACTAGTAACTTGGAAAGTTGAGTTAGAAATTTGCCAGTGTCCTTGAGACAAGGACAATTGTCAGGTGTAGCATGAGTCAGCCGTACCATTATTTTCCCTCGACAGTACATGCCAGAATACGTGTAGGATGAGTGCTCCCAACTGTGACCTCAAGCTTCATTTTAATACAAATTAATTCCTCAAATTTGTTCATTATTCACATTGTAAGTGAATAAAAAAACAGTCCACTTTCTTTGGCTAACCTGGAATACTCAAAGCTTATTTTCTTTTTAAACTATCGAAAGGGGTTCTTTTTCCCAAGTTCCACAATGGGGTTGTAAAAGCAGAATAAAAATAGGCAATATGGAGTTTAATCATAAACAATCTTTCACTAATTCCAAAGGAATTTTGTACAAGAACTCCATTTAAACACATTCTTACATTATATCTTGTAGCTTTATAAAACTCTGGTCAGGCCGCATTTGGAGTATTGCATTTAGTTCTGGCTGCCCCATTGTGGAAGGATGTGGAGGCTTTCGAGAGCGTGCAGAAGATGTTTACCTGGATGATGCCTGGCTTAATGGGTACGAGCTGTAAGGAGAGGTTGGACAAGCTTGGATTGTTTTCTCTGGAGCATCGGAGGTTGAGGAGGTGACCTGATAGAAGTTTATAAAATCATGAGAGGAATAAATAGACTTGTCAGCCAGAATCTTTTTCCCAGGATAGAAAAAGAGTTGGTAGATCTCTCATCACCCTACACCAGAGTCCTGGGTTTGATCCTGACCTCTGGTGTTGTCTGTGAGGAGTTTGCACGTTCTCCCAGTGGGCTTCCTCTGGGTATTCTGGTTTCCTCTCACATCACAAAGACATGTGGGTTTGTAAGTTAATTGGTCTTTGTAAATTGGCCCCCAATCTGCAGAGGGGATGAGAATGGTGGATAACACAGAACTAGTGTGAATGGTGATCGATGGTCGACGTTACCTTGGTGGGCCAAAACGCCTGTTTCCATATTGTATCTCTAACCTCTAAACAAAATGTTAAAGGCTGGAGACCATATCTTTAAGGTCCGAGGAAGAAAGTTTAAAGGAGATGCGCAGAATTCATTTCACGCAGAAAGTGATAGATGCCTGAAATGTGTTTGCAGCGGTGGTGTGGAAGCCGATATGATAATGCTATTTAAAAGGCTCTTATGCATATGCAAGCAATGGTTGGACGTGGATCGTGAACAGGCAGAAGGGGTTAGTGTAATTTGGCATCATGTTCAGCACAGACATAATGGACTGAAGGGCCTGTTCCTGTGCTGTATTGTTCGACGCTCTTGTAACAGAATGCACATTAGCACATGTACAGTTTTTAATACAATGTTGCAGAAAACACAATTTTTGCACCCGGTTTTATTATGGTTTACCATTACACGTTAACATTCTCTAATACAAAATTGTGCCAAGCTCTCTCACAATTATCCTCTTCTTTCCCAGAAGTTGAGAAAGAAGTGCTCATTATATACGATTAGTTGCTTCATTAACTGCAGGCTGTTCCAAAGAACAGCCGTCTTGATGTTAACTGCTGATGTGGGACTTTAGAGTTTGTTAAGACTTAATTATGTTTCCCTTTTGATTTCAGAGCCTAGGGTCTCCTATATTTGCAAGCATTTCCTCCTTCGGCCTGATTAAAGACAGAGAAACTACCAGTGCACTTATTACCTGTTATCTATCTCTTCTAGAATGCAATGAGCCTAACAGTTTCAATCATTTTCTTTGAACTTTCTTTAAATTGCGTTTCTTTGTGTGCCTAAAATAACAGTAACAAAGACATGATAGTCTCATCTAGCCCACAGTTACTTTGTTACCTGAAGAGAAGGATGGTGTTGGGTCAAGTCAAGAGAGTTTATTGTCATGTGTCCCAGATAGGACAATGAAATTCTTGCTTGCTGCAGCACAACAGAATATTGTAAGCATAAATACAGAACAGCTCAGTGTGTCTATATAGCATAGACCACATACATGTACCAGATTTCAGGTTCCTGTAGCTTCTATCCGATGGTAGCGGAGAGATGAGTGCGTGGCCAGGATGGTGTGGGTCCTTGATGATGTTGGCAGCCTTTTTGAGGCAGCGACTGCGATAGATCCCTTCGATGGCGGGGAGGTCAGAGCCGATGATGGACTGGGCAGGAAGAAAGAAAGTTAGTTAGTTTTAGTAACATATATACTAGACCAAGTGAGGCCTGGTCCCTCAACACAACCCATTTCCCCCACTGCAATATTTGACCACTCACCCATAGCCCCCATGGGAGGCTTGGTCCCCCCCTAATGCAACCTGTTCCCCAACGCAATATTCCACCACTCACCCATTCCCCAACACGGCAGGCCTGGTCCCCCATTGCAACCCGTTCCCCAACGCAATATTCCACCATGTCCCCCATTCCCCAATGCAACCCGTTCCCCCAACGCAATATTTCACCACTCACCTGTAGATTGGTTATTTCCTACTTACCAATTAAAGTGCTTGTTAGTAGTTGCTCCACCTAATATGCGATTTATATTACCCACATTCTTGCTTATGTCTGAGGAAACTGGACAGGGGCTGCTAATTTCCTCTAATTCACCCTCCTTCATTTTAAACTTATCAAAAAATTCAGTGTACTGTGGCTTTAAAATATTTTTTAAAATACACCCTCCCTCCATGCGCCCAGGAATATACTTGCTGCAAGAAATGTTTTTTATAAAGGGATTGCAACATTGC